>NC_090825.1:66220000-66845000 GCF_028021215.1 Eschrichtius robustus
ACTACCAAAATTGCATTTACCTCCACTAAGGGACTGCAGTCTGTGCCAACACGAGCCTAGACAACAGATGTTCCAGGATGATCATTTAAAGATGTCTCAGACTTTTCACGCATGTAATTGACAGTGATTTTGAGACAGTTGACTCTGATTTTGAATCCTAGAGGGATGAGCTCTGATCAATGGAAAAAAAGCTTCACTTGCTACAGGAAGATATGCCAAGCCAGGAAGAAATTTTTTTGGTTCAAATGTCACTAGAATTATATATTAAGAAAATTCAAGGAGTTCAGCCCATGCAGAAAACTTCCAAAGGAACATGTATGGCATAAATCTTACATTGTATTTGATTTTACAATTCAGTAGGTGTTTGTAAACACAAAAGACCACGAATAACCAAAGCAATCTTGAGAAAGAAAAACGGAGCTGGAGTAATAGGCTCCCTGACGTCAGACTATACTACAAAGCTACAGTCATCAAAACAGTATGGTACTGACATAAAAACAGAAATATAGATCAATGGAACAGGATAGAAAGTCCAGAGATAAACCCACACACTTATGGTTACCTAATCTATGACAAAGGAGGCAAGAATGTACAATGGAGAAAAAACAGTCTCTTCAGTAAGTGGTGCTGGGAGAACTGGACAGCCACATGTAAAAGAATGAAATTAGAACACACCCTAACACCATACACAAAAATAAACTCAAAATGGATTAAAGACCTAAATGTAAGGCCAATACAATAAAACTCTTAGAAGGAAACATAGGTAGAACACTCTCTGACATAAATTGCCGCAAGATCTTTTTTGATCCACTTCCTAGAATAATGAAAATAAAAACAAAAATAAACAAATGGGACCTAATTAAACTTAAAAGTTTTTGCACAGCAAAGGAAACCATAAAAAAAAAAAAATGAAAAGACAACCCACAGAATGGGAGAAAATATTTGCAAATGCAGCAACCAACAAGGGATTAATCTCCAAAATATACAAACAGCTCATGCAGCTCGGTATCAAAAGAAACAACCCAATCCGAAAAGGCGCAGAAGATCTAAATAGACATTTCTCCAAAGAAGACATACTGATGGTTAAAAAGCACATGAAAAGATGCTCAACATCACTAATTATTAGAGAAATGCAAATCAAAACTATA
Organism: Eschrichtius robustus; assembly: GCF_028021215.1. Lineage (NCBI taxonomy): Eukaryota > Metazoa > Chordata > Mammalia > Artiodactyla > Eschrichtiidae > Eschrichtius > Eschrichtius robustus. The sequence goes on from NC_090825.1 coordinate 66,221,149, forward strand.
ATGAGCTATCACCTCACACTGGTCAGAATGGCCATCATCAAAAAATCTACAAACAAATGCTGGAGAGGGTGTGGAAAAAAGGGAATCCTCCTACACTGTTGGTGGGAATGCAAACTGGTGCAGCCACTATGGAGAACAATGTGGAGGTTCCTTAAAAAACTAAAAATAGAGCTACTATATGATCCAGTAATCCCACTCCTGGGCATATATCCAGAGAAAACCATAGTTCAAAAAGATACATGCACCCAATGTTCATTGCAACGCCATTTACAATAGCCAAGACATGGGAGCAACCTAAATGTCCATCAACAGAGGAATGGATAAAGAAGATGTACATATATACAACGAAATATTACTCATCCATAAAAAAGAACAAAATAATGCCATTTGCAGCAACATGGTTGAGTGAAGTAAGTCAGACAGAGAAAGACAAATATCATATGATACTGCTTATATGTGGAATCTAAAAAAAAAAGCTGCAAATGAACTTATCTACAAAACAGAAATAAAGTTACAGATGTAGAAAATAAACTTATGGTTACTGGGGGTAAGAGGGGGAGGGATAAATTGGAAGACTGGGATTGACACATACATACTACTATATATAAAATAGAAAACTAATAAGAACCTACTGTATAGCACAGGGAACTCTACTCAATACTTTGTAATGGCCTACATAGGAAAAGAATCTAAAAAAGAGTGGATATATGTATATATATAACAGATTCACTTTGTTGTACACCTGAAACTAACACAACATTGTAAATCAACTATACCCCAATAAAAATTTTAAAAAATAAATAAATGTTTGTAAAAACATATGTTTGTGAAGAATTTTGGTAATTCTTTTGAAAACTACATTGTCAAGGACAGAATCATTGTGTCTATTAGAAATATGGGTACAATTTATGAGGCCCAAATTTTGACTGTGGGGCAAGAACTGTTTAGGTCTTCAATTGATCATCACCAGATTGAAGAAGGAATAACTTGCTTTGTGCAGAGCATGGTGTATAGTAGACTAGAGGGCAGTCATTATAAAGTTGCTATTTGATATACTGTGCTTGAAAAGGAAATCACAAATAATGATTATGATGATGATGGTAATGACGACTAATGATGAATATAGCATTTGCTGAGCACCTACTAGCGCCAGGCACCCTTAGAAGCACTTAACGCATTTAATCAGCAAATAACCTTAACCAATGGGATAAATGCTGAGCTGAGTTTATTTCCCTCCTTATCTCAGGCATTCATAAATGGACCACTGCCGATAAGATATTAGAGTTGGATAAAATATTCCAGGGCTTTTTGGAGAAGGTCAACCTTGACTGAACACCTGAGAGGTGGCTGGTTTTTCGGGAAAAGTACACTCATCTAGCTCGGGTGGATATTAAGGCAGGAGCTTGGTTGTGCCCACCTTATAGCAGATGTAGCAAAGCTCCACTGGGGCTTGAGTTCCACTGGTTTCTTTAGTTCTCCTTTTACTCTGATCATCCACCTTATAATAGAAAACTCAGGCTGTTCCCCAAAAAGGCAGTATTGCCTATCTTGAGTATGTATGGAAACTTGTGTGGTGTGTTTTGAGTTATTAGATTGATTGGAAGGGCGTAATCACTGGCAGTGGGTGGCTGGAAGAGTGAGGGATGTTAAGTGCCCTGAAAGGTGAGATAATCCCACACAGTAAAGAATCATTTTATCCAAAATGCGCACGGCACTTCTTGAAATGCAGTGCAGGTGATTCAGGTCCGCACCAAGAGATAGCCAGGGTGGCTTTATAGTGGCAGACCTGGAATCGAGGATGGTACAGTGGGCAGGAGTTCTTAGAATCAAATCTGGAATACTTTTTTCCAAGTTTTTTGGAAATTGTTAGACTCCAGTGAGAATATACTAATATTATGGCAGATGAGTTTGTTAAACAATTTTGCATAATGCACCTTTGCTGTGGAAACTTCAGAAGTAGAAAGAAAAAGGATAACCCCTTTATGTTATGAGTTTGTTAGTATATATCTTTTATGTTATGAGTATGTTAGTGTATATCCTTCCAGGCTTTACTATGCGTATTAATAAATTGACTGCACAAAGATGAGATCATAAAGACAACACACAACTTCTTTAATTGCCATTTTTGAGTATTTGCATGGAAGGGAATAAGTTTTATAGCCTCAGATAAATACTATATGCTTGTAAATTTTTGATGTTTTAAAAAAATTCTATATGTGAAGAGACATAAATATTTACATTTCAAGTAGCAGTAAGCTTTAGTGATATTTTCAGTGTTTTATTTATCTTTGCTTTATTCCAAACAAAATTGGAAGTGGTTCATTTACATTACATGTCAAAATTAACTTGTGAAGTAGTGCTTTGGTCAGTAAGATAAGGGCATTTCTGCAGACCACTGTCACAGGGATAACTTTCTTCCGCAGACTCTCTAAGGCATTAGGCAGCAGTCTCTAGATACTGTTACTCTGTCTATTGCGTTGAGAATTTCTTAGTTTCCAAAGTTCATCCTGAGCAGTGCTCTCCTATCAAACCCTCCAGACCCTGATGCCTGAACTTTCCTCCAATGACCCTTTAATAGGGAGCCAGTTCTCAAGGGATTTGTCATACTTCAACAATTTCTTCTATCTTTTTGGTGGCAGGTAACTGTTATATTGTTAGTGCACCTTAGTGCAGTTAATTTGTTATTAACTGTTAGTTAATTTGCTTTTTTCTTTAGAATTTAAAATTTTTCTTCTTGGTGGGGAGGATACAAAACAGAACTTTATGCTTTCTTTCTGCACAGGCAGTATTCTGATAGGAAGCCTCCATGCCTTGAGCCACTGGTCTTTCCTTTGTTAGTCTAAAGCCAGGGAAGGAAGGGCCAGGTCCCACTCCCTCTGTGAATTCTAGACCATTGGCCTCTGTGCTCTCTGGAGGGGCCAGGAAACTAAGGAAGCTGAAGAATGGCTAAAGGACATTTCAAGCTAATTTATTATTGAATCGTGTTGTTCAAGTCTTTCACTTGCCTCAAGGTGAGTTGCAACTGACTCAGATAGCTCTGTCAGCTTCATGGGCCAGTTAGGAAATCACTTATAGCTTTATTAATGACATAGTTCATACATCTTATATTTACTAGAATTGATGAATCAATTAATTAATTGATTTAGCAAGTGTTTAATTAAAATCTGTAATGATGACTTAATTTTTATCAAAAACCCATGCATGACCTTTTCACAAACATAATGGAAAATATGATATTATAAAATTTAACAGTATTTTTTCCTTGAATGTTTGAATTTTGAGTAATTTTCATTATCTTTCTTCCCTATTTTACCAGCATTGTGTTAGCTTGTTTTTTGTTCCGTTTTGTTTTGTTTTGGGTCTGAGGGCCCATGTTGTAATGTAAAGCTCACCATGAGCATAGGTCTTTTTTCCTGAGATAACTAAATCTCAGAAGCCACTGGCTTCAGTGTGGAGTTTGAATTCTTGTCCCCAAAATGTTTTACACAATTATTGTTATAGCCTTGGGATTTTGGTACTTTAGATGGGAAAGAGTTTGATATTAGGATACATGTGGTTTAAAGTAGTTTTTACAGAAGTGACAATAGTAGAGCAGGCAGGCAGATAAATAGCTTATTACAACACATTTGCTAATATAATGGGAACTATTACTAGAAGAAAAAGAGCAAATCAAATGAATTAAATGTTTACATTTGAAGAATTTCTAAGTTTGATCAAATTCAAACCAATTATACTATTTTTAAAAATTATTTTTAATTGTGAACTATAAATATCAATCCAATCATATATCAGTGGGATGGCTTTGATTTTTCCTCCTAAGTCTGTTAAGACCAGTGTTTCTCAACCCTGGCTACTTATTAGAATTAACCAGGGGTCTGTGGGGGAAGGTTTAAACAATCCTGATGTCCAGGTTGTACCATTGAGCATGATCTATGGAGAAGAGACCCAGGCCTCAAAGTTTTCCTAAAACTCCCTAGCTGATTCTAATATGCTTACAACTGCTTTGATAGGTTATTGAATTTTTATGTATATTGAACTGAAAGATTGGCTTTTAAAAAACATTTTTTTCAATTAGAAAAGCAGAATTTGCTTCTCAGCTGCTTGAAATTTGGCTCCTATCACAGGAATAAGTATCTTCCCATGGAGCAAGGATGTTCAATTTGGCAGACCTCAAGTACAGGGAGAGCCACAAAGGACTGTATTTATCTTTCCCCTGAGCTCACAGCAGTCATTACACGCAAATATGTTTATTTATCAGAATAATAAATGAGTGGTTCTGCAGTTCTGTTTCAGATTCACATGCAAGATTCTCAGTATCTTCAAAGAAGGGCCTTTCAAAGACTAAAACCTCAAACTCCCTTGCTTTTTATCTTTTTCTGCTCTCTACATATATATGAGTTTTGGCAGGCAGGATTTTCATTGACTAAAATCAAAGGGAGAAACATTAAAAAAATTTTAAAACAACAACAGAAGAATCCCAGATATTTCAAGCAGGATGAAGAGCTGGCAGTCGGGCTCCTTCCTTAGAAAGAAAAATACGGGAACACGGTATTCTTAGAATTCTATCCCCATCCAAGAATCTTACATTTGTTGATCAAACCAATAGTTTCATTGTTAGAAAATGAAGAATCTAAGCTTTCTGTCCACCTTGGGAATACTCTCCTGAATAAACGGACCTCAGGCTGTAGTCAGATACCAACTGAATGAAAGAGCCATCTTTTTATAGCTGAGGCATGTGAAACTGGACAACCCCGGTGAACAGAGATAAGCTGAGAAGGAAAATTGTTTGATTTCAGAAAAGACATGGAGTTACCCTCTGGGCTGACCCAAGTTGTCTCAGATGATGAGTGGCTATGGAGGTGACAAAACTTTATTGGCCTGAAAGAAATATAGAGAAAATAAATAAGGTTTGTTTGCTCTTAGTGAAAAAAAAAAATGTGTGTGCAGTGAATTTCCTCCTTAAGATTGGAGCGAGTAGCCTGCTGTCAGTTTCCTAAATATATCACCTATAGAGAAGCAAAGACTTCAGAGCCATCTTAAGCTCTGCCCCTAAATAATCCTAAATGAAGGGCCCAAGAAATCATACTACCCAATAATGCTTTAATGTAACGCTTGAGGTTTTTTTTTTTTTTTAAACTATCCTTGCATATCTGACCATCCTGGACAGGGTCGCTTCTACTCAAGAATAGTCTTAGCATTAAGCCTTGTCACTTGGTAGGGAACCAAGGCCATCACATCTGAACAGTGAACTTGTTTTTATTTAAGCACTATGAAAACCCATAGGACCCTTCAATATTAGTACCAAGCAGGTTTGTATATGACCTAGCCTTAATAATACAAGAGATTTGCTGGAAAAGTGAAGGTGATATCTTTCATCTGTGTGAGAACTTAAACACTAAAAGAAGATGATTTAATTTCATGTTATCCTTGGACTTTCTTCTCCAGGGTTGTTCAGTGTATTCCAAATAAGTATGGGCAACATTTTAAGGTACATTTTTCTGTTTGAATGTCAGTGACTCAGATTGTTTTAGGTGTGCTTGCATTCAAGTCATTGCATCAGCAAGAGACTCTTGCACCCAAGAAACCATTTTTAAATACCAGGAATATCCAGAAACTGTTTTCCACGTTGAAAATTCAGGAAGGAATGGAAATATTGAAAAATATGTTCCTTGTTATTGGAGTGTAAAGTGCTAGAGAGAAGGACTTTAGTAAGAAAATTAAAACCTTTCTTTTTAATTCAGTACTACTAATTAAAGTCATACAGTATCTCAAGTATGTAAATCTAATCAATGACATCACAGATTCCTGGGATTGCTGACCTGGTGAACAAAATAAATTGTACTTTGACTCATATAAAAAGCCAGTAGATTTGGGGATAGTACTATTGCTGATTTAACAACAACACAGGTATACTCCTTTTTGTTGTTGTTGTTAACTTTACAAAATATAGGAAATGGGAATTCAAGTGTGTTTACAATTTGAACTCAAATGTATCAGAACAAGGATGGGTTAAATGTCTTTTCTTGAAATAATGTATTTATAGAATTTGACACAAAGAAAAATAGCTAAGATTCTGTAACTCAGAAGAATCAAGAGATACTGCAGTAACACAAAATTGACTTTTAATGTTTGTTTACCAGTTCATTGTATCTTACAGAAAATGAAAACATTTTTTTTTTTTTGTAATACAGATTGGTTCTTCTCCTCAGATTTGTACTTGGTAGGTATTAAATGCCTTGAAATACTGACTTCCTTTTAATCAGGTGGCTTAATGACTTTTGTATTTTTCATTTCTCTCGTTGTACATCATTGCTGTGCTGGCAGTAGTGAGCTATGATACAGTTAACTTCTCAACACAACTGTGTCAGTTATCCATCGATCATTCTTGATGCATTCTATGCTGAGAATGGATGGGTAATTCCCTTTTCATCCTTCCCTCTTTAGTGATCAGCTACTCCTTGAGACCACCATATTCTTTGGAGCATTGAAATCAAGAAACCCAGTATGGCTGCCAGCAACCAAACTGGAATCTCCTTTGAGACTACTTCTAATTGCCAAAATAATAAGTGACTATATTATTGCATAAAATAAAACTTTAACAGGTACCGGCCCCCTTTCTATGAGAGAAAGTTTAAATTTACAAATACCATATTTGACTAGAAATTACTGTGATAAAATATGGCAGCAGTCATTAAAAGATGGCTTCCAGTGTTAACATGACTAACTTGTTTTTATTCTTATACTGTCTTTTATATGAATCATTTCTTTTTGTTTAGGTTTTCCAATGTAGGTGAGTCAGTGAAATGTGCAGATATACTTTGTTCCTTAAATGGGCCAAGTGTTAATTATGGACAAAATGATCAAAAGATTTCCTAACCCAGACTCCCATCTCATCCCTCTGATACTCTTGGTACCCAAGTCTGAGGAGCAATTTTCTGAATTAACCAGTGTTGTACCGACTTTCTGTTAGGAATTGTGTTAGGATAACCTTTCTTTTTCAGACATTCTCAGTGAGATATCTTGAGGAATGAAGTAGGAAAATAGACATTTGGTGGAAAATGGCAAAATAAGAACATTAAAAAGAAACTCTTATTCAAGGAGGAGTCCAAAAAGGTATGGGAACTCTGGTCCTTTGGGGGAAGTCAGAAGAAGATAAAAATTCTGCCCAGCAGTATTCATTCTTTTAAGACATATATATATATATATATATATATATATATATATATATATATATTTTTTTTTTTTTTTTACAAGCATGGAAAAATGGTGTGCAGTCAGTATAGATTTTAATCAGCTAACAGTCACTCCAGAGATTTTGATCAGCACCAATTCCTGTACTAGTAAGTATTCAAAAGTTAAGAAATGCTACTATGCTTAATATTATAAAGGTAGAGTTCTGCAGCAATAACTGAAAATTATATATCTGCTTCAATAGAAACTTGTTCCCACTTGCAATTCCAATAAGATTCTTGTAACGTGGGTAATAATCACTCAAGTATGGGTTTCCTCCAATGAGCTAACCCCCATATTTGAGGTACGAGAGTCACTATTTTGGAGATAGTCCCTCTTTGAATAATATATTCATCTTCTCCTAGACCATTCAGGTATTTTTAATTTAGAAGTTTGAGTTCTATTTGTATTAGCAGTGTTTGAGTTAAACCTCACAATCTCTTTGGATTTATATTTTTTGTACAATTTGCATATCCAACCTAATGTAAAACTGTGCATGCAGACATTCTCATCTTTTAATATGAAAGCCTCTGAAAATTTCCAGATATGCTTTTGGTGGAAGAAATGATCTACTTTTATTTATAATATTCTGCCTAGATAATGTATGCATATAGTTATGATTTCATGGAATTCCAATTGTTCTATACCTTCCACACACATAATTCTACATTAATAGAGTAAATTTATTAGAATTATTACAGAGCTTTGAATGCAACCACAATCAATTCAGGAAACAGATTTATTTACTCATGTTCATGGGAGGAAAATCTACATAAAAACATTCATGAAAGCATACGAGCTATGTCATACTTGGATTATTATACTAAATCCCATTTATTAGAACTCACTGTGAAACAATGGGAAACCATGAAATGTAATTTGAATACAAATATTGGTCCCTGTGGGGTCTCAACAGTCATAGAAATATAGGAAAACCGAGCTTTATTTAAGATTGGAGCTGCTAACAGGGAAAATTGTTTTCCTGAAGCTGTTCTTACCCTTTCATTTAAAGCCCTGAAGATTTTAGTGTAAACTCTTTGATGACAGCTTCAGCATTTCATTTAAGCCTAATGATGATCAGCAAGAAAAGTGACATCACTGACCACATTTTCTATATGGAGAGAGGTTTAAAACTACTTTGTTGACTTTCTTCCCCAAACACAGGCACCATTTGGGCTTTCTAGTATACATACAAATAGGAATAATAAGAATTTTTAAAGTTGGGTTCTTATTTCTTGGTTAGACAAGTATAGTAATTCATTCCTTTTATGATTTAAATTTTTGTCATGTCATGTAAATAAAGAAATATTAAATATTTTAAAGTTATTTTTATAGGACAATAACATTTCATAGGCTAACATAAAATCAAGCTGCTAAATTTTACAGTTTTTCTGTCCAGCAGTTTATCTATATAACTGCCCTGAGTAGATGCTAAATGCTGCTTAGCAAACGGCCCTTAGAATTTAAATATAACTCAGTAAAGCTACTCAAAAGATAAAACAATTCTTCTCAGGCATGTGTAGTTTTAATTAGAAGAAGGTAGGAGTCTCATTGGTTAAATATTACCTGCTTATTTTAGTTTCATACTTCATATAAATGGGATTATTAAGGGGTTTTAACTGTGCTTGTTATTATACATTGGAGTCCATAAGAATTTTTTTTTTTTTTTTTTTTGGTCAAAAAGGCAGGATTTTAAAGAGTAAAATAATTCTGTCTTTTGGAGCTTTGAAATATTTTAGAAAAGTGTAGATTGTTCCCTTGTGAAACTAAGTTTTGTGCAGCCTCTCAGAATCTCAGTTTATGTAAAGAAGCCTGTATTTCAAATCTGTTGCTCTAATCTGTTTATTGTAGTGCATTTCAAAATTGTACAAATGTGTAAAATTTGTGCTTGTGGCAGCTGCTACTCTGAGTAGCTTTACTATCCTTAATTTAATCCTAGCAATCCTTACGCTATTGCATGCCCCGATCTTGAAAGGATACTTCGTTGGGATGGTGTAGCCTAAAACGGTTTGGCTCTAAAGCCTCCTTATGTAGTGCTTCCCTTAAAATTATATTAATTTATAATATATATTGAATGATAGCTTTACAAAAACAAATTAATGAATTGGTCTTTATGAAAATGACTTTACAGTAAGTAAAAAAGGGTTATCACAGTTTTGGTAATTTGCATGAGTTCATATTAAAAAAAAAAACCTTTCACATGTTCTTAATGACTTTAAAACTGACGTGCTCTAGGGGCACGCTCAGTTGTATGCGCTGAAGCAGTAGACACCATACAGCTTATGCTTTTTATCTGGGAAACCCACGAAGCGCACCGCAGCCTCAGTAGGACTGCAGCGCCTTCTTGGCCTAGAGATGGGGTAGCGGACACTGCCGTCCGCCAACCAGCCTGCATCGCAACGGTCATATCCCAGAAGTTTCCAGGCAGCGAATATCTGGCCCACTTTAGCAATCTGAGCACCATCATTGAGACAAGCCTGCACCGCTTCGTCGTAGGTCAGCTTGGTGGGGTGGATCAGGTAGTAGAATCGGCCTGCGGAGAAAAGGAGAGAGGGTCAGTGGGCCTGTCTGTGGCTCAGCCCCACAGAGGTGGAAGGAGCCCCAAATGGAAGTGTTTCTCAATGAAGGGGGATATAGAGCAGTGTCTGTAAAGGTTCTGAAACACAGGATTGTCAGTTAAATGTAGTGCCCCTAGGTTGCTCTCCATTAAATTAGTTTTTTTCCTTGCCCCTTAATGTGTGTTCAGACATGGCCCTTTTAGAGCTGTAAAAAAGAAAAGGGAAATGACAGATAGGTCTCTTTTAGCTAATTAGTGGCAAAAAGGGCCCTTCTGTGGCACTAGAGAAGACAGAATTCCATGTTAAAAGCAAGAGCTATTTAAATTCTAGCTGTAGCAAGACTGAAGCCCAGCACAAGTTTCTAGAGAGGCAAAATTTGAATGTGAAAGGATCAAAAAACATTCCTGACAGAAAAGTCCATTTAAAAATAATCAAAAGCCGTCAAGTCCTTTTCATTACAGGTATCAATAAGACATTATTCTTATTCAAAGACTACAGTATGAAAATGCAAAACGTACAGGAAGTCACTTGCCATAAATAATATGGACTCAGAATGTGAACTCAGTCTGTTCACTCACTGGCAAAGAGGATGAAGTTAGTTATTTTTTTCAATTTCCCTCTGTGGGAGCTCTGACACCTAACCATTGCTTGATTTTACAAGAAAGAGCAAGTTAGTCTCAACCACTAATTCAATTGTGTTAATTACTGAGATTCCTTCAATTTGTATCAAATATGCATGAAATGTATAAAATATGACATCAACTGACTAAAGTGATACCGATCAGTGCAAGATTTTCTCAGACTTTTAGTTTCAGGCAGAGTAGAATCAGACTGTCTAACCTGATTACACATTGTAATGTGATACCCTCCTGCCTCTCTTTAAATACAGATTATTGAAGTCTAAATTAATGCTTGCCAGTTCTTTCTAGACTAAGAGGATATGATTTAGAGAAAGGGCAGCCGTCACGGGAACATGAATAAGAGGGTTAGTTCTATCATCTGTAGCTGAGGCCGGCAAACTACAGCGCACGGGTCCAGTGAGGTTTTATTAGAACACAGCCACACCCATCTGTTTAATATTGTTCATGGCGGCTTTTGTGTTATAACATACAAAGCTACATGGAGTAGTTGCAACAGAGACCATACGGCCCACAAAGCCAAAAATATTTACTGTCTGACCCTTTACAGAAAGTTTGTTGATCCCTGATCCCTTGCTGTTTTCGCCAAAGCATGTCACCAGGCACCTGAAATATAAAATAATGGGGCCAGGGCCAGCCTCGTGGGTTTGCGACCTGTACAGTTACACTGGGCCGCACGCGTGACTTAATGCTTTACTGTGTCATCTTAAAATTCTTAATAACTGTTTAACAAGGAGCCCACATTTTGATTTTGCACTGGGCCCTACATGTTACGTCACTGGTTCTGGAAGGAACAAGACAGGGTTGGGAGCTGTGTCGCAGTCAATGAGTCAGTCATCAGCACTGATACAACCTGGATCTCTCACTTCTGCTTTCACCTCCAATGTTATTTCTACTTAATTTTCTTGCAAAGGTCTCTTTATCCTGAGCCCTCTCTTTATCAGAGAGATAATGCTGTCTCTTTATCCTAAGCTTTGCTGATCATCTATGAATAAATTGACATTGTAATTTAGAGAAGAAGACCATGGCACAGACGCCATCCTTACTTCGGTGGAGAGGCCTCTGTCCCATGGAGGGCACCCGGTGGCAGCATCAGCTTTGGCAGTGAGAAAAAGACTCCATACAACGTGACAGTTAAACTATTTCATAATAACAGTTGGATGCAATAAAACCAAAGAATCATGGAAATATGTACGTTTGCTTGATGTCTGTGGATTTTAAAAAATTATGACATTTCAGAATTTCTTATATCTGGAGCAACACTTCAAAGCTTTTTTTCTTTTTTTTTAAGTAGATAAGATTAAAAGTTTAATGTCACATCACAGTATGTACTGGTCTCTGGGATAGGAAACAAGGCAGTATGGTTAGTATCTTACCATTGAAGTTGGATGTAAAACAGAAGACATCGTATCTGCTTTTATCTTTGTCCCAAAACCCGTAGTTCCTGACTCCGGGCACTGTGTTCTGGCCTCCGCAGGGTTCTCTGGGTTTTGTGATGGGATACTGTACAGACCCATCACTGAGCCAGCCAGCATTGCACCAGTCCAGCCCACCCCTCCAGGCATCGTACAGCTGGTCGAAGGAGGCGATCGCAGCATCCTGGTCCAGACAAGCCTGCTGTGCCTCGTGAAAATTGAGATTGTAGCGCCCCAGTCGTGGAAAATAAGGAAATACCACACCTGTCCAAAGGAGGAGGCAAGGAATCGTTAGTGGCACAAATAGTAAGAACTATGAGCAAATCCCACTTGAGTGGGGAAAAACATAATAGACTCTCCGTCAGATGAAGAAGCAGTTTTTGTTCCACTTGCAGTGTTTTCTCATGGTCCCATTTCCCTTCAAACAACCTCTCAGCTCTGAGCATCTCACAGTTTGCTCTTTGGTCTGGTAACTTCAGTGATTTACCTCTTTTGCTAAGAGTTCAGCTCAGTCCTCACAATTCTCCTTTCCGAAACGATTCGTCTGCAGATTATCGTTTCCAGTAGCGCTCCCTGAGAACTTACCTATTGCATATCTAACAACAACATAATTAAGCGGTCTTATTTCATATTAATAAGGTAACTTTTTACAGTGCACTTCCATAAAAAACATCGTGGCTCTCTTATCTGTTTCAACTTTTACTGTAGTTCTTAATCTTACTTTATTCTGTCCTTGAACAATGCGACTAAAATCAGAGCTTTCATTTTTAAAATGTTTCCATTACTATTTTTCAGTTTCCGTATTCATGTATTGCAAACTGAAACTAAGCTTTTAAAAACATTTTTATTGCAAATAGAAAAAAAACCAAAAGCTTCCAGAAGCTTGTCCTACAAAATAGACATCTGTCAAAGTTATTGCCAAAGGATTAAATATTTTAGAGGACAAAAACCCTTAGAATATGTAAACACTGTGACTTGGCACTTGACTTTGGGAAGATGCAACAGCTTTCCAAAAGCATTTCTTTCCGTCAGATAATCATGGGAGGTGACTGAGCTGTTTCACAACTTTCTGCACAGTTTCTTTAAAGGATAAGGATTGCATCATAAGAAAGCAACGTTGCATCATTTGTTGGACTTTATGAAGGACCACTGTATGAAAATGTCTCCCCCATGGTTGCTAAAAGACAATTAATTTCGAGTGATTATTCAAGGCTTCGCCTTGAATTTTTAAATATAATTAAAAATAATTCATATTTTAGTGTGTGGAATGTAAAAAACTGTCTGCTGACACAGTAATTTGGTGGATTATACCAAATGTGCTATTTTATGAGACTGCAGGCCCTATACAAGATGGATGCACAACCCACTAATGGTGTAACCCGTACACAGGAAACGTATGCTTTTAGAAATTGTCCTGGAAGACTCTACGAGAAGAAATTTCAGTAGCCTAAATCAAGTCACATCCACTGAAGGTCTCTCTGCTGGACACGTTTGTCCCTGTAGGGCAGTCCAGCTGGCACCATCCACTAGAGGCAGAGATCCAGGAAGGCTTCCTGATCTCATCCTGCCTTCTCAGGTTCTTGGCTGAAGGATCTGTAAGCTGAATCGGAGCCAAAAGTAAGGAGGAAAAGACTCCCTTCATTGCCTTTGCCCCCTGCAGCAATGGGCGGAATGGAGGTGGGGAAGGCCTGAAGATGACTCCTTCTAAGAAGGGCTGTGCCCAGCATCCAGCTAAGACTCAGTCAGCACTGGGAAGGAGCTGCTGTAGTGCTCCCTGCCCCCTCGTGCCTTCCATCCTCTTTCTCAGCAACCCCAGGAATGCCAATGAAAAGGAAAATATTTAATTTATCCAGTAGAGGTTTCCTTGGCAGCTAGACCTTAAGTGAGAGAAAATCTCAAAGTATCTAAACCTAAATTCAACCATTTAGGTTGAATTCCATTTCTCAAATAGCTCAAGATGGTAACAGTGGATTATGCAGACTATTTTAATTTATAATAATTTTAAAGACCTAGACAGCCTCTCAGTTTAAATTCACCAGACTGTGTTTGGTGGACTCCCATAGGCATTGTGAAAATTTTTTCTTTAGTAATTTGTCCTTGATTAACCACTGAGTTATGTCTGATTCAGTTCCAAATCCATTGTAATATATTTCTGAGTTCCTTTCAAATTTAACATAATTTCATGCAATCATTACTCAAAGTCAAAGTGAAACCCTATATTAAAATTTTACTATTTTTCAATTGTAAGAATAAATGATCAACTTATAGTAACTCAAAAGATTTACTTAGCAGATTTTAATTAATGGTTGGTGATGCTGGAAAGAACACATTCCAAGTAAATCAAGGTCAATTTCTGTGTCCCCGCCAACGTTTTAAAAGTTTCACTGTATTGTACACATTTGGTGCATACATTTCAACAATCAAATGTTTCGTGCAAGTGTGGGCATTTCTGGAACTGCATGTTTGTTAGTATTTTATTTATTTGCTCATTTTACTTTCAGCTAGTTAAGATGTCAACATCTAAGACTATAATTACAGAAAACCTTCTTGGCTCTGTGGAAAAAAGTGCAATTCCTACAGCTGAATTATGGAGCAAATGGTGATTGCTTTCATCCGGCATTACAAAAATAAGAAAAGTTAAACTTTCATGGGTGAGAAAGAAAGGTATATGATTATTTTCCAAGTATGATTATTTTATACTTATATGTCAAAATATAAGCAAAAGCTCTTTTCCATGAAGGGCTGGTATGCATCACTAAAAAGAGGATTAATAAGGAAGATACCTCACATGGAAAAGAATAATATCAAATGATGTGGGTAGTTTAGTCAACTGAAATGTTTTAAAAACGCGTCCTTTAAGACTTACAATTGCACGGGCCAGTTCATCCTAGTGGTTGGCAAATATCAATTTGTTGGATATATGAAAGGTTTTCATGCCATGGTACATATAAAAGCTTAAGGAAATTTCAGTAACTCCACAAAGTAAATATTTTTAGTAATAAAAAGGTAGAGACCATGCAGAACAATTTTACCTTCTTCAGTGCCTCTCAGAGTACCTTTCAGTGCTATGTACATATCTGAAATTAGCTTTCTATTTCTAAAAGTTCTCAGACTATATTTTTGTGTATTTGGCCCCATTTTCATCAATGGAAGACCAATACAGTGGAAGATTGGAAGCACAAATATGTTTTTCATATCATATCTATATGTTTATTGATTGCACAAGTGAATTCTGTATTGGGCTACTCATGAATGTCTAGTGACACTCTCCTTGTTATATTCATATAAGGCTTGTCTCTTGCTGGGTGTTGTTTCTAGCAGTGTGGGTAATTTGGTAGTAATCAGAGGGCTTTACCCTATCCAAGATTCTATATGAAAAAAAATTGTGTTTCCACAGCTAATTCCAACTCATATGTAGGTCAGTTTTTCAAAAGGGTTTACTTTTTTTTTAATCAGTATGATTTGAAAAACAGATCTTAAAACACAACTAAGAGCAAGGCATTGCACTCAGTACTCCAGGGTACCTTGAGTTTGGAGTGTGACCTCTTTCTGCAAAGAGTCCATGATTTGATATATATACTATGGATATATAAATTTGAATCCAAGACAGAATAAAATCTTATAAATACAAACCATGCAATTTGGGCATCTTGAAGAAGAACGACATTTTTCTAATTGGGAAAATTCTTTGAAGCACATAGCATTTAATCTGGTATTAAAGGGCCAATATGATTAAAGGCATTGTACAATTACAGTTGGAAAGGCAGCTTAATTATGATATTCAAAATGATACGCTTCCCTGGTCTTATTTATGCATATTAGAAGATTGACAAGGCGCTTGAGTGAAACTTGCTGATTGGTAGATGGTCCTCTATAAGGATGTAATTGGTAATGGAAAAAGGTCAGGACCTGGAATAAGAGCTAGTAAATGATAACCACAAGGTATCTCTTGTGCTACATGTGGTTTATCATAGCCTTCAAACTCTTACGTATATAATTGCTGCACCTTGAGCATCTACCCCAGACTAGGTGGAAATTGTCAAGTCCCTCCCAGTGTCTATCCTCAGGTAGCAATCAAGGTTCCTCAGATCTTATTCTATAATTAAAATGTTGTAATTTTATTTTAAAATGAGTTCTTATTGCATGTTGAAGTATATATAGATAAAATAATGTCTTGAGATCTTCTTGAAAGTTATTCATTGGGGGTGGGAGTAAATAAAGCAAGATAAAATAAGATTGGCTATATCATGACATTTTTTGAAGCTGGTGATATATAGAGATTCATTATACTAGTCTTTCTACTTTTCCAAATGTTTGAAATTGGCTATAATAAAAAGTTAAAAATGTTTATCCCACCCTGTTGCCATGGCGAGCCTTAAACCAGTCAAGGTGGTTGCTGACTGTCTGTGGCATCTGTTAGTCACATGTTGGCCTTTGAAGAGTTTCTCCCTCACACCTGTGATGCCCTCTTTCCCGCTTTGTCATGCTCTCTACCCCTTGAAAGAACCAGGTTCACCTTTCATGGTCCCAATCAAATGTCTCTTCCTTTCCACCGCCTTCCATTGCATGCAGGCTTTTTTGTATTTGAAAGTATAAACCCATTGTATCAAACATTCACTCACCTATAAACTATTTACTGAGCACTGACTTTGTTTTGGCACTTGACTGCCTCAAGTAGATCCTATTTAGCAGGTGAAGACGGACAATTTGCAAATATTTACAAAACAAAATGTGATTAGAATTACAATGGAAATCTGTATACAGTGCTCTGAGAACATCATAGCTGGGGGTGGAAGGGGAGGGCTCAGGGGGTAGAGTTGATCTTTGATCTTTTTTTAAAAATAAATTTATTTATTTATTTATTTTTGGCTGAGTTGGGTCCTTGTTGTTGCCTGCGGGCTTTCTCTAGTTGTGGCGAGCCAGGGCTACTCTTCGTTGCGGGGTGCGAGGGCTTCTCATTGCGGTGACTTCTCTTTTTGTGGAGTACAGGCTCTGAGCGCACAGGCTTCAGTAGTTGCAGTGTATGGGCTCAGTAGTTGTGGCTTGTGGGCTCTAGAGCGCAGGCTCAGTAGTTGTGGCGCACGGGCTTAGTTGCTCCGCGGCATGTGGGATCTTCCCGGACCAGGGCTCGAACCAGTGTCCCCTGCATTGGCAGGCGGATTCTTAACCACTGCGCCACCAGGGAAGTCCCTTTGGTCTTATTCTCGAAGGATTATATTTTCTCCAGTTCAGAAATGAATTCATGTATGTAATGTTAAATATGGAAATGTCAGTTATTTCAAGGCAGAGCCTCTGGGTAATGACTGCTTCTGCCCTTGTTATAGTACACAAGAAGGATGGAAAAACATTCTCTGCAGTGAGAATGGGCACACCAAGAAATGAAGTATGACCAAAGACAGTCCCTAGGTCATCTCCCAAATAACTTTGGGGCCTTTGAGAATCTTGAGAAAACTTCAGAAGAACTGAGGCTGTCAAACACCACTGCCTCTCTGAAACCTCCATTTTTCCCACCCACAACAGAAACTTTCTTCTTCCTGCAAACTCCCAGATCATAGTAGATAAAAGCATAGACTTCATTCAGTGCCCTTGGTGTCAAATTCTAGCCCTAGCTCTTACTCCTAGCCATGTTACCTTAGAAAAGGAGCTTTCCCTAAGTTTCAGCTGTCAAGGGACATTACTGAAGGTGAGCAAAATAAATATGCATATGATTAGAGCAATTTGTTTTACCTACTTACTTTACCAAATTCTACCTTATTTTAAAGTACTTACTTTTGAAAGTATCTTAGAATCTTTAATGGACTGTAAGATTGTTGAATGAAAGGAGCCATGATTTGGAATTTTTTTGTTTCTCATGGTACCAAAACAGCACTTGTAAAAGTATTTATCAATTAAATTGGTTTCTTGGATACATTTACTTAGCTCATATACGTATGTGCTATATGGTAGAGAAATGTTATGAAAGCATGGAAAACATGGAGATTTGGGAGAGTGCAGGGCCTATACAGGAAAAATTACTCTTCTTACAATTTCCCTTCAACACCTCTAATTGTGTCCTAAAGGAAGTCTCAGTTTGACCATAGAGGGTATTATCTTCTAACACGTGTTAAATCTGCTTTTCAAGAAAAGGGAGAGCTGGCTTCATGCTCAAAGCCATCAGCAAGCATGTATCCATTTATAATTAGAAATATCTTATGTTCACTGTACTTATTTTTATGGTTTCCTTCGATTTCTGGCAAGTTATACTGGTTTCTATTTATTTTAAATGTATTTTTAAGTAAGTGTAGGGACATAATAAATATGGCATGTGAATTACTTAAGTTTAAGAAAAAGTAACTTAACAGATAATACAGTTCAACCTATTATTCATAGATTGGAAGCCAAGGTACAATAAGGATAAGTAACTTGCTCTGGTTACAAAACATACACTGACAAAGCTGGGACTAACATAAGCATCTTGATACTACTAGCATCCAGCGCCTGATGCCTCTTTGATAAAAGAAAGTGACCCTCAATTAATATTTGATGATTGACTGTCTTCTCTAAGCCAATTACTTCTTTCATCCTGAATAATGCCAATGTTCATGGATATGAAAGTGAATCAATAAAAACTCAAAGTATAAGGTGGCATGCAATCAGGAGCCAAGAATTACAACTAAGAGAGACAAGAGAAGGTCGCAAAAATGAACTTTACAACATCAAGCAATGTATCAGATACATAAAGCTAATAAATCTGCATGCATGTGAGGCACTCTGTGGGATTCAGAAGGTCACATCTTCAATGAAGTGCTAGTGCGCCAAACATATTTTTCCAAAAGCCACAAATCTGGCCTAGAATGTGAAAGGAGCTTCTAGCAAACACACACCTATAGTTTATATAAGGAAGGAAAGTCTTCTATTAATGCAGCCAGAGTTCATCCTTCCTTGTAAAGAAACACTGAAATTCATGAGTAAAGGGTGTCTTGAGATACATGAGAAACTAAGGAGAGGCCTAAAGGGCTTTGGGCAGAGGGGAGACAGGATGGCATGGATACATTTTATTGTTTAGCTTTGTATACATTTTGATCTTTGAACCTACTGAATGTATTACATATTTAAGAAATAAAACTCCCCCCACAAAATGCCTTGACCATTTGGTATTCAGTGTCTAAGAGACTCTGGACCATTAAAACAAATTACTTCTTTACAAGAATATTTAAATAAATCCAGAGTTTACTTTTTTGTTAAATTAAGTTTTCACAGTTATTTTACGGAATACAATTAAATGTATTTTAGTTAGCAGATGTCCTTCACAAAACTTGCCATTATTTTGAAACTGAGTTAATTTTAGAAGCATTATAAAAAAGCCTCCACTCTGAATTTCTTAATAACTATGTAATGAGATTTAAATTTTGAATGGCATAAGGCAGTTTCTGAATGTTGTTAATTCAGTTCCACTGCATGTTTCTCCTACTTGCAAATAGCTTCAAATTTGCATATAACCATTGTGTGTACATTTCAAATATGAAAGCTGGAATCATAGATTGTAGATTACAAAAGAACAGAAAAACATTCTTTACATGGACTTTTGATTTCTCACATCAGCACTGTGGTAACCATTAGACATTACTTGTCATGAAAAAAGAAAGCAATGATTAATTATCATTCCTAAGTTAAACATGATTTATAGATACTTACCTTGTAAATCTAATGCTACCACAGCGGTGTCATCTTCTAATCCTTCAATCACCTCGCACTTATATCTCCCATAATCCTCCAGGGTAAGGTCTGTGATCACCAGAGAAGCATCATTATCACTGCCTCCTTTCAGAAACACTCTACCCTGGTAGCCTCCATAGGTTTTCTTGTGATATCCCATGGAAACAAAAACATCCACTTCCTTGAGGTAATCTGAAGTTAGCTTGGTCCACTTAATTCGGATTTTGTGGGTTCCTGAGCCAAGTGCTGTAGGGTCTCGGTAAAATTTACATGGCAGTGTAACATTGCCACCTCTGTGTGAGAACACCTTGGCTTGTTCTGCTTCCACAAGTAGACGGGGGCCATTTTCTGCTATAATTGAAAAGAGAGAAAAAAAGGAAAGAACCATTAATATGCTTTTAGACTTTTTTATAATATGAAATATACTACCTACATGGGGTATCTGACAAAGAGTAGCATTGGCGATAAGCTTCTCTGCATTGTTGAGCAGAGATCTCCTTTGAACCACATAGAAAGGTACCTTTAATAACTAGAGGGCATCTACAAGGTAGTCATGTCTTTTAAGCCACTGAAAAAAGGAAGGATGTGCATTATAATCAATGAGAAATATTGGCTATAATACTCTATAGTCATCTGAAGTTTGAAGATGTCATCGTAAATTCTATTTATTTTTCTTCTACAGTTAAATATCAGAAATGTAGAAACAAGACCAAGAGAAGTGACAGGGAACCATAACTATTTCATCAATATAAACCCAAAACGTTCAAGCTAGGTAAATTGACCTCTCCCCAGCTGAGCTTTCTAATACGATAAGTCTGTATTATATTTCTAGGAAAAGTATACGGCAACATGATTAACTTTCAGTGTACTGTTCTGGCCAGAGAATTAGATTGTCCTTCCATCTCTGGCTTCAATTCAAATATACACCTGCGATATGCCGTTCTGGAGCATTTCAAGCAACATGTATGTATTATTTTCACACAAAGGCCAGACATCAGAAAGGCGTTTTTAATGAGTGCTTTTTAAAAAACTCCAGATTTTGAAATATATTCCTCAAACCTTGGATGTTAAAAATGTATCCAAAGTTATATTTATTTTCTAATTAACCAGATAATTATGTTTCTTTATTCCCTCAAATCTCCTTCTACACCCCCCAACCCACCGCTGCCCCTGCTTTCTGCTGTATCTTGGTTAACAGAATCCTCTTGCTTTGCTTCTGCCTTGCCATGCCTTGCCCTTTCGCTTCCCTCCTCCCTCCTCCAAGGACTTTATTGCCTTCCTGGGAGCCCCATGATATTCCTAGCCTGCCAAGTTAGCACAGCCGTCGGCCTCTGGAGAGCCCGCTGTTATTTTCAGATCTTGGCTTTCTCTGGGGTTTCCCCTGGTTCGCTCATTGCGCTTTTGACCTTGACAAGGTCTCTTGAGGATGTGCAAGCTTTGAAAATGAGAAAGCGATATAAGAATTCCTGGACACACATACCTCATCCACACACAGCTTTCAAAGGCTGCCAAAGCTGTCTTTCAAGCAGCCCTTCCTGCTTTAGGCTGGAGGTTCTGAATAAACCTTGGTCACGAATCATTAGCGATAGTACACAGGTCATCAGGGGAGTAGCCAGTCATCTCCAGACAAACCTCAAAACTTAGTTATTTAATGGCATACGTAGGATTCAGATTTTAAAATAAAGCGACCAAGAATAGACAGTGGTTATATTTTTATCATAGAGCAATCAAAATTCATATTAAAAAATGAACATATTTGTGTCAGCCCCAGTCCTCAGAAACTGAACAGCTTAACCACTTTTAAAGCCATCAGTGCCCCTACTTTGAATAGATCATAAAATGAGAGGATAATGGCTTAATTAAAATGAATCACAAATCCAGCTCATTAAGCATTTCCTTTAGATTCTCTTCTTTATCTTCTTATTTAGGCCCATAGACTCATAAGACATAAAAGGTAAATGTATCCAACTCTACCCTATGTATAATAGTCCCCCTGCAATATCCCCAGGGACTGCATCCATGTTCTTCCTAAATATTTCTAGTATCTTCTTTCTGGGAGGAGGAAAAGGTGCTGTTTAATAAGTCTGCTCAGCAATGCCTGAGGCCCTAGGGAACATGGATCTACCCACTACCTTGGGAGGACGCCTGAAGCTGGGCCTTCCCATGCTGGGACTTGAGTTTAGACAAGACATGAGGCCTTCAAAAAGTTGCAGTTTCATGATTCTCTCAAGCTTTATACTTTAAAGTCAAAACTAAGGCCCAAATGCAGTGGGCTAAAGGGGCATTACGGTAGTTAGGAACATGGGCTTTGATGTGTTAGAGACCTTGTTCTAACCTCACCTCTTCAATTTGCTAGCTCTGAATCCTTGAGCAAGGTGTGCAAGCCCTAAGCCCCAATTTCCTTACGTGTGAATTAGGGAGAGTAATATCTACTGTGTATAGTTGACCTGATAGGCACATAAAGCACTTAAAATAATGGCTGGCCCAAACCGTTCCTACTGCATAGTTTTTCCCCTGTATTTCTCCTATATGATAGTGCCTAATATTGAGCATAATTTTGACATATATTAACCTTCCATGGTTCCACTTATAAAGTTTTTAACCATGTGGAGTAAAATAATACATACAATGCCACCTGTGTTATATAGGAAACTTGGACATTATTGTGTGGTTTAGCATAATCATAAGGTATTCCAGAATGAATACAAGGCCTGAGTGTTTTATAAATTAAAGAGTTAAAGCACAGATGAAAAGTCTTGTACAAGAGACTGAAACTTCTAATTTTTTTCTGAGGTTAACTGTAAATCATCTTGTAGTATTTTAGAAGTATAAGCTTCTGATTTTTTTTTAGGTACTATTTACTTATACTCTAGCATTCTGCGTAGATGGTGACTTATGTGGTATAATGTTGAGAACTAAGCAGACACCAAATATCCATTGGCTTCCCACAAAATAATTTTTCTAACAAGCCTGCTAGAATGTATAAATTTCCACCATTCTTATTTTTGGGGCAACTGGGGTGTTGAGGTAGTAGATGCCACGAGGCCCTGGCTGAAATTCAAAGAACCCTAAGAAAGTTGTGTAATGTGTAACACTCTGAGTGACTGAGGGCCATTAACGTTCATTAACCTAAATCCCCAACATGGCCTTTAGAACAATGTGTTTTATTAGTTTGCTTGCTTTTAGAAGCTCAACACTGCAGATTATATAGCATTGAGCATTGCTGGCGGGCGTGGCCTGTTGCAGAGCAGGTAAGATGTAGGGAAGACCACTGGCCAGTGAGTAAGGAGCCCTGGGTTCTGTTGCAGGCTCTAGCAGGGCTTAGCTGTTTGAGTGACAGGTCTACATCATGAGAACATTGAGCTTAAGATTCGTATCTGGCTCCCTATGGCAGGTCGTCATGATAGGGATCAGCCAGGAAACACACTAAGAGGGAGAGGGTAGAGGGCAGGAACAAAGGGAGCCTATAATGCTGATGGCAAACTTTGCACAGTCTTGTCTAGAGTAATCTGATCATTGGGTTAAAAATGTGGATTGGTTTGAAATTAATGTTTAAGTCAAAACTGTTCAATCAACAGGGCAGTTGTAAAGCAAATCAAATGCAAAAGATAAAAATAAACCTTGATCATCAGAATGAGTATTGCTTATCCTTTTTTTTTTTTTTTTTTTTTTAATATTAACTAGAGAAAACCAAGCAGCACACATGTGCTCATTTTAGGGGGACTGAATTTTTTAAAAGTTCAATCTGTAAGTTACAGGAATTTCATATTTTTATTAGTGAGTGTCAGTGACAGTGATGAAGGATTTGATGCACTTCAAAGACCACAGTTGTCTCCAGGGGAAACAGCAGGGCTTCATTATTATTTTACAGTCTGCTGTGAAATCTAGAGGACATCGTTCAGTTTCACCAAATTATGAAAGCAATGGCATGACGGAAAAACTGATCTTTGTATCACTCTGTAATTTAGATGAAATCTTTTAAACAATAGGACAAAAACAATTAGTTGCAGAAAAACAATTTAGAAATATGGTATTGGACTATTACCTATTGTTCTTAGTTCTATTAAAAGTTTAAACATTTGGTGGGGGGGCAGTTCATTGCCAAAGAAATAGAGGTAACAGAAAGAAAAAAAAAAAAAAAGGTGTTATGGGTCAAAGTTTGTCTTTTAAAAATAAATAACTTTTTGGATTGTATAAAATAACCAGTCTTGGTGTTGGTTACTTTCTCACTGGTGTGTAATGAAGGAGCCTCCAGACTTTTGGATTTCCTAGACCAATAAAATGTAAAAAGAACCCAAACAAACAAAACTGAGGAATATATTTAAGATGGCTAAACAAAGACAAAAAAATACTCCCCTCCCAAGAAAAAATTCTACCAACATCATTTGATGGTTCCTGATTTTTGCGGCATTTGTTATCACTTTGGTGGGTTGAGATGTGTAAGACTAGCACTTTGGAAGCTGTTACTTCCTTTAGGGTAGCCAACCTGCCCGATGATGATGAACAACCAGGATGGTTTTGTATCCTTATCGTTGTGCTTACCACAGTCTACTGAAAACAGTCACTCCGTCTCCCTAGTCCACGTCTTGTTATATTGTTCCTCCAGCATCAAAATAGTGCCTGGCCTGTGATAAGTGTCTGTGACTGAAATAGACTAATGCTTCCCGGAGGCTGTGCTCAGCTATGGCAGTAGACATAGACCCCTGCCCTTGCTTTATACCATATTGCTCTAAAATGCAAACACTTTATAAAAACAGATAAAGATACATATTAAAGACACAATATTTAAAAAGAATACATAATGTAGACATTTGTCTCTCATCTTACACATGACATTTGAGTAGGATACATAATTTAGGAAAAAGTTATCTTACTCATTAATCTTTAACTGTTTATCATTACAGTCAGCCCTCCATATCTGTGTGTGCCTCATTTGGGATTCAACCAATCAGAGACGGAAAATATTTGAAAACGAAATTCCAGAAAGCTCTGAAAAGCAAAACTTCAATTTGCTGCTTGCCTAAGTATTTACATAGCATTTACATTGTATTTACAGCTGTTTACATAGCAACATTTACATTGTTTTAGGTATTATAAGGGATGATCCTGTAGGTTAGGTGCAAATACTGCAACATTTTATACAGGGGACTTGAGCATCTGAGGATTCTGGTTTTGGAGTTGGGTCTTGGAACGAACCCCCAGTGGACATTGAGGGACGACTGTATTTTGTTTCCTTCCGGCTGGAGTGAATCCCATTGTTCCCGATGTTGCTCACTGGGAGCCAGAAGCTCCCATCAGTGAGTGGTCTTGATTCTGCTGTGTCTTGTCAGCTTTGCCTCAGAGACGTTTACAAGGGCCCTCCCCACTGCCCCTCCCTCTCTGCATCTAGTCTTTACTGTTCTTTCAGAGGGCTTTTCGTTTATCAGAGACAGAGCTTTAGTTTCTTGCCCAGCTGTTCCTCAATGTAAGGACTCTGAGTCTCTCCTCTGTGACTCAGCACTTCAGGAAGGGTGACCTGAAGAGGGCAGGAAGGAAGCTTTAAGGAGGATCCATGTCTGCCCTCTGCCCTCTACTACTTGACTTGGGTTTGAAATCCTGCTGTATTTATCCCTGGCCCATCTTTGCTTTCACCTGGAGTTCAAACGCTGACCTGAAGACATATAAGTATATGTGTGCTCCTTACCATTTGTGTAACTTGGAAAGAAATATGTATACTTACATAAACTATATCTGAAGGAATCCCTAGAAACCCATGAAACTAATAACCATGGTAGCCTGTGGAAAGAAAAGGTAGATGTCTGGGTCGAGAGCTCCTGGGATATTTTCACTGTGTACGCTCCCGTATTTAAAAATTTTTGAACCGTGTGCACGTATCACCTGCGCACGCACTAAGCAGAAATGGAATAAAAATATAAAAAATGGTTGACAAAAATTAACAGAAAACTTAATTGACAAAGATAAACAGAAAACTTTCCCTGAAGTGTCTCTAGAAATACACACAAGAAGCTGGTAGCCAGAATTGCAGTATATTGTTATAATTGCAAGATTATGTTTTTGTAGAAGACCTATGGCTCTGTTAATAATAATGTTGTATTTAAACAGGTCTTCAAAACGTGGAAATTTTACCTCGTTTTTTCAATTCCTTTAAGACACCACTGACAAAGGTACTGACTGTCTTCTAGTTTTGACTGTAAAGGAAAAGTCCAAAGCTGGAAATAAGGTGAGTGAAGATTGCTCTTTGCTGTAGAGTGATGACTGCTGTTTCTCACCCTCCGCGACCCTGTCTTTTGGCCTCACAGGCTACAGGAACATACTCCTCCCAACACCCCTCCGCCCTCTGCCGGGGCCTACCTGCTCTCTAAGCACTGTATAGTCATTGTGCCCTGCCAGTTCCTATCAATCTACAGCTGAACCACATTACCTAGAATTGTGTTTTCAGTTTCCTTAAAGGGCATGTGACCTGCATGATCTGATGTGCTGTGCTGCGGAGCATTCCCTTAGGTATTGACCACATCCGTCTTCCTTCCTGTGTGGTCAGACCACTCAGGATGGCTGTTCTCTTGCTTTCTGTACATCCCCTGCTCGACCAGTGCCTGCTTCACCTACTCCCTACTCTCATGACTGACCTTCCTACACAGTTGCCCCAGGCCCCAGCTAATGATTATTCTAGCTTTAGATCAGAACGTCTCCACCAGGATAGCTTCTCAAAGGGGAGGTGAGGGGTGGGCTCCTCTTCTGGTTTCCCTGGTAACTGATGAAGCAACCTGACATCAATTCCCCCTATAAATGGTAGCCTCCCCTCCCCCTGGGGAGCTAAGACTGCAGCCAGGTCCTGCCTGCCCTCTGCCACACACAGTGGGGTGTCGCTCCAGGACCTTGCTTCAGACGTGTAAGCTCCCCAATCCATTAAACTGTTGATGTCTCTGTTGCTGACTCCGGGCTCTTTCTTCAGTCCTGAAGCTGGGCAAGTACAGGGCTTGTAGGCCTGTGGGGTGCAGCCCAACACTCGCCTTAGAGCTAAATTGATCCTGTGATGGGAGACAGCCCAACACCGACATATAGTGTTGTTTCGGGTGATGTGGATCATGAATGTGTACCATGTTATTATATCTAAGTTTCATAGTAAAAAATGAGGATAAGTGCTATCACTATTTTAGAGCCTGAAGGTTTTTTCAGGGACAGTGGAAATTTTTCTCCCCAAAGGATACTTTAGACAGATCTTTGCCATATAAAAGGTGAGCTTCTTTGCTGGAAATGGGCATCAAGAGCCTCCAAGTAGTTCTAGGGGAACTACTATTGAACATAGTTCAAAAATCTGTGTTCTGAGATGTAAACCTGAAACTGGGTTACTATCTTGAAAAATATTGTCTCTTTTTAATTCCTTTTTCTTCATCTTTTTCAACCAGGAAGAAGTAACGTGTGAGGAGGGTGTTTAGCTCTGTTCTACTAAATTCTTTGTGGCTTTTGTCTTTCCACATTCGTTATTGTTTCATCTATTTTCTCAGCAGCTGTAGTTTATTGGTTAAGCATAGGGACTGTGCCTCTTACGTGGTGTCACCTAACCTTTATGTGCCCAGTTTTCTCATCAGGAAAATGGAGTTAAAGCCACCTTCCTTGCAGGGTTCTTGGGAGGGTTAAAGGAGGTGATACGCTGAGAGCTTAGCCTAGTGCCTGGCACCCTGAGTGCCCAGTAAATGTTGGCTGTTACTAACAAACATTTCCTGAGGGTCCAAAGTGTGCCAGGTATGCAAACCAGCTTCTTCTTCTTTCCTATGCTCTTTCAGAAGACAGTTCCTAGAAAGTACTGATTCCTGAAAACTCGCATCTCATCAACTGATCATGATTCTCCTAATCTAGTGGTTCTTAATAGAACAGGAGCTCATTTCAGGACCACCACCTTAAAGCCTTTTCAAAAAAAAAACCGCTGTATCTAATCCAGCTTCTTCCTGCTTCCTCCTCAGTTTCCTTGGGGGTTCCAGAAAGTCTTCGTTTGGGGGTAGAGGTGGAAAGTGTGTCCTGGTAGCTGTCCCCCCACCTTGTTCCTTGAACTGCTCTTCAGAATCACTATGGTGGCCTGAGGAAAAGTTTCTCCAAGGCTTGAGACCAAATCTTTTGTTCATAGTGATTTGATTTCTTCTGGAACATAATTATATCAGTTGAATGGAATAAAATGGGAGCCGTTTGTACCCACTGCTTCACTCAGAAGTTTCTCAGAGAAGGCTTAGATGGAGGCTGTATGGTTCCTGGTGGGTCAGGAGCAGCGCACTCAGCCTGCCTGAGTTTGAATCTCAGCTTTACCACTCAACAGCCATACGACCTGGGGCAAGCTACAGACCCTCTCTCAGCTTCAGTGAGGATAACCACCTTTATACAGTGCGGTGGTGAGGGCTAAAAGAGATGACCTAGGTAATGAAGTTTCTATTGTGCGTCACACATAGTAAGTGGTTTTAAATGTTAATATTAATTTATCAGTATTATTGCCATTGGTAAGTCCAATATAACTGGTCCCAAAACTTGAGACGGTCATACTAGCTTTGTCAACTCGGAGTTGTCTGCTCTTGCTAATAATTTTCAGAATTTAAATGTATGCATGTTATCCGAGATTTATGGGTAAAGAAATAGCATTTGGTTTCTATTATTTTAGTCTTAGAAAAGAAATAGAGTTATCACAGATACAGAGAAATTAAGGAATACATTATAAGAAAATAAAATTTGAATGTTTCACTAATATAGTAAATGACGATCTTTGAAGAATCATACTTTCCAGGACTGTAGTACAGACTTCTTTCAAAGGGTGTGGAGACACTGAAACATTAGCATGAGTCATTCTTCTTCATTAGGCTGTAACTAACCACACACTCCCTAATTATTGGAAATGTGTTTTTATGTGGTAAAGGGCTCAAATCTACTTGTCTCTGCTCAGACTATTTCCACTTTGTGGTAAAACGTAAGGTCAAGTTATCCATAATTTGCAGAAAGGACACTGTTGGTTTTATACATTGGTATGGTTAGTGCCTTCACTTACTGTGAAAGATATCAAGATAGTACTATCCAGAGTCAGTTCTGGAGGCAAAAGGGAACTGTTGATTCTTAATGAACAGTCATGAATTGATAGCCTATAATGTGTCAAGTATTAAAAGTTTAGTGCTGAAACAAAACAAAAGGTAAGTGGAACACAAAAGCCCAGGTGGGCAAGGCTGAGGGAGAATGAAGGGAGCACCATGGTCTTGAGAACACAAGGAGTGAAAGGCACCGCACCATTGCTGGGTGCACGCACTCCCTGCTAACGGGGAGCAGCTACTCGTTCCCACTGATGTTGTCCAATGGGAATGAAGGCTGAAAAGCAGCAGGTCTTTGGATTTTTCAACAGATGCTAGAAATACACTTTTTTTTTTTTTTTTTGGCTGCGCCTCGTGGCCTGTGGGATCCCACTTCCCCGACCAGGGATCAAACCCCCACCCTCACGCTCTTGGCAGTGAAAGCGCAGAGTCCTAACCACTGGACCACCAGGGAATTCCCTAGAAATGCACATTTTAATGTGACTATCTCCTATTTTTAAACACTTGCAATTAATTTAGATTTTTTAAAAAAGTTACCTGGGGAAAAAATTACCACGTATCAGTGATCAGGATTTAGACTCTGGGAAGTGAACATGTGACCTTTGTGTCCTCCTTTATCCCACCTGTTGATGCTGAGGGTTTCCAAATTTCAGACCAGGGCGATCTCCTTGTCTCTGCTTGCATTTCCTCCTTCTCCAGGTGATCTCATCTAGTCCCATGGCTATAAATATTTATGTGCTGGTGATTCCAAAACTTTCTAGCAGTGTACTTTTTCCTGAGCTCCGAGCTAGTAAATCCAGTGACCTGCTGGTCATATATTGGATGCCAGACAGATAACTTGAGTCCTCCTCTCCTGCCCAGACTTGTTCTTCTCCCAATCTTCCTCAGTTCCTTTTATGCCTCCGTCATCCATCCATTTGTTCAAGCCAAAATCTAGCAGGTGTGTTTGATATGCCCCTTTCCCTTAATCCCTACGTCTAGTCTATCAGCAAGTGCTGCCATCTCTACCTCACTGTTTTTTGTTTTTCCAGATTGGTTCATCTCCATCCATCTCCACTGCTACCATCGTGGTCCACACCACCATGATTTCTCACCTAAACTACCTCCAGACCCTCCTAAAGGTCTCCTCACTTTTACTCTTGACCCACCATAATCCAGTAGTCACCTGGTCTTTTGTACGTGTAAATCATATTACATCATCCCCTTGCTCAAAACCTTTTAGCCATTTTCAAGCACTTTTAGAATAAAATCTGAACTCTATACTCTGAACCAAATAAAAAGTACAATGGTCTCACTCATGCCTCCTCTTCCAGTCTCATCTTAAACCACACCCTCTTCACTGCCAGGCTGTAGCCCCTTTAGCTTCTTTCTGGTTTGAAAATACCATGTTTATTCCCATCTCAGAGAATTTGCACTTCCCATTCTTTCTACCTGGAATGCTCTGTCCCTGGCTTTTGATGTGACTGGCTTCTGCCCACTATTCAGAGCTCAGCCTACAGAGCCCTTCCTAATGCCCCTCTATGGGGTTCATCCTGCAGCCCCCTAGGGGCGCTCTCACAAGATTTTCCCCCTTAAAAACACTTTTATATTTATTGTTTATATGTTCATTTGTTTTTATTTATTCAATTACATATGCAAGCCAAATAAATAGTTATAAGGAAAGAGGCCAAAGCTTGGTTTTGGAGCACACTTTGATTTTAATATGTTATGGGTAGCCTATAAATAACTGTTATACATCTTTTAAAATAAGATATTTCATTTACATGGAAACATCTCTATGAAGTATTAACCATCCAGTCAGCTTTTCAGTATTTTAAGCTAATTAAGACCCTTCGTTAATGATTGTGTGATAAAAAAAAACAAGGCAAAGTGAGGACATAAAATAATCATATGTAGATTCTGGAGATTTAAAACCTTTCAGTATAATTTATGACACTTTTCAAGAGAAAATAAGAATTGCTCATAACCCACATTATTCTAGGGAAGAAAACTTTAGAATTTTCCTCTCTATTCTTGAAAAAAGCAAAAAACAGAAAAGGAAAAAACCCTTGTGTGAGTGTTCATTATTTTTTACTAGCAATATTATTGGTCACAGATAATCATAAATCCATTGTGAAAAAATGTAGCCATGTAACTAAGAAAATAAAAAGTATTTGTAATACATACCATAGTTTATAAGGAAACCTGTCTTTAACTTACATGCCTTTCACCTGTTTCATCTGCGCCTTCCCTACCATTCAGTAACTCTGAGCCAAATGGACAAACGTCATTTCCAATGCTTTCCAGGAACAAGGCAAAGCAAGGAAGCAAACAAACACCACTTCAAATAGAATCCTCTAGAAGTGGAAATCTCCTCACTTCAAGGATATGTTTTCAGTGGTGTTTCTATTTTAAATTTACGATCTCTCTTTAGAAACAAGAAATGACTCTCCCTTCTTTCCACCCCCTTCACCTAATCTGAACCCTTGACTGTAGTAAATGCTCCCTGTTCTAACTTGCTTTGTTAATTTTGTACTTGATGGACTATGATCTTTCTGTGTTTTTATCCTTAATGTCCTTGTCTTGTTTGAGTGGACAGTGTGTGGAAAAGGTAGGTAGAATTCTTGTTTAACTTAATATTCTTTAGTACCTTTTACAGCATAATCCTTGAGTATGTAAAAACATACTACTCAGAGCTTATACATGTGGTAATTAGTTACCAAGTAAGCACTCAAGTCAAGCAACCAACGTGTTTAATTAAAACAAGATTAAAATGGCTCCAATTTGTACTGACTACTTGATGATCATTTTTGAGAACACATGTATTTAGTGCTGCTACTACATTGTAGCCACACAAAATAACACAAAATGTTTTTGAAGTGATTTGTATAGAACTTTTAGATTTCTTATGCTTTCAGTGTCTTCATTTTGAAATAAAAATACTTCTGTAACAGAGATCCCCTCCCACCCCCTGGATATTTTCACTTTGATACCTCTTAATTAAATATTTTAACTTAGCACTTTGGTAGATTTTTGTACTCCAAAATACATTCCTAAAAGAGTAGTTTCCATTTTCCATTTAAAATAAAGAGCCAAAGCAATAAAGAAATCTAACTATTCTTTCTTGGTAGCTGGGAAAGTCAGAGAAATATAGCATGTTGAAATTACTTTAACATTAAGCCATTCAGCTATAGGTCAGTGCTTTAGCTGAGTCAACACTGGTTCCAGCAAAGCTGCAACCAAAGAAAAAGGCTTTCTCTATTTAATGGATTTTTCTGGGGGGAAAAAAAAAGCTTTGGGAAAGTTTCCAGTCATTGGCTTCCTGCATAATTTGCCAATTTCAGCACTCAGGATGGAACAGAGAAAGCAATGGCTGTTAGTGTGAATTTGTTGCTACCTGAAAATATTATTAAATATAGGTTTTTATACCTGGAAATATTCTAAAATTCATTGTTTTAATAGATGTATTATAGAATAACATAGAATTCAGCATTTTAGGCTACTCAACAACAAGTTTAGAAATATTCTTAAGGTGTATTTTATGGGTTTAAAAAGTGAGTATGAATACAAAATTCTAAATAGTAGGATATTTTTGTTCGGTAACTGTTCTTTTCTTCATATTTCTACCTCTATATAACACTTATTTTATTGTTTCTTGTCATCTTTGTCGCCCCGATAATATTGTCATTAAGCTCATTGAGGAGATGGTTTGTTCTTCCATAGAGAATAACTCAGTATTTTGCACAAAGAAGGCCAATGTTTAGCAAATGCCCGAATGAGTAGATTATTTCAAAAGGACACACAAATGCAAAGAAGACTGGGCAATGGGCTAGCAAATACAAAGTTGCATTTCATTCTTTGCTTTTTCTATTTATAACCGTTGTGTATGTGTGTATAAATGTATAAACTATATGTGTGTGTGTGTGTGTATCTAGTGTACCAACTATACAGTTGAGGAAAATTATTGCCATGCTTGACTTATACCTATAATTTAGAGAAACTGCTTTATTGAATGGCAGTTATCACAGTTAGTAGTTCTATATTCATAGTAATGTCTGCCTTTCACTAGACCATAAGCTTGATGAAGACAAAGACCGTGAGTTTTGGTCATCATTCTATTCCCAAGGCCTATTAAGGTGCTTACTGTAGATGACACATTTGTGCCCCCCCCCCCAAAATTCATATGTTGAAACCTGATTCCCAGTGTGATGATATTTGGAGGTGCGGCCTTTGGAGGTGATTAGGTTATGAGGGTGGAGCCCTCATGAATGGAATTAGTGCCCTTATATAAGGGACCCAGGAACGGTCCCTTGTCCCCTTCTGCCATGTGAGGACACAGAGAAAAGATGGCCATCTCTGAACTAGGAAGCCAGCTCTCACCAGACACCAAATGTGCCAGCACCATGATCTGGGACTTCCCAGCCTCCAGAACTGTGAGAAATCAATTTCTATTGTTGATAAGCCACCCAGTCTATGGTATTCTGTTATAGCAGGCCGAATAAGTGTATATATGTATGCGTGCAGTATTTTTACATATGTATGTATATGCCTATATACATTTTCCTTCTTCTCTTTTGGTTTTATTTATTGTATTTATATGGTGATATTCTTATTCTGATCAAATGACAAGGCTGTGTTTAAAGCAGTAGGTTCTTATTAGCATATTTGGTTTCACATCCTATAGTAAATTAAGAAGAGATTTTAGAATTAGGATGTTGCTAATTTTTATAATTTCATGATGAAATTCTCTAATATTTTATAGCTCATAATTTCTAGATAGTATTATTAACAGTGTATGCATTTAGCCAAATGCAATTTGGAAAATATAGTTGATATTCATGGAGTTTGCATTTTTGTAGCTGCAGATAGTGTACTCTGCCTCGAAAAGAAAAAAATAAATTATAATTTAACTTTTAATAACAGACTCATGGAGTCTGAGTCCAAACAAGTTTTAAGTGGAAGAGAGAATGCTTATCTAGCCCTCCTATTAAACTTTGGCTCTGTAGATGGTTTATGATCATCCATTATTAAATTCACTTCGCTCCTTTTGATCCTCTCTGCACCACCAGATCCCAACTCTGCAGATATTACATAAGGAACACGATAGCATTGCAGTGACCAAATGTAAATCAAATACTCTTCAAAGCTTCGTGCACACATTAGGAGGATTGCTGCATCCTGCCTCTGGTGGATTCTCCTGGATTGTAAGACGCTACGTGCAGTGTGGGAGCAATAAAAAATGACCAAACAAAAACTGCTATCGAAACTCAGAATCCTCTTCCTTATCTGCTGCCTCTCATCGTACAAACCGTAAAGTTTCCTGAGATTTGGAAAGACTGACTAGGACTTGATTAGGAAAAGTTCCTAGATTTTGGTCCTGAATTTATTTAACAAATGTATTGATTACCTATACTGTGTGCCCAGTATTAGTTTAGGTGACTGGGATACATCAGACAAAGATCCCTGCCCTCGTGGAGCTGATATATGTTCTTGTGGCAGAGATGGACACAAACAATTGCATAAAAATAAGTAAAGTAGATATCCAGGACTACAGAGAAAAGGAAAAGAAGATCAGAGATAGATCGGGATGCCACAGGAGGGGAAGAGCACAGTAGTCAGGGTGCATTCATTAAGAAGGTGAAAAATGATCCCAGATTTGAAGAAGGGGGTTAGCCAAGAGAAACTGGTCCTCATCAGCCATGCAACCTGGGCCAAGCAACATTTAAGTGCTGGGTCTTGATTTCCTCATTTATACAATGGCGTATTGATCTCAATGATCTATATTAAAGTCCTTTTAAGTTCTTAAATTCTGTAAACTATGATTTACTTTATGCCAACATTACAGAATGAAAGCAGTGATCTATTAATGTACATTAGGCCCACACAATGTGTCATGTGTTGCTAAATGCCATGGATGCCACAGGATTTGAGAAGTGCTCATTATGATAGTGGTAATTTAGAAGTGTCTCATTGCACTCATTCATGTATTCAGCACATATATTAAGCACCTACTATGTGCCAGGCACTACTGTATAGGTGGAGTGTTACAAAGCTGACAGTCTGATGCTAAGCTAGGATGGAAGAGTGGTTTGGGGCACAAGAAGGGGGAACCAACCACACTGAGTGGAGAGTGTCTACTTCTGTGAGGGATTCTAGATCTACATTATTTTTGCCACCCACAGAGATGAACTTCTGACAACTCTTTCTTTAAAAAAATCTAATTGCTTTATCTTTTGAGAAAAGTGACCATAAGTTTTACTTATTATAAAGAAGGGAACTGTTTTCATCTCTAAGATTTCCTCTTATTATTCTTTTAAAAAGTTTAATGTAGCTTATTTGTGTTCACCTAATAAGTATATTAAGGGGAATATTACTTAAGTTTGGAAAGCTTCATTTTCTACACAGAAAGTAAAAGTGATCAGATAGTGTTTAATACTATTGGAGAAATTTAAAACTGGAATTAAGGAGGGCAAAGAAGGCAACTTATAAAATGTTTACTTCATTATAACTAAGGTAATGATATGGTTCTGCTAGCAAATGAATTTGAAAAGCATGACCTTTTCCCACCAGTATTTGTGCTCCTTTTTCTATTTAAAAATCAGTTTTCCATGACAGTGAAGAAATAATCAACTATCATCTACTGGAGCTTATTGTGTTCTGGGTACTAAGCACTTTTCCATATATTATATAATTTAATTCTCACAAAGCTTTATAGAATAACAGTGATTATACCCAATTCTATAGATGAGATAACTGAGACTTGAAGAGATTAAGTAAACTGCCCAAGGTCTAAAGCCAGTAACTGGCATTAGGGGAAAAACTCCTGAACTTGTCATCAGAAGACCTGCACTTGGAATGCCAGAGGCAGGAAACACGGGATCGCTGACATGGATAAGATCGGGCGGTTACGTATTCAGTATAACTATAATTGTTTTGCAGCTATTTTGGTTAATAGGCAAGTGGTCATAAAATTTCTCTGCTGTCCATATAAGTGTCTTCATAAAAGTTGTATTTTAAAAAAAGTATATTCATCGTCTCTGAACTTCTACTGATAATTGAAAGTCGGCAAAGAGTTTTTTTAGACCAGATCCAAATATTTTAAAACTTGTGCTTTTGTGTGATTTAGTACTCCATATAAAATTCTTCCTAATGAACTCAAGTTTCAAAGGATTGAGAAGTTGTTTGACTAGGCACATCATGAAATGAGGAGTATAATCCATTAGTTGAGATTGTTATAGAGACAATGTCAACAGCAGTTATCTCTTCCTGTAGAAGTATTTGAGGAAATCACTATCCCCCACACTGTGAACAGTATATGATACAGAAGCTGATATCTTGATTGCAAATTTTTAGCAGACTCCATGGACAAGTGTAGTTTCCTTTCTTGTATAACCAAGTTGATTCAATAAAAAAATTAAAGGAAGTGAATTAGTACAAGTGCAATTTTATCTAAAGCTTTTCAATAGAAACACTTTGCGCAGGAATCTATACTTGCCATTTTTTCCCCTGGTATTCTGACATTTTTTTTTTTTTAAACCAGATTAAAAATTTTTTTTTGCCTGTATCTCTATAGAATCTCCCACAACTAGATAAGGAGGAAGCCTTCAGAAAAAATAATTAGGTACTTCTTATGCATAAGAGTTAAGAACATATTAACAAAGTGTTCAGCATCTTTATCAAGGCAGCCAAGGAGAATTTGAGGATTATGTGCATTATTCCGCTGGTATTATTTAAGCCTGGGAAACTTGAGGTACAAAAATAAAAAATTAATTAAAAATGAGAGATAGGAAAGGTGTTTTTGTAGTAACACGAATTTTGAATAATTTTCTGTCACTGAGAGAAGCTCATACTGCTTATCAGTACAATTTGGGAATTTGAGATTCAGATTACTAATTTAATCATTTGATTGCAAAATTCTTATAAAATTTTATGAAGGTTTCAGCTCCCTTAAATTCCTTCTGGGCCATGTTTTTGTTTTGTTTTTGGAGGGCTGTGTTTGATAAATAAAAGTTTTAAATATGAGAAAATAATCCAGTATTTCAAGTAAGTAATGCAGGTTATCTGCTTTAATGATTATCTGCTGTGCTGTGGGTTTATTTTTGTGTTATAAAAGGCGACTGAAATTATGGCAGGCCATTTGGAAGTGTTTTCTCTGAAGGGCTGAGAACATGAAAGTTCAATCTGAATGCTATAATAAGGTAAAAAGAAAACTTTTTGTTGGATAAAAACTGAGAACAGGTATTTAGAGCAATTTTAAAAAAAATTTCAACTATGGACATAGCATCATAATATTGACCCAAATCACATTTCAGTGTTAATTTCCACAAGCAAAATGTAGGCCTTGTAGTTTTTGTTTTTTTGTTTTTTGGTTTTTTTTGTAGTTTTATTACTTGAAAGCTCAGAGCAACTTTCTAAGAACATGAATTTACAATTAAAATGAAGTGGACTAGCAAGTCATTTTTTTAAAAATTGGATAGTGTAGGCAAATAATCTGGATAATTCTGATACCTTGTGTCAGCAATTCCTTTACACTAAATTTCAACAGAGTATATGGGAATGGAAAGACTGGAGCAACAGAAGTTTTCCTTGCTGAGAAAACTTGAGTCTGACTTACAGGCTTCCTTCAGGAGTAACTTTTAAAATGTTAATATAGTTTTAAAATAATATTTTTATACTCTGCATGAAATTTAGACTAAATGATTTATACATCGATAACAGGTATCTAGTCCAGTAATGGCTTGAAACCATTGCTAAAGTTTATCCTCCCTCGGATTTAAAACTGCTGTTTTTAACAATTACCAGGTATTACTGTCTGGCTGAATTGACTTCTGTGACTTGATGTTAAAAGGATGTTCTCCCTCATCAGAAATCTCTATGTGTAAATATCTTAAGTCTCTGGGAAACAGCTTTGATTCTACTATATACAGTAAAGGAAACAGCTGAGTCAGCAGCTTGCATAGTAAAACTTATGATTATGTAATTCCTTTTTATGGTCCAACAGTGAAAATCGTAAAGCTGTTAGAAACAAAGAGAACTGAAAGAGAAATGCCTAAAATAGCTAGACATTGTCGAATTCAGAATTCTATCTGGGTAGTTGTAATACATGCAGGAAAATACTTCCAGCCAGACCTACACTATCATTTGACCTTCACAAGTCATACTTTTCAACAGTGGATGCAGTTTTCTGAGACTACACTTTTGACCTTGAAGCTATAACTTGATGTTTTGTGTCTCTTAGCGAACTTATAATGCCTCTGGTCCCCAAACTGAGTTCATCTAAAATTCATACAA
The DNA here is from genome assembly GCF_028021215.1 of Eschrichtius robustus. NCBI lineage: Eukaryota > Metazoa > Chordata > Mammalia > Artiodactyla > Eschrichtiidae > Eschrichtius > Eschrichtius robustus. Next base: position 66,259,014 of record NC_090825.1, read on the forward strand.
TCATATGTTTAAACTGTTAAATCCTGTCATTCTTATTTTAATTCTTCAGCATACAAGGGCAGAGAGAGAAGCTCCAGCTCCTTTAGAATTATATTTTTCTTATTGCATTGAAATGCAACATTGAAAGCTAAGTCTTATGGAAAGCTAAGTCTCTTAGCTTTCTTAATGCAGGGTGTCCCTCATCTGAAGCTGGGGCTGAGGAAATAGCTGCATTGTACTGCAGCCTCAAATCCTGCTACGGCTCCCAGGCTTAGGATTCAGCTGAGCTGAAAAGAAATATGCAGGGCAATACATTGGTCTATGGGAACTAAAGCTTTACTGAAGGAAATTTTGATAGGGTAAGTTACTTTTTCCTGAACCTTAGCTTGTCTGACTTTCATTTTCACGTCGTTTTTCTTAATGATGATTCTAACAAAATTACCTTACATCTCAAGTTTTCCTTCCTATTTCTCCCCCCCTTTTGCCTTGCCTCTAAATAAACTTTCTACCCTCCATTCTACTTAGAAGATAGCAACTGAAAAGCCTTGAACAATTGCATCAGCTCACTGCAGTTGGACATTCTTAAGCCAATCCACTTTAATTGTCCCAGATTCTTAACTCTACTGTAATGCAATAGCATTCAGTAGCCAGGGAGCGTGTTCACCAGTTCGCTGAAAGGAAAAGTCAATGCAGCAGAACTAAAATTAAGAAACACTAGCCAAGCATCTCAACTCTAAGTAACTTGAAATGAATTCGACTTTCATAAGAGAAGCTGTGTTTTCTTACCTTGGATGTGAATAACTCTGTCATGATCTACAGTATAGTTGTCTGAATGATGATCGGCCCAGCAGGTTGAAATCAGCACCAGAAGAAGTAGACTCTTCATCTTTGTAGCCCAAAGAATCTTCTTCACTGTGAGAGCATCACATACAAAGAGGCTTGTGAGATTTGGAACCCTGTGGAGTGTTGCACTGCACAACTTATTACTGCCTTATCATCAGAGAATGGGTCTGTACAAATATTTAACCCGATGTGCTCAGAAAGTTACTGTAGCTGTCTTTGGGAGCTGAAGACTGCAGCTTTGAACAATTCCAATTTCTCTTACGTAGCCAGAGTCCAAACAGTGTTTAACTCTATCTTTGCAGAATTGTAAATCTTGAAATTTATTTAGAACGGTATAGTTTCGATGTAGAGAGTTACAGCAAGTTACAAAAAGACGTGGCAAGGATATAAACAGGCTTTTCAAAAATATTTAAACCTCTGAATTTGAAGTATAAGTTAATAAAACAGTTTGATATAGCTACATATGAATATTTATCATCAGGTTTAATTCAGAACTGAATCCATTCATTTTACATATGGCTTCCTAAGCAGGTTAGATTTGCTTGTTCTAAATAGAAAAGAGGACAAACGAAAACATGCCTGATTAAACAGAAGCAGCACATTTGTTACAGACTCACCATCTTAAACACTGCTTGGATCTATGGTGAATAGTTGAAAATTATAGACAAACTAGGTTAGAGTTGTGCATGCTACCACTGCAGTCATCCTGATTGATTTTTAATTCATTTCTACCTAAAATGCTGACGCATCAACTTGGAGTGCCAGGTAGGGTCTCTGCAGTCAGCAGAGCCACGGCTGCAGGGACCGTCCCTGCCAGCCTCGCAGGGCAATTAGGCAAATAAAGAGCTGAAATAGACCGCCAGGCGCAGCTCTAGTCCTGAGTGAAAGAGGCTGAGCCATCGCCTGGCTGTCCTTTATTGCAAGACCGATTTGACAAAAAGGGACACAATCCCCCCAAAACTTTGTCATTCTAAGGACCAAAAAGTGATTCCAAATAATACAAACCGGACGACCTTCGCAGTATTTGCCAGGCAAGATTTTCAGTGTAGCTCCTCTTTTAATGTGGAAGCTGAGGCAGACATTAACAAGAGCTTTCTTTTTCTCTCATGCACACAGCAGCCTTAACAATACTTGGCTATTTTTAAGACTGAAATTGCACAGTAATGACTTCTCACACTAGTTTGTTTTTTTCCAGGAAAGCCTGACTCCCTGGAATACTTATTAAAGAGCTCTGAGTCTGTTCCTGGAGGTCCTTGCAGGCCAACCTCTTCTCCAGAGCCTAATGCACTACTCACAGACGTCCCCCAAGTCTCTTGGGACAGCAGTACCTCTCTGCCTTCTCCCCTCTAAAAATCGGCATCGTTGTGGTGCTTATGGATTCAGTCTCTTATGTTTGCTTTAAGCCTTTTCTTTTTCTTCATTATGTCGCAGAAAGAAGATGGTGGATGAGCAAATTGAGAAACTTACTTTCCCAGGAAACTAAAACTGCCACCTGCAAAATTCTGTCCGATTTACTGATCTTGTTTTCAGGAGTTCACTTGCTTGCTCCTCTGAGGTTTCTTGGGAAATGATTATTTTTTTGAAGCAACTGACTTTTGTCCATAGGAATACTGTTAACAAATATTACCTGTTTCCAGCCCCGAACTACGCTTTGGGTGAACAGATATAATAGAGGTGACCTTTTGGAATTTGGAATATGATTGACACAGTTATAGACAGACACATAAGACAGTGGGCCAACGGGTATACGAGGTGTCCTGTGCTCTTTGCTCACCACGGGAATCAGAGGAGAGGGGGAAATGTGGAAGAGAGGGTGTGAGAAAAACATACAATTTTGACTGTTAAAGGAGACATTCTAAGAAGGGTCAAGATGAGCAGAGGCAGAGAATTTGCTAGATTATCTTTCACATTAGGGTGGACATCTACAGTATAATTTATAGGGAGTTGTGTACTCCCCCCTAAAAACACACACACACACACACACACAGTTATGCATCCTACCACAGAAGTCACCCTGATTTTTACTCATTTGTACCTAAAATATATCACACACAAATTTATCTACTTTAATTCCATATCATAGTATTAAAAATTATATCACTAAAGATTCATTCCATTGTGTCACAGTATTAAGTATCCAACGACCCAATTTTAAAATGCAAACATCCTGGGGTGGGGGCAGTGCTGGAGATAAATAATAATAATAACAGCAGTTCCTTTTAATTGAACGTCTACTCTCTGCCAAGTGCTCTGCTAAGCACCGTGCGTGTAATGGCTCATGCAGTCCTTATAATAACCCTGTGAGACAAATCTTTCCATTTTTTCTGACACAGTTACCTTGTTGGAGGTCACACATCTAAGAAAGCGACAATGTTTGTATTTGCCTTAGGCAAAAGCAACACCTACTTTGAGTTGCACTTATTTTTCTGAAAGAGAAAGTTATATGTTTTGTTGCCTTTCTTATTTAGGCTCTTTTACTTGAACGTAGGTGATATGAAAACTTTGACTTATGTTATATGTGAGTATAAACTTTTTTTCCCAAGGCTTCCATATGAGAGTCAGATGGCACTTTTCGTGGCAAGGTCGTGCCCTGCCTTGTTTACAGCACCACTCTGGTGCCATGAGCACCACCACGGTGGCTCACGTGTGGGCACACACACGTGCATTCACACGCGCACCATCTTTAATTAAAATAGCTGAGGACATTGCACATCCTCAGTGCAAATACCCCTACACGGGCATCAGTGCAGTCCAGGTAGGAGAAAGTGGAAATGGTCTTTGTTACCCTGGCGGTATAACAACTGTGTCACCAAAAGACATGAAACTAGGAAGGCAAACCTCAGGGACACAATTTTCAGGTGTTTAAGCAAACTGCAAGTACACACGAGGTACCGCACACTAGGTTGAGGTTCCTGAGGATGAGGGCTGTGCCAGCTGTCTGTGTGCTGGTCCTCAAAGGAGAAGGACACTGAACCCTGTTTATTTGCATTTGTAATGATGTATTCTCTGAATTTCCAGGTATTTTTGGTTAAAATTTTTCAGTTATTGATAAGAGCAGAATTTAGGAAATTTGGGGGCTTTTATAGAACCAGTTATTGCCAGCCTTGAATTAACAGTCTTAGTTCACCTGCAGCTCACACACTGATGGTCTCTTTCTACAGCCTACCAAACCTTGCCACCGTGATGCTGCAGCCAGCTTCAAGACGAGTTCAGATTAAGATGTCTGTGTTCACAGTCACAGGCATGATAGTACTGTGATTTTACAGTTCTGCTCTGGTGACAATTGAACCACTATTTGGAAGCAAGATATCTGCTCAACTTAAAAGTCTAATAGTTCGATAGACACAAAGATATACAATACCAACAGTCTAATACCAAAGTGGCCGACTGCTATTTCTTAAACACCTACTGTGTTAAAATTATTGTATTAGGCAATGGGGAAATAAAACAAAGTGGAAGGCATGTATGCTATTTTCTGTGTCTTGGGAGCTAATGCCACATATTTCCTGAACTACTATTACAGTAGAGCCCTCTGTATCCATGGGTTCTGCATCCTCGGAGTCAACCGATCTCAGAACAAAAATATTTGGGAAAAAAATTGCAGAAAGTACCAAAAAAGCAAAACTTTAATTTCAAATATTTTCATAGCATTTACATCGTATTAGTTATTATAAGTAATCTAGAGATGATTTAAAGTATACAAGAGGATGTGCCTAGGTTATATGCAAATATATTAGGGACTTGAGCATTTTATTTCATTTTTTTAAAAAAAATTTATTTATTTTTTGGCTGCATTGGGTCTTTGTTGCTGTGCACAGGCTTTCTCTAGTTGCAGCGAGCGGGGGCTACTCTTCGTTGAGGTGTGCGGGCTTCTCATTGCGGTGGCCTCTCTTGCTGTGGAGCACGGGCTCTAGGTGCATGGGCTTCAGTAGTTGTGGTGCATGGGCTTAGTTGCTCCGCAGCATGTAGGATCTTCCCGGACCAGGGCTCGAACCCGTGTCCCCTGCATTGGCAGGCGGATTCTTAACCGCTGCGCCACCAGGGAAGCCCTCGAGCATTTTATATAAGGGACTTGAGCATCTGTGGGTTTTGGTATCCACAGGGCATCCTGGAACCAATTCCCACAAGGACTCTGGGGACAACTGTACATGCCTGGTACTGTCCTTGAAGCTTCACCCATTTAATTGTTATTTCTCAGAACAGCTCAATTGAAGTATGTTAGTATACACATTTTACAGCTCTGGAAACACGTCAGGGTGGTGAAGTCCGCATCATGTAAAGTGAAAAGCTGGGGATCTGGGCAGTCTGATGTGACCCCAGAGCCTGCACAATCCACCGCCATCACTGGTGTCTGGTGTACCCTGAGGAATGCCATCAGCTCTCACAACTCTTTCAAGGCTTCACACAAGCTGCAGTGCTTCTCCTCATCCTTCTCTCACTGGGTTGTAGGCATAGCACTGATCACAGCACTGTTGGCACAAGACGTGTGTACATCCAAAGTTGGAATGCTTTCCTCACTGCACGCCCATCCTGTGTGCCAAGAGGAAGGGCAAATGGAAAACTGGACCTGGGAGAAACAGTTACCAGGACTAAAGGAGCCAAGACTGAGGCGACATTTACACTGTTTGAAGATCATGTGTGTAGCTATATAGAGGACAGGTGAAGAGTTGTTTTTTTTCCCTCCATTGAGGGCATAATTAAATACACCAGGTTTCAATTCAGCACTTGAAATTTAGTTTACAGGTTATGAGAATCAATACAGAGGTTGCTAGAAACTGAATGAGCAAACCATAAAATCTGATTGGACAGAATTATTTTACAATAGACTGAATCTTCTCCTCCTTGATATCTTTCAAGTCTGATCTAGTTACAGGCAGAAGACGGTCCATGATCAGTGGTGCAGTGAAATGAAAAAAAAAACAAGGGACTGCAAAAGTATACTTTTTCATTAGGTTAAATTAATTCAACTTTTAAAAATTGTTCTTTTTTTCTGAAGTAACTTTTCTGACTATTTTTCTGTTAGAATGGCCTTTATTTCATGGAATTATAACTTTTAGACTTTTTAAAATTGTAGATTATTTTATACTTACTTAGCAATATATTTTTAATGACAATCTTATGCTGACTCATCACTTGTTTTGTTTTTGTTGGTTGGCTTTGTTTTCTGTTTTGACTCTGCAGGTGTGTAAAATCCAGAAGTCAGACCACTGACCCAAATGATGGCTAAAGAACTCAGACTACTGATGCATTTGAATTGTTCAGTGTGCGGAGGGACCCCTGGGTGTTTACCTAAGCCCCAGGATTTACTGCACACAATGGGGCAGAATGCAGAACTGCTTGGAATATACCCAATGATCAAAAGAGAAGCCATGAATGAAAAAAATCTGTGTTCAATTATACACCAATAGCTACCCTCAGGGAGTGAGTCTGTATAAACTCCAAGTGAACAAAACATCTGCCCTGTCATCTTGCATTGCTCTATGAAAGTGCAAAATACTGAAGTAGAAGAGAATTTATGATGCCCTGAATTAGATGTCTAGCCACAGACATTGGGGTAACCTCCTTCTCAGGCCATGGTCAGTCTACTGCTTCCTTGGCATGATCCTTTGGCAACCTAAGAAGCTGGAAAAAGTCCTAGGTCAGGAGGAAGAAAACATGAGTTCTATACCAGGTCCCATCATCAACACATCAGGTCTCAATGTTTTCACCTACAAAATAGTAATTTTTTTCCCCAAGGTGAAAAGTGTTTTTGAAAAGTATAAAAACTATGCAGACTAAGGTATTGTTATCAAGCTGGCATGGTTCGCCTCAAACCTGATCAGTTTTCATAGATAAATGTAAGAAAATAGCAAACTAAAGATATCTCCTTCTCAGAGGCAGGTGAGTTCTAAAAAGTTCACTATCGCTTGTATGTGGAATCTAAAAATGATACAAATGAACTTATATACCAAACAGACCCACAGACAGAAAACAAACTTATGGTTACCAAAGGGGAAAGGTGCGGGGGAGGGATAAATTAGGAGTTTGGGATTAACATATTAACATAACACGCTACTATATATGAAATAGATAACCATCAAGGGCCTACTGTATAGCACAGAGAACTCTACTCAATATTTTGTAATAACCTATCGGGGAAAAGAATCTGAAAAAGAATATATATGTGTATATATATATATATATATATATATATCTGAGTCACTTTGCTGTACACCTGAAACTAACACAACATTGTAAATCAAATATACTTCAATTTTAAAAAAAAGCTCACTATTTGGAATGAGTGCAGGAATCAAAACACAGAGGAGCGCCTGAAGCAGCAGTAGTAACAGCACCAGGCAACTCATTAAAAAAGCGAATTCCCTGGGCCCTACGACAGATCTCCTGAATCAGAAACTGAGGGTAGGGCCCAGCTGGCAGTGTTTCACAAGCCCTGCCCCCTCCTCCAGGTGAGTCTGACGCAGGCTCAGATTGGAGAACCACGTGTCTAAGCCTTTAAGAATACCAGGCGTTCTTCATCTCGTGCTTGAGCTTCAGGGAGTCAAAGCTGAGTTACGAAAGGATCACGCCAAGGACAAGGAAGCAACAGACCGACCGTTTCTAGACTACGAGGTCACCAGGGTGTCCGGTAATGTTAAAGCCTTAGAATAATTGAACCTAGGGTCCTCACGACTCTCAAAATAAGCTGCATTTAAAATTTTATGACTTTTTCCCTTCCTCCTCCATACTTTGAAATCAGCCTATTTAATTTCCATTTTGCCCCTAAATTTTTCATTTCAAAGATGTTTTTTATCTTTTGTTTTGCTTTTCTGCTTCTGTTTCTCCATTTGTTACCTACAAATCTTACCCATCCACTGTAACCATTTTTTTCTCTTCTCTTTTCCCTGTATTTATTATATTTATTACATTATTTGATATTGGAGGTGATCATATGATTTATCATCCAAACCAGGGCAGAGAGTGAACAGAAGAACTATTTATAACTGTATGGGAAACCAGTACCCTGTAAATTGGGGCTATCCTAGGGAGATGGGCAATATGTTATCAGTGTGACGGAGGAAAGGCAGAATTTAGTTTCATTCTTTGCTCTGTCACTCCAGTTGTGTGACTCTTAAGTAATTCAACTGCTTCAGGGTCAGATTTTTTTTATCCATCAATTAGAATAGTTGATGACAAATGTCAAAGTCTTCCACACAGTCTTTGCTGTTATTATTATTCAACTTTTTCTTAACAGAGATATCAAGCCCTCCATTCTACTTACATTGCATTTTAGGACTGTTCACCTCAAAAAACAAATTAATGGATTTTTAAAGGGATGACATCAATAACGCTTGTTTAAGTAGCATTTTGATTCACTTCTTGCTTTGTGGCTGGTTATTCTTTGCCAGCTGTCTCTTGGAGGAATATTGATAGAGTTTGGGACAAACTCAGCAACTCTTCACTTAATCAAAGCACATTTGCTCCAGCAGCTCATTGACCCATCTGAACCTGCTTTAGATAATTCCTGAGATAGGGGTTAGACTTCTCCAAAACCAGCTTTAGGAAAGGGTTCCACAGTGGTTTTTTTTCTTGATTGCTTTTCTAAAACATAAAAAGCATATACAAATAAAAGCACATATTATATTTGGTGTTTATAGTGTTCAGTCCTGCAAGTTTTTATTGAATCCCTAGGGAGTATGGGGGAAAGCAGTGCATATAGATACTAATAAGCACAGTGACTTATTTGGACTTTTCTTGTTTCTGAGTAACTAATAGTCTGGCATTGCTGAACGAATAAATGAATGAGGCATAGACACTCCCAGGTTATAGACTATGTGAAACCCTAACCTTATAGTGATGCTTAAGAGCTGGGAACACTTCATTCAGCGTTTATTTACATGCAATACCTTTGGTTGGAATTGTATTGGAGAGTAGGCAGAATAAACTATGCCTCTCCAATCTTGTGGGATAATACCAGTGGACAGGTAGATGTCAAAGTCCACTCATATAACAAGACGGAGAAAATATAAGTTGTAACTATAGTAATGCCTGTGCATTTACACGGGCAGTCAGTAAGACTGTCTTCCCAGGTCATGCCAAGGAAATTCCAGACTTGCTCTCATTATATTCCAATGTTCTAGTTCTTTTTTTCTTTTTCTTTTTTTTTTTTTAGAGGGAAGGATTTTTTAACATATTTATTTATTTATTTTTGGCTGTGTTGGGTCTTCCTTTCTGTGCGAGGGCTTTCTCCAGTTGCGGCAAGCGGGGGCCACTCTTCATCGCGGTGCACGGGCCTCTCACTATCGCGGCCTCTCTTGTTGCGGAGCACAGGCTCCAGACGGGCAGGCTCAGTAGTTGTGGCTCACGGGCCCAGTTGCTCCGCGGCATGTGGGATCTTCCCAGACCAGGGCTCGAACCTGTGTCCCCTGCGTTGGCAGGCAGATTCTCAACCACTGCGCCACCAGGGAAGCCCCCGATATTCTAGTTCTAATGCTAGTGGATAATTCACAATCTGTTGGAGAAAAAACTAGTATAAGATATGGACAAGACTTAAGGTCTCAAAGCCCTGGAGTGTAGTGGACGTTGCTACAGCAGCTTGGGCATGTTCCCGTGAGCTGTGTGTGCGCCACCTGCAGGGTTCTCACGTCTACTCAAAAGCCTTTCAGTTACGTGAGATTTCTATGTTTTTAGGGTTGGGGCATGTCTTCCATAATTAACAGTTTGTTTCTTAACCAGAGAGTTATTAGTAAAGGAGGTCAATAAATACATGTGAAGAAATACATTTTGATGATAATGGTGAGATTAAAAGAAAATGAATCTTTTACCTTCCCTTCTGTTTACCTGTGGGGAACTTATCCTACATTTGTTGCCCTAAAAAAAAAATCATAATTTTACCATAGAACATTAAAAATTAGACTATAACTGATATGAATATGACATTGCTATGCAATTAAAAATGCATCCTTCATAGAATGCAGAAAACATTCATTTTCTATCATTACACATAAAGAAAATTTTCAAAAATCAAATCGCCTCATGAGCAATTCTTAAAAGATGATTAAACCTGTTGGTATATAAATTAGCAGTGCTGTCACTTCCCAAGCTCACTCACAATTTCTTTTATAGTTTGATTGCTAAAGGCTGCCATGCTACATGGTGTCTTGGCATTATAATCATGATCAAATTATGGGAATAATAAGTCCACATGCTAGAGGTAATTTTGACTAAAATTAAAATTTCACTAAAATTTTGTTTCTGGACTAGAATAACCTCCTCAAAAACCAAACAAGAAAAACTTGTACATATGTTAGCATTGTTCTGAAAAAAGTTGTGTTACTCTAAACCATATACTTGCTAGGCATACTTGTATAGGAAACACATCATTTTATAGATTCATTCTTCCTTGAGTCCATGATCAAAATTCTCAGTAGCATCAATAACAAAGCATTATACTGAATAATATAAAATTAAACATTAAAAATATTTTTCTTAATGTATAAAATCAAATGACTTACATTCTCAGTAATACTAAATGATTTTTGAATGCTGACAAGGAATTTGGCACTAAATTAAAAACTCTACAAAGGTAAACATATTCCCTGGTGAATTGCAATGCAAATAGAACTTAAACACAGGCATTTTAAAGAGATTGGAAGGCCCCTTTTAACCAATGATCTAAACAGTTTTTCCTGAAGCACTGTAAAAGAATGACTATATATATATATACACCTATATGAATATTAAGAGCTTAGATTGCTATCTCATTGTTTCCTAACATAACAAATCTAAAAACACAAAAGTGAATAAAATAAAACAACTTCCATTTTTATTAATCTTTTACATCATTTTAACACCATGGAAAATAACTCTCCTCTTTGTATTTTAATGTGCAAATATGAATAAGATGGTAAGTGTTAGGACTGCTTTTAAATGTAGGTTACATAAAAACAAGTTACTCTAGCTCATATTCACACAACTAAATAAATCCAAACCTCTTAGCTATAGACTTTATAATTTGAAACAATTTTTTTAAGCTATTTAGAAGTACAGTTTATACCTATAGAAAACTGATCATAACATGAATTTCAACTAACTTGCTTTTGAAAGTGTTTCTAATTAAGCTAGCAAAACAGTATTTTAAGGCTCCATTTCGTTTAAAGTGTTAGCATTTCTTATAAAGTTCAAAATTTCAACAGCTGTCAGTTAAACATTATATTAACACTAGATCTAAAAATACAACTGCAAATTATCTACAAGACAGCTTTGGTGCATCACAGATGTGACAGTAACAAGTTTTCAACATAATGCAAAATCCATCTCTAAGCTCCCCACTGAATCCTACATGGAATTCTAAACTAGCTGACAAACAACAAGAATCAGGCAACTCACATATTTTAAACGATGATCAGACTCTGAGAAGGTGTAGAAAGATTTAAAATATATGTCAATTCTGATTTTTTACTGAATACAACGAAGAGTTTTATGATCAATGTTTTCCTGAGGTATCTGATCATACTAAGTCATGATAAAAACAAAAATAAATCCATTAGTGATCTTTAGAGCATAAACTTCTCTCCTCTTTGCTTGATGCAGCCCCCCACCTCTTTTGGCTGTCACTTTTAAGATATCTTCCAAGACCCTGAAGCAGGTTTACTATTGGTCCACATCCTACGTCAAAGCATGATCTCATCAGAATTCAGTTCATTGGCTTATGAATAACAAAGCCTGTTCCAGTCTGAAAGGCTGTGTCTACACGGCACAAAAAGGGAGAATCCAGTATTCTCCGCAAATATTGACTGCTAAGCTCATTAAATCAAGTTTCCAAATTGGTTTTGTGATACAAGATACAACCCAAGAATATGTCTTAATAGATTTTTAAGTTACAGTGATCTTTCAGTGTTTTTTAAGCTTTTAAAACTAAATAATCCTCATTTACATCTTTAGCTGAGGAATTTTTTCATTCTGAAAGCATTTTATTTTTTATTTTTTATTTTTTTAAACATCTTTATTGGAGTATAATTGCTTTGAAAACAACATCATTTAATCAACCTTTATAGGCACTGAAGCTTAGACAGTCAGAGCTCTAGACTCTAAAAATATCTACATAATTTATAACTTTCATAAAGAAGAATGCCATTTAAAACTTTTATGTAATATAGGTATTAGTCTTGCCATTGACTTAGAAGTAAATAATCATCTGTGAGTATAATGCATAAAAATATGGGCAGTATTATCAGAAGTACGGAAAGTAGGTACACATAGATCTCGAAGGTTTTTCAATGTCCTAAATACCATAAAATTACCACCCCGAACCCTCCCACAGACTTTCAAACTCCCTCCATATTCCCACCACTAGAATTACCAATACAACGTTGCCCAAGGTCTTTTCCATTTCAAACTTGACCATGGCTTTGTAAGATATTATAGAGAGTCTCAAGTCCATGCTAGTGAGAGCAGTGTAAAGGTGACAGAGTTCCTGGGTGGGTGCTGTTAGAGTTGAGAGGAAAGGAGCAACCATAAAAACTAAGTTTCATAGAAAGAAATGGCTGTTCATGAACAACTACATAAAGATCAGAATTCTCATCAATGCCGGGTAAATGACAGTTGAGGATTATTTGTGTACTAATGACCTTTGAATAATCTCTTTCATCTTGCTAACTTCAGCAGTACGCAGATCTATCTGTATCTAGGTGATAAAATGTAATCCTGAGAACAAAGTACCTAGAAAGCAAGGGAAATGGTGACACTGTGCAACTCCTCAAAAAATGAACTGCTATTAAAAAGTTGTAGCAAAACCTCACAAACTCAGCTGTCAGTCATCACCCTCAGGTGTTGGTAATAACTGCAACCTGAAAATCATTTTTAGTGCACACAATACTGCAAATACTGAGGGAACCACGAAAGGTATAAATGTCATGGGAAATAAAATGTCAATGGCTGATTCAGAGTGTGCATTTGCAGACAAGCGTTTAAAAGGCAAAAGCTCCTACCACTGAGAAGCAAGCAGAAAAGAACAAGAGGAGGAGGAGGAGCAGGAAGGAAAGGAGGAATTGGGGGGAGGAGAAAGAGATGGAAAAGAAGAGGAAAAAGAGGAGGAGGAGGAGGGAGAAGAAAACAGCAGCAGCTGGGCCGTGGAGAAGGAGCAGTGTCCTTAGAGCTCATGGACTCCTGAAAAAGGCCGCCAGCAGCACAGCCACTGGCAATGGGAGGAATGACTTGAAGGACAGATATCCCAATAGAGAAAAAATGGCCAGATAGGCCAAGTGAGCAATCTGAACAGATCCAGGGAGGGAAAAACCAGCCTGACATATCTTGAGGGCTCCTAATATGTACTGTGCCATGTGAAGCCATAATTCAAGTAATCATCCATTGAGCGCCACTTCATGCCAGGCAAGTAGAAGTAAGATTCAGCTTCAGATGGCAAAGCAGCTACCCTTTGGGAGGCTGCGAAGCGGTAGACAGAGCAGGGTGCTAAGCATATAGAGGCATCTCTGTAGGATACTACTGGAGAAGGAGGAGGAGCTCTGTGGTATGCAGAGGGAATGGCACCCCCTGGAGCTGTGAAATGCAGCAGCCTTGGCAGGCACCTAATCCTGGTGCCTGGGAGCGGCTAGGAATGATTTCACAAAGAAGGTGACTGCTCAGCTGGATCTGAAAGATAAGAAGGAGATAGAGAAGAGGGAAAGGGATATCGCTGTCTGTTAGAATAGCACATGCAAAGGAAATGAGCTGTGAGAGGCTTGGGCTGCTTGTGTGACGACACGTAGCTCCCTGTGACGGGAGAGTGGGATAATCAGAGTGGGCTGGCCGGAGACGAGGCTGGGCAGGCGGGCAGGGGCAGGGGCAAGAAGGCCTTGCAGGTCACTCTTGTTTGCATTTTTCCTGATGCTCTCAGCTCTTCTAAACAAAGTGCCACAACCACCGAGAGTTATTTATCTTTACACGTCTCACAAAAATATTCTCAAAATACAACCCTGTTAGAGCATATTACTAAGAGAGATTTTCTTTTCTTTTTCTTTAAGTATAGTTGATTTACAATGTTTCAGGTGTACAGCAAAGTGATTCATTTATACATGTGTATATATATCTATTCTTCATTGTTTCTCCATTACAGGTTATTACAAGATAATGAATATAGTTCCCTGTGTTATACAGTAGGTCCTTGTAGTTTATTTTATGTATAGTAGTGTATGTCTGTTAATCCCAAATTCCTAATTTATTCCCCCCTCCCCTTTCCCCTTTGGTAACCATAAGTTTGTTTTCTAGGTCTGTGAGTTTATTTCTGTTTTGTAAGTAAGTTCATTTGTATCATTTTTTTTTAGATTCCCCGTATAAGTGATATCATATATAGATAGTATTTGTTTTTCTGTGTCTGACTCACTTCACTTAGTATGGTAATCTCTAGGTCCATCCATGTTGCTGCAAATGGCATTATTTCATTCTTTTTATGGCTAAGTAGTATTCCATTGTATATATATATATATATATATATATATATATATATATATATATATATATATATACCACATCTCCTTTATCCATTCATCTGTTGATGGGCATTTAGGTTGCTCCCATGTCTTGGCTATTGTAAATATTGCTACAATGAACATTGGGGTGCATGTATCTTTTCGAATTAGAGTTTTCCTCTTTTCTGGATATATGCCCAGGAGTGGATTGCTGAATCATACGGTAGTCCTATTTTTAGGTTTTTAAGGAACCTCCATACTGTTCTCCACAGTGGCTGCACCAATTTACATTCCCACTAACGGTGTAGGAGGATTCCCTTTTCTCCACACCCCAAGAGGGGTTTTCTTAACCATGTCATATATTCTCTGTTTACTAAGGAAGATGCAAACGTAACATGCTTTAAAAAGATTTCCAATTTTTTATGAAAGTAAAATGTAAAAATTTTTGAAAGTAACGGGTTAACTTTTAGTATTGGATTCTCACGCTTCAGGAACGCCAGATTAACATAATATTGCTATAAATTCAATGATCAGTGTAATTATGGAACACATTAGAATTTTAATACATTTTCATATTGGGTTATAGCAAAAGACTGTCAAGCCATGTACTTTAAAGTGCTTCTAGGAATATATTTTATAGGATTTGAGAGCAGAATCCAGCCCATTGCATGGATGCATAACAGCTGGAATGCAAGCTCCAAGAAGGTAGAAACTGTTCACCACAATATCCTCTGCACACAGTAGGAGATCAGGGATGCTGGTTTTGCTTTGGGCGCTGTAGGATGAATGGCAGCCTCCAGTGCTGTATAGTACACAATCTGCACAACCATATGCTATAGCTCTCTAGATATTAGATATGCCACACACACACACACACACACACACACACACACACACACACAACTTACCTATTGGACAAATCATCACATTTCATACAAACTTAGAAAACAGTCATTTAATTTTCAAATGATAAATGAAGCACCTAAAAGTGTTCGATTCCATGCTAATGTTACAAAAGTTTAAACCCCCTGAGGACAAAAAATGTATTTTATTAGTCTTTGTACTCCTGGCATGTAGTGAGTGTTCAGTGAGTGTTCAGTGAATGAATTAAAAAGATTGGCATTTCTGTGGTTCTAAATGCAGCTGATGGAGGGTGTACTAGAGTTAACTAAGTAATTACTAGAGTCACTACTAGTTACTCCATTTTTTTTGTTGATTTCTGTGACCCTTTCTGGCCTGCCTCAACCTCAACCTGTCATCTTTCAAGTTTGCTCCTCATTTGAAAAGATAATCTGCATAATCTGACTTAAAAGGACCGCTTTTGGCCAAGAGCATATGACTGCCTGTACCTTCCTGCAAGTGTTTCCACCCAGGTTCTTGAAGTTCATTTGTAGAACAACATAAGGCATAAAATCTTTAAAGGCATTTACGTGGACTCTCATTGCTGTCTACCTCCTCTACCCCCATTGCTAATCCCCAGCCCATCTTATTGATAGAATATTCTCACACTGATAGAAAATAAACACAGTACAAGCCATTGAAGGCTTCGTATGAGTAGAATTGATTTTTCATCAGCATTTCCTATTTGGTTTCTTCACCCAGTACTATGGAGATTGTTTGAAATTGTACTACCACCAACAGCAGACTCAAAGCAAAAACTATAGATGTAAAATGTAGTCAAATAGGGGCAAAAAAGGGAAAGAACAAGACCTGAGGCCAAATTATCTATGTCATTTCCTCCTAATTTAAAATTTGCTTAAGGATCATGACTTTTGATGCACTCCTTACACAATTATCTGACCTCTGTCATGAAAAGAGAAAGGCATGACATGTAAAACAAAGAAGCAGCCATTGCTAGTGGTGAAAAAGTGGAAAAGGGAGCGAGACCAGTCTGTCAAATGTAATCACCTTAGTGAGGCTCTCTGAACTCTGCTGTCCTTTTCTGCCAGGCTAATGGAAGCCTCCCTGGGCTTAGAGGAGAGACAAAGAGAGTGAATAGTAAGAGTAGCCATGAAGTAAGAAGGTTCAATGTCGTTGGACTTTAGATGGTCATTTCGAGCAATGAATGAGTTCAGGGGCAACCACGTCACCTCTTCATTCTGCTAACGCCGAAATGCGTCAGATCCAATGCCAACACGGGCATATGCCGCAGTCCCCACTCCACCCCACCATGTTAGAAACAGTCTACAAGTGAGCTTAGAAACGCTCAGTGAATCTATGATGCTGGGCCAAAGGGGTGGTGGAAGAGAGTAAAGCGGGTGGGGTGCAAAGTACCACAAAACCGAAGATCATTTAAATTTCAGGAAGTTCAAGGGCAGAATAATGTTTATTTTCTTCACATCTGGAAGGGTGTGTCGTTTTTTCATTCATTCCTGAATTTCAAGGGAAGAATTTCATTCTGTCAAAATGCCATTGCTTAAAAAAAAAAAAAAACAACCAGGTTAATAGGTTAAGTTGGCTGTTCGACAGCTAAGGTAGTTAAGGTGACAGGTATTTTGGAATAAGATTTAAGATTAAGATTTCTTCTTCCAAGAGGGGAAATGTGCTTAAAGTATTTAATAAAATGTATACAATAAAACTGGTATGAAAAAGGGCAACTTGTCATTGAAAAGCAAACAAAAAACCCCACAGGAAAAGAGGAGGAGACAAGGATCTCATTGAATCATTGACTTCTATGATCTGGTTTAGGCAAAATCAATTTTTAAGAACTGCACAGTTGGCAAATATTCTCTCAGTATGTAGTGAATGGCCAAAGGATACATCTGCAGTTTCTCCAATTGAGAAGAAGAGCATGGCCTGCAGTTAGGAACCTCTTGACTACGATTTGCATTTTTAGTGATAGTTTAGGAAGGTCTTTGCAAAATAACCCTTTCAGCAAAAGCATAAATTTCTATTTAATCATATGCAAAGGCAGAATAAATAACTACTTACTGGCATCATGTGAAAAACATTTATTCAATAATATTTTAGAGGCAAGTATATAAAATGCAGTCTATATCACCATTATGGAGACCAAACCAGGAAGGACCTCTTTAAATCCCACTGGATTGCATTTGGTGCCATACTGATGGGATTAGACACTCAACTTCTCCAACTAGGATGCAGCTGCCTTGATCAGAGCAATGCCTACATTGTAGTATCTGTCCTTGAATCTTTAGCACGCAGGCTGGAAGAATACCCTCATGACTATCTTGCAATTTATATCTGTCAATTCTAATATTTTGGAACACCCTATTCTTTAATCTACATAATGGAAAGAGAAAAAAGAGAGAAAACATCAGGAGGATTGATAAACTTTTATTTTGTGCTCTTTGGTGTTGGAATATCTAAATTCTGGAAGTGCATTTATATAGAACATTCCTAGTTAGTGCTCTTCAACTGAAACATCAAAAGAATATTTCTATCCCCTTGGTTTTCTTAAAGTACAAATATTAGCTAGACAAGAATTTCTGAGTCACAAAACAGGCCAAGTGGGACAAGGTAAATTTGCTCCTGCTTCCCTCCACGTCTTCCTTTGTTTCCATCTTCTTCTTTCTCTTTTTAGAACACGCTTGTGTCTGGGGCATTTTAGCTACTCATGGATCTATACTTCCAGGCTCCCACCTCAGACCTGCTGTCCTGACCCTCTCCTCCCTTGAAACCAACACTTCCTTTGTCTTGAGTCTTCTGATAACTCTTGCTTCTCTACTAATGCTTTTGATTCAAAGGTTTATCTTTCACAATGAGCATATTAGGCAATGGGAGAAATATTTTGTCCAAGAAGTCATCCCATTGACCACTGAATCACACCATCCACCTTGGCTGCCTGTTCTGGGGCACAGGCTCCATTTATCTCTATGCAGTAGCATAGCTCCTGCCATTCTTTATTTGGTTCTCATCACAAATTAAACTTTTCGGTGCCCGCAGTGGATCTGGCATAAGCTCACTGGCACAGTCCCACTTTAAGAAGTTCGCATTCTCAACAGCAAAATGAAGCTGCTTCAGAATACTAGCATAATTGGCAAATCAAATTCCCTCCAATAATTAAACACACATGAAAAGCAAATGGTTGTTGACCTCTTTTGTTGGCATCCATGATTTTGGATAATTTCCTGGGATGGTGTTTGCCAAATGCAGATTTGAGTCTTTTTGTGTGTGTGTGATAATGGGTACTTTAGGAAAGCTTATTTAAATGGGAGACATTAATATGGACTGGGGAGACAACAGCCCTAGAAAACGATGCATTCTGGGCAGTGGTGGACAGAAGCAGGAAACCTTCTGCTTATGGACAGTGAGAAATAGCTGCTAATAATTCCACTAATAAAACAATGAGGCAAGAAAGCTAAGCCGAAGGCCATGACAATATTCATTTGCCAACCAAAGCTCCTTTGGCCAATCACTGATAAAGGTCAGCAGCACCATGGAGAACTTAAATTCAGTGTTCTGTATTCAGAACAATTCTTAGTACAGACATTGTATTTACACAACCAAAAATGCCATTTAGAATGAATTTGCCTGGAGGAGTGGCAAAGTCTACAATAGGTAAATAGTCTACCTTATTTAAATTTGCTCAGTCCACTAGCCAACCACCCCAATTGTTAGGTCCCTGTTTGTGGAAGATTTTCTTTTTTCATGACAGAATTCATTTGACTCTCCTTCCTATTTGGGGTGGGTGGGTGGAGAGGATTTGGGGTTGCTGGATTTAGCCAGGACCAATATTGAGTGCTCTGAGTGCTAAGTGGTGACTATTTTCACTGTCAAACTGTTAGAATGACGCATCCAGTGTAGTACTGAAAATCAGAGTTACAGGCATTTGAGTAGTGAAGATGACTAATATTGTCAGCCTGTCCTGTGTTTCTCTGGAGGGAATAGCTACCTAAATGGATAATTTTCAGGGAAAAAAGGCCTCACAACTGAAATACAATTTTTTTTTCACTGACCGGCCAAGAAGAGTAACAAGGAAAAAGGAGTCTCTGGAAGAGAATGGAGTGCCCATAAAAGCAACTTCAACTACTTTAGTATTTTGCCTAGGGCAAGCTGTAATGGGGGGATAATATTGAAAGAACACACAGGGGTGATTTCAGACCCAAAAGTGGAAATGAAATGTGCAGGCTAAGTAATAGCCAATTTTCTCAGAATTGCACAGAGTTCTTTATTTACTACATGTCCCAGATATTTTAAATTTATTATACACTGACTTTAATATAGACTGCAGAATGTGTGTATGCATCTATTTACATATAAAAATAAGCAAACCAAGTAGTTTACACACACACACACACACACACACACTCTCTCTCTTAATTAATTAAACTTGGCTAATTCTAAGCCCAAATATATACACATCTTTTTAAAAAATACTTCTTCCATTGGATTTTTTTAGAATTTTTCGCTCTTAAAAGTCAGAGATAGAAAATTCTATATGAATAAACAAAAAACATTGACTTTCTCTTCATTCTTTCTTAGATTCAAAGTTAAAGGACTAAAGTTTTTTTTTATAGTATTATTAGTTCACTACTTTCTTCAAAGAACTATTTTTAAAAAGACCACCCAGAAGTTTCAACTAATGGAGGAAGCAGTCTTCAGCTTACTTAAAAAGAAAGGCTGCATGGGACACATTCTTGGCACCAGGACTCTGTCATATCTGTTTGGGCTGGATATAATGCAAAGGACAATCTTAAATTTTGAAAGGAACTTGGTATTTTCTTTTTGCCCCTAAAACACCCAAAGCAAGAAAATAGTTAGGAATTTCTGATACCTTTTTCAGAGAGATTGTTTTATAATTGAGGTTAAGTAATGCCAGGGAAAAAATGAGCCACACAAGGAGATCATAAAAGCCAAAATCGCAGATGTAGAAACAGGTTTTAGTAGTGTGATGAGTTTCTGAGTTTGGGGAAAGTATTAAGATGTTATTCAAAGTGGATCATTTAGGCCATGGAATTCTCATTAGCTGTTTGGTCATGAGAGAAACATCTGTAAATGGGAACTAAAAGGCTTTATGAAAAATATTTGATGAATACACTGGGACCTAGAATAAGAAAAATGTTGGGTAATGGTAGAATTAAGTTGGAAATCAATAACAAAAAGATATGTGGAATATATCCATGTATTTAGAAACTAAACTACCAACCTCTAAATAACCCAAGGGTCATAGAAAAAAATCAAAAGGAACATTAAAAATTATTTCCAACTGAATGAAAGTGAAGATTCAACATATCAAAATCTCTGGGATGCAGCTGAAGCATTATGTAGTGAAAAATGTATAGCTTTACACACCTACAGTAGAAAAGAGGAAAAGTCCCAAGTCAATGACTTCAGATTACACCTTAAGAAACTAGAAAAAGAAGAGCCTATGAAACCTGATATAAGCAGAAGAAAGAATAATAAAGATCACAGAAATCAATGAAGTAGAAAACAGAAACAATGAGAAAATCAATGAAAACAAAAGATGGTTCTGTGAAAAGATCAATAAAATTGATAAACCTCTATCCAGGCTAATCTGATGAAAGATAAACAGTTAATAGGACTAACCATACCAAGTGTTGGAAAGGATGTGGAGCAACTGGAACACTCTGTCACACTGCTGGAGAGAATGTAAAATGACGTGATCACTTTGGAAATTGACTGTTTATTAAATAAATAAACATAGTTGGATAGTTGAAAACTCTCTGGGTGATGAACGCTTTTATTATCTTAATTGTAGTATTGGTTTTACAGGCATAGATACATGTAAAACTTATCATTTGTGCACTTTGAACATGTCCTGTTTATTGCATGTTGATTGTACCTTAATAAATGTTATAAGTTAATACAATCATCTGTAATTCCAATGGAGATTAATTTTGTTTGCATTTTATTGCATACTTATCCAAACATTTTAGCCAAATAGAAATGCTTTTTATTTTTGCTGAGATGGAACAAAATTATATGGCCTTTTTAAAAGCGATTTTTAAAATTGAATATATAATGGGCATCTTTTCATTTCATTAAATCCTCTTTTACATAGTTTTTAATACCTGCATGTTACACTATTGTATGTGTATGTCAAAAATATTTTAAATAATTACCCATTTTTGGATATTTAAGTATATTTGTATTATTTTACTAATAAAAAACATTATTACATAGCTTTAGGTAAATATTTTCTTCAGCTAGATTCTACAACGTGAGGTTACTAAATTAAGATGTATATCCACAAAGTTGTGCAGCCATTACTGCTATCTAATTCTGGAACATTTCATTACCCCTAAAAGAAACCCTGTACTCATGAGTAGTCACTCCCCATCACCCACCCCCCCATTCTCTGGCAAGTATTAATCTACTTTCTGTCTATGTGGATTTATCTATTCCAGACATTTCATGTAAATGGAATCATACAGTATGTGGTCCTTTAACGACTGGCTACTTTCACTGAGCATAATTTCAGGGTTCACCCATTCTGTAGCATGTATAAGTACTTCATTCTTTTTATGGCTGAATAATAATCCATTGTATAGATACACCACATGTTGTTTATCCATTCAGCAGTTGATGGATATTTGGGTTAGCTTTTCACTTTCTGGCTCTAGTGAATAATGCTGCTATAAACGTCCATGTACAAGTTTTTACGTGAACATATTATACACCTAGCAATGGAATTGCAGTTCACCAGTTTATATTTCTACCAGTGATGCATGAGGGTTCCAACTTCTCCATGTCCTCGCTAGCACCTGTTATTGTCTTTTTAATTATATCCTCCCTAAGTGGGAGTGAAGTTGTATCTCATTTTGTTTTTTATTTGCCTTTCCCTAATGACTAATGATGTTGAGCATCCTTTCATGTGCTTATTGGTCATTTACATATATTCTTGGAAAAAATGTCTCTTCAAATCCTTCGCCCATTTTTAATTTTTTTAAGTGTTGTAAGAGTTATTTATATACTCTAGATACCAGATCCTTACTAGATATATGATTTGCAAAATTTCTCCCAATCTGTGTGTTGTCTTTACATTTTCTTGATATTGTCCTTTGAAGAAAAGTTTTAATTTTGATGAAGTCCAAGTTATCTATTTTTTTATCGGTTGCTTGTGCCTTTTGTGTCATGTCTAAGAAAACATTGCATATTCTAAGTTCATGAATATTAATTTCTATGTTTTCTTCTAAGAGTTCTATAATTTTAGCTTTTATGTTTAGGCCTTTGCTCTATATTGAATTAATTTTTGTGTGTGATATGAACTAGAGGTCCAACTTAATTCTTCTGTATGTGGCTACCTAGTTGTCCCAGCATCAATTTTTAAAACAAGTATACCTTCTCCATTGAATTGTTTCGGCACTCTTGTTGAAAAGATGGTACTAATTTTTAAGAACTCTTTGTATATTACGGATACTACTCCTTTGGTGTATGTTGAAGACATTTTCCCTCTATTTTGATTAATAGTGTTTTCTGTGTATAGAAATTGTGAACTTTTATGAAACTAAATGTATTAGTATTTTCCTCAATGATTTCTTCTGCCATTATTAGATAAATATTTACCTATATTGCCCCTTAGTAGTAGTTTATGAAAATAATATAAATAGCTTTATCTGGGGCTTTACGTTTATTATCATGGTAGATTCTCAGAACTACAAACACTATGAGGCAAATACTATCAATCATTCTATTTTAAAATGGATAAGGAAACTCAAGGAGCAATTTGCACAATGTACATAGGTGGTCACAGTAAAATCTGAATTGGGATTTAAGCTCAGGTCTACCTAACTCCATAGTGCAAGCTCCAAAATAACTGAAATAACTTAAATTTGAACTTCATCAGCATGGATATAAAACGTTGCCCCAATACTTTTCTAATGCGGCAACCTTATACATGATATTCAATTCTATTTAAGGATTAGCCTCTCTTGATTAAGGGAAATATAACATTTTTAGTGTAGAATATGCTATTTCAAAAAATTTTAAACATGTTTAATAAATTTTTAATCCCCATGTAATATATTAGCTATGAAAACTCAAATTCACTGTTGTGTGTAAATTATCAATGATTTAAAAAAGAGAATGCTAAGTCAGTAAAAAGTAAACTATCAGTATATAAAATAAAGTTGAGGTTTTAAAAACCATAAAGTAGCCAAACAAATGTAAAATATTTAATACAATGAATGTATCTTACCATCAATAAACTATTGAAGGTAATTTTTTAAAGTATTTATTTATTTATTTGTTTTGGCTGCGCCGGGTCTTAGTTGCGGCACACGGGATCTTCGTTGCGCATGCGGGATTTTTTTTTTTTTTTTTTTTTTTTTTAGTTGCAGCATGCGACTTCTTAGTTGTGGCATGGGGACTTCTTAGTTGGAGTATGCATGCGGGATCTAGTTCCCCGACCAGGGATCGAACCCGGGCCCCCTGCTTTGGGAGCTCGGAGTCTTACCTACTGGATCACCAGGGAAGTCCCTTGAAGGTGATTTTTTTTTTCATAGAATTGATTCCTTCTGTCTTCCATCTCCTTCCATACTCCCCCTTGAAGTAAGTTTCTAATCCCTGTTACGCTTTGTATCTCAGCCCACAGGCAAAGGTTTTACAGAACGCAAATGTAAAGATCTGGCTTTATAAATAAAGGTGCAGTTTGTCTGCATCTCCCTTCACCACTTTTCACTTGGCTGTTTAACCAGTTAGTAAACCACCAAGGGCAGATAATCTTGACGGAGATTATGTTTTATCAAGTGTGTGTGTCCAAAAACTGTTTTGGTGACTTTATGTGGTGACGACTATTATTAGGGCATCTTACATAGAGCCTGTTCATGCTGAATGACAAGCACTTTTCTGGTTGTCCTTAAGGAGCATATATACAGTTCAAATTGTAAAATTGATTGATTGATTGATTGATTGGCTGCATTGGGTCTTCATTGCTGCACGCGGGCTTTTCTCTAGTTGTGGCCAGAGGGGGGCTACTCTTTTGTTGCGGTGCGCGGGCTTCTCATTGCGGTGGCTTCTCTTGTTGTGGAGCATGGGCTCTAGGCGCGCGGGCTTCAGTAGTTGTGGCTCGTGGGCTTAGTTGCTCCGCAGCATGTGGGATCTTCCCAGACCAGGGATTGATCCTGTGTTCCCTGCATTGGCAGGTGGATTCTTAACCACTGAGCAACCAGGGAAGTCCGAATTGTAAATTATCAAGGCCCAGGATGCCTTTGTTTTACTTCAAGGAGAAATCCTATGGGCTGTGTAGAGAGTCGCTCTGCTCCTGAGCAATCTTCCTTAATCAAAGGCTCATAGGCATTACACAGAGCACGAGTGCAATTACATCAAAATCTCAACTTCACAGGAAGTCAGTACACTGTAAGGCATTTTTGTGTATGCTTAGGTAATTTTCAATTATATGTCAGGGCACAGATGAAGGGAAATGTTTTTGAATTCATTCAAAATTAAGTTTCCTATACTGTTCACGCATGCACCAAAAATTCAGATTTGTGATTCATGGGAACATTCTGTTACATAAATGAAAAGTGTAAGCAAAGAAAGAACTGATTCCCAATATATTTAATATTAAATCAATCCTGTTCCATAGTTTAGGATAATAGGTTTAATTAACAATTGATTAAAATGTTGGTAATAATAGGAGCATAATTCAGGCTACACTTCTACTTTAACATCAAGAGCAGAACACTGGAATTCTCCTGTTGGTAGGTTGAAACAAATGCTTTATTTAAAATCTACTGCTGTACTGTGTAGAAACCAAGAGGTTTTTAAAAGTGGGAGGCCTGGCATTCAAGGTATTGCAGATGTCTCATCTCTGAATGACCCTCTTGCCTTCCATCAGTCTGAGGTGACAGCTGCTGGCCTATGGCAAATCCATTACCTTTCAGAATTTACAATTATTATTATTATTATTCAGGAGTCACAGATTGTTCACTTCTCATCCTTAGCATGGATACTGCAATACTGGTACAGGCAAGGAGGATTGGGGTGGAGGGAAGCATTTTTTCAAAGAATGTACAGTAATACAAATTAATGTCACATTTTGCTTCATACCAATTACAGTAAATTGGTATTTTCTTTTAATGTTTAGATCTCATATTCTTCAAAATATATTATTTTATCTTTGGGAAATTAGTGCATTAACACTAATCATCACTATTAGACAAGCTTGGTTTCAGTTTTTGATATCCTAACAGTTTAAGGATATAGATACTCAACGACGGTACAATGCTGTTTTCATTCTGCTATCTGAAGATTAATTTGAAATAGTAACAATACTTAATGAAGTGAAGTTAATAAAAGAGTGCAGATGATCAATGCCTTCTGTTTTCAAAAGAAAGGTTTTCAAGTCTGCATGGACATTTATTTTCCGTTTCTCTGGTGCACTGGCTATTTGTTTAATAAAAAGGAGACCTTTCCAGTGACAAGGACATTATCTTACTCATTTCAATAATTCTGTGAGCACTATCAATCAAGAGGTTTACTTTCAAGTCACGTTAATATAAATGACGTTTTTCCTTTCAGAGTTTCAAGACTCAAAGCCCGCAAGGGCCATAAAGCTAATAACTAAGAGTAGTTGAAATGTGGCTTAGAAGCTACAAGAAATAAAATGATCTGCAGAGTTTGGAATGATGTGCCCCAAATAACAAAATTTTACAGAACATAACAGTGTTTTGCATTTAGAATTAAATTGCTCAGATATACACTGGGGAAGGTATTAAACTTATTCAATGTAACTTCACAGGGCAAAACGAGAACACGTGGATGGAAGTTAAGGAAGCCAGTTTTGCACAATGTCGGGAAGAACTTTTTGGTAAGTCCTCTAAAAGTGAAATGAATTGCCCTGTGAAATACTAGTGCTTTCTGCCGCTGCAGGTGTTGAAGCAGATCAACAAACATCTGTCAATTATACTACACAGGGGATTCCTAGAGTGGGTGGAACATTGGAACAGATTTGGTTCTTTGAACTCCAATTTCCAATCTAACCTTTCAGGTCAGAACTCTTTAGGACATCAGATGGATAAACAATCTACTAACAAGAAAGACATTTCAACAAATAAATACAGTATAACACATAGAAAAGTGTGCTAAGTAATTGTGATACAAATAAAATATTAAGAAAGAATTGAGAGAAAAGTGATGAATTCCAGCTAGCAGTACAATGTAAAATTTCTTGGAGGAAGTGTTATATGAAGGATCCTAGCAGGAGTCGTATTTCAGGTAGGAGGGTTAACGTGGTAAGGGATGCCCGCCTGAAAGGAGGGCATGAGCAAAGAATTAGAAGAGTGGAACTCCATGAATGTCTGGTAAGAGAAGAGAAATATTCTGGAGCTTTTAATTATCGGAATCTTTGTGATAAATTTGTATTTACTTTGGCTGCCAAGACCTGTCTTTCAATGCCTTAAACAAATAGTTATAACATTGTAAAATATCTGGCATACATAAAAAAGAATGAAATAATGCCATTTGCAGCAACATGGATGGACCTAGAGATGATCATACTAAGTGAGTCAGAAAGAGAAAGACAAATACCATATGATATCACTTATATGTGGAATCTAAAATATGACACAAATGAACTTATCTACAAACCAGACTCCCAGCCATAGAGAACAGGCTTGTTGTTGCCAAGGGGGAGGGAGGGGGGTGGGGGAGGGAAGGACTGGGAGTTTGAGATTAGCAGACGCAAACTATTATATATAGGATGGATAAACAACAAGGTCCTACAGTGTAGCACAGGGAGCTATATTCAATATCCTGGGATAAACCATAATGGAAAAGAATATGAAAAAGAATATATATATGTATAACTGAATCACTTTGCTGTAATATACAGTAAGTCCCCTACATACGAACCTTCAAGTTGTGAACTTTCAAATATGAGAACGTTCGTTTGCATGTCCAATCATGTAAGTTAGTTCACGTGTCTGGCGTACATTGTCACATATGTGCATCCTCTACAAGTGGTTGTGCTTTTGTGTACTTTACTGTACAGTACTGTATAGAGTACAGTAGTACAGTGTCTTTATTTTAAGCCCAGGATGTCCGGAAGCAAGCGTAAAAGCAGCGGTGATGTAGCTAGTACTACTGTACTTTTCAAGGTAATGTACTGTAAGATTAAAAATGTTTTCTTTATTTTTTGTGTTTGTTAAGTATTATTTGTGTGAAAAGTATTATAAACCTATTACAGTACAGTACTATATAGACGATTGTGTTAGTTAGGTACCTAGGCTAACTTTTTTGGACTTACGAACAAATTGGACTTATGAACGTGCTCTCGGAGTGGAACTTGTTTGTATGTAGGGGACTTACTGTATATATATATATATATATATACATATATAGATAGATAGATATAGGTGTATATATATATGTATATATATATATATGTGTGTATATATATATATCGCCAGCATAAATCATCAACTTCTCAATCATATTTATTTCTTCTTTGTAATCTAAAATAACCTTAGTGATAAAGATAGATAGGAGACTCCCAAATTGCTTCCAGAATTTTCCTAGATAGCAATAGGACTGTACAGCATCTGAGAACAGATTGCAGGAACTGAGTTACCACTAAGATTTATCTCAGTGCAGCTCCTTTGGGGAACCAGCCACACTGCTGTCCCTCTAGGCTTGAAGACTTTGCTCTCAGAGAAAGTAGGCTGACTCGATAAGATCCACCCAGAAGACGACCAAGCCAACCCACTGATTTTTGGCATTTTCCTAAAGTGAAAAGAAAAGCAAAATTTCCAACTAGCTAATTTTGCTACTTGTTAGTCTATCTGAAGTCTTTTGTTTCTGGAAGTTTTTAACATTCTCTCTTTGTTTTTGTCAGCAGTTTTTCTGTATCATGCCTGGCTGTGAGTTTTTCATTTTTTTATTTTCTGGTTTTTATCCTGTTGGGCTTTGTAGCGCTCCTTGAATCCCTGACATGGACAGTCACAAGCTATTATTTCTAAGAGATTGTTTCTGCCCCACTTGCTGATTCTCCTGCTGGGACACCAGTGTCTATACTCCACATACCTTTTACTTTTTTTCCCCTCCAGTATCTTTCATCCTTTTTCTATCAGGTTTCAGTCTGGTTATTTTTTCAGAACTATTTTCCAGTTTACTAATCATCTCCTCAATGTATCTAAACTTTTCATAAGCTCATGTATTGAGTTCTTAATTTTGGTTATTACATTTTCTCAGTTCTAGAGTTTCCATTTGAATCATATTTTTGTAGCTTCCAGTTCTTTGCTAAATTTCTTAGGACCCAGTTTTTTTTTGTTTTTTTTTTAATTAATTAATTTATTTATTTTTGGCTGTGTTGGGTCTTCGTTTCTGTGCGAGGGCTTTCTCCAGTTGCGGCGAGTGGGGGCCACTCTTCATCGCGGTGCGCGGGCCTCTTACTGTCGCGGCCTCTCTTGTTGCGGAGCACAGGCTCCAGACGCGCAGGCTCAGTAGTTGTGGCTCACGGGCTTAGTTGCTCCATGGCATGTGGGATCTTCCCAGACCAGGGCTCGAACCCGTGTCCCCTGCATTGGCAGGCAGATTCTTAACGACTGCGCCACCAGGGAAGCCCCCAGTTTCTTAAAATAAACATAAAATCTGCATCTGGTAACTCTAATATTTAGAGCTATTGATCTGTTTCTACTGTTTTAATTTTTCTGGTCATTTGATCCTGTCAGCTGGGATGCCGGCTCACTTTAGATGAGAGATGAGGCTGGAAAGGTAAGCTACAGCTGGTCACTGAGAACCCTGCCAATCATATTAAAGAACTTGGACTTAATTTTCACAGCAATAGAAAGGCATTGAAGAGATTTAAGCAGGCAAGTCTTTTCCGTTTACACTTCAGAAAGTGTGAGAGAATGTGGGAGAATGCATTAGAAAGTGGTAAGACTTTCTAATCTAAGCAGTAAGACACAGAGACCAGTGGGTAAGGTTTACAGGAATTTGAGAAGAGAGGGTGGCAATTAGGGGTAAGGTTTATGCTAATGGAGATTAAAAATGGTGTATATATCTAAGAGATATTTATGAGCTAGAGTCTACATGATGATTCCCATGTTTCTGGTTTTTGGAAACTGAGTGAAGAGAAAATGGTGCCATTTACTAAACTAGATAAAATTGGGGGAAGTTCAAATTCCGGAGAAAGAAAAGGAGTTGATCTGGAGTTGACCTGTGGAGTTTGAGATGTTAGGGTGACTTCCTAGTTGTGAGATGTTTGTGGTCCTGACACTCGGGAGAAAATTCTGGGCCAGATATAAAGCACTGGGAGTCATCTGCACACAGGTGAGAGTGGTGTAATGCAGAGGAGTAGACGCAAGAGCACAGGTAGGGTGAGGTGTCCTGGGTGGAAGCTGTTAGAGTACAGAGCTGCCAAGGGGCAGGAGGGCTCTTGGAAGCCTGAAACAGACCGAGATGGAGTCAGCAAAGAAGTCTGTGTCGACTAGGGGAGTGGCTGTCACAGAAGCCCAGGGTAGAGATGGTTGTGAAGGGAACGTAGTCACCAGCATGAAATACCACTCAGCAAACATACTGTAGACAACTCATCGGTGACCTTGGTGAGGAGCGTTCCACTGGAGTGCAAGGAGAAAGCGCGGTGCCAGCGGGCTGAGGAGTGGATGGGTGAAGGGGTGGAGAGTGAGCGCGGCGTGCTCCTTGCCCTCAGAGTGAAGTCTGGCTCTGAGGGGGGAGGAGAAAGATGAGTAGATAGGATGTATGTGAGGTTAGGGAATGTTTTATAATTTTAGGACAAAAAGATTTGACCATGATCAAATGCCAATAGGAGGAAATTACCAGAGTGGGACAGGGTGAAGAATACAAGAGAGAAAAAGCCTAATTAATAGCGAATATCTTTGAAAAGACTGGAGGATTCGGGATCTAGAACTCAGGGGGCAATGTCTGCCTGAGATGCTTAGAGGCAAAGGAGAGAGATCCTTTTCTGTTGTTGTTTTTCCTAACAGAAGGGAAAAGAAGGATGTGTTAGTCAGGGACTAACTAGTTTTGGTGGCAGGACAAAGAGAGGATTCTTTACAGATGATTGATTAGGGAGGCTTGGATATCTGCTGCAGGAAGTTGGAGAAGGAAAAACTTTCAAGCAATATGGTAGGATGGCCACATAGCATTGAAGATCCTGCTGAAATCAGATACCATGAAGTTGTGCACTGGCCCCGTTCTGCAGGGTGATGAGTTCTCCCAGCAGTTGCCAGCAGTTTGGAGCAGCTGTGGAGGAAAGGGACTGTTTGATGTACCCTGAAAAAGGATCTGGGCCTCCTGGGCCCCTCTGCAGACAACAGGACAAGGCTAATGAGAATGTTGACCAGTGTGATGGACAGTGGAGATGAAAGGGAGCAAGTAGGTAGAAGGAAGTCTGAGATGGAGGTTCCAGGTCTGTTCGGTGAAACAGTAGTCTGTGACTCCACATTTTCTAGTTTGGGTGATTGGGATTATGATGATTTTTAACTTATATATAAGAAGACCGGTTTGCTTGAGACAGTCTTGGTTTATACCTGTTTTGCTGGAGTAATTAGTAAGGCACCCCATTTCATTTCACTTTCGAAAGTGTCCTGGTTTGGATAATAAATGAAATGTCTTGGTAGCTATATAGAGATGACATGGACCAGGTTTGGTAGAAGGGAGATAATGAGTTTAATTTTGGACATGTTGGGTTCAAGGAGTTTATAGGAAATTCAGGTTGAAAGGTTAAGTAGACGAAACATACAGGCAGATACAACCTATACTCACCCATAAAACATAAATTAGTACAGTAATAAATGACTTATAATTTAGTGATTATCTCGAGGGATTTACTAATTTGCAGATAATACATTAAACTCCTAGAAAATATTTGCATTAAATACTTGAGGGCCCTTTCTTGGTATTAAAATATGTGGCGTTTCTGAGTGAAACGGAAAATATTAATCATGTGAGGAATCATTGTAACATTGACTGAATTGTCAATCTGGTACAACACATTAATGGACTGAGTTAAATTGGGTCATACCTCAAAACATCACAAGGTGGCAGCACAACTACAATAGGACATATAATTAAGCGAAAAGATCCTTTTCAGATATTCTGCAGTTAGAATTTTTAAGTTTATAGCCATTGTACATTATATAAATTTTTCTAAATGTATTCTCTTTCATTTAAAAGCAATTAATTTGTTTTATCATTATTGCCAACTTGAAGATGTGAAAATTAAAAAGTTTAATTTTGAAACGTACATTATTTTAAAATATTTTAAATAGACTAAAACGCATCACTGATAGACACTCATGGCATTCTTAAGATAGCTATTAGTATCCAGGGTATATCATACAGTAGTTATAAATGTTTTATAAATTTGCATCTTGATTGGTATATTGTAGTTAGATAATTTTATTTACAGTATCTTTTTAATGCATTTATCTCACTCGTGAACATTCACTCGGTAACTTCATTTGTTGGCCTTTACAAGGAGAGTGTTCAGAAGTCTCATGAAGAAATTCTTGTTTGCCATATTTTGGCTTTAGTAACACAAATGTGGGAGGTGGGTAGGGTTATCTGATTTAGCCAATGGAAAATACAGGATACCGGTTAAATTTGAACTTCAGATAAACAGCAAATCATCTCTTTAGTATAAGAATGTACCATGCAATATTTGGGACATACTTATACTAAAAATTACTCAATTCTTCAATATAGTTTACATGGTAATCCAAGTAGGGGGCAACAGGAGGGAGAAGAACTAGGGGGAAAAAAAAAAGCAAGTTTCAGAGAAATCCGGGATTCTAGGCTGCAAATCTGACCTAAGATTTAGAGGTCTTCAGGACCAAGGAACCAGAAAAAGAATTATAAATGGACTTGAACTAGGCTACATTCTGTGGCGAACTCATTTATATGTTAAGCTAAACAACATGGGCTAAGATTAATCAAGTACTGTGGTGAATTACCATCTACACCACACATTGATTACTGATTTTCAAACAACAAAATGCAACAACATATATTTAAAGCTAGCTCAGTTTTGGACAAAAGTGAATAAGTAACTGCAATTCAGACATTTTGGGGGCTTACCCATGCTCAGGGTTATCATTATGAAAATCTGTCATTAGAGCCTGAAGGCTCGGAAATGCGATTTTAATTTCATTTAACTCAACAAACATGTCTGGCACCTTCTATGTGCAGAGGACTGACTAAGACCGTGAGATATAAGAATTAATAAAACATTGATGTTATTCATCTCGGTGGACATTTATTGTTGATAAAATGAAAGTTAAAATCGTATATAAATAATGGCAAACTCATTCTTACCAATTTTTTCCTGGGTTTTAGTCCTTGGTCAACTGTTTCTCCCTTTGTTCTTCCTTGGAATGAGCTCCTTTCTCTTCCGTATGATTTGCAACTACCATTTTAATACTAAAGACTTCCAAATATCTATTCCAGCCATGACTTCTCCCCTGTACCTAAGTATGTACATTTAACTAATATGAGTTCTCGGCTGTCCCATGGGCACTTCCTATATTAGACTCACCGTTTTCTCCAGAAACTTTTATTCTTCCTTTATTCCCAGTCTTAGTCAATTGCACCCCTCTTGATGTTATCATCTGCCCTTGAAACATTCACACGATCCTCAAATTCTCTCCCCCATCCAGTGTATCCTTATTAGATCGTGCCTATACTGTTCCATGTCCTTTCTAAACTCATTTCCTTCCTCCAGTCTCAATTTCCTTAAATTTAGAGATTTATTAAAATTATCCATTAATTTTATTTACATTATTAATTTTATACCAATAATTATTTTTTAATCTGAGAAGAGTTTATGAATTTAATGACATTGAAAGATAAGAAGAAGACTGATAAGGAAACAAAGGCAGAGTCAGGGAATGGCCTGGGGTTGGGAGGTGTTCAGACATCTGAAATATAGGCACTTGGAAGAGAAGGCGGGGAGACCCCTCAAGCCTCAAGTTCGGCACGGTACTAGGCACTGATGGAAACAACAGGACGCATTTATAGGGCACTTACTGAATGTCAGGCACTCGTATCCCCCAGCTAGGTGACTGATGCAGGTCAAAGATCACTATCCTCTAAGCTGCAGGGAAGTAGGGGAAGGAAACCAAGTCTCTCAATCTAGGTCATTAGTCCTCGCAATTTAAAAAGTGATGAACACATCTTTATATTACAGGACTATCTTACAGGAGCATCAGTGGTGGCATAATCAAAGGAGTATAATCAAAGAAAACATAAATAAATCTGTAACAACTAATAACGTGATGATCTGTATGCCCTATGTCAAATATAAAATAGGAAAATATTTAAACAAATGACTCTGATCATTTGTTTAAAAAGCCAAGGCAAATTTTCACAGTTTTTTTTTTTTTTCCCTCCAGTTAGTTTTCCAGAATCTGTAGTCAGCATTGATGTTGAAATTTCTCTGAAACCAATTGGAAAGTACCTGAGCACACATTTTAAAAAGATGCTGGCTTTGACCCATATTTTCAACATGATGGCCAATTCCTGTGCTTGTCCTATGCATATCCCTGTCTTTTCCTCCTTCAAAACCTTGACTTAGAGGAGTTCTGGACTGAATATGTGGATTCTCACTGCTCCGTCCATCTATTTGGGGTGACCTAAGGGCTCAAACAATAGAACATAAGGAGCTATAGGTATTCTACCTGTCCAGGGGCGGCCACCCAAGCATGGTAACAAAGGGCTGAGAGGACCCCCAAGCAAAGAGAACAGGAGGGTTCAAAGGGATGGGCTGGGATGCCCCTTGGGGTGGGGGAGGGAGATTGTGTCTGGGCCAAGCCCTGTGGGGAGGATGGAAGGACAGGTTGTTCAGGCCGTGCGTGGGTTAGCAGGACCCAAGGTCCTGCACATTTCTAGAAACAGGCCTTGAGGGAATCTCTGTGGCCTCACATATGGAATGGGGATAACAGAGATTGAAGACCATGGAGGACTAAATCGGCTTAATTATACACTGTGGTGTAAGGATGGGAAGGCCCCCAGATGCTTGAAATTCTTTTCACAGAAAACAAAACATTTACTTTACAGAGATAAAAGGCTTGAAATGTAAATGCGTGAGTGAAACTCATTCACACTTGGGTGTAATCAGTCAGTCAAGAAATCAATAAACAGAGAAGTATCAGATTCTTGGGGTAGGGAGCAGAGAGCAGGAGTCGCAGTTTAAAAGGTGGGGCGGGGGTTGGTGGAGAGTTTGGCTAAGTGCCACGGAAAGAGACCCAGGATACTAGGAAGGCCAGCTTCACCTACTTGGCACATTTTACTAGTGATTTATGAGGTGCGTCCATCTGTCTTCTCCACTGGCTTGTGAACTCCTTGAGCCAGTGACTCTGTAACACCTAGCATGGAGCCTGGTGCAAATGTTAAGCACGAAATCATTCTGTGCTCAGGCTGAATTTTAGTTCCCAACTGGCGGACAGCAGCTGTGTGCAAATGAATTTTTGCTTTTCCTGCCCATCCGCATAGACAGATTATTGGAACCCTTGCCCTCCTGGGGTTTTGGAGTGTCAGAGCTGCGCTCTCAGGCCCATCTGTGCCCACACAACCAAGAAACAAAGCTCTTACTCACTCAGCTAGGAGATGGCAAACAAGGGAAGATGATTTTAAAGATGCATGCTCAAAATTCTCCTAATACAAAAACTATGAGGCGAGAACATTTTGGTTGTTTCTGTCACTTAAAATGTACCTCAGGATCTTGCAACATTTTCCATTCATTATCATCAATGTGGGCTTTTTGATTTTTTTAGTATCAATTTTCATGGTATAAAGTGAAGGGCCCAGCACGCAGAGCTAGCACAGTGCCTGGCAAATAGCAAATGTTCAATAAATTTTTGTTGAATGAACAGATGAACACATGAATGATTGATTGAGG
Organism: Eschrichtius robustus; assembly: GCF_028021215.1. Taxonomy (NCBI): domain Eukaryota; kingdom Metazoa; phylum Chordata; class Mammalia; order Artiodactyla; family Eschrichtiidae; genus Eschrichtius; species Eschrichtius robustus. The sequence goes on from NC_090825.1 coordinate 66,294,063, forward strand.
TGATCCCCAAATTCCAAATAAGAGAGTCAAAGTGAGGAAAATTCACATCATATAGGTGGAGACTAAGCTGAAACACTATCCATAAAACTTTGTGAAAAGTTGAAGAAAATCCAGATTTATCATAAAAATAATTGAATGTTATTAACTTAATTGGATTTTATTTAATAAGTAAATGGAATTGGAATATAGTAATCAGAATTTTGGAACCAATCAAGTAAATTGTGTTCTCTTTGGGTTAAGCAAGGTTGGCCAAAAGGGGAAATTTCTGTTGCCCTTATAAGACTGAGGACCTGTCCCTGAACTTCCGTAATTTTTCTAGGTTATTTAGAAAACTCTGTGAGTTTGTTTGTTTTGTTTTGCAAATAGTCCCCTGGCTTTCTTGCAATACCCCCATCTCAGATATCACTCCCCTATCCCCTATTGAGCTATAAAACAATTAATAGAAGCTCAAAATAGTCCAGCAACATTTGCTATTTTAAACAAACCTGGTTTTGTCTTAACATAGCAAAGAACTTTTCAGCCCCAGCAAAGCCCCCTCCAGGTCTCCACCACTGGAGAAAGCCATTATGCGGAGCTCCTACAATACAGCCAAGAACCCAGTAGCGTCAGACCATTTCAGAAAGCTTGGCTGGTTCTCTCTTGTAGAGTTCTTCTCTAGTATCAAGTCACCTGAAACCGTCGTTAAAACTTCTTGTAACGGTTTTCCAATTCTTGACTAAATTTCTACTTTGAGGACCTCTGACTTTTAGGCAATCTCTCACTAAAATGAATCTATGATTCACGCTAAATCACAAGGATGATCAGATGAAATTGTTAACAGAACGCTGTGTTTCTGGTGGATAATAACTCATTGGAAATAAGAATTAAGATAATATGCTTTATTTTACATGATTGTTGATGTTGATTCCAGCCATTACCTCCGATCAAGTCAGGCTATAATTTTGTGGCATTAATGAAGAAAGACTTAATGAGCAGCTCTCCTTTCACAGTGTAGGTCTCGCTGTTGTACACAAAACCAAAGTCCCCTAAACAGGAAGTTTGCATTCCACACAAGCAGGCCTAACTCGATTTGTGGATTACACCTTCAGAGCTCAGCAAGCAACAAATTAATCATTTTTTTTTTTCCCTGACTGAGGCATTTTTCCTTCCAATCTGAATTTCAGAACTTGTCTTGATTAAGGCTGATCTGCTGAACACTGTTGCCATTAAGTCATATATCTTGCAAAGAGCCAATTGGAGTGATAATTCATATATCTCCCAGAGAAAAATTTTTCAAAAGTCTCTGTGCAATATTCTGATGGATTAATCTCCTGTGATATCCCGATGCTTTTTATTTATTTATTTATTTATTTTTTGGCTGTGTTGGGTCTTCATTGCTGTGCGGGGGCTTTCTCTAGTTGCGGCGAGAAGGGGCTACTCTTCGTTGTGGTGCGCGGGCTTCTCATTGTTGTGGCTTCTCTTGTTGCGGAGCATGGGCTCTAGGTGCACAGGCTTCAGTAGTTGTGACACATGGGCTCAGTAGTTGTGGTTCGTGGGCTCAGTAGTTGTGGCGCACGGGCTTAGTTGTTCCGCGGCATGTGGTATCTTCCAGGACCAGGGCTCAAGCCCGTGTCCCCTGCACTGGCAGGCGGATTCTTAACCACTGCACCACCAGGGAAACCCCTGATGCTTTTTTCCAACAGTGGCTTTCCTTTGTAATTGTTCTTGCTTAAGATTGTTTTCTATCATGTCGACTTAGAAGCAATGTTCCTGCTTCAAAACTACATATGAACAACAGGTATAGATGAAGTTGTTCTACATGCTGATCATTAGTGTCTGAGAGCAGTATTCTGTAAAACATACCTCACTACCCAAAAGCAATTTTTACTCTTATCCTTTTGCATTTAGTGAAAAAAAATCTAAAGAATATGTAATAATATGTGCTAGTATCAGTGTGCTAACCTTTTAAGCTAATCATTAGTTACCCACTTAAAATCAGTAACAGTAAACTTTACAGAAATTTATTTCCATTTGAGAAAGTGATTCAAGATTCAAACTCTCCCCACCCTTTTTTAAGCTAGGTCATGACATCTCTGCCAAAAACCAATCCTGTATTAGAAGCCAGTTACTGTTATTAAACTGTATCCTCATGAAAGCAGAAAGTTGATGGTAAATTACCTAGTAAAGAGTAAACTGATTTTAAATGCAACTACTGGGAATTTAATCAACCGTTAAGTGGTGCCTTGATTTTTAAATTATACAAAAGTCAGCTGCTGTATTTTCTACTCTGAGCACCTACCCCAACGTCTGGCCTGCAGTTAGTGTTCAATGACAACAAAATAGAAATCTCAGAATTTTTCACTAAGAGGCTGGTGAGAAAGCTTTCTTTGACTCGTCCACTAGGTGGCACATAGGGACCGTGCTTCACACGTGGAACCTTCACAGACTCTCCCATTCATAGTGTAAATAAAGAGCTGCATTATTAATTTATACCATCGCGTCCACTCTACACCTAATATTTGTTTAACCAGCTGTCTCCTCTAATCCTCCTTAAACACTATTGATTAAAATCCTAATATTCAGGTTTCCATTCCAGTTTTTCCCCAACAATATATCGTTACCTTTAAATAACAGACTAAAGACATTTAAATACCATAGGCTAAGAACTAGGGTTACTAATAAGGAATACAGGAGGTCAGAAAATTAACTAAAGGTAACAGAAGACTATAATGTTAAGGTTATTTTCAAATTTGCTCTGCATTTTGCTGGAATTTTAACTGGTGGAATACCATTATTTAAAAAATGTTAACCTGGAAAATAAAACATGCATGGGGCAAAAGGAAATGAAAAGAAAACCATTTCTGAAAAAGGGAGTTATTTTCTGAATATGCCTCTTGTTCATCTTTACAAAGATGAAGTGCTGTGCTACCTTAAGATTCAAAGACTTCTTCAACTACTCAGAAAATACCGACATTCCACATCCAAGATGCTAAAAGGCAGGACTGTTTAGTAGACCATCTATTCATAAAGCATCTTTCTGAGTTCGCCGAATGTATTTATCCTGGATGTGTTACCAGCTCCCAAAGGAAGGAAAAGGAAGTGAAACCACTAGGGATATAATGAATCAATTCTTCTCTGTGAAAGTATCTTCAGTTCTTCTAAATTACAGTGTCAGTCATTCCTCTGAGAGACAGGGCCTAGCTGACAATAAATGGCTCACTTTATAAGAACATGATGTTCTCCTCTTGCTTGTTTCTCACAGAAAGCCCAGGCCCACTGAACACTCCTCTTTGGAATACTGGCCTCTAGGTTCATTCTCTTTGGAGACCAGGGGTCTGCAGGTTGTTGGGTTTCTCTTGATCATTAAGTTACATTTAAACAAAATTAATTCTTATCTAGTTTTCCCATTTTTAAGCTGTTTTCAATTTTCTGAAGAGATTACCAAAACATGTAGTCATTCTCTTAGCTTAAAAATTAAATTATTAAGAACATATAGTCCCAAAGTGTCTAAAGGCTAAAGCTTAAATGCTCAACCAGCATTTGGCATACATTCTATTTTACTGAATGAAAGAAAAACTTCTTTATTCATAAAAATATGTGGAACTGAAGTTAAAAACTGATGTAAGGATTAAGAAATATCACACTAAAAGTTATCCAAAGAGAACTGCTATGATGTATTTTCGGTGCAACAATATTCCCATTTTATGATTCCATTAAAATAAGTCACTAAAGGGTGTATAAAATGACTGCAAATTTAGTACACTGAAATAATCAAATCGAAATGGTTACCAGAAACTACATTTGTAATGAATAAATATTACATTGCATTCAGAAATTAATTCACAGGCTTTATTTCTTAAGGACCATTAACTTCCAAGAGGTATGTTTGATTTTATGACATCACGCTGGAACGTGTACAGGAACACTTTCCACCCTAAAAACTCCCAAATGTATTGGCTACTTTGTGTATTTTTCCAGGGATAAATGAAAATAAAATAACTTATTTTCAAAATAATAAATCATCTTATTTGGAACACAACAGTCATAGTCAACGGAAGAGAACAACTTCATTTCAATCCAAAAGAGTTCAGATTTGCTTAGGATGGTAAATAAACAGCCTCAACACAAATAATTCCTTTAAGCAACTTTAAAAAGTAATCTTACCAACCATGACTTAAAACATCTTTTTTTCAGTGCATTAATATTATCTACCAACATCATTCTATATATGAAAAGCATCATAATTCTATGATCTTAATTTCAAAATTAAGTTGAGAAGAGTGGACCAAAACTGGTAACATCTCAAAGATTATCAATCTAACAGGTATTACCTATGATTACAGTAACTTTCTTTTTCACATACACTTACATATTCTCTAAAAGAAAACTCATACATGTGGAATGGACATTCCCATTCCTCAGCATTTTCTTCAGTCTATACTATCCTTTTTTTCAGGTGTTATAAAAATGTTTGTTGAAATACAGATGGAAAAGCTGCCACTTGGAAACCATGCATCTACCAGATTTACGGTATCACTAGCAAAAGCTGGGATACTGGACTTAATTCTTGCCCCAGTTGAGACTGAGCTTGTTTACTGCAGTACAGTATTTTATCTGACAATATGCATCTTAAAAAAAGTTGAGATGTCATGTTAAACTCAAAAGAAAATTAAAGAAAATAGAAGTTATTTTAATGGATACATATATCATGATATGAATTGCTCTCTGAAATCTTAAAGGTATCAAGGTTTGACAGAAAGAGTAAAAAAATTATGGAAGTTTTACCTTGTCCTAAAATCCAGAAGTTCAGATGCTCTCAAGTCCTGCTGAAGTTGGAGCCTGGAGATCAAGTGAAGCTAGGGCTCTTTCCTCTCACCTTAAGTTTGTCTCTGGGTAAGTGTGTGTGCTTGTGTGAGTGTGTGTGTGTGTGTGCCTGCGCCGCGCAGAATGTCTCTTTGTGGCGCTGGATGGCAGAGGTCCTGGTCCTGGGAAAAAGGAGGCACTTTCTCACCAAGAGCAGAAGAAAAGCAAAGCAGCGTCACCAGGAAAGTTCTCCTCCCAGATCCCCTAATTACAGCCTAACGTGCACTTCATGCAAACTTCAGGGAGGAAAGGAGGGGCAGCTCAGTGCCCAGACCTTGTGAAACAGCAGCCTGTTAGATGACTTTGCCCTCTGCTCCTATCCCCGAGTAACTCGCTCCTCTGGGGTTCAGGCAAAGCGGTAGTGAAAACCACAAGCCCCCCACTCACAGCACACCTCCTGGATCTGTCCAGAGGGGATGGGGCAAAGGGCCTGTGGAATGATCGTGGGGCAGCGGGGTGAGGCAGACAAGCGAGGACAGTGAATTTTCATTTTGTTTTTTAGCCTCTGCTTAAAAGGAAAATCCAAAGGTAGGAGAGGTCCTCGCTTTCCCGCCTCCCTCTCCCCAGAGTAGATCCAGGGTAACCAAGTAGAAAGGTAATTATGACAACAGCGGATAAAGCTTCCTAAACTTGAGGTACCCTTTCGCCCAAATTGCCAGAAGTATGCTTTCTTGTTTACTGGACTCAGTATTGATATTGAGTTAACAAACAAACAACTGCTGTCGTATCCCAAGATGACAGAGCTCAGAGAACCTAGATTTATTTATAGAGTGAAGAATGCGAGGGGCAGACAGGATGGGTGGGGTTGGCTTATGGATCCATACCCAGGATTAGAACCAGATGGGTACAGGGCGCGCGCGCGCACACACACACGCGCGCGCGCGCGCGCGCGCCCCTAAAATAACCACTGGGGAAGATGCTGGGACGCGCGGGAAAACGCCTCCTGAACAAATAGACATTTATTTATAACTTCTGGGAGAGTATATAGGTCCATTGATTCCCGCTTTGAGTAACCAAGCGTTTTGGAGAGGAAATGGCTTCATATTTCAATAACAGAGCCACCTTTGATGGAGCCTAGGAGGGGAAAAAAAGAAACACACCGCAGGAAGCAAACGGCTGTTGCAGCCGCCGGGAGGAGGGAGCAGGGCTGGCCCGGGGATGAGGACAAGCAAACAAGCCCGAGAGGCCCCTGGCCAGGGAGGAGGCGAGACGCAGGCCGGTCCGCCTGGGAGCCTATGGGTGCAGGCACCGTGGGCGCAGGGCGCTCAGGGGCGTCCAGGGAATCGGGGCTGCGCTCCCGGCTCTCGCCCGCCGGCTTGGGAGGCGCAGGCCGGGCTGCGGGCTCGTCACGTCGGCCGCCGCTCTACTAGTGCACTGGAAGGGCAGGGGAACCGGTGGGGCAGAGGTTCTGGAGAGCCAGAGGACTGATGGAGCAGAGGATTGGCGGGGCACGGAGACTCGTGGGGAGATGATCTAGTGGGGTGGGAGGCACGGGGACCAGTGAGGCAGGGACGCCGGTGGAGCAGGTCACTCGTGGGGCTGGTGAGCTAGTGCGGCAGGAGGACAGGTGAGGCAGGGGCGCGAGTAGGGCGGTGCGCGCGGTCTGAGCTGCGCTGGAGGCGGCGAGCGGCGCTATCGTCTTGGAGATAAAACCTAAGCAGTGTTGGCAGCTTCCTCTTAGAAGAGAGGCGGGAAAGAGTTCTTTTTAAAAAAAAAAAAGTCTTCTTTCCCGCTTTTCCCGGATGTATTTCACCGGTTCCTGCCCCCAGGCTCACCCTTGCCATTCGAGTCTTTGGTAAATTTACAAGTGCCTCTTGAAAAGATTTTATTCCAAAGACAAACCGAACACCCACAAAGTCTGGCTGAATGAAGACAGTTATATTCGAAATGTAATAATTAAAAACGAATCCTCCAGCAGGCAATTCTACACTTTTCTTGTAATTTCAAAACCTGGGCAAGGCGCCTCTTTTTTCATTTTTTCTGTTTGTCCTCACAGGGAACAGGCAGCTCTAGGCTTTGCAATTTTATGTCGTTAATTTCGTAGCTATTGAGACAGCTGTTATACTGTAGGCCTCACATTAACTGCCAATAAAAATAAGATACATCTCTGGCTTTCAACTGTGAAAAGAGTTTTTATGCTATTTCTTGTAAATGTTCAGGATGGTATGTATTTTAAGGAACATAAAGGAATTGGACTTAAGAACACATATCCTACATTTTTTACATTAAAGCTCCACAAAGGTGGTGAAGCTGGTGGTACCTGGCTAGGAAATGATATAAATATAGTGAGAATACTGATCTTGTTCCCTCAGTTTAAACACCTAATCTCTGGGAGTTGCCTGGGCAGTAAATCAGATTAGCTGGTCCATCCATCATGGCACGTGTTTCTTATTCTGCGGCCTTCTCCACGCATATACTTATTCCAGCAGAGTATTAAGAGAATGTACTGTGTTCTCTTCAGAAATTGTTTATTAGCCACATAAAACCATCTGTTTTGCATTTTAGATCACAGTGACTTGTACCAGAATTTTTTTTTTTTTTTTTTTTTTTTCAGGTAAAACCCTACCAATTGAGATAGGCTTCCAGAGTCATCTCGTCAATCCTTCTCCACCCCTATTTCCTATCTTCCCAGATAGGCCAGTTGCTAGCTGTGTAGTCAGGCCACCTGAGATGGCTATTCTCTTGCTCTCTGTACATCCCCTGGTGGACCAGGCCCTGCTTTACTTAAATCCTACTCACCTGAGAGATCCTCCTACAAACTTGCCTCTAGCCCCAGCTAGTGATTGTTCTAATCTTTAGATCAGAACATCTCCACCAGGATAGCTTATTAAAGGGGTGGGGAGGGGCATGCCCCTCTGCTGGTTTCCCCGGTAACTAATGAGCCAACCTGACTTCAATTCCCCCTATAATTAGTAACCTCCCCTTCCGCCGGGAGCCAAGACTGCTGCCATGTTCTGCCCGATGCCTGCTGCACTGGATGGCGTGCTGCTCCAGGACCTTGCTTCCGACATGTAAGATCCTCCCCTCTCCATTAAACCAGGGGCCCCCAAACCCTGGGCCGCGGACCGGTGGGAGCTGGGCCGTGCAGCCGGGGGTGAGCGGCAGGCGAGCGAGCAAAGCTTCATCTGCTGTTCCCCATCGCTCCGCTCCGCTCTGTGGAAAAACTGACTTCCACGAAACTGGTCCCTGGCGCCAGAAAGGTTGGGGACCGCTGCATTAAACCCCTGACGTCTCTGGCACTGCCTCCAGGCTCTCGCTTAGGTTGAGGCTCAGCATGTAGAAGGCTTGTAGGCCTGTGGGGTGCAGCCCAACACTAGCCTTTGTTAAAAGATCCCCAGTACAGTGTTCTTAATCACAAGTACTTAAACCTGTCAATAGTGTATATTTAATTTTACTGATATGGATACATGTATTGATATTATATACATTTCGATTCACTTGGGGGTTCACATGGTGTACTAATTATTTAAAATTTACACTGGAATTAGCTTTAAGTCTTTTAAAAAAGATTTTTGTGTTAATGTTCAGTTTTGTACCTATTTATAGAGGTATGCGTTACTTTGATCAGTCATTATAATTATGCATCAGGGCAAAGTCATTATAATAAGCTTTGGTTAAAAAAATCAAATCAAGTAAGTCAACTAGTACAAATCTATTTTCATGACTAAATAATTTTTCAAAGGTATAAGTTGTAGAAAAATATTAGAAGACACAAATATCTTTTCTAGGAAAAGCATATCAAAAGAGTATTCTGGGTATGAAGATTCCTTCTAATTATTAACATTAATAATTCATGTGGAAATGTTCCCGACTGCAAGTTTGTGTGCCCCATGCATGGTGAGGCCAAACAAACATTGGAGTTTGGAGCAGAGAAAGGCTTATTGCAGGGCCAAGCCAGGAGAACAGGTGGCTCGTGCTCACAACCCCAAACTCCCCCGTGGTTTTTGCGGAGAAGGTTTTATAGGCAAAATGTGGAGTAGGGGCTGCGAAGTGTATGACTTTTTTCTGATTGGTTGGTGGTGAGGTGACAGGGTGTTGCTTCCCGGAACCTGGTCCTCAGCCTGAAGTTCCCATCCTCCACCAGGGTAGGTATCTTAGTTCCTGCAGAAGAACTCAAAGATATTGTTATTTATATCCCTTCAGCGGGGCGGGGTGGGGGGGGAACTGGGACCCTGACCCATTGCTGCACCATTGCTTCTTGACTGTTCCTCCCCTGTTTCTGCATTCCCTCACATCCCTGATTAGCTATTGTTTGAATCTGCCCTTTGGAACTCAGGTAAGATCTAGGAGGCTGAATGAAACCTATTTCCTACAAACAAGAAACTGGGGACACGGAAAGGATTTGTACCTGGGAGGGCCACAAAGGGTCCTGCTGAATTTCAGAAACATGTCTTTCATGGCCTAATGAAGTATTTTGTTTTTGTTTTGGAGAAGGCAGGGAGAGCAGCTTTCTTAAATTACAAGGAAAATAAAAACCAAATATTTTCTTCAAAATTAATTTTCAAAATGACTAATGTGCTTAAAATTCATGTTTTACCTTAAATTACCTGGCTAAGTGCTAGAGATACAGAGCCTAGAAATTAAATGGCAAATCAAGGTTCTGGAAAAGCCAATACCAATTTAGAGCTAATGGATATTGAAAAGACCTTGTTTAGCATAATGCAAAAGTATTTTTTAAGAATGAAAAATAGGTCAGAATGGTGTTATAAAATGTAACATCGCCTTCTTTTGCTAATTGTAAGGCAATTTGAGTAATTGGGTTGAACCAGATAAAATGGAATATTCAACCATTTTTGACCTACCAAAAAAGGCAATTCATCTGGCTTAACCTAGCACAGACTTAAATATGTGCATACTATAAACATAGCAGGAACATTTTCAACATTTAAAAAATATCGGTATAAAATATCATGAATCTTTAATGTGTGATAAATTTGCAAGCAGAGTGGTATTCCTCCTGGCATATTACACTTCTAATGAAATATACATTTATATTCAAATGGAGATTATCTAAATTCATCTCCTTTTCAAACTCTGAAAGTGGCTGCTCTATTATCTACTGAATTTCAGAGAACTCCCTCCCAGTGAATTTGTGTTTCCTGGAATTTTTGCCTCAGACTAATATCATACCTGGTGGAACATCTGCTAGGAAAAAGGTGCAGCTATGTGCACTCTGAGATACTGGGATGGGGGTGGGGAGGAAAGCCATTTGACCTTTCCTGTCTGAGGGCTCAGAACTTCATTAAAGCATCCCTTGGGCTTATGGGCATAACCATGAGAAAGACATCATTTGTAATTAAGTCATTCCCACGGGCTATAATATTCCTGTTGAACTCCATGATTAAGATACAAATTCAATATTTTAAATGGTCACAAAGCCTTTGATAAAAGGTTATTTTGCTTTTAATGCAATGGGTGGGATGACTTTCCAAGGGCCCACTTTTTGTACTCTCACTCTCAAAAAGTGTCCTGCAGAGAAGCTCTTCAAAGGGCAAAAGAAGTAATTAGGCAATAAATTGTTCAAATATTAAAAGCAGAGATGTTCCAGAAGCTAGTGAGGCCACATGAATATCATACCAAGTGATAAATATCCTCAACTCCTGAGAAGTTAAGTGCCTGCATGTTCTCTGGCTTGTCTGTTGGATTGGTTTTGGTTTCACAGCATCTTTCTTGTAATCTATTGTTCCCTCAGTGTGTTTCTTTTGTCCAGAATGCTCAAACTCTTTCTTTAATTTTTCAGTACATTGATGTCTATTTGATTTTTAACTAGGTTATACTCATTTTGCAGTAGGGCCCAGATTTAGTCCCATCTCCTTTGTTGTGCTGTGTTGATTGTTAAGAATTCCCCCACTCACAATCCCATATTACTCTTAAGAGCACTCATTGGCCAATTTTATACTACCTTGCATTTTATTTATATTTTCATGTATTTAGTTTTTTTAAAATCAGGTGTACTGTAAACTCTCTGAGGGGCGATATAATATCTTTGTATCTTCAGTTTCTAGCACACAGCCTTGCTGGCAGAAGCTGATCAAAAAATACTTATTGCTGTTGTTGAAGATGACAATGTCATCTTTTATATTCAGGAGAGACAATAAGAACAAATGAGGAAAGCTAGTTATTGAACAAGCTAGTTCAGGGTATTTTGCATCTAATAGCCAGTGGCATAAATAGTAAATCATCAGAGGTTGATTAATAATTTGTATCATTGTTATTGGTCTCATAGAATTAAAGGAAACATTATACATATTTTTCTTCCATGCTTGGCTGATGAGTGATTGTATAAATGATAATCAACAAAGGTAAAATATTTTACTCTTAAGAAACTAGGTTGACGTTAGTCATAAAATAAGGTTATTGTCTTAGAATTACAATATCAGCCACTTGAATATTGATGTTTTTTGGCTTGTATTTATAGTTATTTTAAATTTAGGCCAATTATAATTATCAATAAATGTAGTCCTTATTGTATTTTCTTCTTGCTCCCTATAACCTTCAGAGAAAAGGATGTCAAGTCTAATTGAGCTAAAGTGATTTATATACAGTTCTTCTTAGGGTAAAACGGGTGAATTAGCTAATGCATCAAGGTTGGCATAGGGCAAGACTACTCAGGAGAGACCAAAGTGTAGGGCTTTGATTATTGGGAAGTGAAGGAAAATAGTCCAGCCTTGTCAGGAAAATGGAGAGAAAGACAGGAGTATATTGTATCAGAAACCTATGGAGAAGAATTTCAAAAGAAAGAGACTGGTTAAGTGCCAAGCTTAGAGATAGTTCTACTAGAGACGAGAAGAGAATATTAACCTAAATACTTAGAACAGCACGCCTCTTAGTAAATTTTGACTTAAGTGGTTTGGAATAAACATCTGGATGTTTTTAAAATTGTCTATATCGGTCTATGCTAAACTTTGAATAAACATCTGGATGTTTTTAAAATTGTCTATATCGGTCTATGCTAAACTTGATAGGTAAAATCTATTTTTTTTCTTAATATCACCAGAAATACAGAATTAATTCTTTCTTTACATCCAGGTTTTAGGCCGGCATTAGGCAGTATTTAAAATAGCTAATATACCTATCAATATCTTTATATTCATGTATCTATCATATATATATCCCCCTCCCATTTTTTTTTTTTTTTTTTTTGCATTAAGTTCATTAGAAAGCTCACTTGTGGTCTATTTTAAGCACTGAGGAAGTAAAAGGATTTTGGAGGGAGCCTTTGAACAGTACATGCGGAAATAGTCTTACATGCATTTATCTTAAACTTCCTTTCACAGACTAGCTCAGTCAATTGATTCTACTGTAAATAGGAAATCTGCACTTCTTCCTTAACCACAATCTAGTTGTTCCAACATATGGCTAAATTAAGGCACGAAAGGTTAAATTGGAAGGAAGACTCTTATGAATAAACAAAGAAAGGAAAAAGAGGAAGTATTTCTCCATTTTGTGTCTAATTGCTACTGGCCTTGTTGCTGAATGCACCACAATTCTTCAGTAATCCTGCCCTAATGTCAACTAGAGAATATTCGCTTGCTGGTGCAAATGCCTGGTGTTGGATCTCTTTTGAGCTTAAAGGCCGGTAATTTGGGAACATGAAAAATTTGCAAAGTTGAGGTACCTATTATCTCATCTTGTACATGGAAAGAAATGTCAGTAACTTTAGAATCTGGTGATCTCTAGGAATTTTTTCCCAATTAATGTTCTCTATTCTAAACTCTGTTGACCCCCTTCCAGTAACACTTAAATAGAAATAGGAAGTGTTTAGAATGAACAGTAAGCTGAAACGCTTTAATTCAATCCTTTACTTTCTGGATAAGTAAACTGAGTCTGCTCAGATTAAGGCATTGTCCCCAAAGTTACGCACATATCCTGATTAAGTCTGTGAATTGTCAGAGCCACCCATGTCTGCGAATCGGAGTAGTACTTAGGATGCAGTTGTGACCAACGTACTTCTTTTAGAACATAGCTAAGAATTAATTATTTCTTCCTCTCCATTTATTACCTTATATCTCTGTTATGGAACTTTGCACAGCTCAACTCATCAGTTGGGTATATATCTATCTCTCATTATACTGTGAGCACATTGCTTGTTCATGTCTAATTCATTCTTAAATCTTCCAGTGTTGTCTCCACCCCATCCCAAGCACAGTGCCTTGCCCACGTAGGGGTAGAGAAAAGCTTGATGAATTGAATCACGTCAAAACCATAGAGAAAGCATGTTAGCAGGGAGAAATCGGAAAGTGATTTCTAGTCGAACTTTTCAGGTTTCTCTTTCATAAAAAATAGCCATGTGTTTTGATTTAAAACCCAGCTTGACTGATTTTTATGCCCTTTATTTTTTCCCTCTTAGTTTCTCTCTTCAGCATCTTAATGCCTCGCCACACAAATGCTTGATCTTTCCTGCTAGTTGGAAATTACCATGTCAGTAATCTGTTGACTCTGGAGGGAAGTCTGAAATGTTTCTCACACCTGTCACCTCTTTTTCATTTTGAATATGCCTTTCTTATTTGATCCCTACTCTTTTGTAGTAGCATCCTGGTGCCTTCCCCGACTCAGTTCTCCTTTGCAGGGGTCCATTTCTACATGCCTGTAATACTATTTTCCTCTGCCATAGCTCTGAACATAGCACTTCCTTCATCAAAAACTTTTTGATAAGGCTTGCTGGATAGCTGAGTTCTAAAAACTTAAGATGTGTATTTAGTTTTGTGACCTATACATTAAAATCTACACTGCTTTACTGTAGTTGGCCTGAGAGTGGCATTCTTTACTCTTTGAATTAACTGCTTTGTTTGGAGGCTATAGAAACTACCTTTGGATCAAGTTGAGTGAATATACCAATAGTGGTTCATCAGACTCTGGCAACTCCTAAAATATATATTTTTCATTACTAAATTACTGTGCATGAATGTTTCTTAAACAAATAGGTCTCTGCTGAATGGAATTTTGTACTCCAATTTCATAGACAGTCACTATGCTCCATTTCTGTATATCTAGGCTCATAAAATAATAGACAAATATTTGCAGAGCAAAAAATATGCTTGATAATTTTGTATTATGGTTTGATCACTTTGTGGATTTTCTTGTGGATAAAAGGCTTTGTGTTATTTGAGTATTACTTATTATTTGAGTACTACTATTAGAATTGTGTGCAGAGAGTTCAGAAGCCCCCTCCCTCAACTGGAATATTTGTAAAAAACTAACAAGCAAACAAACAAACTGTGTGCATGGCCTTCTTGAGATTCTATTTCTTTTAAAAAGACAATTTTTTAGAGCAGTTTTATGTTCACAGCAAAATTGAGAGGAAGGTATAGAGATTTCCCAAATACCCACTGCCCCGACACACGCAGAGCCTCCCCCATTGTCCACACCCCCCCCATCAGAGTGGTATATTTGTTACAAATGATGAAACTATATGGACACATTCTTATCATCCAAAGTCCATAGCTTACATCAGTGTTCACGCTAGGTGTTGTATATTCTGTGGATCTGGACAAATATATAATGACACGTACCTGCCATTTCAGTATCATAGAATATTTTCAGTGCCCTAAAAATCCTCCGTGTTCCACTTATGCATCCCTCCTTCCACCTAACCCCTGGCAGCCGCTGACTGAGTTTCCATTTTTAAAGCCTCTAGATAATTTAAGAAGCTAACAGTGAGCTTCTGTGAGATCCCATACTGAATGAAAATTTATAGTCCTAGAAGCCACTTAAAAAACACAAATTAGGGAGCTTTAAATACATGTTATTTATTTCAAAATATGTCTAATATTGTCTAGTTCTATATAGAAGGGGAAAAATAAAAGTTTTGAGGTAAAATAATTCAGTATATCAGTATAATTCAGTATATATACTTAAATGAGAGTAAAGCTTCATTTCTGCCTAGTAGACTGTCATGCAGGCTGCTTTACTACTACTGATATTCACTAACTAACTTTCTTTCAATCTTTATTAATGGTATTATTTTCTATTTTGTAATTTTGCTATTAAAAATCATGAATTGTTTTAATCAACTACATAACTTAAAGTGAAATTAAGGTTCACAGCATTATTTTCATTTCAATGTAAAATATGTATGTCATTTGTGACTACCCTTTTATAAACTAACTATGAAAATGACTTCTTTCTACCACCTTTTTTTTTTTTTTAATAATTAAACTTGAAGCATATTTTGTCTCACTGATTCTTCAAAGTTCTGGCTGTCAAAAGATATCTTTTTCCTTAGAGGAAAAAAGCACTCAAATAATAAAATACTTAATTTTAATGCCTGTATTCTTTCTGTGTGCTGATATTATCAAAGAGTAAGAAAAATAACAGGCCCATGACTGTAATTTCCATTCTTTACTTGACCTTTAGGAATGAAGTAATTTGATGCAATACATGTTTGTTGTTTTGATGGGATGACTATTTTAGTTAAGGTTAATTGACCAATAAGATAATCTGTTCTTAATGCTTTAAATCGTTTAGTTTGTCTTCTTGTATCAAAATATTCATCAACAATTGTTCAGGCTATTTTCATTTGTTCAGTCATCATGAGACAATGAAATAATAATAGAGTAAAAGCATACATGTATATATATGCTTTTATTCTGTGGCGGGAACTGGAAAAGTGTGCATTACAGTAACTCTGAATAGTTTTGAGGTCACATGCTTAGTTGAACTTGTACTTTATATATTGGTAAAATGATTCTCCATAAAAGTCTTTGCGTCCTCCTGTCCAACAGAACACATGTTCTGTCAGGGAAAGGTTTATAATTATGAATCTTTGATGCTTGGAAAAATTCCAATTGCTCAGTAATTTTGGAATCCTAATTGTCTTGCTAGGTAAATTTTTGTTGGTTTTTCTCAAAGACATGATTCTCTCTTCCTAAAAAGTGTTTACCAGCACATTGATAAAAGGGGCTGTAATCATTTCTGGTTTTTATTGGTACTTGAGGAGTAGATTTTGGGAAAAGTCATCCATTTAATCTGCCAAAATACTGAGAGACTTCCGCTTATGCGGTCTTAGAATTTCAGTCTCTATAAAGTGATATTTTAAACCGGATTAAGCTGTTATCATTATAATAGATAAGATTGCTGCCTACCCGAGGCCTAACCATTTTTAGGAGTTACGAGTGCAGTTACATATGAACAAGAAACAGAAAAGGGCCAGAACTTTAAGTTTTCTTTTGCTCCCATTATTAAGGTATTCTTCATATGAGGGACGATAAACGATGGAAAATGTAATAGATTTGGAAGTGAATGTTATCTAAATTTTTTGTCTTAAAGAATTACAGCTTTAGCTTCTCTGTCATATACTCCCTTAGCATCCTGAACCCCTTAACATCATATTTTTATGACTTGTTTGATATCTGTCTTCCTTGGTAGAGTTTAGGCTACCCTAGGGCAGAAACTAAGTCCATTTTATTCACTGCTTTATCTTCAGTGCCTACCATGTGGTTAAGTTATTGACAAATATTTGACAAGTATTTTAAAAATAAAGTTTATTTTAAAAGTAATAAAAATAGAAAAGAGCAAAAACTCCTTAACTAAAATGAGGTTTCATGTCCAGGGTGTCTTTAATTGAAGCTTTGAATGACATTGACATTTGAGAGAAAAATGTTTCCCTACCCTAATTTATATATTCCTCCTCATAAGTCTTCTTCCAGATCTATTAATAAGAAATGGTATTAAATTCCTTTGAGCTGGGATGATCTTACTTATAAACAGAGTGGGAAGCAATGTTAGTGGTATAATGTTAGTGGTTAGTGGTATAATTTGAGGGACAGCAAGAAGTAGGTCTGTTCAAAAATAGCTCCCACCTGGTAGCCAGAGTATTTGGAATCCCCATCATTGGAGTTGTTTTGTTGTTGTTGTTAAAGGGTCTCTAGGAGGACCATTTTAAACTTACATCTTCTGGTCATTATGAAAACAAGATGACATACTACCTCCTTTCTGGGGCAGGACTTGTAATTAGGGGTTATTATGTGAAAGGTAACAAACTTTTGATCAGCAAAATGGTATATGATGGGCTATCATTTTGTTGGATAGGCAGAGATTTTCTACCTGAAAAAAATTTGAGAAAGAGAAAAAAACATCTCTGAAAAGTTCTCTTAAGCGTCAGGTAAGGATTAGAAGCTATTCCTTTATGGAGGGTAAGCAGAGATTAAACAATATTAGCTACAAGATTATTTGTGGAAAATGTAAGGAAAAAAAAGAAAAAAGAAATATTCCTGAAGCATGAAAGAACCTGTTGAATATGGACACTCAATGTATTATTTATGTATTTGGATTATGGAATGGGTAGGATGACAGGGCCAGAGTTTGAAGAGCAGTGATGGGTAGGACACATACAGGGGCGAGGAAGGGGCGTTGCTTAGCAACCCAAAGGCCATCAAGGCAAGGAGACCTTTTCAGAAGAGATGCCCTGGCTTATGGAATCACCATTTGCCCACTTACCTAAGCCAGGAAACAAAGGAGAGGTGGGAGATTTTACTTGTTTTACTTAAGGCTGACTGTGATATCGTGATTTATAATAAGCAATATATCTTTGATATTGGTCCTCATTTCTAAAACCCTTGGAATTCCCCAAGTGATAAGAGAGACAAAGGTGTCTTTTGTTATGTTAATGAGGTGACTTCTGGACAACAGCTAGGGATGGGGGCTGGTTGTCAGTGGAGCCAACCACGTGATTAGAGGGTTGGGACTTTCAGTCCCATCCCCTGACCTCCTGGGAAGGGAGAAGGGGCTGAAGGTTGAATCAGTTGCCAATGGCCAATGATTTAGTCAATCACGTCTTTGTAACGAAGCCTCCATAAAATCCCCAAAGGAGAGAATTTGGAGTGCTTCCAGGTTGGCCAACACATAGAGTTTGGGGAGAGTGGCACATTCTGAGAGGGTGTGGAAGCTCCCTGCCCTTCCCCACACCTTGCCCTATTTATCTCTTCAGTCTGGCTGTTCCTGAGTTATATCCTTTTAGAATAAACTGGTAATCTGGTAAGCAAAATGTTTCTCTGAGTTCTGTGACCTGCTCTAGCAAATTAATTGAACCCAAGGACAGGGGTTGTGGGAACCTCTGATTTATAGCAGTCAGAAATACAGGTAGCAACCTGGACTTCCGCTTGGAGTATGACGAACAAGGAGGGAGTCACGGGAGCCTCCAATCTGTAGCCAGTGGGTCAGAAGCACAGATCACCTGTCTGATATGGGAGGGGAGGGGCAGTCTTATAGGCCTGAACCCCTAACCTGTGGAATCTGATGCGCTCTCTGGGCAGATGGTGTCAGAATTGAGTTAAATTGCAGGATCCCCTGCTAATGTTCTGAGCTTTGCTTGGTGATGTGGGGGAAGACCGTCCCCCTCCACAAACCACAACTGAATTGGGTGCTGTTTGCTGGTGTGGGGAGAAACCTCCACACATTCGGTGACTGGAAGTAAAGTGTTCTGTGTGGCTGTGTCAGTAGCATGAGAGTAAAAGAGAAACACGGGAAAGGACTGGGTTTCCCCTACACAGGTAGATGGAACTGTGTTTTTCCCGTTTATTGACTCTCTTGTGTGACATTTACCTTTTCTATTTTTTGCTTTCTCTCTGGTAAAGATGATACTGTGTTCTGTGGTGGGTAGAAGGCAAGCTCAGGAAAGAAGGAAGGAAGTAATTCATGACTTATTCCCATAATAAATAGGCTCCTGAATCATTAGGAATATGAGTCATTTGCTACTTGTTTTCTTAACCCAGCTTTTCCTCCACTGAATAAATGAATGGTGTGCAAGTAGAGGAAAAGCAAAGGAAGAAGCCACTACCCGGTACAGGTTATTTATATTCAAATCTGGGCCCTGCCCATCCCCAGCAGAGTCCTCGGGCAGGTCATCTAACCTTTGTAAACTGAAATTTATCCGCTACAAAATGAAGATCATAATGGCTGCTGATTGCCCGGATATGTGAGGGTTAAATGACCATGAAGAGAGTGTAACCCGAGCCGTGTTCGCAAACTGCTCGGTAAATATCAGCTGTTACTCCTCAGGAGACAAGAACCCCCAAGCCTGGCCAGGCTGGAATGATCTCCAAGTTAAAGATGACCCAGAAATTCCTGATGTATTTGGAGATTCCAGTTTTGACATCTTTCTAGCCAAATATGGGGAATTATCCAAAAACAAAAACCGCTGAGGGCTCCAAATGGCATCAGGAAGTAACTGCCTCACTGTCACAAATATGGGGAAAAGGAAACCTTTGATCTCTAACAAAAGTGACATTTCATTGAGCCAGTTTTCTCCCTAGAAGATTTGAATCACGGGTGGTTTGTTTCACATGAAATTAATGCTAACTCATAACTAAGTTAACAGAGAAATGTTAATAAACTGTAATCACGGAGAATTTAAAATACTACACGCTGGATAATTAACCTGACAAACAAGTCATGCTGGGCAGACTAATTTAAATACTCAACCTTTTGAACTTCCCTCTTGCACGTTACAACAGACCTACTTTTTTTTTTCTTTTTTGGTCTAAACTCTGTCACAGTTTCAAAATTTTCCTCGAGAAGCTTCTGAAAGTATCTTCTTTCCCTCACTTTTAATGCCCAGCCAACTGTAAGTTTGGCCGCTGCCTCATCCGCTTTGCTGCTCTCCTAACAGCATCAATAGTGTCAGCTTTAAAACCAGTGGATACTATTCAGTCCTCATATGCTACTTTTATACTGTTGCCCACATTACATGGTTTTCAAATTATTTATTCCTTTCGCTTTGGTGATGATATTCTCTCCTTGTTCTCACAAATCTCTAACTACTGCTTTGTTTTGCAGGTCTTTTCTCTTCTGCCATCCCTTTAGTGTTTCCAAGGTTTAATTCTTGGTCTGTTGCTCTTTTCTTTTTACCTGTTCTTAGGTAATCTCGTTTATTTATTATCAACATGTCAATCACTCCTAAATCTGAATCTCCAGAGTTTAGACTCTAATTTTCAGATGTATGGCTGACCATCTGTCCCAAGTGAACATCTGCACCTAAACCAGCCCCCTCCTTCTCTTTATTTCTTGTCTTGGCTTATGGACTCACCGTCTACCCATTCACCTGCAGCAGAAAGCCTAGGAATCATTCTCAGCTACTCTTGCATCTTCACCCATCTCCAAGTCCAGTCAGATTTACTTCCCAGTATTTCTCATTTCCGTCTAAATGCCTCTTTACTGATGTGAGTCACTGTATCTTTATTATTTTAGTAGCCTTCTAAATGCTCTCCATTCTTACCTTTTAAATAATGATGATAACAAACCCTGAAATAGCAGTTACTACTTGCCAATCTCTGTTCTAAGTGCTTTATTTATATTAACTCATTAAATTCCCAAGATAAGCTCCCAAAGCAGGTACTCTTATTATCTGCTTTTTACAGATAAGATCACTGAGGCACATAGAGGTTAAATAACTTGATCACAGAGCTGGTGGAGGCAAGATGTAAACCCAGGCAGTCAGGCTCCAGAGTCCATCCTCCTCACTGTTATCAGAGTAATGGGTGCACAAGGACATTTAACTATGTTGTGTGCCTGGTGCCCATAGCCCGAAGAACAGAGCTTAATCTCTTCAATGGGGCATAAAAGCTCCGTCTCTACCTGTCTGTATGGCTTCAGTTGTCACCTCCCACTTCACACTGTGTTCTAGCCACACTCACCTGATGCCATACTCTGTCAATAATCCCTACAGCAATGATGTATTCTCAACCTTTGCTTGTCCACCATGCAGCTCAGCATTCATTTTCTCTGTTCTCATACTGATATATTTCTTAAACACACAGTTACGAATGCTGTAATAGTTCAGCCAGTTTGTTAAAAGGGTATTGCGCCAGACAGAATTCCAGGATGCCCCTGTATCCCCCAGTTCCTGACCCTTGGTGTACGTATAGCTTCTCCCAGTTATTCAAACAGACACTAATCTAGGTATTGCTATGAAGGGATTTTGTAGATGTAACTAGGGTACCAAATCAGTTGACTTTATAATAAGGAGATTGTCTTAGTGGGCTTGACCTAATCACATGAGCCCTTTAAAAGCAGAGTGTTGTTTTTTTTTTTTTTTTTTCCATCAGGAGGAAGTCAAGAAATTCAAAGCAGGAGAAAGATTGGATGTGCTATCACTGGCTTGGACGGAGGAGGCCCCATGGTAAGGGCTGAGGAAGGCCTCTGGGAGGTGAAACTAGCCCCTGGCTGAAAGTCAGCATGGAGACAGGAACCTCAGTCCTACAAAGGCAAGGAACTGCCTTGTGCCAACAAGAATGAGCTTGGATCTATTTTTAAATACAAGATCACACCATCTGTGAGTAAAATCTGTTTCACTTTCTGCTTTCTAATCTGAATGAATTTTATTTCTTTTTCTGCCTGATTTCCCTAAGTAGAACTTCTGGTACAATATTGAATAGAAGTGGCAAGAGTGGAATCCTTGTCTTGTTCCTGAACTTAGTGGGACAAACTTTTTTTTAAAAAATTTATTTATTTTTGGCTGCATTGGGTCTTCGTTGCTGCTTGCGGGCTTTCTCTAGCTGTGGTGAGCGGGGGCTACTCTTCGTCGCGGTGCGTGGGCTTCTCATTGCGGTGGCTTCTCTTGTTGCGGAGCATGGGCTCTAGGCGCATGGTCTTCAGTAGTTGTGGCATGTGGGCTCAGTAGTTGTGGCTCGCGGGCTCTAGAACACAGACTCAGTAGTTGTGGTGCAAGGGCTTAGTTGCTCCGTGGTATGTGGGATCTTCCCGGACCAGGGCTCGAACCTGTGTCCCCTGCATTGGCAGGCGGATTCTTAACCACTGCACCACCAGGGAAGTCTGGGGACAAACTTTATTTCGTCTTTCCCCATT
Source organism: Eschrichtius robustus (assembly GCF_028021215.1). Lineage (NCBI taxonomy): Eukaryota > Metazoa > Chordata > Mammalia > Artiodactyla > Eschrichtiidae > Eschrichtius > Eschrichtius robustus. The sequence goes on from NC_090825.1 coordinate 66,315,708, forward strand.
AAGTATGATGTTAGCTTTGGGTTTTTTGTAGATGCCCTTTTTCAGTTGAGGAATTTCCCTTCTCTTCCTAGTTTATTGAGGTTTTTTTTTTTTTTTAAATGAAATGATGTTGGATTTAGTGAAATGATTTTTCTGCATTGATTGAGGTGATCATGTGTTTTTGTTGTTTACTCTATTGATATGTTGTATTACAGTAATTGATTCTGTGATGTTAAGGCTATTTATTTCATTCCTGGGATATATCTCACTTGGTCATAGTGTATAATCCTTTTATATGTTGTTGGATTCAGTTTGCTAATACTACATTGAGGATTTTTGTGATTCATAAAGAACGTTGGTCTGTAGTTTCCTTTTCATGTCTTTGTCTGGTTTTGGTACGATGATAGAATAAACCACAATAGAATTATATTATAAATCAATAAAAGAATGAAATTTAGAAAATTCACAAATATGTGGGAATTAAAATAGTCATAAATAACCAATGGTCAAAGTTGAAATCACAAGCAAAATTTCATTAAAGATGAGTGAAAACAAAAACACAACATGCTAAAATGTATGTGATGCAGATAAAACAGCGCTTTGAGGGAAATCAATGCTGTAAACACATAGATTAAAGAAGAAAAAAAGAAATCTCAGATCAATAACCTAACCTTTTAACCTTAAGAAGCTACAAAAGAACTAGACTAAACTCAGACTAAACAGAAGGAAGGAAATAACAGTGATTGAAAATAAATTAAATAGCGAATAGAAAACATTAAAGGGAATCAATAAAACCAGAAGTTGGTTCTTTGAAAATATCTACAGAATCTATAAACTTTCATTTATAGAATGACCAATAAAAAAAAAAAAAAGAGAAAGGGCTCAAATTAGTGAAATCAGGGTAAAAAGAGAACATCACTATCTGAGCCCTAACTTCCTCATCTGTAAAGTGAAAATTATAATATATGCCTCATCAAGTTGTTATAGATATTAAATGTGAAATTACTGGCTACTGTGCCTGGAATATAATAGGCTGTTTATGAGAGGTTGTTTCCCCCTTCCTCTTTTGTACTTCTAGTTCATTTTACACTGTTTAATTCTTTCCAAAGTCTAGCTTAAAAACCAGAAGTGATTATCCATACCTGTTAAAATCTACTTCACTGCTTATCTTCAGTGCCTTCCATATTCTAATCCCAATTTACCTTTCCATTTATAGTCCTCCCTACACTTTGGCATTGATGCTTAGCTTCAACCAAACTGTTTCATTCACTTCTCCTTGGATTGTAGATGATGTAGGGATTTGTTTTCATGTATTTATCTGTTTATTTTCTGGCTCTGGCTTTCCCTTTATCTCTGTTCTCTCACTGGTACTCTGCAGACTATTCTTTTCCCCTCCAGCCCAGACCAGAGCAGAGCAGAGCAGAATCAGTGAGTCAAGGCATTTCTTATTTGAGTGAAAGGCAGAAGCTTTTGGCTTCTGCTAGCAGATCTGTTTCTGGGTCCCCTACTCCTTATATAAACAGCCTTCAAATTTTTCTTTGTCTCCATACTATATACCATTTAGGCCCTCAAGTCCTGCATCCCCCTTTAACTTTTCTTTCATATCCCGTTTGAAGCTCATTTCTGAATGTGATTGCAATCAACTTACTCAATTATTTTATCTTTTGATTTGTTTAATTGCTTCATGACCAAAGCTTTAGTAGGGTGTGTATACCAGTGTATCGTTACAACGTTACCTTGGATTGAATTACAAATATCAAAAGAAAAAGCTCAAAATTTTAAAAGGTGTGAGTATAAAAGTAAACAATATTTCAGAGAGGGGTTAATAAAAGGAGTTTTTATGCAGTTTGTTCCTGCATAATTTTGCCCACAGCTTCTAAAATAAAAATGAGGTATCGTTTAAACAATGCCATTCAGAAAACGGTAACTTCAGACAGCATCTACTGCATACCTGCTGTAAAAGATTAGGAAATCAATCACACACATTTTCCCACTTCCTATCAAACAGCTTTGTCCTGTTTTGTCAGGCTTATTATTTTTTACATTTTGAGGTTTATAGTCTTGACCTAAAGATAAATAGACTGCCAGTTAATTCCCCAGCAAAAATGGGTGTGTTCGAGATCAAAAAATAATTGAAATTCGGGTCTGCAACCATGGCGAGCCATATGCAAATCCGCAGGCAACAAGAAGAGAACTGTTTTAAAGAGGGTAAAAGGAAGTTGGGAAATTTGTAGTAGACAAAGTGTTCATTGGCGGAATTGAGATTTCGAGACGTAGTGGTTTTTCATTGGCTGCATAGTGACAGTCTCTCATTGGCTGAGCTCTTGCCAGCCAAGAAGAGGAAGTCTTTCTTCTTCCTGTTGGCCTCTGCTATCATGATAGGGTATGAGAGCTTCTCCTTCTAGCCTCCTGATTTTATTTTAATAGAGGTTTCTGTTTAATTTTTATAAGAGTATTCGCATTCTTGAACTGGCTTTTTAAAACTAAGCAACAAAATGTCTACATCCCTTTGAGATGATAAATATATTTTTCAGCATTTGTTCTGTGGATGTATAGTATATTCTGTTGTATGGCTGTACCATAATTTATGTAACCTATGTACTATTATAAGACATGTATGGTTTTCCATTTTTCTTATATAAGCAATATTCTGATGATCATTTTTATAGGTACATTTTTGCTCATATGTTTAATTTTTTTCATTCTTTCTTTCCTAAGTTTATCAAGATAAAACAAAGGCAAGTTTAAAAATATAAGTCCGGGTAGTCATTGGCTATCATGTTGACCAAGCACACAGGAGTTTCAATTAATGTATACTAAACCTACTGTAATTCACCCGAAAATTAAAATGTAATGTCTTTCTCCCCAGGGTTTTGAAAGTTACATTTTGATAACATCTGAGAAAGGTACACTATCAAACAGTGCAGTGTGTTACTAATTTCATTGCTAAGGCAGTTTTATGAAATCACTGCCCCCACAGCACTGCTTTTACGCTTTATTACCTTTTGACGTAAATGACTACTTACAAAAACTGAAAACACAATGAAAATGTCAGAACAGTCCTGGTTTCTACACATCCCTGGCTTTATAGACTCTAGTGCATTGTGAGGTTTCAGGTGTGCTGTCATTAAGAATTCCTAACACACATCTTTTTGGAAAAATACAGGGTAATGACTTTTCCAAATATTTCCTTCATTGTTGTATTCAAAATTCTAAATCTAAAATTCTATTTTTATTTATTTAGTTTTTAATTAATTAATTATTGGCTGCGTTGGATCTTCACTGCTGCGTGCACACTTTCTCTCGTTGCGGTGAGCGGGGGCTACACTTTCTTGTGGTGCGCAGGCTTCTCATTGCAGTGGCTTCTCTTGTTGCGGAGCACGGGCTCTAGGTGCGCAGGCTCAGTAGTTGTGGCTCGCGTGCTCTAGAGCACAGGCTCAGTGGTTGTGGTGCACGGGCTTAGTTGCTCTGCGACATGTGGGATCTTCCTGGACCATGGCTCGAGCCCGTGTCCCCTGCATTGGCAGGCGGATTCTTAACCACTGTGCCACCAGGGAAGTCCCTAAATCTAAAATTTTAATATGCAGATTATTGTTCCCACAATTGCAGTATAATCCCACCCATTTTAGTGATGACATTTTGTGTGCTTAAGGAGAAACATTGTCAGAGGCTCTACATATGCACTGTAAATATAGAGACTAAAAGAATCACTGTTAGCTAGTTAGTACTTTTCATAATATTTCCAAATAACAGTGACTTCACAAAATGGGTGAAGTTTTGAGGAGTTTATTTTTAAGGATCTACCTGAATATGTGCTTAGGTTAAAGGAGAGGCAGTGTGCATTAATAATTCAAAATGCTATCTTTCGTACTTGCCTAATTAAATAAGGCTCTTCACTGAATCTGTCGAGTGGAGTGGCGTGTCTGTATGCTACTAACATCTCCACATCATTGGCTTTCCTCTTCTATTTAGAAGTGTTTAACAGAGAAGCAAATACTATTGTAAATATGCCATGGCTTTGCAAGGGATAGACAGTTAAACAAGCATTTATTGAGATCCTACTATGTAGCAGGTGCTATGCTACTTGGTAGAGGTCTTAAGATCAACGCTCTGTGGTTTCTGTCTTTGAGTTTACAGTTTAGAGGGAGAAATAGACACACAAACAGGCCATCTCAATATAATAGTTTTAGATTAGTATTCAGGCAGAAGCATTCAAAGTATTTTGGGAAACGGAGTATTGACCCTGTCTGGTAAGGTAAGGAAGGCAATGCCTGAACCAAGTCTTCAAACTTAAAAGCTAGCCACATTGAGGCCAGTCCACGCAGCTGAATGGATCGGAGCAGTTTCCACCTGGTTTTATCTAGTCCTGCCTTGGCCAGTGTGCTGAGTGCGGTTGTTCAGGCTGTGCATTGGAGTTCAGCCCATGCTGCTCTCACTTGTACTCTTTTGCCAGTATGTAATTCATCTGCCTAGAGGGGGCACCCTTCTGTAATTTCCCCATCCACAGAGGTGCCTTTTTAGATTTGTTCACTCAGAAGGGCCTGTTTTCTTGCAGTTTTACAAAGGTGTTATACTTCTAGCCTTGTACTGCTGGTCAGAGAGCAAGGCTTGCTCTTCATACCATCTTTAACTCACTAGTTTTCTAAGCATCTAACAGTCCCTCATCCTCTTTTCTGCAAGCTTCCAAGTGTCCTAAGTTTTCTACCTGTGGGTTGCCAGCAGCTAGCGAATTGAGAAGCAGATGGAGGGGCTTGTTTGCACCCCAGGCTGTCTCTCTGTGGTCTAGATCAAAGTCAATACAAACCAAAAGAAACGTGGACAACTGGCTGCCCACTCAGGGAGTGTATCTCAAAAGGGAACAACTGCACACTGAGTTAGCTTCCAGAAAAGTGAGCTCCCAGCGGCTCAAATTTTCTCCGCTATCTTCTCATTTCTACATGGTGCCTCCCTATCTTTTTATTCTTTCCTCCCAACTGGTTGCTTCTATAGACTCTGCCAGTGGAAAACTTCCTCTGCCATAAGCCTCCAAATCGCTTTCTCTTGCATTGTTCTCAGGCTTTGTTTATCTTCTTGCAGTAGGTGATCATATCTACCTGTCCCTGTGCAAGCCTGGGAAATGGAAGAGGTCCCTTGGTTGGGGGATGGAAGAATTCACTAAGTTCAGGGAAGGTGTGGATGGAAGGAAAAAGCAGGTTAAAATTTAGAAATATATTTATTACCGCATGTGTATATGCTGGAAACCACTCACAAAAGAACTTTTAGGGACTACCTAGGGTAGTGGCCAGTACGTATAGCCACTTGTTTTATGACTCCTTCATTCAGGTAAACTCAGTCTCTGAGAACTAGGTCTAGTACTGGTACTGAACAGTGTCCCAGTACAATTTCAGAACTCCAATAAGCAAAGAGATGTGCTTGGTCAGCTCCTGACTATCTTTGAAGTTGTTTGGCAAATATTAACCCTGTAGATAATAAAGGATGACGATAAATAGTTTAAATTCCTTTTCTACTCCTTGGGGGAGACATAAGGATGGCCCCTAAGTGTATTCAAAAGCCTTTGAATTTCTTATTTAGCATCTCTGAGGCATTCCAAGGAAAGGTTGCAAACTGGGAAGCATGACTTTGAACAGAAGTTGTGTGATCTTCGGGGAAGTCCCAATCTAGCAAAGTCCTGCTTTACTTAGAAGTTGGACACAAAAATCTGATCCCTAGCCAAGAAAACCAGCAGTAGTTGTTCAGCAGCAATCACTTGGCAAGTAAAATATACATTTTGGAGAGGAAAAGTACTGGCATATTATCTAGACATTATCTAGAATTATCTAGGCAAATTGGACGATGGGTTAATTTGATCACGGCTCAGGGAAGAGGTGGGTATTGAGATGTAAGCATGACCTAGAGAGATTGAACAGATACCGCTCCTTGGAGTAGGCAGGTGCAAAGTAATTTTCGGCAAGGTGACCAGAAGTCTGCACACTCTGCCATCACCCTATGCACAGCCTTATGGCAGTGCTTCATAGGTGTAGGCTGAAGACCACTGGGGGAGCACAGTGTCCTGGGATACTGTAAAATGTCTGATTCCTGGATCTTACCCTGGCTTAATGGCATCAGTCTCTCTGAGAGTGAGACTTGAGAATCTGGCTGTTTTTTTTGTGACCCTGAGTAATTCCTGGGTCTATCACTTAAGAATCATTGACTTATGGAACACCATGTGCTGTATGCAAGCCTAACAGGCAACCTTGTGGGAGTCTGTTTACACAGAGAAGCTACAGAAGTAAACTCGAAGATGCAGAAATTCCACGGTATGCGCGTATCTCTTCATGGGAGGTCTGCGGAGATCTATTGCTACTTAAAAATAAGAGTACTCCTACCGTATATATGTGTTAGCATACTGTATTTGTTTTTCTCTTTCTGACTTACTTCACTCTGTATGACAGACTCTAACTCCATCCACCTCATTACAAATACCTCCATTTCATTTCTTTTTATGGCTGAGTAATATTCCATTGTATATATGTGCCACATCTTCTTTATCCATTCATCTGTCGATGGACATTTAGGTTGCTTCCATGTCCTGGCTATTGTAAATAGAGCTGCAATGAGCATTTTGGTACATGACTCTTTTTGACCTATGGTTTTCTCAGGGTATATGCCCAGTATTGGGATTGCTGGGTCGTATGGTAGAACCTAGTGGCAAGACGGGAATAAAGACACAGACCTACTAGAGAATGGACTTGAGGATATGGGGAGGGGGTGGGGTGAGATGTGACAGGGTAAGAGAGTGTCATGGACATATATACACTACCACATGTAAAATAGATAACTAGTGGGAAGCAGCCGCATAGCACAGGGAGATGAGCTCGGTGCTTTGTGACCACCTAGAGGGGTGGGATAGGGAGGGTGGGAGGGAGGGAGATGCAAGAGGGAAGAGAAATGGGAACATATTGTATATGTATAACTGATTCACTTTGTTATAAAGCAGAAGCTAACACACCATTGTAAGGCAATTATACTTCAATAAAGATGTTTAAAAAACAAAAAACAAAAAACAAAAAAAAAGAGTACTCCTACCAAGCCAATATGTTTCTCAATTAGGTTTTTCCTCCTTTAAAAAAAAAAAAAATTAAATGGAGAGTTTTTTTTTATGGATGAACTGGGAGTGGATAGATGAGGAGGAAGGGAAGAAATGTCTGATGTTTATAACTGAAGTGATAAATGTGGGTACATAAATTGCACTGAGTGCTCTGGTGGTATGCTGGTAAATGTTGAAGCACTAGCTCTTTGGGGAAAAAGTCCTGATTTGTAGAATTCACTGATTTTTGTGGTATAAATACTTGCAGATTTATCCATTTCAAGCTACCAGTGATTTAACGACCAGCTAACAAATTTCCTAAAATTTTAATATCAGTTATTATGAACCAATAAAAGCCTACCAGCCAGCTCCACTGGTTTTATACAGATGCTAGTATATTTATATCTATTTTTCAAAGTGAACTTTGTAACTTATTTATTATATTGAACAGTACATAGTTTCCTCTCCAAGTCCCAGCCAACATTTGTGTGTCAACGTATTTTTTCCCTTTTGCTGCTCTTTTTGCATCATTATGACTTTGATATGTTAACGTGGCCAGTGCACTTTTCATTCAGTGTGATTTTCTAGAATTATATATTCTTAATGTGCTTTGAAAAGGAACAAAGAGACTTTATAACAGTAGCGGAAAACGAACTACAACTACTATATGAAGTAAAAGTTATTTTTTAGAAGTATTTATAAAACTAAATGGCACCAATATATCAGATACCAATCTGATATGTCTTAAAAATTTTTTTCTCCTTTGCAAAATCATTTGTTTATAGACTTGGAGAGTAAAGAGGTATCTGGTTCAATTGTTAGAAAACTCTGGCAGCAAGTGCATCTGTCACGGAAATATTCGTTGTATAATTTTCTGAAAGGAAAGTAAAGGCATGAGGAGAAATTTGGGAAGATCTTTTAACAGTAGCTACAGATATCCACATACAACTTTTCAGAGTTGGAGAGCTTAGTGAGAAAGAAAGGTATATTTTGAGAAAGCTTCCCATGATAATTCTGATTTAATTATCATGTAACTGTCTACAGGCTGTGCTCCCCGCCTCTGACCAACTCACTCTCTCTTCAGAAGCACTTTGGTAGGATATAAGCAAATATTGGATTAGAACTATGATTATAGTAAGTTGGTTCTGCCTGAAAATGCTATTTTTAGAGGAAATTTGGAATTAGGAATTTAATTTTTCAGAGTGCCATTAAATTGTTTTACTGCGTAATGCAGCTAAAGCAATGTGGGCTAAGTAGCAGGGAGGAATTGCGTGGGGACATTGGTTATAAATGGTAAACATCTGGATTATATGTTATGGACTGAATTGTGTTCCCCCCAAAGACTCATGGGTTGAAGCCCCAACTCCAACCTATGACTGTATGTCTTCCTGCTTGATGACACATGCAGCTGCATATGCAAAAACATTATTTTGAACATCCAGCATTACCAGGTGGTATGAGTTAATCAGAAAAAGTAATTCAAAATCTGTCTTCAGTGAGTGCCCATCATAGCTGGCGAGCAAATTCTAATATACCTTGGAGAAAAAAATTTAATATAAAGAAAATATATTTCAAGATTGGATGGAAATAATTTAAGGTAGGACTCTATTGTCCAATTATATGTATTATTTTATTTTAAATATAAATTTAGCCCTTTCCAAAATAATTTAAGGTGGATTTTAAAACACTTATGTACATAACTGATAAGTTCTTCTGTATATTGCTGTATGTGGGAGCGTTAAGGACAAAAAGGGAATCACATGGTAAAGGAAAAGTAGTTCTGCTCACCAGGGATAACATGGTCTGCAGAAGTGCAATTAAATTGGCTCTGGGAGTCTTGGTGTTTCAAGGAAGTAATAATCTAATAGCTTGCATAGATCTCCTTGTTGGTATTACTTGCTTTATCACTTTGCAGTACATTTCATTGTCCAAGCTCTGCTTAACATTCTGCTGTAGAACAAAAATAGCTGATTTCTAAGAATGAATCATGATGGATCTGTAGGGTTTCATCAGTTCACTTAGGTGCAGTTTTTCCTTGTGGCCCTTAGCTTTCCCTTGCAGCTGGGTGATTGCAGTATCCCACATATTCTGGCTTCATGAAAAGGAAGAACGTGCTTGCTACTGCCCTATTTTCTTTTTTTTTAAATATCTGTATCTAATATATGTGTATATTTCCTGGCTAAAACAAAGAGTGACAAAGATCCTTCCTGTTTTTGCTATCTTCGGTCTCTTCCTGCATTCTTCCTTCTGGCTCCTCAGCTTCTTCAGATCCCGTGTTGCCCATTTGCTTGAACTTTGACCTCCCATCCGGCACCCTCTGTATTAGTCATGCTCTTGTCTCTGACTGTGTGAGATCTTTAGTATCTTTGAGGATTCTTCTTTTCTTTTTTTTCATAGATAAACTACTCAGAGGTTAGTTTTGGGTTCTAATAACTAGAATTCAATTTATTGAACTCACACGTTCAAAAACTTGTGAGTTCAATAAGAGTAAGTTATTGTTTTTAGCTTACAAATCTTACGATTATAATCTTTAGGTCCAGCAACTTTTAACCATCATTTTTGTACCATTTCAAACTTAGTTAACTAATAAACACCTTTAAATATATTTAGCTGAATTTATAAATTAAATATATTCAATATTCTTCTTAAATATTTCAATTGTCCAAAAGACATGTTCAAAATTAAAAGATCATCTTTCTGCATAGTAAATATTTCCTGTTAATGTGACAAACAAATTCTTTCAATTCTCTTCATATTTATGTACAACAGTTTAATTGAACTCTATCCTGGGACACTTCATCTTAAGACTGAAGCTTTCTGCTTGGTTCTACCCAGCTGTCATGTGCTACTGAGAAGTTCCTTTAGAGGAAAGCCATCTAAACATGGATATCTCTCAGTGCAGTACCTTCTTCAGTTTCTGCCTGTTTTTGATCCCTCTCCATTGCTTTCCAATAGTTGTTTTTCATAATTTGTCCAAAATTTTAATTGTTTTCTGTGGGAGAGTTAGTCTGATACCAACTACTTTATCATTACCTGAACTGGACCTCTTGCATCAGAGGCTCTTGATTTGTTAACCTGTCACTGAATATAAGGTGAAGGCTGGGGAAATAAAGCTACAGCAGATAGTTACCAAACAACAAATAATGTCTTCTTTCGTAGGGAAAGCTGGAAAATTAAATGCAGAATTGATACATATCTTGTGTCATACCAATGAAGTGAAAATGTCTGAAAGTCTATTCTGCTGCCAGCAAACTGTTGGCCTACTAACTAGCAAGACTAAAGAGAAGCTGTCTTTTCATTAGTGTGACCAGCAGTGCTCTGCACCTGGCAGTGGCCCACAGCTGGTCTTTCAAAACTGTGCCCTAGAACCAAAGTTGTATTTTGTTCTTCTTCAAGTGGCTCAGATACCTGACAAATGGCAGATTATTGGCCTTTTAGCCTGCAAAAAATAATGGATATGTCTTTAGCATATTGAGACACTTATGCAGACTTCAATAACTGTAAATTTTGTGAGTCTAAACCCATAAGAGAATTTGTCATTACTCCATTTGAAACGTACATGCTATTAAAATGCCTCATTAAATGCGATGGATAAAAAGTAGCAAGGAACAAGTACAGAGAAGGATAGTGGAGGAGAAGATAATTTCCAACAGAACATTACACATAAAATGTATCTGAGAAAAAGGCACAAAGAAAAGTAGGGAGATAGGATAAACTATCTCCAACAAAAGACTAACCCCTTTTGTGAACTAATCTAAGTCAATTTAGCTGGCCAACAATGTCACCTCAGATGAATAGGAATATGTAGGGGCTACACATTCCCACCTTCACGTTACCAGGTGATGTTTTATTAGAAAAGCAAGTCTGAACCTCGAACCCAGTTCTGCCTAATGTACAAACATCTGTTAGCAAACAGGAACAAATACAGTCATATAATCCGTTCTTGTTACTTCTGGGACATACGTCTCTCTGTCCTCAGCCCCTCTGACATGCATCTTACTGAAACATTCAGCCAGAGGCCAGTGCAACCAACACTTACTGGGGTCCAATGACAGGGCTGTCCTTGAAATGGAGTGGCCCAAGGCTGTTGGAACCCTAAATCTCCAGCGATTCCCAATTTAGATTTGTTGAATTTTTATGCCTTCTTTATTTAGTCTCACATACCCTTTCTAGCCAGTCATATATTTCAGAAACCTTTTCAGCAATGAAAAAAAATTTTTTTTAAGATGATACACATTTACTACTATATTTTTCAATCATGTGGTTAGAAATTACAGAAAGTATTTTGGATAGGCCTTCTACCAGAAGCAAATTACTTTCTTCAGTTTCAAGTTTAACAGTTATTACGTTTGCTACACTTCCAGAAATAAAAACTGAAAACAGCCCCCACCCCTAAGAGATATCTCAAGCTTTTTGCAGATGATTTACTACATTAATCACATCTGTTCATTCTTTCTTTAATTAATTTTTATTGGCGTGTAGTTGATTTACAATGGTGTGTTAGTTTCTGCTGTACAGCAAAGTGAATCAGTTATACATATACATATATCCACTCTTCTTTTAGATTCTATTCCCGTATAGGTCATTACAGAGTATTGAGTAGAGTTCCTTGTCAGCAATGAAAACTTACTGCTAAGATTTCTTTGTGATTAGTAAAATTTCTCGTAAAGATTTTGATAAAATATTAGAAGGGCTTAAGTGCACTTCCAGAGTATGGATTCCTCTTTAACCTATTTCAAATGGTAACTGAATGCCCCACCTTGAGGATTGGAGTTAACCTATACCTGTATACATGACACTGCTTACAGCTGGATTTTAAAAGTAATTTATTACACAGATAATATAACGCTCTCAATGACAATCAGATTTGTCTAGAATCTCTTAGCCCAAACGAATAGATTTGAATCACCACCCATGTACTGAGGGTAGACACTACTAATGAATAATTAAGTGCTTTTCTTCTACGATTAAATGTAGATTCACATCTTCAGTGGCAAAGGCAGCCACTACCAGTCAGAATTTTCAGTCAAGATATACCTTGTCATCCTAGCCTTAGTCCTTCCTCAGTTTAATATCAAACATTTATCTTATTTAAACATCAAAGTAATAACCAACATTCCACATTTCACATATTGTATGGCGGCAGCTTCAGCAATACATATCTGACATTTGCAGTCATTAAGCTTTTTTTTTTTTCTAGTGGAGACAAATAAAGTGGAAGGCAGTTCAGTTCTGAGCATCACAGCTTTAAGAGACGTCAACATTGCAGATGATTGCTTGGAAGTTGTAGCGGCAAGAGACCACCTATGAGGAAAATAGAGATAATTACAAACAACAATCACAGCTGTTAACGGCAGCACACATAACACATCCTCAGCATGAAAAGATTGCAACTGATGCATCAGATGTTCAGCCTCATTCAGTCACTGTGATGGACCCGGAGTAGAGAAAATCTATAGACTGAGCCAACATTAACAGTAGGAGAGGTCAGAATTAAAGTCCAGGGCTTTCCTTGCATGAGAAATTTTTAATCATTTCAGAATTAAGGCCTAAAGTCTTAACGTATTTTGCATAAGAAAGTTTACTTATCAATCAACGCTGTAAAATTTCTTACCATACTTTAACATTTCCTATAGATGGCACTTGAATCATTGTGCTTATTTTTCCCAACTGCATAAAGAACCACCCTTCATGCAGATACTGTGCTCTGCATTCTTGAGTTCCAAAGCCATTTAGGAAACATTTCATCGCTCCCAGACAGGAACATATAACTTTCAGTAGCCAAGGACTAAAGTATGTTGGATTTTTCTCCAGAAAAATAATTATGATTTATTGAAGAATATTCATTTTTGGAAACACTTATTCATTTCATTTCCTGTAAAGCATATTTAATATTGGAATTGTTTAGTGTCTTTTATCCTCTAATTCCTTTTGTGTTAATGTCTTACCAAGCCCACGAAATAACCAGCCACCATGACAAGTAATACAAAAAAATAAACCATGCATAAAAATAATAATAGTATAAGTCCAATAGCCTAATTCAAATTCTGATAAAATCACATATAATTTAAACATAGTTAATACTACTTTGAAATAAGCAGCATAATCAGAATGTATTAAGATTTATAAAAATGATAGAATAAGATGATATTGCCATCACCTCTTTTCTTTGAGTCCCAAATCTGCATATCCTGTTAACATGAATTATATGCATTTGAACTGTTTATTGTCACACACAAAAAAGATGTTCTGCCTTTGGCAAAATGTTAGTATACAATGTATTTGCTTAAGGGACACTGAAATGCAGGAAAATATTGACGAATTTAGTTTTTGTTTGAAGTGAATGCGGGTTAGCTGGTCTGTAGTGAGATTTAGCTGGAGGTATCTATTTGAGAGACAAAATCCTGCAGATTAGTTGCAGCCTTGGCCAGAAAGGAGCTTCTACAGGGAACGTATAGAGGAACATCTATCCTAAGAGCAGAGGAAGGCAAATAATGATGTGTATAGAGTTAGACAACTTAAAAGAAAGAAGAGGGTTATTAAGAGAATTCCTGTGTCATATATTGTTTTCTCTTAGATGAGAGGTGAGGTCAGTTTAAAAACCCATAGTGATAATTACTTAGAAGTCTAGAAAGTAGCCCCATTTCTTTTTCAAACCTTAGTTTTCTCCCCCAAATCTGTTTTCCCTCCTGCTAATGGTGATTTTGGGGGGGACCTTAGAAAAACTTACTTCTGCCATACATCTGGACCCATATCAATGTGGAGATATAACAGTGGGAAAACTGATTTCTTACCTTCCTTAACAGATCTTCCATCTGTGTTAATAAGTCAACAAGTTAAGCAACTTTTGAGTATATCCGAATGCATTCTCCATGTAAGATATATTAAGTTTTCAAAGCATTGTCACATTGAATATTTCTTTTGATCTGAACAACAGTCCTAAAAGTAGAAAGGAAAGACGTTCTTGTTATTAATAAGACACTATCAGCATCTCATATTTATAGAGCATATGAATAATATGCAGAATGTTTTCATGTAATTTTCTCATTCCAGCTTCAAATTATCAGAGTATCAGAACAATTTGCAATAGAATAAATATGAGTAGTTAAGATTCACAAAAGTTGTTCAAGATTACTTAAGATCAAAGAAGTAAAAATTAAAATTACCGGGCTTCCCTGGTGGCGCAGTGGTTGAGAATCTGCCTGCTAATGCAGGGGACACGGGTTCGAGCCCTGGTCTGGGAAGATCCCACGTGCCGCGGAGCAGCTAGGCCCGTGAGCCACAACTGCTGAGCCTGCGCGTCTGGAGCCTGTGCTCCACAACATGAGAGGCCGCGATAGTGAGAGGCCCGCGCACCGCGATGAAGAGTGGCCCCCACTTGCCGCAGCTAGAGGAAGCCCTCGCACTGAAACGAAGACCCAACACAGCACCCCCCCCCAAAAAAAATAAAAATAAAAATAAAAAAAAGAAAAATTAAAATTACTGAAAAATATTTTCACCTATCAAATAATTGAGGGAATGATATACTCAATTTTTTCAAGGGTGTGTGTTGGCAAAACAGGTACAGTTAGGTGCTGCTGGGAAAGTTGTAATTTGTTATGCCTTTCCTGAATGACATTTTGGCACTAGGAATTTATTCTGAGGAAAAATGGGAGCTATAAACAAAGGTTTACCTGTAAATGAATTCATTACAGAGTTTTTTTATAATATAGAATATTAGAAACCACATTTATCTGGGCAAATGTAATTTGAGGCAGTCATCTTGGAACATGAGATCTTGGGAATGTAGACCCTATACTGTGAAACCAAAGTTGGAAGAAGGTTGGGATCATAGCTGCCCTAGTCATCTACACTGGCATCTCTAGAGTTTAATATGAGAAAAATAAAATACTTATGTAGGGCACTATTCTTTGGGGACTCATTTGTTACATCCCAACCTAATTTTAACTGGCCTAGGTACACTTGCTTGCTTATGTATGTATGAATGCATTTATTTAATACATAAAAATGTGTCTTAGGAAAACTCTCAATCTCTTTATTATAAGCATAGAATCTGTGTTATTAAGGAAATTGTAGGAATGAGCCTACAAGGTAATAACTTTACCCATTGCAAAGCCAATAGATTTTGAAAGCCTAAAGTTATTTTTAAAACTATCAAAATGTATGTCTCTGATTAAACTGGCTTAGGTAATATCCTTTATTCTGATTCTAGGACTTGATGATCCTGAGATTTCTTTTTGCTTTATGAGTCTATGGCTGATGTAGCAGCCACATTTATTATTTGAAGAAAGTGAGAAAGATGGTGTTAAATGTTCCTCAAAGTGGAATTGAGGTTTTAATTATTACAGGATATATGGGGAGAGAGACACTGAACAGCTCAATTCTAAGCCTGAGAATTTTTCAGTGAATATGTAAAAATACAACAATGTGGCTATTCAATTAGAAAGCTCTTGGTATTTTTTTTTTTTTTTTGCTTTCACTGGGCACAAATTTGGCCACTCAAGTCATTACAGCACTTCCAAATTAATAAGGAGAAAACTTTTTTAAAGCACTGATTAAAACTCCCTTAATTTTCACTTAAAATCAATGCTATAAAAACTGTAACACTTTTGGCTACGGATGCATATTTTGTGATGTAAATTAAAGGCCACCATAACAGTTAGCGAAATCTGCAGAGTTGAATTCAGTATAATGGGCTGTAGGAAATTCTCAGATTTCTTCTCTTCCTGAATTATTATAGTAAAAATGCAGACTTCTTAACTATTAAAACAACTTTACTTAAAGAATACAGAGTCTCTTCCACAGAGGCCCTCTCAGAAGACTTTGTTCTTTTTTTTGTGACAACCCTTATTCTGTTTAACTCTTCTATAGCACCTTACATTATTTATTATTTTATCATTTCTCCCTCTCTCCCTCCTTTCCTTCTTTCTTCTTTCTCAGTTATTGGGATCAAAATGTTGGTGCTACTATAGATAAGGACAATGGGAAATTGTAGCTTCATTTGGGCAGCCAAATGGGCCTAAAATACTCCCTCGAATGAATTTTCGCCACTGATGTAGATGAACCTGCAGGGCAGTGTACCTGTCATGTGTGACCTGAGGACATGTGGCTGCAGAGGCGAGCTCTGCCCTTTTGGAAATGCCCTCGACCCTTAGTTTCTGTCCCAGCTCACTATCCTGTTCTTCTCTGCCCTCTCTCTAGCTCTTGGATGAAGCTTCTTTCTTCCCTGCTGCCTCTTTTTCCTTTACCATATTATCCTTAGGCTCAGATAGTCCTGAGGTTCAGTCTTCTTCCATATACCCACTTCCTTTGGGGCCTCTTTTTATACTTGTGGTTTCACCTACTATGAAGGCAGACACCAAATATATTTCTCCAGTTCTGGCTTCTGGGCTCCTCGCTGGACATCAGTATTAAAACTCGTTTTTAAAACCAAACTCTTTCTCTTTCCCCTTTATAAACCATTCCTTTGATGTCACATTTTTGCTACTGTATCAGCACTTTTCCAGTCCCCCAGACGCAGAAAGTCCGATATCCTTTCCTCTAATCAGGCATTCCTTTGCCATATCTCCAGCATCCATCCTTTCCTTTCTATTTCCACTGATACCAGGCTGGCTCCATTTGCTGTGAGATCAATTGCACCGAATCTGAAAGGACCACACAAAGATTAGTTTATGCTCGCTGTGTTTTCAGTCTTTCCCTTGTCCAGCTCACCCTGCATACATCTGTCTTTTCTAAGATTAATCTCCTTTGCCTTTGGGATTAAATCCCTTTGTACTCCATTGGAGAGGTCACACAATTTACCTTTTATATACCTTTGCAGCTAATCTACTTCTCTCACAAACTTTCCATTCCAATCCAGCTTAACTAATCGCTATTTCTTTAATATTGTTTTTCCTCTGTGTCTTTGCTCACTCTGTTCTCCCTACCCAGACATATTCAGTACATTTCTCTAGCAAAATCCCACCCTTTCTTTAAGGTCCAACTTAAACTTCACCCCCTTTCATGAGCTTCTCTGAACATAAAATTACATATGCTGCCTTTTGAGTTCAGTGATGAGTTTTTATAACATTTCTTGTTATTATCAGTTTTATGATGCTTTGTTGCTTTGTATATTTTAATACGTTTTATCTCTAGTTTTAGATTATAAGCTACTTGAGGGCAAGGAGTTTATTTGTATTTTCCACTGTTAATAGGAAGGTTCAACATATCAGTTTACTTACCTAGGGATTATGTCATCTATTATAAAAACTACTTACCTCCTTTCTTTCCATGAATGATGAGTGATTCTGAAAGTTATTATTCAAAATAGCTACCTACATAATAGGAACTGAATTTTTCTTGATGACATATGTACTTAGTTTTTCTTTCCCACTTAAATACTGATGTAGGTTTTCCTCTATTATTAATTTTATTCAACTCTTGGGGGACTCTCAGGGCCTTTAGAGCTCTAAGGCTCTATTTATCCATGGTAAATAATATCATCATCCAAAAAAGGAAATCAGCAAAACAAATTTCCTCATTGTATAACCACATGCAAAACTGCCAGATTTAAACTATCTGAGAACAGGAACTGCCCCATAAGATTTCTTTGTTAAAATCCATAAAGCTTTGAAGACATTTCCAAGGCTAAAAGTAACACATAGTCAAGTCAGGGGTCCAAAAAACCTAAGGAAAAGACTTTTCCCAGAAAGACACTGTAGTTATCGCTGTCCTGGGGCATGATCTTTTTCTCCCCCCACAAAAAGGTGTGTGTTGATAATTAAGCTAAGAGTAGATTCCCTTTCAGTTTTTGAAAGCAAGGGTTGGTAGCTGGAAGTAAGAAAACTAGTATAATGACAGCAATTTCCTAATATAAAAAGGCACATTGCTTAAATTTCAGCATGAAATCAAAAATTTTAAATAAATGGAATTGATGTTCTAAAAAAGCAGTTCGCATAATTTGCAGTACTTACACTATTCTTTTGCAAAAAAAAGTGTAGGAGAGCATGACCAGAAAATGATGCAGTTGCTGACCGAGAAAGCCCTTTATTCTCAAATGTGAAGTAATTTGGACTTTTTTATATATTGAAAGCAGCATTGAGTTACAGCCATGCTGGAGTTGTAAAGATCTATAGAGTCCTCTCTTTAAAATAATTTTTACTGCTTCATCTCTAAGCAGAAATATTAGAATCCTATTTTCCATAAACTGCATTCATCAAGTATTCATTAAAATATTCCATGCATATTTCCCATAGCCTCTCTTTTGCATTCTCTTTTCCAGGCAAGCTAAACTAGTAAGTGCTCACTTGGTATAATTCCCCATCTCTGAATTTCTACTCTTACTGTCGTTGCCTCAGAAGTCCCAGGGGATTGCAGTACATCGGCAACCCAGTCTTAAGTCATTTAAGACACAACTAGCCACACCCTTTCTAACAGCAGACAAATATTGATTCAAGTTCACCCTTAAATTATATCAAAGTCATCTAGCACATACTCCATTCCAGCTACTGAATAAACATCATCTTATATCTAATGGAAGGATCTCTAAATAGTTAAAATAGTGGGTGTATAAACCACCCTTCTTGCAGTTTGAACAGTGATCTTGGAAAAATATCACGGTCTCTAATTTTTGGATCTTAAGATACTTGCTGAAAGAGCAAGAACAGAGAGTTTTTAACATCTAGATTTCATTTTCAGGACTCCATAGAGCATTTTTATAACACACCAAGTCTGTAGTCATTTCAATGGCTGTTTATGTCCTCTGTCTCAGCCAGTTCAAGTGGAGGTTAAAGTTGACTCCTTCAGTGGTGCTCCCTATTTTGAAGTGGACCAATTTTCTGTTCTTTGGCAGTGTGTGACTTTTTAGCACTTCAGCGTATTGCTTGCAATCTGTATTTTGATTGCTAAGGTTTTCAGACTTTGTTTTGGAAGTAAGGACTTTTGATTATTTCTTTGAAAGTTCTAGCTTTAACTGATCATGTTTAGCATGTGCTTAGAAATTAAAGAAACAGCATCTGATTAGACGCTTGAGAGACTGCTGAGCAAAAGACAAAAAGCTAACTTTCAAGTCAGTAGGTGAAATGTCTGGACTGAATTGGCTTATCTATGTAAGGAAGCTTCTTAAAATATAATTGCTGAGAGTCACTGTGTCAGGTAATTTGCTGAAGTTATCTCATGTATTTGTCATGGTGACTCTGTAAAATAGGGATGAGTAGACCATGTGTGGACGTCGGCTGCTTTTTGAATTGCTTTAATCTTTTTCTTTCGGAAACTACCTCTCCACGTAATTCAAGTGGTGCAGTAAGGTAATTGTGCCTTCACTTCCGTGTGACATAGATGAAATTTGCCAGTCTGTACTAATCTCAGTAGCCAAAGTTACTGTCCCAAGAGAAAGAACTCAAGAAAAGCCATCCAGAATCCACGCTGGAGATTCATGTGGTTCTTGGAGGAGAGATACCTTGCCATTTTGTCCGAAGTTTCTAATATTGAGAGTATGTATACTTGGAATGGCAAGGGACCAGCTTTGCTACTCCCTGGGAAGAATATTCCTACAAATGAAACCAACCCAGAGGAAAGCAGAGCCAAAAAACTATGTTAACCAGTACTTTTGTTTGTTTGTTTGTTTAATGCTGAAGCCAATTTTAGTAGGGTTACTGGCATTTACAATCAAAAGAATTCTAACTAATATTCCCTTCCAATTTTGTTACATGAAAAAGGTTACCTAACTTTGCCATATATACACAGCTAGTAGGTGGCAGGCCCAGGATTTGAATACAAGTCTCTACGATTCTAGAACCATTGTCACATAATGACACTTAGAGAGAGTAGCTTGGGGAATCTTGGGACCAGTCAGCTACTTAAGACATCAAGATGCCCTTGGACTCTGATTCCAAATTGTGCAAACCATTTTCTTCCCAAGAGGTTTTTGTGTGTCCCCAAATGATAAGGGGACTAGTTTCTGAAGAGTGGATGTAGCCCCACAGATTCTCGCACATCTTATCTATTTTTGTTAAGACAATCTTACAGGATGTTTGCTTATCTTAACCTTGGCAAGTGAGAATGTTTTGTAGAAATTGCCTCTTTACCTCTATCAGTTGGCTTGCACTGTTTAAAAATCCTGACGTTTACTGTTGTACAAATAGTCAATGTAATCTGGTACCGAATGATGGGAGTTGCTGAGAGAATCCCTGGATTTCGATCACCAACCTCTCCTGAGATGGACCTTCCCACTTCCATAGGTGGAGCAGGGCTGTTTCTCCTCTCTGGCCCCCAGTGTGTTTTGATGGCCCAGTTGGTAAGAGGTCTCTGCTTGGATGGCATGGATAACTGTAACGTGGGGAAGCTGCTTCTCTGATGTCTGAGACATTCTGTGAAGTCTTATACTCTGGTAAATATTCATGGACCACTAAGTATATCCCCTTAGGTTGAGATACAAACAGCTGTAGGAATTCTTTTCAAACAAGATTTCAAAACCCATTCTAAAATTTCCTTAAATTAATATGTTGGAAAAGAAGTGACGGTGTTAAGATAGATGGTAGTTAGTTGTAAGGAGAATTGCCTTCATTTCTTTCTTCATTTCATTTCTTTCTTCATTTAAAGAAATTTAAAGCTCTTAATAATTTATGGGGATAGGGTTGCAGGTATTCAATTAATTTAAGTGTCTCAGACTTAGTACATACAGTGAGAACTTATGAATGGTAGATTGTTCAGGTGTCATAGATGTTCAGGTTTTTGTTTTATTTTTTGGACTCTTTTGTTTACTCCAAAGCGTGAAGAAAACTTTCAATACATTGATTCCAAAGGCTAGGGTTCAAATATTCAATATTTATCAGAGTGCACATTTTAAACTCAGTTTACCCAAGTTCCAGGACAGAGGCTGAGTTAAATACCTTATCAAAATTACTCTAAAGTGAATTTGTATTGCCTGCTATCCATTCATATTTAGTTAAAAAAAAAAAAGAAAGCCTACAACTTTCTTGTTAGAAAATCTGGTGTTTTGGGATTACAATAAATAAGCAGACATGGCTAGCTTAGCCTCAATATTAAGGTCTATAAAAGTATACTATAAAATGCAAATTGGAAAGTTAAACACAGTGAGTTGCACAAGCATTAGCTTCTGTTCCTTCCTGAAACTGCAATAAAATGACAGTAAAGGTATTTTTTTAAGGTTGTAAATAAACAAGGACAATGAGAAGAGACGAGAAGATGTCAGTGACGCAATGTTGGAAGCTGAAGAACAGATGGAAGAGTTATAACTGACTTAGCAGATCCCAGAAAGCTGAGTCCCAGTCACACAGTGGAGAAAGCAAAGAGCAAACTGATTTATACCATGGGACCTCCAAAAGGCTCCAGAATTGCTGTTGCTGGCTAGTGCTGGAAGTGGAGATGCAAGTGCGCTGAAAACGAGGGTTTGGGTTGAAAGTTTTTTAAGAAAGTTAGTCCTCCAGTTCTTTCCTCCTCTCTGTGAGGCTCATCGCTGCTCCTCCCCAATGTGGCAGGTTTGCTCTCTATAGAAGGTCTCTCTCCTGTTTCCGTTCTAAGGCACATGGAGAACAGAATGCCCCATGTAAACAGGGAATGAAGTGAAGATTTATGTACTCTACGTTGACCCGCTAAGCTTGGCTGTTAGGCTTATATCCTCAAGCAAGAATTGAAGAAGCTGTCTCTGAGGGATCTGATTGGTCACCCAGTGGACTAATTTAGGCAGACAGCACTGAAAAGAATTCACATTCAATACCTATCAATACCTATGGAGGCAGCTCCGTGTAAACCTTCTAATCAACAGTTGATGGCTCAGTCATAAATTTGAGCAGACAGTCAAGGATCACTAAGTATTTGAGAAAGCCTCCAAGGTGAAAGACATAAACCAAAATAAAGAAACAAAACAATTAAAAAAACCCAATAACTTGGAGGAAAGAGATACATGAAACAAGGAGAAAAACAATAATGACTCAAACCGAGTTCTCTTCAAAAGACTCAGAGATAAGAAAATATGTTGTGTCCAAAAAATAAAAACAGAACGCCAGTAAAACAAAACAGAGCTCTTGGAAATTAAAAATATATGAAAGAACAGAAATGAAATACTTTGTAGAAGAGTTGGAATGGTTGAAAAATTCCCCCAGAAAATATAGCAAAAAAAAAAAAAAAAAAGAATAAAAGATAAAATTAGAGCACCAATGTAGAAAGTTCAACATCTGAGAAGTTTGGGGTGGGGGAAGTGGGAGAAGATCATAGAAGAAATAATTCAGTGAAATTCTGAGCATTGAAAGTTATGAGTTTCTAGATTTAAAAATGTATACTGTATCTGATAGAAGGAATGAAAAAAAAAGGCCTCATACCTAGACACACTATTTTGAAATTATCTTGAAATTTCACAACATTAGAGACAAAGAGAATAAACTAAAAACCACTTTAAAATTCTGATGGGAAAATGGCTTCTAATCTAGAAATCTGTGTCCTGCCAAACTATCACTCAAGGTTGGGACGAGATTAAAGACATTTTCAGAAATGTAAGACCCCCCAAATTTTAGAACCCATGTTTTTCTCCAGGGATATTAGTGAAGTGTATGCCTAAAATAAAGAAATAAACCAAGAATCAGAAGACACAGGATCCAGGAAAGACATCCAACAGAAGACAGAAGAAAAAGGAATCGCTAGGAAAAAGTTCAAAAGAATAATTGGCCTTTATTGAAGCTTAGCATCAGGCTCTAGGAAAAACTTTTTCTAGAAAATAAATTTGAGTGCCTAAAAAGTTTCAATTAATTTAGAGGATATTTAAGTAATGGGTGGGGGAATAGTATAGAAATCAATTAATAATAACTTTTAAAGAAACAAAGCGTACAAAAATAAGATGCTTATTAACAATAGAGACAGTAAAATGTTGTGTAAGAAGGCAAAGTAATCATGGTATATACTAAATAGTATACTACAGCTGAAAAATGAACATTGATCTAATAAAAATTATGTTTTGATTATCTTGAGCGAAGGGGAGATGGCAGGATGAATGCATGTGATGGGAGCCTTGTCTGCACAGTGGGAAGTCAACAGTGTCTAAAACTCAAAGATCAAGAAGAAGCAATTTAAGTAAATTAGTCAGAATAAAAATTAATTTATAAGTTTTTAAATGATTTAAAAGTGGTTGCCTCTGAAAATCAGGAAGTAGTGGTACATGGGAGGTCAGAGGCGTGCTGTTTTCTAGAACAAGCTATTAACTCTAAACTGTGTTCATGTATAACTTTTCAAAAATGAAAAACCAAATTAAAAGTAACAATAAGGAAGGTACATGCTGGAAAAATGTTTCACAGGATACATAAGCATTTGGAATACAATTTTCATGGACCTCCTCCCTGTTTTATGTCATAACATGTAGCCATGATTCTGTGTGCATATAGACATACATATTGTACACATATAAATATGTTTTCACATTTCTTTTTACTAATGAGAATAAATCTGCAGTGAATATCCTTAATCATGTAACTTTATTCATAAATATACACATACACATGTGCACACACATGCTTATACATATATCCAAATAACTATTTTGTAACTTAGAAATGAGGGTCTCCAGAAGGGAAGACAACAGAGAAAGTTCCAAAATCGCACCAGAGCACCCTCTGGTACACATAAAACATGAATTTTCATTCTTACCCATGAGTTAGGTCAAGCTGAAGTGCCACTTCTTTTTTTTTTTTTTGGTGATTAACATAATTTTATTCATTTATTTTTTTAATTTAATTTTTTATTTTATATTGGAGTATAGTTGATTTACAATGTTGTGTTAGTTTCAGGTGTATGGCAAAGTGATTCAATTATACATATCTATATATCTATTCTTTTTCAGATTCTTTTCCCAATAGGTTATTACAGAATATTCAGTAGAGTTCCCTGTGCTATACAGTAGATCCTTGTTGATTATCTGTTTTATATATAGTAGTGTGTATGTTAATCCCAACCTCCTAATTTATCCATACCTCCCACCTTTCCCCTTTGGTAACCATAAATTTGTTTTCTAAGTCTGTGAGTCTGTTTCTGTTTTGTAAATAAGTTCATGTGTATCTTTTTTTTTCCTTTAGATTCCACATATAGGCGGTATCATATGATACTTGTCTTTCTTTGTCTGACTTACTTCACTGAGTATCATAATCTCTAGGTCCATCCATGTTGCTGCAAATGGCATTATTTCATTCTTTTTTATGGCTGAGTAATATTCCATTGTGTGTATGTGCTGCATCTTTATCCATTCCTCTGTCGAGGGACATTTAGGTTGCTTCCATGTCTTGGCTATTGTAAATAGTGCTTCAGTGAACATAAGGGTGCATGTATCTTTTCAAAGTACGGTTTTCTCTGGATATATGCCCAGGAGAGGGATTGCTGGATCATATGGTAGTTCTATTTTTAGTTTTTTAAGGTGCCTCCATACTGTTTGTTCTCCATAGTGGTTGTACCAATTTACATTCCCACCAACAGTGTAGGAGGGTTCCCTTTTCTCCACACCCTCTCCAGCATTTATTGTTTGGAGACTTTTTGATGATTCAAATGCCACTTCTTTCATGAGCCTTCCCTGACCTATCCATCTGAAAGTGAAGTGTACTGTCTGCGCCCTTCTCTGTCTTACCTTTTGGTGGCACAGGTGATTTTCTTTCTGTTTCTTCCTTCTAATCTTACCACTGATAGCTCCCTAGCTTTACATTCTCACAAATTCAATCTCTTGGTGAGACTGCTTGATTATTTCTTTGGTTCCAAGTTCAAAACCAGCTTGGGTCAGGTGCCCGTCTCTATGGCCAGGGCTTAGGGAGGATTTCGTTGACCATAGCGGCTCCTCTTAAACTGTGCGTGAAGGAGAAAGGCTGTTTCCATAAGAAGGTGAAGGTACTGGACAGATGCTCCCTCAAGTGTTTTCTCCACTGGTATTTATTATTATTGCTTTGGGAAAGAGATTATTGAAAAGATCATGTTGGGTCAAAACCGTTAAGAGTACGAGATGTAGAGTATGTATGCATGTATGCATGCATGTATGTATGTATGTATGTAGAGATTTGGTAAAGAAACTGAGCCGTGTAGCCTGGTTCAATGCTGCTCTATTCGTTACATTAACCTGTTCCTTTGTTAGGTTTAATTAATATTGCATAACATTATTTTTAACAACTTCCATTTTGCCATATACAAATCTGGCAGTCAAAGCAGTAATTTGATGAACTATTAATTGTCTTTACTAATAAAATTTATCCAACACAGCATCTTCAGAGGCATGTTCTGAAGTGTTTAAATCTTTTTAATTTCTGTAGAAAGTCCAGTGAAAGGTTGGGATGAATCATTATGGAAAAATTAGATTAAACCAGAATCTGTTCAATAGCGAAAGGGACATGACTATAGGAAACAGAAGACACTGGGGGGAAATGTACTGTTTACCAGTTTAATGTAGCAATAAAATTGTCCAGCACAACCCATTGATTCAGGAATTATCATTGCACATCCTGTAACTGAGCAACAAAGTATGGCAAGAGAGCTTTTAGAAAAATCTATGTGACGTTTAGATTATAAATAGAAATATCAACTTATAAATACTCGTTGGAGGGGCACTCACCTCACTGAGAAATGATTCTCGTGAACACCATATTCAGATTCGTTGTTATTTCATGGTTCAGGTTTTCACACTGAAAATACCTTGTCCTTTCTTTGTCTAAACATGTGTCTGTTCATTTATACTTAGTCCTGAACAGAATGACTTAAACATTATAATTTTCTTTAAAGAAAGTTGTATTCTTTGAGGAAAAGTTGCATTTTTATGTTGGATTCCTTTGTCATTAATGGATTAATGTTGAGCTCTCCGTACTTCTGCATAAATGGGTATCTGATTGCTTGTGTATTCAGTGTACATATTCCTAATTTAAAATACAGAACCTAATCATCTGATTTCCCCTGCTTTGAGAGCCTTGCTCTCCCAGCTAACCATTCATCATTTAATTGCTGCAGGCATGCAGGAAAGGATTTCCTTCTTTATATTTTCTTAGTATATTTTCACAGAAAATTAATAGAAGTGTAAAAGACTCCCTGAGAACTTCTGGGCCACTGCGATTTAGAAATGTTACTGAATTGGTTAAAAAAATAAATAAATAAGTATGAAATAAAAGAAACAAAAAATGAGGCTAAGGAAACCTGCAGTTTTGATTTTTAAAGTATTTCTGTGATGAGCAAAAAAAAAAAAAAACTGAGGTTCAGGCTGCCAACCATAGTGTTTCTAAACCCACAGCTAAACTGGGACTAACGTTCTCATACATCCTCTCACTACACTAACACAACCACTAGATGATGGTGGCAAACGGAGACACACCCACTTTCATTCTTAATGAAAGACAAGTAAATTACAACTGTAATGAAACACTGTTTCCAGCTATCACACTGGCAGAGTTAAAAAGGCTTGCTTATATGCTTCGAGGGTAAAAGTGTGGGGAAGACAGCTTTCTACCTTCGCACACCACTGGTGGGAATGTAAATTGGAATGATCTCCACTGAGGATGATTTGACAGTATTTACCATAATTAAAAATTCTCATACTCTTGGCCCAGAATTCTACTTCTAAAAATTCTTCTTCAGAAAATAGATCCACGTGTCCAAGGATATTCATTGTGACTTTTCTTTTTGCAAATAAAATAATAAACCAGAGAATACCTTAAACGTCCATCAATAGACTGTTGGTAAATTTATGATAGGGAAAGTCTATGCCATAGGCAAGAGGTGTTATTAAGTGCAGAACAGTGTGTAAAGGTGAAACACTACCATTCATGGGTTTTTTTTCTTCCTTGATTTTTTTTTCTTATTTTTTTTTTTTTTTTAAATTTTATTTATTTATTTATTTATTTTTGGCTGTGTTGGGTCTTCGTTTCTGTGCGAGGGCTTTCTCTAGTTGCGGCAAGCGGGGGCCACTCTTCATCGCGGTGCGCAGGCCTCTCACTGTCGCGGCCTCTCTTGTTGCGGAGCACGGGCTCCAGACGCGCAGGCTCAGTAGTTGTGGCTCACGGGCCTAATTGCTCCGCGGCATGTGGGATCTTCCCAGACCAGGGGTCGAACCCATGTCCCCTGCATCGGCAGGCAGATTCTCAACCACTGCGCCACTAGGGAAGCCCTTTTTTTCTTATTTTTAAGGGTTTATGGAAGGCTTCAGAAAAGCTACATAAGAAACTATTTACAAAATTTGCATTGGGAAGGGGGGCTTGAGGAGGACTGGGGTGGTCTGTTTCCATATATCTTTTTGTTGTGTGAAAAAAAATGATGCCAACACAACATTTTCTGTTCAGTTAAATCTTCAAAACAAAATGGCAAACCCAGTTCCACGGGCTCAAGTTCCTACTGACAGCTGCAGCTCTCACCTGTCACAGGTACCCCTAAATGTCCACAGGGGAGCTCTGGAGGTGCAGGGAAAGTGGAAAACAGTTGGATGGAGCCTATATTGTGACATGAGTAACATTAGGAACCGTGATGTTACCTCACAGTTTTTTGAACACTTACAGCATGCCAGGTGCTGGTCATTTTTCCGTGCATTAACCTGCTTAATCCTCACATCTATCCTGGAAAGTATGTATAATCATCATTTTCATTTTACAGACGAGATAGACCTGAGAGACAGGGAGGTTGCGGAAACTGCCCCAAATCACATAATTATGAAAAGACTGCCTACAATTTCAAGGACTACAGGCAGTGCACTCAGCAGAGCAAAAGGTCCCTGCCTTCCCACCAACACTCTCCAGCCCTTTTATGACCAACTAGATCCCCAGTCCAATAAAAAAGGTATTTTTCTCTTGTCAACTCATTCTCAAAGAGGGAGACCTGTTTTGATTCATTATTTGGATTTGCAGAGACTGTGTGGGCACTATTAAGACTAGTTTCTTGGAAATTGGAAGGCTAAACAAACAAAGGAATGAGTGAAAGGTATGCCAGGCAAATGCCAAGAGAAGGACAGGGGGTTGTTGATATTACTATCAGAAAACACCATGCAAAAGTCATAATACAGGAGGAAAATTTTAAAAAATATTGACAGAATATTAAATTTCCACAGTGAAAATATCCACAGCCATGAATGTTGAATTGTTAAATAGGTACAACCAAAGATATTAAAAATTCAAGAGGAAATGGACAAAACCACAGTCAGTATGGCAGATTTTGACGCCCAGCCCCTTCTGTCTCTGTCACATCAAATAGATGAATAATGATGATGGTATCAATAATAATAGAGGAATAAAAGAAAAAAGGGAATTAATATATATTTACTGCCTTAAAATGATTTACAAATCTATCTCATAAAATTTGAATATGCATTTATTAAAATTTTTAGTGGTCTAGGGATTTTGATGCTTCCTTCCCCTATACACTTTCCTGATGATAAAATAGATTATTTTAAAAGGTAGAAAAAAACATGAGCATACTGTAGGAATTATGCTCAGATGCAGACAACAGTACCATTCTTAGTAAGATTGAGAAAAGAAAGTCTCTAATAAAGTATCTGGAGTCACACCGTAAGATACTGTCAATCTTAGGGGTTATTTGCCTTGTAGCTCTTTCACCCTGTTGCTGGACCAGGAAAAGTAGAATTTCTTTCACATCCTCCTCCTACAAGCAGGCCCTGATGTAATCATCAGTAACCAAATGACTGACAACCTAGGCCAGAGCCCATGCCAAAGAAGCAGAAAGATTCTGATGGGAGATCAGAAGGGATAAAGGACCATGGAGGGAAAGATCACATTTTTATGTTGATTGAGCACCAAGATTTCTTCTTCTGCGAATTGGCTAATCCCAATCTTATGTCTATTTTTCTTTCACTTACTGGTTTATAGAAGCTCTTTATATATTATTTATAGTAACTATTT
The DNA here is from genome assembly GCF_028021215.1 of Eschrichtius robustus. NCBI lineage: Eukaryota > Metazoa > Chordata > Mammalia > Artiodactyla > Eschrichtiidae > Eschrichtius > Eschrichtius robustus. The sequence continues at coordinate 66,344,598 of NC_090825.1, forward strand.
ATATTCAAATTATATCTATTATGTCCAAATATTTTAATATTTCTATTCAAATAATTTTACCTATTATATTGAATGTTAATGTTATTTTATATACAAATATATCTAGCATATTCACATATTTCCAGTGCATTTTTTGGTTTATTTTTGTGTAGACTTATTGTCTACAAATGTTTATATTTGATATAGTGAAGTGTGTTTATTATCTCCTTTATAGCTTCTGGGTCTTTGTTTTGTTAAGCAAAATTTAACAACTCCTCCAGGTAATATTTTTCTCCCAAATTGGAATTTCTGAACTATATCCTGGTAGTTCAACTTACTGCTCTTTTAGGTGTTTTAATTATTACATGGACCTCCTTTAACCTTCCGCATCTATTCCTTACAGTAACTTTGGAGTTAACCCCTCACCCAGGGCTCAGTTTGGAGAATAACCTTGGTGACTCTTCTCTTCCTTGGTCCACTTCATTTTCATTCTCTCTTAGCCGTCTGTGTTATGCAGTCTGTGCTCTGCTTGGATGTTCATTTCCTAAAACCTGTCAACAGGGAAGAAATAGCTATAACTGCCTTGATCCATAGAGAGATACAGAATATCTTTATTTCTGTGTCAGATTTTATTTTTCCCTATTGCAATTTATAATTCCAAAATGTTCATTATCTAAGCAACACATCAGTAAGCATACAAGCATATTAACGTGCCCTTGATGACTCTTTTCCTGTGGGACATCCACCCTGCCACATCTCTTCACTGGTTCACAGCCCTCCGCTGGTGTCTTTAAGTGGTATCTGTCACCCCAATGGGGCGGTTGATGCTGCCTTTGCTCTGAACCCCGTATTGAACCCCACCGCTCTTTGGAACTGCTTTGCAAGGGCTCTGTTCTCTCACTGTTCTATCAGTCTTTCTCTACTTGTCACCACCTTGAATCTTCATGGCGCTGGGAGCTTTGAGAAAGTCTGGCAGAGTGGGCAGAGGGTCTTTCCCCCGGCTTTGTATTATAGCCTTTTAATGGAATTCAAAAGCTGAGTTATTTGGACCCAATGATACATGGAGTTCAGTGAGTATCACTGTTTGGCTTCCTCAAAAGCCAACTCCAGGACAAGGATTTGGGAGCAGGTTGTTAATTTGTGAGATATTCCAGTAAGCGTGAGTAAAGGAGTGAGGAGAGAGAAAGAGAAAAGGAAGAAGCACTGATCAAGGTTATGATAAGCTGGTTATGTGGAGAAGCAGGGGCTCCATCTGACTAGGGGCTGTCTGAGATATTGGGTGGAATACACCACAGACTTGTGCGCCGAGTATCTAGGAAGCTTGGCTATTTATCCGCCGACTCCCATTTCTTATTCGTTGAGGGGTGCTCCTGAGGGTGTTAAATCTCCAGCATTTCTGAGCTATGCTGTAGCACTGGGGAAACTCCCGTGGCTTTGGAGAAAGCCCTAAGACTGAGAAATAGAGAGCTGGCCGCCTGTATGGGAATGTCCACCATGGCTGCCAGTAAATGGAGTGGGCATGGACAGCACCTGCCACTGAGAAACTGCACCTTCGTTTTATACGTAAAACTCCCTTCTGCCGTCACTGCAAATGTACGTTCCGGTGTGTTTTCTCGGAGCCAAGTTCACCGCGAATGCTGCTGTCCTCTATGGAACGCACTTGCTGTCAGCACATTCCTCACCCTCTCCTGTCCTCCCCCATTCACTCTGTCACCTCCTCCAGTTTTCCAGGCAGACCTGAGATGTCCGAACCCCACAAATGCATACAGGTTCAGTTATTTCCTAGGAGTCCCATGAGGCTTCCATGCAAATAGATTTCCCAGTAGTTCACAAGCTGCGGCCCATGACATATTTGAACTCTCAGCAGTGGACACAGCCATGGTCAAGCTGAGCATCACACCAGACAACCTTAAGATAAAATTTAATCTTTTATGTCTTTTTTCTTTCCTGAACTCTGCCAACTGGTACTTGACTTATTCTATATGATGTAACGTAGATTTACTTACAAACAGTTCTTGCCAGGTTTCCCTAGATACCCTTAGCAACCGGCTCCTTAAAACTTGCCTAATGTGCAGACTTAAAGTGACAGCATTTCTTTTAAAAGGACAGAAAATTAATCGGTTCTATCATGCGTAGAATGCCACATAATTGTTGTCTCTGGCTTGTTATATACAGCCTCTTCCATTTATTTACTTAACGATGACTTTGGAAGAAATGGCATTCAGTCAGAACCGTTCCAAGGACAGAAGAGAATGTCTGGGGCTCAGATGATTACTGAAGTCCTCCCTCTTGCATTGATTTATGCTAAAGCTCCAGGCAAGCAGGCCAGCTCCTCTATGTTGCATTTCCCTCAGTTTTAATATGGAAATGCTCATGTGCTAAAGGACTCCAGGGAAGGAAAACCAGGGGCAAGATGAGTTGCCCCTGGCAGAATTGGAAGTGGAAGGACTTGACAGAGGGACAGTGTGTCAGAGTTTGCAGACTCTTGTTAGCAATTGACATAAGGTAAAATTAACTTGTGTGTGGGGTACCTTCCCAACTAGCCGTGCATCTGAAGTAGGCCTTGTAGGGTTGAAGGATTTGTTGTTTGAGTTATTTGAGTTCTAATATTGGTTCATATGGGTTGCAGTCTGATTGGTGTCTCCTCTAGAGGACTCAGTTTAGTGCTTTATCCGTGGTGTACTTAATAAATGCCAAGTGATGTATTGCTATACATTGAGGCTGTATTAAATAGCCTCAAACCCCTATTTAATATTTTTCTCTGTATTCAGGGGAAGGGTGTGCTAAATTCACAGAGAAATAGAGGATTTCTCTTTTCCTCTAGTTCTAGAACTGAGGGAAGACAAAGCAATCAGCCTGTGTGTTCACTTCTCTCCAGTTCACATCTCTGTGTCTCTGTTTACCCTATTTCACACAGACACACCACACACAATACGTAGATTCTCTTTTCCATCCCAAGGACATTCCCCACACTTAAAGTTAGTCTTGACCTGTCTGGCCCTTTTGAGATCCATGGTAGAGGCAGTGTGGGATAGTGTAAAGAGCTGAGGTTTTTTTTTTTAAGAGCTGAGGTTTTGACAGTAAAAAACCAGTTTTGAATCCTGGCTCTGCTACTCAGCTACATGGCCTGCAAGTTACACAAACTTTCCTGAACCTTCCTTCTCTGAAGGTCCAAATAGTTGCTACCTCTTGCAGTGAGAGAATGATATATCCCTTCCCACGGTACGTGGCTCATGGTACAATCTCCCTAAGAGAGGATTAGACTTCCAGCCGTTATGTCACCCTTGTCCATGTATCTTGCTTTAGCCAATAGAATGTGAACAGAAGTCTTAGGAGCCATGTTGTGGTTCCACTATTGGTCTGTTCTCCTGTCACAAGATGAGTATGTCCCAGTTAGGGGCTGTTCCTTCAGCTTTGGTCCAGAAGAACAGATGACATGGAGCACAGACACAGTGGATCCACAATGGAGGCCTATGATGTGAGCAGAAAACAAACTCTTATTGCTGTAAACCGCTAAGACCACACAGCCCCTTAGCCTAAAGTGATTTGTACATTTCCTTATCTGTAAGGTGGGGATAATAATATCCACTCTGCAAAGCTAATGTAAGACAGAGTGGGATAACTATATAAAAGCCCAGCAACTGGTAGTCAATCAACAGCTTGGAGCTGGCAGTTTAAAAGTTTTAGGAGCTAGAAAGGAGGAATTTCTGGAGCCCCTACTGCATTATTTTTGAAGGTGCTTCTAATCAAAGGAAGGCCCTTCTTTCTGAAATAATCTCTTTCCTCCTTTCTAGGAAAATGTCAGCATATAATTCAAGTCACAGTTCTAATTTCACATCCTCAATAAAGCTTTACCCAACCCTCTGTCCCTGCGTGAAATCAATTGCCTCTGTATAGCCATAACAACATTGTATTATAAATGTTTACATGCTGAATTTCCCACGAGACTGTGCAGACCTTTAAGGTAGAAACTGATTTTCATATTCAAACATCCAAAAAGCAATGGAATAGGTAGAAATTATAGTGGAACCTCATCATAGAAACTTTTATTTATGCTGAGAAACATAACAAAATTTGATATTCCATTATCTTGCACAATGACAAACACATCTAGTAATATGCGTTCCAACGATCGGGTTTATGGCGTAACAGAATGCAGTAGGCACTGCATATAAGAAGGATGCCTTAGAAATTTTCATCCTACTCTTCTCTTCATCACTGGGATTAGAAGCAGAATGGTTTGAGTGTGTGCATATTTTCCTTTTGTCTTTTTTTAGTCTACTTTAGTGGGTCTCACAGTATGCTCTGTATAAGAATGTCTGTGTGTAATATATGTGTGTTTATTGTAGTTTAGGGGCAAGTTAATGGGTTTTTAAAGAAAAGTTTTTAATAACTTTATTGAAGTAAAATGGACATGTGATACATTGCACAGACTTAAAAAATACAGTTGAAAAGTTGTAATATATGTTTATACCAGTAAAACCATCACACAATCAAGATAAATCTATTCCAGTAGAAGTTTTCTTGTGTCCCTTTTAATCTCACCCTCCCCCCCATTCCTCCTCACTGGCCCTTCCATCCCTGGATGCCACTGACCTGCTTTCTGTAATATAAATTAGTTTGCTTTTTCTGAGCTTTACATAAATGGAATCATACAGTATGTACTCCTTGTTGGGCTTCTTTCACTCACTATAATTATTTTGAGATGAACATTTGGGTTTTCCCCAGTTTGGGGCTATAGCAAATAAAGCTTCTTTGAACATTCATGTACATGTCTTTGTATAGGCATATGTTTTTATTTATCTTAGGTAAATACCTAGGAATGGAATGGCTAGATCATATTATAAGTTTATATTTGACTTTCTAAGAACCTGCCAAAGTGTTTTCCAAAGTGGCTGACCATTATGCATTCCACTAACAGTGTATGTGAGTGCCAGTTTCTCTACATCCTTGTCAACACTTGGTATGGCCAGTCTTTTTAGGCATAGCCATTCCATGAGGTATACATCTCATTGTGGTTTTAATTTGCATTTCTCTAATAGTTCACAATGTTTAGCATCTTTCCGTATGCTTATTTGTTACCTATATATTTTCTTTGGAGAAGTGTTCAAAATATTTTTTCCATTTTTTATTTTGTTATTTGGATTTTTACAATTGCAGTTTGCGAGTTCTTTCTATCTTTTCAGTACAAGTCTCTTATCAGAAATATGCCTTGCAAATATTTTCCCCATCTGTGGCTTGTCTTTTCATACTCTTACGAACGTCATTTAGAGAGCGGAAGTTTTTACTTTTAATAAAGTCTACTTTATCAATTTTTTCTTTTATGGATATACTTCTAGTGTCTAAAGAATTGGTTCCTAACCCAAGGTCATTTAGATTTTCTCTTAAATTCTCTTCTAAAAGTTCTATAGTTTTAGGTTTAACATTTAGTTCTGTGATCTGTCTTGAGTTAATTTTTATTATAGTGTGAGTTAGGGATCAAAGTTCATGTTATTGCATATGGATTTGCATTGTCTCTGCCACTATTCGTTGAAAAGACTATCCTTTCTTCTCCACCTTTGCAACTTCGGTAAAAATCGATTGCCCATACCTTGGCAATTGTGAATAATGCTGCAATGAACGTGGGAGTGCAGATACCTCTTCAAGGTAATGATTTTGTTTCCTTTGGGCAGATACTCAGAGCTGGGATTGCTGGATCACAAGGTAGTTCTTTTCTTTTTTTTTTTTTAATTTCTTGAACAACCTGCATACTGTTTTCTATAGTGGCTGTATCAGTTTATATTTCTACCGAAAGGGTTCCTTTTCCTGGACATTCTTGCCAGGATTTGTTGTCTCTTGTCTTGTTGATAATAATCCTAGCAGGTATGGGGCAGCCTTTCACTGTGCTTTTGATTTGCATTTCCGTGATGATTAGTGATGCTGAGTACCTTTTCATGTACTGTTGGCCTTTCGTAAGTCTTCTTGGAAAACTGGCTATTCAGGTCCTTTACCTATTTCTCAATTCGGTTGTTTGTGCTTTTTGCTATTGAGTTGTATGAGTTCCTTGTATATTTTGCATATTGACCCTTTATCAGTATTGTGGTTTGCAAATATCTTCTCATATTCATTATTAGGTTGCCTTTTCATTTTGATGATGGCTTCCTTTGATGTGCAAAAGCTTTTTAGTTTGATGTAGTCCCACTTGTTTATTTTTGCTTTTGTTGCCTTTGCTTTTGGTGTCAGCTTTAAAAAAATCATTGCCAAGACCAATGTCCAAAGGGGCTTGCTGTCTATAAAGAAAATGTGGTATGTATACATAATGGAATATTATTCAACCTTACAAAAGAAGGAAATCTTGCCATTTGGAACAACATGGATGAACCTGGAGGGTTAGAATATCTAGTATAATGTTGAACAGAACTGGTGAGGCTGAACATCCTTGTCTTGGTCCTGTTCTTAAGAGGAAAACATTTTAGTCTTTCACCATTAAGTATAATTTAGCTGTAGTTATTTCATAGATATCCTTTTTCAGGTTGAGGGAATTCCCTTATATCCCTATTTTGCTAAGAGTTTTTATCAGAAATGACTGTTTGATTTTATCAAATACTTTTTCTGCATTAATTTGGATGTCACATGATTTTGACATGTATATGTATATGAACAACTAGGGTGAATTACCTTGATTGACTTTTGACTGTTTAATCAACCTTATATTCATAGGATAAACCCTACTTTGTCGTGATGTATTTTCATTTTTTTAATGTATTGCTGGATTTGATTTCCTAAGATTTTGTTTAAATGTTTGCATCTCTATTCATGAGGGATAGTCAGCTCTATTTTGCTTGTTTGTTTTTGTTTTAGTTTTTGTAATGCCTTTGGGTTTGATTAAAGAGTAATGCTAGCCTCATAGAAGGATTTAGGGAGTAGTCCATTCTCTTCAATTTTCTCAGAGTTAAAGTGAAATTGGGATGAATTCTTCCCTACGTGTTTGGTAGAATTCACCAGGGAGACATCTGGGCTTGGAGTTTTCTGTTTATGAAGGTTTTTACCTACAAATTCAATTTCCTGACTAGATATGGGGTTATTCCTGTTATCTATTTCTTTTCTTCTTGAGTGAAACTAGGTAGCTTTTTTTAAAAAAAAATATTTATTTATTTATTTATTTTTGGCTGTGTTGGGTCTTTGTTTCTGTGCGAGGGCTTTCTCCAGTTGCGGCAAGTGGGGGCCACTCTTCATCGTGGTGCGCGGGCCTCTCACTATCGTGGCCTCTCTTATTGCGGAGCATAGGCTCCAGACGCGCAAGCTCAGTAGTTGTGGCTCACGGGCCTAGTTGCTCTGCGGCATGTGGGATCTTCCCAGACCAGGGCTCGAACCCGTGTTCCCTGCATTGGCAGGCAGATTCTCAACCACTGCGCCACCAGGGAAGCCCCCGAAACTAGGTAGCTTTTATCGCTCAAGAAATTTGTTCAGTAAAGCAATTATACTCCAATAAAGATGTAAAAAAAAAAAAAAGAAATTTGTTCATTTCATCAAAGTTGTCATATTTATTTGCATGAAGTTGTTCATAATCCTGTCATTTTTTAAATATATGTAGAATCTTTGGTGACGTTATCTAATTTCTGATATTGATAATTTTGTCTTCTTTTTTTCGGGATCAGTCTGACTAGAGGTTTATTGCTTTTATTGATCCTCTCAAAGAACCAGTTATTGGGACTTCCCTGGTGGCGCAGTGGTTAAGAATCCGCCTGCCAATGCAGGGGACACGGGTTCGAGCCCTGGTCCGGGAAGATCCCACATGCCGCAGAGCAACTAAGCCCCTGCGCCACAACTACTGAGCCAGTGCTCTAGAGCCCGCAAGCCACAGCTACTGAGCCTGCATGCCTACAGCCCGTGCCCCACAACAGGAGAAGCCACCACAGTGAGAAGCCCGTGCACCGCAACGAAGAGTAGCCTCCGCTCGCCACGACTCCAGAAAGCCCACGTGCAGCAACGAAGACCCAACGCAGCCAAAAATAAATGAATAAATAAAATTAAAAAAAAATAAAAGAACCAGTTATTGTTTCATTGGTATCTAGTCTGGCTGGTGGGAACAGACGCTATTCCCTGTCATGTCTGAGTTTCAGGAACTGTTCTCTCTTAGCCTTACAGGTGGTTCTGTCTCTGTCTGTGGGCAGTTTCTTCACATGCGCCCACTGATCTAAACTCTAATGAATATTCAATAGCGACCTTCTGCAGATCTCCAGTGTTCTTTTTCTGTGTAGCTCACTTCTCTCCAGTACTCTGTCTTGAAACTACATCTTCTTGGTCTCTTTAGACTCTCAGCCTTATCTCTACACCTCAGGGAGCCCACCAAGCTCCACCTGGATTCCCCCTCCCCGTAATACCATCTGGAAACTCTCTTGAGGCAATAAGCTGGGCAATTATAAGGATCACTTCATTTATTTCCCATCCACAGGGATCACTATTTTTCTTTGCCTGATGTCCAGGGTCCTTAAATTCATTGCTTCAAATATGTTGTCTGATTTTGGGGATTGTTTTAGTCAGGAGAGTAAATCTAATCCCTCTTCTGAAAGTCTCTCTTCCAAGACGGCAGAAGTCCCTCAAAACTAATTTTGATTTTGTGATTTTTCACCTCATTAAATTAAATCTGTGAAAGTTAATTGATTTGACTAAGGTTTTACTACTAGTAAATAAAGCCTAGCTAGGAACAGTTAGGCCTAGAACTCACAGCCTGTCTGTATTTCACGCAGCAGTCAATCCTCAACAAACTTTGGTTTAAAACATTTGCATGTAGTCAGATGTATGTTTGGCACATATGCACTACTATACCAATTTTTGGTGCTTGATAACTTAATGTCAAGTAATTTACGCATATGCCAGTAAAAAATAGTGAGTGCAGTAAAATGATTTTTGCAAAGAAGATCTATTCCTGTCTGTATGCCTACAGTTACTTTGGTGTAAATGTACCATAACCTAGAGTTACAGAGCTAACAGATCTAATTTTACCGAGTTTTTCCAACACTAATCATACAACACTGTCAGCTGTCAGCTGTGAGCTATATGTTTATTTTGCATTAAGTATATCCTAGAAAGTGAAAACTTGCATCCATATACCATGGTTTTTATGCAGAAATAATACTTAAATTGACACGTAGGGAGATTTAATTTCATTTGCGTATTTTAACATTATGAGACATTATATCTGCCAGATTTGTTGGTGAAAACGATGTTGTAGATTATTCTAAAAGTAAAGTTGGCTTATTTTTGTCTGTTATTGGCAAACACGTAATATTAATTTCTTCCATCTGGGAAAAGCCCTAGTGCTGAGTGAAATGTATCATAGGAGAGTTTCTGGCAAGTGATATATATACTCAAAATATATTTATTGAGTGAATGAATGAATACTTGCATGTTTCTTCAAGTTCCTGACCCTACTTTTCTTTTCTTTTTTTTTTTCTCACACACACACTGTATTTTATTTTTACAAGAGATAAGTAAACTGACACCAAGCATTGTAAATGGATGACCACAACAAAAGCAACAATGATTGCAATTACCAAACACGAAACACACTCATACTATGTCATAATATTGACATTCAGTCCAGTAATCCTCCACTGTAACAGCTCCTTTACTTTGCAGTGAAAATTGATTTGTATATTCTTTGCCTCTGAGTCCTTGTGGGATTTTTTTTTTTATTCAAACAGAAAGTCACAAAAATTATAATCATCCTCATCAGTTCACTCAGTCCCATGTAATTAATTTTTTTTTCATCTTGATCTTTTGTTAGCACTTTGATGAATTCATCAGTTTTCCATTAGAGTTCTGAAAATGCTTATTCATTCAGTTCAGCAGTATAGTCAGTTACCAGAAACCTGTACTTGTCAGAGTCTTTTCCATGAATTCCTTGAAGATGAAACCCTTTTATAGGAACATTTTTGCAAAAGCATCAGAGTACACCCAGAACTGTCTGTAAATGGCAAAAGACTTAAAAATGACCACGGTTAAAGATTTGATGAAAGTGTATAATAATGCAATTGACAAGGAAATTTAGTTATTTCTGAGATATACATTTTAAAGTAATAACTAGAATTATGACTTATAACATTATACCAGAAAATATAAGATTTTTAGAAGTTTCATCTAATGTCTGAAACATTTATATTAACATATTTCCATACAAATAACCCAATGAAAGTTTAGCATTAGTTGTTCTTTTTTTTGTTTCTTTGTTTGATTTTTTTATACTGCAGGTTCTTATTAGTCATCAGTTTTATACACATCAGTGTATACATGTCAATCCCAATCGCCCAATTCAGCACACCACCATACCCAGCCCACCATGGTTTTCCCTGCTTGGTGTCCATACGTTTGTTCTCTACATCTGTGTCTCAACTTCTGCCCTGCAAACTGGTTCATCTGTACCATTTTGCTAGGTTCCACATACACGTGTTAATATACGATATTTGTTTTTCTCTTTCTGACTTACTTCACTCTGTATGACAGTCTCTAGATACATCCACGTCTCTACAAATGACTCAATTTCGTTCCTTTTTATGGCTGAGTAATATTCCATTGTATATATGTACCACACCTTCTTTATCCATTCGTCTGTCGATGGGCATTTAGGTGGCTTCCATGACCTGGCTCTTGTAAATAGTGCTGCAGTGGACATTGGGGTGCATGTGTCTTTTTGAATTATGGTTTTCTCAGGGTATATGCCCAGTAGTGGGATTGCTGGATCATATGGTGATTCTATTTTTAGTTTTTTAAGGAACCTCCATACTGTTCTCCATAGTGGCTGTATCAATTTACATTCCCACCAACAGTGCAAGAGGATTCCCTTTTCTCCACACCCTCTCCAGCATTTGTTGTTTGTAGATTTTCTGATGATGCCCATTCTGACTGGTGTGAGGTGATACCTCATTGTAGTTTTGATTTGCATTTCTCTAATAATTAGTGATGTTGAGCAGCTTTTCATGTGCTTCTTGGCCATCTGTATGTCTTCTTTGGAGAAATGTCTATTTAGGTCTTCTGCCCATTTTTGGATTGGGTTGTTTGTTTCTTTACTATTGAGCTGCATGAGCTGTTTATATATTTTGGAGATGAATCCTTCCTCCGTTGATTCGTTTGCAAATATTTTCTCCCATTCTGAGAGTTGTCTTTTCGTCTTGTTTATGGTTTCCTTTGCTGTGCAAAAGCTTTGAAGTTTCATTAGGTCCCATTTGTTTATTTTTGTTTTTATTTCCATTACTCTAGGAGGTGGATCAAAAAAGATCTTGCTGTGATTTATGTCAAAGAGTGTTCTTCCTATGTTTTCCTCTAAGAGTTTTATAGTGTCCGGTCTTACATTTAGGTCTTGAATCCGTTTTGAGTTTATTTTTGTGTATGGTGTTAGGGAGTGTTCTAATTTCATTCTTTTACATGTAGCTGTCCAGTTTTCCCAGCACCACTTATTGAAGAGACTGTCTTTTTCTCCATTGTGTATCCTTGCCTCCTTTGTCATAGATTAGTTGTCCATAGGTGCCTGGGTTTATCTCTGGGCTTTCTATCCTGTTCCATTCATCTATGTTTCTGTTTCTGTGCCAGTACCATATTGTCTTGATTACTGTAGCTTTGTAGTATAGTCTGAAGTCAAGGAGTCTGATTCCTCCGGCTCCATTTTTTTCCCTCAAGACTGCTTTGGCTATTTGGGGTCTTTTGTGTCTCCATACAAATTTTAAGATAATTTGTTCTAGTTCCGTAAAAACTGCCATTGGTAATTTGATAGGGATTGCATTGAATCTGTAGATTGCTTTGGGTAGTATAGACATTTTCACAATATTGATTCTTCAAATCCAAGAACATGGTATATCTCTCTATCTGTTGGTATCATCTTTAACTTCTTTCATCAGTGTCTTATAGTTTTCTGCATACAGGTCTTTTGTCTCCCTAAGTAGGTTTATTCCTAGGTATTTTATTCTTTTTGTTGCAGTGGTAAATGGGAGTGTTTCCTTAATTTCTCTTTCAGATTTTTCATCATTAGTGTATAGGAATGCAAGAGATTTCTGTGTATTAATTTTGTATCCTGCAACTTTACCAAATTCATTGATTAGCTCTAGTAGTTTTCTGGCGGCATTTTTAGGATTCTCTATGTATAGTATCATGTCATCTGCAAACAGTGACAGTTTTACTTCTTCTTTTCCAATTTGTATTCCTTTTATTTCTTTTTCTTTTATGATTGACGTTGCTAGGACTTCCAAAACTATGTTGAATAATAGTGGTGAGAGTGGACATCCTTGTCTCGTTCCTGATCTTAGAGGAAATGCTTTCAGTTTTTCACCATTGAGAATGATGTTTGCTGTGGGTTTGTCGTATGTGGCCTTTATTATGTTGAGGTAGGTTCCATCTATGCCCACTTTCCGGGGAGTTTTTATCATAAATCGGTGTTGAATTTGGTCAAAAGCTTTTTCTGCATCTATTGAGATGATCATATGGTTTTTCTCCTTCAATTTGTCAATATGGTGTATCACATTGATTGATATGCGTATATTAAAGAATCCTTGCATCCCTGGGATAAATCCCACTTGATCGTGGTGTGTGATCCTTTTAATGTGTTGTTGGATTCTGTTTGCTAGTATTTTCTTGAGGATTTTTGCATCTATGTTCATCAGTGATATTGGTCTGTAATTTTCTTTTTTTGTAGTATCTTTGGTTTTGGTATCAGGGTGATGGTGGCCTCATAGAATGAGTTTGGGAGTGTTCTTTCCTCTGCAATTTTTTGAGAAGAGTTTGAGAAGGATGGGTGTTAGCTCTTCTCTAAATGTTTGATAGAATTCACCTGTGAAGCCATCTGGTCCTGGACTTTTGTTTGTTGGAAGATTTTTAATCACAGTTTCAATTTCATTTCTTGTGATTGGTCTGTTCATATTTTCTGTTTCTTTCTGGTTCAGTCTTGGAAGGTTATACTTTTCTAAGAATGTGTCCATTTCTTCCAGGTTGTCCATTTTATTGGCATAGAGTTGCTTGTAGTTGTCTCTTAGGATGCTTTGTATTTCTGCGGTGCCTATTGTAACTTCTCCTTTTTTATTTCTAATTTTATTGATTTGAGTCCTCTCCCTCTTTTTCTTGATGAGTCTGGGTAAAGGTTTATCAATTTTGTTTATCTTCTCAAAGAACCAGCTTTTAGTTTTATTGACCTTTGCTATTGTTTTCTTTGTTTCTATTTCATTTATTTCTGCTCTCGTCTTGATGATTTCTTTCCTTCTGCTAACTTTGGGTTTCGTTTGTTCTTCTTTCTCTAATTCCTTTAGGTGTAAGGTTAGATTGTTTATTTGAAATTTTCTTGTTTCTTCAGGTAGGCTTGTATAGCTATAAACTTCCCTCTTAGAACTGCTTTTGCTGCATCCCATAGGTTTTGGATCTTCGTGTTTTCATTGTCATTTTTCTCTAGGTATTTTTTGATTTCCTCTTTGATTTCTTCAGTGATGTCTTGGTTATTTAGTAACATATTGTTTAGACTCCATGTGTTTGTGTTTTTTACGTTCTTTTCCCTGTAATTCATTTCTAATCTCATAGCATTGTGGTCAGAAAAGATGCTTGATACGATTTCAATTTTCTTAAATTTACTGAGGCTTGATTTGTGACCCAAGATGTGATCTATCCTGGAGAATGTTCCGTGTGCACTTGAGAAGAAAGTGCAATCTGCTGTTTTTGGATGGAATGTCCTATAAATATCAATTAAATCTATCTGGTCTATTGTGTCATTTAAAGCTTCTGTTTCCTTATTTATTTTCATTTTGGATCATCTGTCCATTGGTGTAAGTGAGTTGTTAAATTCCCCCACTATTATTGTGTTACTGTCGATTTCCTCTTTTATAGCTGTTAGCGGTTGCCTTATGTATTGAGGTGCTCCAATGTTGGGTGCATATATATTTATAATTGTTATATCTTCTTCTTGGATTGATCCCTTGATCATTATGTAGTGTCCTTCCTTGTCTCTTGTAACATTCTTTATTTTAAAGTCTATTTTATCTGATATGAGTATAGCTACTCCAGCTTTCTTTTGATTTCCATTTGCATGGAATATCTTTTTCCATCCCCTCACTTTCAGTCTGTATGTGTCCCTAGGTCTGAAGTGGGTCTCTTGTCGACAGCATATATATGGGTCTTGTTTTTGTATCCATTCAGCAAGCCTGTGTCTTTTGGTTGGAGCATTTAATCCATTCATGTTTAAGGTAATTATCGATATGTATGTTCCTATGACCATTTTCTTAATTGTTTTGGGTTTGTTTTTGTAGGTCCTTTTCTTCTCTTGTGTTTCCCACTTAGAGAAGTTCCTTTAGCATTTGTTGTAGAGCTGGTTTGGTGGTGCTGAATTCTCTTAGCTTTTGCTTGTCTGTAAAGCTTTTGATTTCTCCATGAAATCTGAATGAGATCCTTGCCGGGTGGAGTAATCTTGGTTGTAGATTTTTCCCTTTCATCACTTTAAGTGTATCATGCCACTCCCTTCTGGCTTGTAGAGTTTCTGCTGAGAAATCAGCTGTTAACCTTATGGGAGTTCCCTTGTATGTTATTTGTCATTTTTCCCTTGCTGCTTTCAGTAATTTTCCTTTGTCTTTAATTTTTGCCAATTTGATTACTATGTGTCTCGGTGTGTTTCTCTTTGGGTTTATCCTCTATGGGACTCTCTGCGCTTCCTGGACTTGGGTGGCTATTTCCTTTCCCATGTTAGGGAAGTTTTCGACTATAATCTCTTCAAATATTTTCTCTGGTCCTTTCTCCCTCTCTTCTCCTTCTGGGACCCCTATAATGCGAATGTTGTTGCGTTTAATGTTGTCCCAGAGGTCTCCTAGGCTGTCTTCATTTCTTTTCATTCTTTTCTCTTTCGTCTGTTCCACAGCAGTGAATTCCAACATTCTGTCTTTCAGGTCACATCTGTTCTTCTGCCTCAGTTATTCTGCTATTGATTCCTTCTAGTGTAGTTTTCATTTCAGTTATTGTATTGTTCATCTCTGTGTGTTTGTTCTTTAATTCTTCTAGGTCTTTGTTAGACATTTCTTGCATCTTCTCGATCTTTGCCTCCATTCTTTTTCCGAAGTCCTGGATCATCCTCACTATCATTATTTTGAATTATTTTTCTGGAAGGTTGCCTGTCTCCACTTCATTTAGTTGTTTTTCTGGGGTTTTATCTTGTTCCTTCATCTGGTATATAGCCCTCTGCCTTTTCATCTTGTCTATGTTTCTGTGAATGTGGTTTTTGTTCCACAGGCTGCAGGATTGTAGTTCTTCTTGCTTCTGCTGTCTGCCCTCTGGTGGTTGAGGCTATCTAAGAGGCTTGATGGGAGGGACTGGTGGTGGGTAGAGCTGACTTTTGCTCTGGTGGGCCGAGCTCAGTAAAACTTTAATCTGCTTGACGGTTGATGGGTGGGGCTGGGTTCCATCCTTGTTTGTTGCTTGGCCTGAGGCAACCCAACACTGGAGCCTACCTGGGCTCTTTGGTGGGGCTAATGGCAGACTCTGGAAGGGCTCACGCCAAGGAGTACTTCCCAGAACTTCTGTTGCCAGTGTCCTTGTCCCCACGGTGAAACAGAGCCACCCCCTGCCTCTGCAGGAGACCCTCCCACAGTAGCAGGTAGGTCTGGTTCAGTCTCCCCCGGGGTCACTGCTCCTTCCCCTGGGTCCCGATGAGCACACTACTTTGTGTGTGCCCTCCAAGAGTGGGGTCTCTGTTTCCCCCAGTCCTGTCAAAGTCCTGCAATCAAATCCCACTAGCTTTCAAAGTCTGATTCTCTAGGAATTCCTCCTCCTGTTGCCGGATCCCCAGATTGGGAAGCCTGACGTGGGGCTCAGAGCCTTCACTCCAGTGGGTGGACTTCTGTGGTATAAGTGTTCTCCAGTTTGTGACCACCCACACAGCCGTTGTGTCATTTGATTTTATTGTGATTGCGCCCCTCCTACTGTCTCATTGTGGCTTCTCCTTTGTCTTTGGATGTGGGGTGTCTTTTTTGGTGAGTTCCAGTGTCTTCCTGTCGATGATTGTCCAGCAGCTAGTTGTGATTCTGGTGTTCTCACAAGAGGGCTGACCCTACTTTTCATTCTTTTTATTTTTAATTGTACAAATATTCACTGAGTGCTTAAGTACCATGCACAGTAGAAGACACAAACATGAATACATTTTAATTGCTACACTTCAGGAGCTCATGGTCTAGTAGATGGCATTAGTCAGGAGGCACATGCTATAGAGTACAAGCTGGTATGCGTGAGGCTATTGCCATAAAAGAGTACAAGGAAGGTTCTATAGGGACTGGTCATCTCAAAATCAGGGAGCCGTCACCCCCACTTGAGAGAAATTAGGAAAGTAGACAAGGCATTTGTGATGGATTTGGAAATATGGGTAATGTTTTGATAGGTGGAAATAGGCATCCAGGAAATTCCAAGCAGGAGAATAACATGTACTGAGATGTTCCATTTATCTAGTGAACAGAAAAACTGCAGAAAGAGCTAAGGGATGGAGCTGGAGTGATAGGAAGGATGAAGTGGCAGTTATATTGTTAGCAGCCATGAAATGAGCAGGAGAGTTTATATTTAATGTCATTAGACAATTGGAAGCCTTCACATATTTTAGTAGGAATTTAGTGTGTGATCAGAGCTGTGTGTGTGAATATAAACTGACACTTGAATTTAGGAAAGAAGTGGGCAGTGATGAGAGGCGTGGAAGCCCAGTTACGGCACAAGCAAAATAATTCTCGGAAGAAATAGTTGAAGTATAAGTTGGGGAAGATTGTAAAGATGTTTCAGAGGTAAAAATCTACATAATTTGGCAACTGATTAAGTACAGTTATTAAAGTGAAAGGGAAGGAAGAGATTTATTTAGCTGCAAAGAAAGAAATTTTCAAATTCAATTCAATTTGAATTTATGTATTCAATTTGTGTGTAGCTAACGTTTCCAAATTAGAAACCACAGAATACTGAACCCAGAGATGAAGTATGTGTGAGAACACGCTAATCTGAATGTAAACTTTGTCCTTAATATCTGTACACAGAAATCGAGGCCAGACCAGTTAAGCCAACACAACAGGGTAAATAAAGTTTTGAAAAGTACTCACATTAGTAGTTCTTTTTTTTTTTTAAGACACGAATGACTTGGCAGTTCTGAGCTTACATGGCTAGTAGAGTAGTCATACTATTAACAGAATCTGGAAATCCAGTGAGTAGGCTGATAAACTGATTACTACTAGTCATATGTTCTTTGACTCTGAATGCACTTGGACCACCAAAGCAAAACGAACAAAAAACAATATCTTTCTTCTTTTTCTTCTCCAAGAATAAAATTGTATTCAAACTACCAGGTCAAAGACATGAGAGGGAGTTGCAGATGTTTATAGCAAATTGAATATAAAAGAGTTCGAAGAACAGATTATGTTTCAGAAGGCCACGTTTAAGTCTATTCATTGCAAGGTCCATATAAAACTATGCAAACACCTAGACCTTTCCTGAGTTAACACTGAGCTCACAGACACCTGATACTGAGGCTCAAACATTTTTTAATTTCAGTAATCATTTTTGTCTCTTACTCCTTTTTGAAGATTGTGTGGACACCATACTTTTCTTCTTCTGCACGTGAACCCTCTTTGGCTTTCAGAACTTTCCTGATTTCAAAGATTTCATCGCCTACCCAACCATTACCATTTTTCATAACTCTCGATTATTTTATGATCTTTTATTTTTAATAAAAAAATCTCTCTTCTTACCAGTACTTTTGGTATTTCCACTGAATTTTCATGTATCACACATGATAGGATTTATGTTCATGAAGCATGACAACACTTTCTACTAGCAAGTACTGTGACAGACAACACTAAATGAATGTACACAGCTGCCGAAGTCCTCTCTTGTTTGGGTGCAGAAATGAAACAACTTTTGCTTTGGCTATGAAAGTCAGTAGGTTGAGAAGTTCATGAGTACAGGTGACGTGTGTGTACTCTGTGGCCTCAGGCCTTTCATCTCCAGAGAACATACAGGAAGTGAGTCAGTCTTTTCCTGCAGGTCAACCATGACAGTGTAAACTAAGCAATTCAAGCCTTTTCTCTCTCTGTGAAGTGAAGAGACAGGCTCAGTATGATAAATATTTCATTAATGTTTGGGCAGCATCTGTATTCCCCCATATGAGAAAATCACAAGAAACATCTATGAAAGCATTCGTATGAGGGAACTTCTCACTGAGAAAATGCATCCATCCCACAGCTCACCTGCCTCTCTCTCAGGACTTGGGACTTTTGCCAGGCTCAGGTGGGTGCCACGTGAGGGTGGGGTGGGGACTTTCTTCTCATCTCACAAAGTCTGTGCTGGGACAAAGTCCAGCTGTCCACAACACTTTTCCCATCCAGGGAAAGAAGCAAGTATTGTAATATTCTCCTTGATTTATATTCCTCTTCGTAAATGTCTTTTATCCTTTCCCTCCACTACTTAAGTGTTACTTTTCTTTAAATTGCACTGGTTCTGGATGTGCAAAGGAAGGGAGGGTTTAGAGGGAACTTCAGGGTCTTAAAAGGCATCAGTTAGAAACCTAGAAATTAAATGACAACAACAACAACAAAAAAGCAAATTGTGAGGCTGGAAATTGAACTAAAATGTATAGGAGAATAGTTTGCATGCAAAATAGTATTGATTAATTGTTCTTTGTTCTAGAAAGCAAAATTTTAGAAAGTTACTTTTGTATCTGGAACAATGTAAGTTGCATTTTCCAAGTTCAGTATTATGGATGGTTTCAGAGAATTGAGTGAGACTCAATATTTAATCAGATTTCATTTTCCCTATAAGGTTAAGTGGAAATTTGAGAAAAATGTCTCTTTTCTAAACACGCAGACTTATTAATACAGAGAATAACGAGCAATAGGGAAACCTATGTAAAAATAAAAATCCATCTAGATAAATATGACTCCATTTTTTAAAATCATATATCAATATACTGGGGAAAATTTAGGCAATAGATCACCTATTGACAGTGACTAGTATCTTCAAGCCAAAGATTTGTGTATGGTTGTGGCATTGTTTTGTGTTAATACTTGAGCTTTTTTTTTTTTTTTAGTTTTAAATAATTAGTAACCACATGTTCAGGATTTTGTAGAACTGTCTTGATTTAAAACAGCACTCTCAGCAGGGTGATTTTGACCTCCCTCCCCTGCCCCCTGCAGGGAACAATGTCTAGAAGCATTTTGATTGTTATGAAGGGTTGGTGCTAATGGCATCTTGTGGGTAGAGGCAAGAGATGCTGGTGAATGTACTGCAATGCACAGGACAGTCCCCTACAACCAAGAATTATCCAGGCACAAATGTTATTGTAATAGTAATATTCAGTGGTAATACTCTGGCTGAGAAACCTTGATTTAAAATATTCTATCCCATCATCTTTCTGCATGCTCGTCAGCTCATGTAGCCTGGCATTCCTAATCTGGAGTTCAATAGGTATGATCCAGTCATTTTATTCTACAGTGGGCTCCACTTAGATCAGGTTTTACAGCAAAAATACTTAAAAAGTACAATTTTACATGTAAAATTGTTGCCTAATATAACACATAAATTTATTTTTTTGTTTTAGTTCAACTCTGTGTTAACATTTTGATACAGTTTGTGCAGGCTTATTAGGCCAGTTAGCCATGGAAAACACATTCTAAACTGACAACAGAATGTTTATGCAAACATAGCTTGGAATACCAAGTTAATAATTTTTATTACAAGAAAATCTCAAAAATTTAAATCAGGAATTCCAAGCGCTAAACCATGACTCTGCCTCAATAGCATTTCATTTGCTCTGGCTTTCACAACTGTATAGAACAGGTACTGACATTCTTCAACATGGACTAGAGGTGAACATTTTACCCAGTGGTTGCAGAATGACTGAACGTACTGTTCCTCCTTTCCAGGCCCTGCTGTTTTACAAAGAGGCCATTTTGAGCGACACGTACCTGATAGTGGGTGTGCAGCTGCGACCTTTGAGTGGGTGTGAATAATCTTTCTGTGGGTTGAGTTGTACCCAAGAACAAAGTAAGACCTGAGCCTCAGAATGCAGCCTCTGTACTCTCTTTTGAAGAGTTTTGTTTATCTTTAGCTTAAATAACATTCTAGAATATGTAAGCAAAGTCCCTGAGGTACACGGTGTAGTAGAACAGATTGCACAAAACTGAAGCTTTTATTAGGCAAGCTGTGTGACTGGTGCTCAATGGACATTCCAGTATCATATGCATTTTCAAAAAAACTTAGATGTTCTAGCAGTAAGCTAATTTTTGAGGGGCCACAAGTGTTATGCATCTGGAAATATAAATGTAAATTCACATCAAACATAACTGGTCTGTTAAAGGTCAACAGAATTATTACCCATCCTCCCACCCTCGCCTCCTGCTTGGCCTAATGATCAAAGCTCACTGTGTATTGACATTTTAAAAATGAATGTGACAAAAATTTATTTTGTTACTATCCTCCCAAGTTCCTATTCTTTAGGGAAAACTAGTTGTCTAGGGTTGCCATCTTTTGATTCATGATAAAGCATTCAGGTTTCAACTGTATGTTCATTTTTTTCTATTTATTCAGTCAAAAAAAGAAGATGGAAATATATAACCTCAGAAATACCAGAGTCACTACAAAATGCCCTCAATCAGGTCTAAACTATTTTATTGTTATTTGTGGAGAAATAAGGTGCATACTACCAAATTTCAAAATATACGTATAAAATTGAAAAAAAACACAGGTATTGCTTTTCAGTTCCAGATCACATTATCTTTGGAAACCATTTAAGGTACTTTAAGAGTTTTAACAAAACTAAGCCTGACTTATTCGCCAGGACAAGCACAGATTAAGTCTTGTTTATGATGGGTTTTCTTATTGGCCTCCTTAAGAACAGTAGTTTTAAAATCAAGTTCATTGTTTCTATGGGGTAAGAGAAAGAATTGCAAGGAGAGAGGAAGGTACGGAGGATATAAGGGAGTAAGACAGGAACAGAATTTTCAAGGTTCTTGGGGCCCAATATTTGTCCATTTCTTATCGTCAATACTTTTCATGGATTCTCTTCCTTTTTCTTTTGTCTTCTTTTGGGTTTACAACTTTCCGGTTTGACAAATTAACAAGCACATAACTGAAATAAACTTTGCTGTGTTTATTTCTTCCTTACTTCATTGCAAGTATTTAAATACTCAGTGTAAGACAGTATATGGCCTTGTGGGGATAGAAGATATGTGGCCCTTGGTACTTGTTCCAAAGAGAGCTCTGCACATCTGCAAAATTGGCTGACTAGCTCTTAGAGAGGTGCAAAAAGATAGATTCCCTTAAAATCCTCCTTTCGCTTATGCGCTGCCCTCCCTTTTTAGCTTGACTTCAAATTTCCACCTAGAGAATCACTATTATTCATGGTTGCAAATTTACCTAAGCCAATTTAGCTGTTTAGCAAATGTCAGGTTTTTTTGGTAAATGTCAGAGAGGTAGGGGTAGTTACTGATTTTCTGCCAGCCTCTCTATGAACTAATGGCCAGATGGTTAGTTACAATGAAAGCAAATCTGAAACCAAAGTCTGCCAAAGGTACCTGCATTTATTAGTGAGCTGTCACAAAAACTATCAGAGACTGTTCTCAAAGCATGGGGAAACATCTATCCTTAAACCTTCTGACTAGTACCATGCATGAAAAGTTTACTTTGAGGAGGATGCAATGGTATTTTTTTCTTATTTTTTATTACTATTAAGATATAATTAAAATACAATCATAAATGTTAGTTTGTTGCATTTTGATAATTTTATATACCCATGTAACCACTGTTACAAATAAGATACAGTTCGATATGTTTTTGTTCCCCACTCCCCAGAAAACAACCCGATGCTCCTTTCCAATTAATCCCCTCCCCCAACAACTGTCTGGTTTCCATCCCTGTAAACTGGTCTGTGTGCATTTACATTTCATATAGGCAATTGTATTCTAAATAAGTTTGTAGTTGATTCGGGACAGAATCCCTTAGGAGTGAAGAGATGCACTGCCGGATGGGCTGGATTCTTACTCTTCCAGTCACACCAGGGATGAGGGTCTGCAAAGTCTTTCTAACCAACTACGTATCTTAAATATCACTCATTTCACAAATGAAGAACTGTTTCTTATACTCATTATACTATTTAACCAATCCTCTGGCATAGATTTCAATAACAATGCGTGAATCAGCTCTCTTGAGGAGTGTATTAAAGTTTTCGCACCTCTATTACATGCTCGGGATTGATAGAGGAAATTGTGATATCTTGCTCCTGCCTTTGCCTGTTTTCCTGAATAAATCCCACTCACCCTTAAACGCACAATTCAATAGCCCTTTGTCACCATCAAAGCAGGGTTTATTGTTTCTTCCATTTCCCATGGTTCTTTGTAAGAACCTTTATCAAAGCACGTATAAACAGTGAACTTACCACATAATGTGCTCTTTTTTGGCATGTAGATTTTCTCTTCAGAAATCATATCTTAGACATCTCTGTATTTTCCATGTAAATCACTGTATCCTCCAGCACAGAGCGCTAAATAAATATTTGTTGCAATGATAAACGGATGGATGGATGACAGATGAATAGTTTAAAACATTCATGTGTTATCTGGGGCTTTTTCAAAGAGTAGTTTATCAAGAATTCGGGACATTGTCGAGTTTTGGGGAAAAGAATGTCTTCATTGGGGGACTTTCAACCACAAATGCTCTCTGGATGTGTGGGCCAGAATGATGCCACCTCATCAGGAAGTATACCTCCCTAGGACACTAAAAAGAGATGGATGATGATGAACTCTATAAAAATAGATTTCTCTTTTCTCCTGATTTTTACCGAGGGTTTACATTGCTTCCTTGCCATGACAATTCTCCTTCCTTCCTGCCTTAGTCTTTATATGAGGTTTATTATATTATTGGAGGATATGAGGTTAATCATGTCAAGTGAACTAGCTAGAGTTCATTGCAAGATTTTATCTCAGAGACATTGAGATGACTGGCTTAGAAAGAAAAGATTCCTGGAAAACAGTGATTTGGATACCTGTGACCATCTCCCTCCTAGCCACGACTTTTGCTTTCTGCAATGGTAGATAAAGCCTTCCTCTGAACAGAAAAGCTTAGGTACTGTCATATCTTACTGGACAAAAAACTCAGCCCGGGTTTTATTTGCTTCATGATGCATCAGAAAACATTAAAATTCTCAGTGTCTGTGGCAAGTTATCAGTTAATTGATCCTAACTTGGCATAATCACAATTAATTTTTTCTTAATTTTGCACATAGGACATGTGCTCCTCTGTAAGTAGAGAGGACATTTTTATTGCCTAATAGATTCTTAGCACTAATTAGGGTTATACAGTTATAGTTCAGTGAACTAAAGAAGAATGCTACTGAGAAAATTAGCACACTAGTCAGAGTTTTCAATATGAAATGGAAAAATGCCTTTACCCAAAGAACATCAGTCTTTTACCTCTCCTTCTAACTCAGAGAAACATTCCATTTCTAGCTACATACTCCTTCTCTGCCTCATCTTCCAAACTCATGACTCTCTCCTTCTGCCCTGGTCCCCTTTGAACTATTTTCAAACCAGATGTCAGAGTGATTCTGTTAAACTGCAAATCAAATTATGTCACTCCTTCGATGAAAACTTCATAGTGACTTTCCGTCTCAGTCATCCCTAAAGCCTATCCTATCACTTTATCCAAGGCTGTAAGAAAAGCGGACCTCGCTCTGGAACAAGAGACTGTTTCTTCCAAGTCTCTTCTCTATATAAACATCCTTGAGAAAATAGCCCAGAACAAAGGCAGTCAGTACCTCTGACCACAAGATGTGTGGAAGTGTGAGACTCATGGAAAATTATTTCTCAGCAACTATGCATTTTGTCTGTCTTGTTTGTTGTCTATATCCCCCATTACATTTTAAACTCCATGAAGTTAGGGGCGTTTCTCTAGCCCCTAGAAGAGTACCTAATAATAGATACTTAACATGTGGTGTTGGCCAAATGAATGAATGTCTAGTCCTTCACTAGAGGTTACAAAGGAAGCTGGCTGACAGAACCCTCCTCAGTTCAATGATGTGAGTATGAGGCAGGCTTCTATCCCAGATAGAGATATTTGACCACCGATTCCATCTTCTACTGCTTAGAAAACTGTCAGGCTCGTGGTAGGCATTCTGTAATTATTTGTTGTATATATATGATTTATTATTGGATCATGTGATTACAAAGCTGAGAAGTCCAAGATGTGCAGTGAGCAAGCTGGAGACCAGGAGAGCTGATGATGTCAGTTCCAGTGCAAATCCAAGGGTCTACAAACCAGGAGAGCTGGTCGTTAACTTCTAATCTGAGTCTGGAGGCTGGAGAAGACCTACCTCCCAGCTCAAAGATAGAAAGAGTTCTTTCTTACTCAAGGTTTTTATTCTATACAAGCCTTCAACGGATTGGATGAGGCCCACCCACAATGGAGAGGGCAATGTGTGTTCCAGCTGCTTAGAGGAGAAAGTGAGGGGCAAAGGTCAGGAGACGGGGTAGTCTGTAGGATCATAATTGTGACTAGGAAGTAACCAGGGTGAAGAGACACTGGGGTGGGGTAGGGAAAATGCCTTGGGGTTTCCTACCAGGTCTGAAAGATACGGAAACCTAGTATGGCACTCATGGAAACTTCTGTGTTCTTTTCTTCTGCTAACCCAGGGAAGGCCCTGAGAAGAAGGAGACTTCCTCTCTCAGTTTGTTCTCTGTGCTGGGAATTTTAGACTGGAGCCCCATCTCTCCAGCTAACTACTACTTTCTTTGTGATACCAAGGGCCTCAAACTGGAGTGGGGAAGGGGGACAAGTGTGAATCTACTGAGTGAGGGTGGAAACCATATCAGCCCAAGGGCAAAATTAGGACTTCTCTATTAAGTACTTGGTCCTAAATATATCACACAAAAGGCTCTAACTAGAAATATAATAAAGTTTTATGTTTAGAAGGTAAAACTTTATTTGAAAAACAAATCTCATCTCATCTAAGAAGCACCCTGACAGACGTACCCAGAAGTAATGTTTAACCAAATATCTGGGAATGGGTCTCAAAACTGGCAAGTTCTGGTAACTTGGAAGTGAAAGAAGAGAGACTGTCTCCTGGAGTGTATATCCAGTTGAGTTTGGAGAAAAATGGACAAAGACCATTGAGACCACCCTGGGCCCAGTCAAGATGACACATAAAACTAACCATCATCATTGCTATGGTTCCTCCAATTCTTAACAGATACTAATAGATAAATAACGGTGTTCCAAGGATCTGGTGAGTTCAGACCACTGTGTTCCGGGTCATCTTTACCACACACAAAACTTAGGTGATCACAGGTGACGGAGGGTTAGTCCTATTCAGCAGATCATGGCTGTGGATGGTGATGTGAACAAGCTCACGCTAAACTAACTGAAAATAAGGAATTCAGAAATACACGGAAGACAAAACAGTTATCTCTAAAAGGTAGGAAGGATGCTATAAAGATAATCTTGATGTGTTTGATTGCCCATGAAGTTGACATAGTGACGGAAATAGAAGCATTGTGCACTGCAAAAACAACATCTCCTTGATTTGTTGTTATTAGATATCTGAAACATTGGAAAGTGCTGAGGTAATGGGACCCAACAACAGGCAAGTTCTGGTGGGTTGGGAGCGAAAGAAGGGAGATTGTCTGGGTCTGGAGAAAAATGGGCAAAGACAATGTGAGGACGAACCACCAGTGTAGCTAATAGCACTGCGCAGGCATCATCCAGCTGTCCTCTTCACTCACATAAAAAGCCATGAAATCTGCTTGCTTTCTGATATCTCTTTTTTTTTTTTTTTTTTTTTCCTATCATGGACAAATGAAATTTTTAACTCTCTAGTAACTCAAACATAGAACTGCATCTCATTTTATTGTTTTCCTTGGGCTTAGAGACATAGAATATTTTATTTCAGATTCTTTTCAAATAGTTCTTTTACAGAAGGTGTACTACTCAATATTTGATTTTTTTCCCATATAATACAGTAGTGCCAAAAATAAGTCAGAGTGAAGCTCTAAGTAAACAAATTATTAGAGCTGTTTACTTTTTTAAATGAAGGTGTTTGGCAGATAAATTACAGTTTCATATGTACCATCTGTTTATTTAAAGAATACATTGCAATCATTATCCAGGTGTCTTGTAATAAAAAGTTTTAAAAACAGTCTGTACTGTTGCTTTTTCATTCTGAAGGAATCAGAATTTCACATGTTGAAAATTACCTAAGGTTATTTTTCTTCTGGAAAAAATACTGGCTTTGACTCATCAAAATCTCACAAGACTTCAATTCATTCGAAGCTTTAGCTTCCCTTTTGGTAACTTATTCATGACTTATAAACTCCTGAGAGTGGCCAATCTCCTAGGTAGAAATGACTAGATTTCTAGAAATGAGGCCTCAGTGAGTCATCATTTTGGCCTGAAAATCCCATTTCCAGGGGTAGAACATCAGGGATGGTGGCACACCCATTATGCGACATATGTTAATAAGAACCGAAGCATTTGTGCCTAAACATGTTTTTCCTGAAGTTTTTGGATGTAAAACAGAGAAATTGAACTAAGTTAGGAGTCATTCAGTGGCTGTGTCATGTACTGTTTTGTGGAACAGGATTAGGCAACTACAGACGAGCAGTGCTTCAGGGATTGGTTCCCTATGGGGTAATGATATCGGCTTGGAGGTAAGACCAGAGCTCAGGACCAGCCAAAGCCAGTTACCAGGGAACCGAAAATCCAAAGAGCCAGATGGCATGGATTACAGAATTATAATTGTGAATGAGCAGTCATAATTGGGAACCAGTTGGAAGCAAATAAGTCAGATAGGGACTCAGAAAGTAAATATAAGACATTCTGATGAAATCTGGCTGATACAGACTTGCTGGCTGAGTTTACTTTAAAAAAAAAAAAAAAAGGCTTCTTATGGTCCTCATAAAACTCAAATAATACTTGTGGGTATACATTTAAAAATTAAGGGGAGAATTGACGTCTTTGCAATATTAAGCCTTTGCATCCATGAATATACCTTTACTTATTCAAGTCTGTTTTAGTATTATTCCTCTAAAAGTCTTTCTATCTTAGGTCTATTCCTGGCTTCATGGTGATTTTGTTGTTGCTATTGTTTTATAATGGAAAGGAATTTTGTTTCTGTTACATTTTCTAATTGATTATTATTGGTGTATAGGAACCTTAATAATTTTGATATTGACCTTGTATCCTGCACACTTTGTGAAATTTCCTGTTAGTGAGAATTCCACAATAATCACATAGGTAGCCAATATATATAATTTCCTTCTTCATTTCCAGTATATTGCATTGGCTAAGATTTATAATCCAATAGAGGAATTATCTTCATTTATTTTTTAAATGTATTTTTAAAAACTCATAAATGTTGAATTTTATGAAATGCTTTTTTTCCTGCATCTGTTGTTATGATCATGTGGTTTTCTCTATCATCTGTTCATTAATGCAATACCTAATAGTTTTCTATTATTGAACTCTTCTTATATTCCCAGAATAAACAGAATTAGGTCATGATGTATTATTTTATACACAACTTTACTCATTTAGATAATATATTATTTAAGATTTTGGCATCTATATTTTTGTTAGATTGGTCCCTTAATTTGATTTGGTTTTAAAATGTGCTATATAAATGTAGGTCTGTCTTTTTCGTTCCTAATAGCGTTTGTGTTTTATTTATTTTATTGATTAGTCTTTATTCTGTTTCTTTTTTGGCAAAGCATGTTTTGATTTCACTGGTCATTTCGTTTCTTTCTTTGCTTTTTATTTCACTAAAACCAGTTCCTAACTTTATTATTTTCTTGCTTCAACTTTTCAGATTTATTTTGTTTTACTTTTCCTAGTTTCTTGAGTTAAATGTTTAACTCATTTAGCTTTTTAGGAAACTCAGTTTCAAGGTACTTTCCTTTTCAAAGAAATGAATTTGTACATTTTTCTTTGTAGTACTTTCATTGTCATTTGCTTCTAAGTATCTCATAATTTCCATTGTAGTTTCCTCATTATCCTATGAGCTACTTAGGGGTGCATTTTAAGGTTTTAGGGTGTGTGTGTTTATACACGTGTGTGTTTCCGTATAAGAAAACAAAGTCTGTATAATATTAATTATTCGAGATATTTTGAGACATACTCTATTCTCTAGTTTCTATCTTTGGCTTGTGGTTTTAAGGTTGCTTCTACCTATTCTTATAGTACAGAACTAGGTCTTAAATTTACAGTTTAAAGCTTCTTCCCTGCTTTAAGTGGAGGATATAGAAAATCTACAGACCAGTCCTACAGGTCTCTTGATTTAATACTTGATACTAACTGTATCTGTGTTCCTTGCCTTCCTAAGTCAGCTGCTCCATGGAAACAGTAACCCTAGGAAGTGGTTGGGAGTAGTTTTTGTTGTTGTTATTTTTAAGTGTGTTTTATGGGATGGAAACACCTTTCCTGTCTGCAGCTTTAAGCAGTGGTCACTGACTCACCTGGACCAGTTTTTGGCTACCTGCTCTCAGGAGCTGAACTCTTGGCTATTGCTGCCTACTCTTGGACACGGCGCTCTGATGACCATTGGCTTGGGACCCACTCAGTGTCTTGAGTTTTTTGGTTGTTTGTTTGTTTATTTGTTTCTGATTCAAGAGAAATTTTATTTTGCTTTTGATCCTACTATCCCATTTTGGTTTTCCCTTTCTGTATTTTATTCCTATGTGTTCAGATCAGAGGGAGTTCACCAAAGCTTTTCTGGGCTTTTTTTTTTTTTTTTTTTTTTTAACTTTTGGAGTTAAAGTCACTTTGAAAGGGGCACAGTCTCTACAGTTAGATGCACTCCACAGCCTTCTCTCTTACTGGCCCTAAAAGCTTCTGAGTGTGCAAATCCTTATGTAAAATGCAGTTCTTTAAGTTTTCAACTCATAGATGCCATTATTTTTGACTCATAAAGGATTTTGAAAAGTTTACTTCACAAAATATACCCCGCCCCCCATTTTGCCTGCATATAGCTTTACTCCCTTTAGATTGCAAACAGAGTATCTACAGAAGAAATGGTTAATGGCTAGTCTCAGAGTCTGCATCAGTATTGGGATCAATAAATGATCTTTTAAAGATCACTGAACCTTGCTTGGCCTTAACTCCCTCATCAGTTAAAATGAGAGAAATGGATTTATCTGACCTTTGAGATTCATGTAGGAACATGGCTGGGTCTATATCCTGAATCTGAGTAAAAAATATAATAATACTAAACAGCACTTGAGAGAACCTACCATATGGTGTGTAACTGGGTGTGATGCTATGTCTAATCCTGTTAATTTAAAATTCTTCAAAAGCCATTAGTGAGTTGGAAGACGGGGTGAAAAACATATTAATTACATGGGCAAATGACGCTACATAAGGAGGTGTTGCAACTGTGAGGGGAAAGAGAAATGACGGGTGTGGTTTATTACCTATGCATGGCCAAGAGAGAGCAAAGGACTCGCTGACTGATGCACACATTATGTTTGTTATTCTAGCACAAATTTTTCTTAACGAGCCAGATTCTCCCATTGTTTAAATTGTTCCCTTAATTCTTCCAAGGCAGTTGGCATACCATGCCCTGGAGTCTCAAAACTGCCTTTGATGTTATACTGATGTCCCAAATGTTATACTTCTCAAAGTGTAGTTTAGGCAGTTGAGAAGATCCGACTCAATTTAATGTTTGGTTTTAAGTACCAGGGGCTTTTGCACGATATCTTGTTTACTCCCTGGAGAGTTATATTAATTGCAATAGGAACACCGAAGTGGTGACACACTTAGCATTATTTATCTCTGCATTGGCACATGGAGGACCTATTTAGCTAGTGGGGGCATCGGAAGCATCATTTTCAGTTTCTAAAGAAATCAAGTTTTATTCCCAATCCTTCGCATTTCTTAGCAAACTTCTCTGTAGACTTAATGATCTACTCACCTTCTCAAAAGAACACTAAGTATTAATAACGAAATATCCCAAAGAGACCAACATTTTGTTGACTTCTAGTTTTCCTAATTTTTTAGATTTGCTGATTATGACATAATTTTGGTTACTTATTCTTTCATATTTGTTGTTGTTGTTGCTGCTACTGTGTCGACCATCAAAGCAATTTCATAACATTGACTGGCATGCTACTACTTTCTGGTGCCCTGAAGTGTTTATTTCCGTACACATGCTCACAGTTGCCATAGCTCAAGTTCAAGACTAATATATCATTCTGTTATCAAATATTTGCCCTTCACATTCCTTTCCGTTCCCCAGGTTTTGTTTTGTTTTAATTTTGACTGAAATTAATTGAAGTTACCCCTTGGGTAACTTTACCCCCCAGCCCCCATGAAAAACAAGAAGACAAGTTCTTTTCACTTTTAAGTTTTACAGCTATTCACTATACAGTGTAGCTGAAAGGAAACATCAAAGGTAAACTAAACCACATTTAAATAGACTTTCACACATTTTTATCTGTATTCTTTTCAAGGAGAGAGAGAACAGATCTTTTGCCTTTCTCTTTTCTACTTTCCTCTTTGAGTGGCCATCATCAAACATCCTTTTTTCCATTTTCACACATTAAGCCAGTATTTATCTGACAAACCATTTCTTCTCTTTTATCTATCTTATTTTGAACACAAGTAATGCGTACTCATTGTATACATTCCTGAATAATATGAATTCTTGAAAGCACAAAAAAGATTCAAGTCTAAAACAATAAAATCCACCCAGATTTGTACTCCTCTGAGGTACCTACTGCACCGTTTTGCATGCTTACGCACTGTCTTCTACAAATCTTTTCTCATATACACGTGGTTCACAAGGCTTTGATCAACTTTGCTGTTATCTTTGAAGAACAGTGACAGTTGCCCACCAGGATACATCTACTACTCTGAATTTTAAACGTTTGAATTTCATTTAAAAAGCAGAATGATCCATTACATCATCATATGCTGGAAAAGCTCAACCAAGGCCAGTGTCGTCAGGATCAGGCTTCTGAGAGCTTGAAGCTGCAATAGAGAAGTGCCCCAGCCACGTTTGCCTGCAGGTGGGCAGTCAGAGGGACCAGTGTATGTGGACATAGGGAACGGCTCAGGCTTCTCCAGCAAGTCTACACATCTGAAAGAAAAATAACCACTTCCCAGACCATAAACATTAATGAAATAGCATTTTACTTCTTTGGCATCAAACATTAACTGACCGTTACGTACAGCCCTATAATTTATAATTCTAAAAAATCATAAAATGTAATCAGGTTGGAAAAATAATCTTAGTTTGGCTAATCTTGTGATTTCTCTCCAAAATATTTCTGGATTTAGTCACTGGTATCCTGTTACGCCCCAAAGATATTTCACTGTACGCATATTTGAATCAGGTACAGAATTTCATGAGTTGAATCTTCTTTATCTTCTGCCTCAGATCATGTTTCATATGACTAAAACTCTTCACACAATGTCCACCTACATTGTCCTGTGTATGCAGGATTGGGTGAGATCAGAGGACACCAAATGGAAAGCAATGGGCCAGACCCGGCTCACAGTTATCTTTTATTTAGGTCTGAATTTTTTTAAAAAAATTTAAAATAAATCTGTTGCCAACATTTAAAAACGGATAGAAGGCACATAAATATATGGAGGCCTTGCTTTTCAAGAGACCAGACAACGCTGGGACTATATTGAAGTCTAACAACAGTCGGCTTGGATCGCCGTATACGTGGGGCGCGCCCTCTCTTGCTA
The DNA here is from genome assembly GCF_028021215.1 of Eschrichtius robustus. NCBI lineage: Eukaryota > Metazoa > Chordata > Mammalia > Artiodactyla > Eschrichtiidae > Eschrichtius > Eschrichtius robustus. The sequence goes on from NC_090825.1 coordinate 66,376,275, forward strand.
TCAGCCCAGCACCTCCAGGTCTTCCACACCTGGCTGCGGTTACTCATTCCCCTCCATCTGCTTTCACGTCTACGGCTTCTTCTCTGTGTGTTACTCTGCTTCCCCCTCACCACTGAAGTTCTTCATGGGCTCATAGTATAACCACACCTCGCAACCAATTATTTTTCCTTTCTTAAACTTATTTCTACTTCTGGAATGCTCCTTTGGTTGTTGCTGTTTTGTTTCCATAGGTCCTTTCTCTATTTTCATAGTTGCCTCGTGTCACATTTTTACATTCCAGTTAAACCGTTTGCAATTTTCTGAAGTTTCATATGGTCTTACACGTCACAGAATTCCTTCAGCCTGTGTTCTTTCCTCTTCTCACAACGCCCGTGTTCTTCTCATCCATCCTTGGACATCACATGGTCATCCTCCAGGAGTCAGTACCAGTGCTGCCTTTTGCTGGCACAGCCGGTTCCTCTACCAGCTAAGTTAAGGGTCTCTCCCTTTGTCTGCCAGAGAAACCTTAGACACAGTTCTATTAAAACACGTATCCCATTTGTAACTCTAGAGTGTGCTCGTTGATCTGTTTATCTGTAGCCCCTCAGCCTCTCTGCCCCGGACTCATTCCTTCAAAGTCAGGACCAGGTATCATCAAGGCTCAGTGTGTTCACACTCAACAATGTGCTCAGCACATAGTAGGAGTTGAATAAAGGAATGAGAAGTAAAGGATGCACTTAAAGGTACATTTGTGGTTCTCTAATTGTTTCATTACATTTTACTTTATTTGATAACTTTTACTAAACTCACACTTCTAACATTTGATGGCATAAGATTTCTCCTATCCTCTTCTCTTTCCTTCCCTTACTTTTACAGGTTGAAAGCATGCCCATGTACACACACACACACACACACACACACACACACACTGCCACCACCACCACTACTATCACACAGCAGAGTATACTTAAAATTGTTCCAGTAGCACAGAAATGGAGATCTAGAATTTGCAATATAAATATCAGACTTATATGCTATAGTGTCTTATATAGTTTATTAAATTTTATGTTTAAAACTTGCTCTAAAAGTAAATAATAATAATTAGAGGAAGAATTTCATGTAGAGATAGAATGAAAGGAAATTCTGAAGGCTCAAAAGACTGCTAGTTACTATGGATCGTGTAAATGTGGCTGCTTTCCGAAAAGATGTTAGAAACTTTTAGACAAAGCTGTAAAGGAGTTGACTACAGAAAACTTCTTCATGATTACAGTATCACGTCTACTTGCAAACATGGGCCATGAATACCGTCATCTGTGTGCCTACTTTGGAGCTGTTTGTCTTTATAGGACTTTACACAGCTGCCAGCTAATGCAGACCTTTATATGCAAAATCTGACACTGATATTTTCCCCCAAATGAAACTTCGATTCATAAATTATATGAATGCGGGTAGCAGTATTCATTTATAAAATAATGCAGCTATCACTTAGTAATGCAATTCAAAACATCCTTCACTTTATTTAGCCATTTCCAACCCCATTACATGTGACGATGAAAAGAATAAAAAATGATTAGACGAGGAGTAAAAAGTGGGCAAAAGCATTTCCCGGCATGTTGCCTGCCTCGTGGCAAAATGATGGAACTGTAGCATTTTATTTCCTATTGAGGAGATGTTTCTTGCTTAGGTGGCCTGTTTCTGATTAAAAGCATGTTTGTAATATTGCATTTCACTTCCCGTAAACAGAAAAATATGTTCTGTGCCAGGAAAGAGGCTGGTACTAGCTGCAAAAACATAGGAGATGTTATTGTGGCAAGACAGAATATCCCTGCTTCCAAAGCTGGTAGGATGGCTGGTTTTGAAAACGTAGCAAATCTTGTCTCTTAGCTCCTAATTTCTCTATATCGGGTCAGGGATTAAAGTGGTAGTGGTAACAATAATAGTTGCTAAGATAACAATAATAGCTCTAAGTTTTGGAACTTTTTCGAGTGTGTTACATTACAGATAAATATATTATCTGTAATTGTCAAAACAACCTGGAAATGTGGACTTAATTGTCCTAATTTACAAATGTGGACTCTCAGCCTGAGCCCAGTTAAGTGACTTCCCTGAGGTGGGCAGTAAATGCCCAAGCCCAGACTGCTGCTGTCAACTCTTCTCTCTCATTCTTGTACCTGCCTAACTTAGGGGCTATAGTTAGTGTTCCTTTGTGCAGACTAGGAGGTTTCCGTTGACTGCCTTCCTTAATGTAGTTCGTGGGTCTGTGTGATGGGGGCACTCTTTGCTTGCTTCCGTAAACTTTTTAGACTTCTCAAAGTATTTTGCTGTTTAGAATTTTCCTTTTGAATTTGGGGGAACTGGTCTGGATGCAGGTCTGCTCCGTCTCTTTCAGGAGGGGCAGGGAGAAGGCACATCCGTCTCTCCTGTGGCACTTGGGGAGTGTCATCCTGGCAGGTCATCCATCATGGGAGCATTCAGGACACAGCCGCTGGTGTACTCATTTACAGATGCTGACTGAGAAGCAGCTCAAATTGGAGTTCGATGAAAAATAGCTTGCTAAAGGACAAGGGAAATATTTCCCATTTACTTTTCCGATATGTGGTGCTGGGTATGGGGACCTTGCATTCTGAGCAGAACGTTGCTAATTTCTCACATGTTCTTTATGAAGAAGTGCAAAACCAGTGAGCAGCATACAGCCCGAGGAACGCGTCTCAGGTGGCTTGTGAATTACACAGCCAGATGGCCTCAGCTGCCCAAGGACTGTTCCAAAGTCATACACATTCTTTATTCATTAATTTAAAATTTTGCTTAACATTTTTATAGGCACAAGTCTTTTCTGCAAGGGGAAAAATCCATTCCAATGAGAAGAAAAAGAGTAAATTTGGACATTATTTGTTTCATAGGAAAGACAGTCCTATACTTATAGAAAAAGAAAAGAGTAAATGCTAAGGTAATATATGTGTTCAAAATATATTCACAACGTGTTTTTGCATCTCATTTATCAAAACTATTTAAGTCTTACCATTATTTCCCTCTTACTAAGATCCTATGCCTTATTAGTAGCAGATGGAGCCCTGTAGACTAAATGTTCGGTTTTAAATATAACATGAAGCTTATTGCATGGAACTGCTTTTCTTTTCCTCTTTTAGTTTACTTCTTTTTCTTAATCCTATATGATCCTGATATTGTATTTTTAGTCAGTTGGACTCTTTACCAGTTTTATACAGAAAAAGGTACTGAGTTGGATCTCAGGCTGAAAATTTGATAGTTGGAAGTAAAAGAAAGGATTTAAGGAACCACGGTCAACACCAGAAAAACTTTATGTTAAATATAGACAAGAAGATCATAAAATAATGGCTGTAACTAGATAATGTTTCTTTTTTTCAAAAACCCCACGCTCAGGAATGCCCTGGCCGTCCAGCAGTTAGGACTCTGTGCTCTCACTGCTGAGGGCGCAGGTTCGATCCCTGGTTAGGGAACTAAAATCCCACAGGTTGCGGGGCACAGCCAAAAAAAACAAAAACAAAAAACCCCAGCTTGATGCTTATCACCATAGTATAATTTCTGAAGCAACTGTCATGGATATATTATGGAAGGGCAAAGGAAAATGAATCAGATCTTTTTTTTTGCATTTATGTGTCTACTCATTCGATCGACACGTTCTTCCCTCTATTTGGCATAATCTGAAAGTGGTACTTTCGAAATTATTAAGACAGCACAGATGGCCTGCTCTCATCAGTAGGGCCTCTACACAATCCATGAACAGACCACGTCTGTTCCACTTCCAAGAGGTTCGTTCTGAATCTCTCTCTTCACCTGTCCCCGTTCCTGCCCTCCAGGGTAGCACACAACTCTCTCTCACTTAAGTCTTTTCTGGGGAGCCCAGTCTTCCCCTGCCTCAGAAAAAGTGTAGCATTTAATTACATGTTGCTCAGTCCTCTGCTGTGTTCCTCTTTGGTATGAGTCTCTCTCTGCAGCACCTAGACCGTGGGTCCCTTGAAGATAGGGAACATGGCATCTGCATCCCTCAGCACAGAACGGGGTATCAGCTCTCAGCAGGAACTCATTGATTCAGAGCCTGCTTTCTGCTTCTTTACTTTTATTATTTAATTGGGTGAGATTCTGCAGGGCATAAACTATACCCTTGAAACCAAGGCACCCTTGGGACTATATTACCTAAGGCACACGGGCCTTATTTATTTACTGTTTCAATATACTGAGTTAGCTGTACTATCAATCACACCGTCTGACAGTCTTAAAAAATGCAATGCTTCTTCTACATTTTTCGGCTTTGCTTCTTCTCTTATGACCTTTTTGAAGCAGTGGAGAGGGACTAGGGAGGAGGAGTGCATGTCATGCTCTGTCAGCTTCTAGAACCTCAATTAGAAAACTCAAGGAGAACAAGAATTCCTTTTGTCATATACTTTTTTTTTTTTTTTAAAAATAATAAAGAAGTACCTTCCTATAAGTATAGAAAATCCTAGTATTTCTTTTCACTCTTACAATTAGAGGCATGGAATGAGCAGGTGATGCTTCCCTTAGGGTGGCGTTTGTCCAGGTGGATCTGTGGCTATGCTCCTGCTTTCTCTTTTCATTTAGAAGCCATCTCATTCTAGTGCATCTGAGAGGGCATGGGTGAGCGTTTGGGGGCTTGTTTAGGGGTGAGTCCTCAGGAACTCTCAGCCAAAGGACATTTCCGATGAAGTGTTCTAAATAGCACTTCCCTGGCCATCAGGTTTTCTGGGAGCTCTGGATTCGGAGGATGAACCTAGGGGCAATGAGCTGAAAGCAAGAGTAAGAGGGACAAGTTAATCCCAGGACAGAACCACTACAAAAATAGCCAACCTAAAGAGGTATACAAATTTTAGATGTATCCAGGTTAGTGTTGAAATACCCATTGTTTGAAGGGTGTCTGCGCAGAGAAAAAAAAAAAAAAAAAAAAGGTCAAACCTATCTTATGTAAGGAAAACAGAAAGCTGGGTCCAGCCCAGGAGCAAGGGATTGCTAGGAACTTTGTGAAGAAACTAGGACAGTGGCCAGTTTGGTTGAACTAGGACAGACCCTGGTCCTAGCAGAAATCTTGGGTGAAAACCCAAGACTTGGGTAAAAGATTCATTAGGTAAATCAGATACACACGAAGGGATCTGCAGTCTTATGCCCTTACAAGTACTCTGAATGCTAAATGTATCCTGAAACTGGGTGGGGGGGGGGTGGTGCATCTGGCAGACAGGATCCCTGACGTTCTTTGCTGGACTGTGGGAGCTCTCAAGCTACTACGTGACATGACTCTGATTGCCTCAGGGTCCTGCACTCCACACACCTTTATTACTGGCCTCAGGGCAGGACAAGTGTTGGCCGGAATTCTTATAAAGACTCCTGAGAATTCAGGTCATTTTGACTTTCAGTTGAAATGGCACTAGGGTGGCCCCAGATTCTTGGGCCCAACCTTGTTCTTGGGTCTGCCCTAGAGTGAACCCAAACCCTCAGTGCCTGAATTACTTGGATGGGTCCTCTGGCTTCCAAGACCACAAGGGCCCTCTCTAGGCAAGAGCAGACTCCAGGATTAGCCCAAGCAAAATGTATTTCTTTGGAATCCATCTAGGATGGAAATAGCCTTCCCAGGTCTGCAGCTGTGTGTGGTACAGCACTGCTCAACCCAGCACATTCTCCCTAATGTATGACTTCAGAGGGAGGGTGGCGCTAAGGTGGAGGCTGAGGGGAGAGGTTTCTCAGAAATGTCAGTGTCACAAAGCAGCTCTTTTTCTCAGTTGAACAACTTTGAGCCTATTGCTTTCATTTCCCTCAAATATCTATCAGGGCTTTGTAACTTATGAGCAAACAAACTGAAACAGAAAGCCATTTTTTAAGTTTAAGTTTTATATTTGGTACAGGATTAGAAACTGGGCTCTGTTCACACACCAGCTATAGCCTGTAGCACAGAAACTGTGCCTGCTCTTCCAACACATTGCAGTGATGTTCGGTTGGAAGGGGATTAAGGATAAGAAAAGTAAAAAAAAAAAAAAGGTCAGTTTCTATTTGTAGGTAGTTCTCAGTGTCCCCTCTCAGAATCTCAATTACTTCTTTCTTATTTTCTTTTCCACGTGTCTCATGGCCTTAAGACTCGTTGGAAACACTAACGTCCTACATTCTCACCAATGGCCGTGGATCGCAGCGCCACGCACTCACATTTTACTGCAGTGTCCTGAGCTGCCCAGTCATCTCATACTAAATTTAGGATTTAAATAAATAGAGTATTTTCGTTGCAGCACTACTAGAAAGCAGCTGCAATAAGGAGAAGTGGTTCTGCTGCTTTTGTATTGCTGTAATGGGAAGCATAATTTTGAGAGTACTTTTTGTTCTTTTTTTTTTATTCCAAGATATTTTACGGGAAAATAAAATATTTTCCCACTGTAGCAGCGGCAGACTAGCCCCTCAGATAAATGAATTCCTTAGTTAATTTTTTTTAAACTAAGCAAATATAGAGAGAAACTAATTCTTTTCTTGAGCGATTCTGAGTAAATTAGTTGTATATCCAGATCTAGACTCCAAACCAGAAGTCCCAAGTTGAAACTGTGGTCATCCTCTCAGCCTCTTTAGAACCCCTGGCTGTTCAACTTCGCGTGTCTGGTGTTATTCTCTAATGATTCATACGGATGCATCTTGCTCCCCAACAAGTACCTTGAGGAGAAGGACGGATGTTAGTCTTCCTCAGACTCTCTCATAGCACCTGCCGTGGACCTGGGCACACAGTGAAGCCATCAAGAAATCTTTGCTAAAGGGATGTGCCCTGTTGACCTAAAACGATAAAACAGACAGTTACTTTACCAGCAGAGTGGGCTTCTTCAGTAACAGAAACGAATCGCAATTCAGAAAACACGGGTTAGGGCGAACCACAGGCAAGTCCAGAGACCAAAGGAGAGGAACGTTCTTTTATAGAGAAGGGGGAGTTGGGAGGAGCCGTTATAAACAAAGAGTCCATTGGAGGAAACTGGGAGTTCAACGTGTAGTGGCGTTTCATTGGCAGAGTTGTGACAGTCTCTCATTGGCTGGGCTGTTGCTAGGCGAAGAGAAATTCTTCCTTCCTCCTGCTGGGTAGTAAGGTAGTAACTTTCTTGCTGTTGGAGTTGCAAAGGTTCCTCTCTTTGTTTTTGGTCTGTAACTGATCTCAAGCAGCAGGGTGTGAAATATTTCCCTTCTGGTCTCCTCACTCCATTTTAAATGAGGTTTCTGTTTATTAGTTTTCACAGCCTTAATATGAAATTGACATTTTAGAATCAAGACTTAACTTTAGTTTCTATTCTATGATCTCATCTGGACTTTCTAATTTGGACAGTTTACAATAAAACTTGATTATTTTGGAGAATAATAAAAAAGGACTTACTTTAAAAAATAGTTTTTTGAACATATACAAGTACAAAATATAAAAGCTGCTACAAAATATAAACTTAAAAGGTAAGGCTGCTTCTTACCTCTGTCTTCTAGTCACCCAGTTTTCTTCTGAGAGGCAAACAGAGGCCTCCTGTGTAACTCTCTAAAAATACTACCTTCATTTACAAACACACACACAGAGAAATATATATGTACATTATCAAATTCTAGCAAAATATGTACACTGTCCTGCAATTGATTTTTTTTTTTTTTTAACCTAACAGTATATTCTGGAGAATTTTCTGTCAACACATAGAAAGCTAATGCATTCTTTCTAAGAGCTGCATAGGATATATTCTATGGTTGTATATTTTCCCAGACTTTTCACTATTATCAATTACATAGCAAGAATATCTTTGTATATATGTCATTTTATAAATGGGTAAGTATAGCTAAACAATAAATACCTAGAAATAGAACTGTTGCATAAAGGCATTGACAAATTGCTTTGAGCCAACTTACAATGCATGTGGTGACTGTCTCCTTGACATGCCCTGTGATACCCAAGTAAAGAAAGTCACATTATTAATGGCAAATGCTTACATAGCACTTAGCCTGCACCAGGTGCTGGTTTATGTGCTTTACATATATTAGCTCAAACAAGACTCACTACAACCTTGTGAGGGAGGTACTTTCATCATCTCCAATATACAGATGAGACATTTTGCCTCAGGTCACCCAGCTAGTAAATAGTAGCTGACAGCTGAGCCCAGGCTGTCTGGCTCCAGGAGTCAGTTCTTGTAAGTATACCCTAAACTGCGCCAATCATGACAATTTTTAAAAAATATACTGTATGAGATATAAAAAGAATTTCTCAAGAAATAAAAGTTCAACTGTTGAATAATCATTGCATGAGACCCTACCATTGTACCCTCCTTGTTGCAATCTTCCACAGCACCCTGAGTCCCTCCCCAGCATTTCTTGAAAGCATTAGTTCCTGGTTCGCTAGTACATTTTGTTCATAATTTGGCAGAATATCAATGCTCGTGTAGATGAAACTTGCATTGCTCTGGCTTATCAGTTTCTCAGTCTCCTCTCCCTCAGTTACCTTACCTTTCACCTTACCTCAGCTCTCTTTCCTGCTATCATAACCAAGATCTAGATCTTGTCATCATCAATAACTGCATCTCGTTTATAATGTCACTTTCAAGCATCCTACCTTCAGACCAACAGTTCCAATGTTCCTACTCACTTCCTCCAATACCCCTACTCCACCAGCTCAGTGACCTTACTGAGGTCTACATTCTACTGATACTGTGAACAAAGAAAGAACAAAGAGCATCGCGCATCACCCAGTTATATCAGAGTTAAATCATAACCTATGGCAGTTGCTCACCAACAGTGTACCATGAAAGGAATTCAGGATGAAAAACAGGATAAGGCACTCTCTGCTTTGGATAAACAGACCCTACATAGTTGAATGTATATCTCAGGAAGAATTTCAGTAACCCCAGATTCTGGCATCTTCCCATACATAGAAAAGCACTAAAATCATTAACTTGAGATATCTGTTGTATACTTGACTACATGTATTTCCTAGCCAAAAAAAAATCATATATATGCTAGCTTCTCCCCTACCTCTTTGGGCCAGTTCCTCAGAGCTATCTCCTGGGCTATAGTCCTCAGTAAGACCCTGAAAGAAAACTTAAACTCATAACTCTTATGTTGGGTGTTTTTCTTTAAGTCAACAATACTGTCATTTTTTTCACTATCATCCTCACATTGGTGCCCTCACTTTTCCCATACACAGTAGCTTATCTTTCACAGTTCATTGCTGTAATCAGTTTTACCTAGAATGTTGCATAGCCTGAAAAATCTCTCTGCTTCTTTGCCCCCTTTCTATATATTCTTAAAACAGCAGCTGATGCTATTAAAATGTAAGTTAGATTAAGTTACATGTTAGTTTAAAACCCTCGAATGTCCTTCCATTTCACTCAGGAAAAAGGCAAAGTATTTTAAATGGTTTATAAGGCTGTATACAGCCACTCTGGCTGTTTCATACCACTCTACTTAAGCCACGTGTTTCCACCCAAAGTCTTTGTATTTGCTTTGTGACTTTGCCTGGAATATTTTTCTTCCAGATATCCACAAGGCTCTCTCTCTCACTTCCATGATCCCAAGAAAAACAGTGTTGCAAGTACGATAATTTCAGTCACAAAAATCAAGTGTGCAAATGTTAATTTCGTTCCTTTTTTTTACTACTGAGCTCAACATAGTGTATTTCCCTTCATTAACTGAACTTTCAGTCAAGCTTTAATCACTTATTGTTAAAACTTGGTGTTAAATTATGTCTCTCACACTCTTTCTCATGAGCTTTTCCTCATAGGTAATACAAATTCCTGGTTTTGGAGAGGTTTACTCAAGAGATATGACATGGGAATGGGGATACATTTGTTCCAGAGCAACAGGCTCTGTCAAGACTAATTTTTGCTTGAAGTGTATACTTCGCATTTGTTTGCAGCTTTGTTTGTAATAACAAAGAACTGGAAACAACTTCAGTATTCCATAAGTGGAAGATAGTGCTTGGCACACTTATACAATGAAATGCTCTTTAGCCATTAAAAAGTAATGAAAGTGTATCTGAAAATGCTGGATTTGGAAAGATCATCAAACTAAGTGAGAAAGACATAAGAGAAAAAAGATATAAAACAGTGTATAAAGTGTAGTTCCTGTATATTTTCTCTAGATATAAGTGAATAATAGAGTTATACTTAGTATAATATAAATACATAAAAATATTTCTTTTAGTATACATAGGCAACCACTGAAAGAGTTCACTTTGGGAAAAGGGAGGCTGAGGAGACAGTTTTCCTTCAATTTCTTTTTTTATAGCTTTATTTAAAAACCATGCACATTTAAATAATTTTTGTATTTAAGTTTTAACACACATTAAATTATTCAACTGAGTCATTTAGCATAAACTTATTTGTTAGTTATTCAGTAAACAACAGATAACTCTTAGACTTTTACTGTGAGCATCATACCATGCCAGGTGCGGGGGAGGCCATAAAAGAAAAAGAAACAATCACTGACCTAACAACACTTAAGATAAAATAGGAAAAATAAGATTCACAGAAACAATAAGAGAAGAGCATAAAAACCATATAATTCAGGCTAATGTCTATGAAGTGGATGATAGATATTATGTGAACTGAGACAAGGAGAAGACAAGTTGCCAGGTATCATCAGGTAAAAAAGATATAATTTGAATTTGGTGTTGAAAGAAATGTAAGGATTAGATTAGGGGAAAGAAGTGGAGAAGATAATCCAAGAAGGAGTAACATACATGAGGCAGCTTTAGTAAGCTCACAGGTAACAAACCAGCAAGGTCGAAATGTTTTAGGACAGTGGATTGGCACGAGCATGAGAAGTGATAGAAATGGGTAGAGACTGGGGAGGAAATAAGTTTGAAGACTAACATAGAAGTCAAAGTCTGAGTATTTCAGTCTAAAGTGGAAGAATAAAATTTGGATGCAAAGAAAAGGGTGAATCCAAAATATGCTGGAAGAGAAAAAACACTTACGTTGAGCCTGATTAAATGTAAGCACTGCGAGATAATTTTCAGAAAATAAATGTTTCCGAAGAAAAGTTTCTACTTACTTTGGGTACATCTTGATATAATATATATTGATATAATATCATGTCTATCCAATTAAGAGCTGAAGAATAGAAAAAATAGTTTTATAAAATGTCTGTTGATATATTACAAATAACTATAAATCTGTTTAATAAACCTGAATGTAAATTCAAAACTCAAAAGAGATAAAATAAAAACATAATGTATTAAGAATAACCTAGATGCAAAATTTAGATATGACAGAAAATATTGAGAAACTAGGCAGATGGAATGAGAGAAATAAAAATACACTGCTAACTCATTTTCTCTTGAGGGACTGGAATGTTTTTATGGAACTCATAATACAACGTTTCAAACTTGACTCCAAACATTGGGAAACAGTGTTGCCTCCCTGCTACTTCCTCTGGATTGGCCCAGCTCTCCGAGGTGGTGTTAAGAGAAGGGAATAGAATCCAAGGTCTAGACTGATTAGATTGCCCTGAACCCCTACACAGAATGCCAGAAGACTGAGCATCTGCTTTTGCTCAAGGGACATTTCTTAATACATAAGGATTTCTTTTAAGCAACAATGCCACAGTAACTAGATGAGGCAACTTGGATATAAAACTACAAGATTTATTACTTAACATCTATTCCAGCCTGGGTCAGAAAGAGTAGTAATAAGTCTGCAATGCTCAGGTCTCTCTTATACTTCTTTTTACAGATGTCACACTCTTTCCCTTCATTGACATCAGTCTTTGTCTCCATCAAAAATCCTTTCCAAACTCCTCCCAGACTCTCCCCCAATTAGGCACTCTATAGGCCACATGTGCCCCCCCCCATTATTGTTCACTTCATTTGCATGTGGGTTTTCCTATTATAATTCACTTCCATAAGGTAGGATCCTGTTGTCAGATCAATAAAATAAAGCTTCGATAAGAACCCTTAATGCCACCTGGTCTGATTTCTAATACATTCTCACTTGCCCTTCTGTAGTAGGCTGAATAAGGGCCCCTCAAAAATGTCTACTCTGTAGTCCCTGGGACCTGTAAATATGTGACATTTCATAGCAAAAGGACTGTCCAGGTGTGATAAAGGTAATGGAATTTGAGACGAGGAGACTATCCCTTTGAGTCTAGTCTAATCACATGAGGCTTTAAAAGGGGAGAATCTTTCCCAGCTGAAGTCAGACAGACACAGTGTGAGAAGGATTCGACCTATCATTACTGACTTTGAAGACTGAGGAAGGAGACTAGAAGCCAAGGAATGGAGGTGACATGTAGAAGCTGAGAACAGCTCTCAACAGACAGCTAGCAAGGAAACAGAACCTCTGTCCTATAGCTGTAAGGAACTGAATTCTACCAACTGTCAGAATAAGCAAGGAAGATTTTTTCTCCAGAGAGGAACACAAGCAGTGCCAACACCTTGATTTCAACCTTGTGAGACTCTTAGCGAAGACCAGAGCCCACTGGACTTCTGACGCATGGAAACTGTGAAATTTATAAATTTGTGTTGTGTTAAACGACTCAGGTTCTGGTAATTTGTCACAGCAACAGCAGAAAGCAAATATACCTTTGTCATGTGGTTAAGAGGATGCAGGTTATTCCATGGGTTTTACTTGTCTCTGTTCTTGTTCTCCTTCCCTTTTCCCCTGAATAGCTAGCTGATAAGCACAATTCTTTGATAAGCATAATCTAACTCCTTCAATTGCTTCTGGCAAATTCTGTTGCTTGTCCACCTTTATTGTACAATAGATTCTTTTTCTAATCAATGCATCCAACTCAACGTAGAAATTAAATAATTTTAATTGAAAAAAATATTCATGAATAGGATTTAGAATATGATGCATATGGTCTAAAACAATAGGAAATATGAAAACAGACAAACAAGAGTCCATATGGCACAAATTAGAAAAAAACAAAACATTATAAAAAAGATAGAAATCATTTAACAAGTAAATGGAAGTAAGGCCAAATATTATTACAATTATAAATCTAAAAGGGAGATTAGACTCTAAAACAAAATCCAAATGACATACTTAAACACAAAAGGGTTAAGTATTAAAGCACTTACAAAAGCATATATAATGCAATCAAGTTATAAGAAGGCATTGGTTACAATAATAACATCAGACAATGAATTAAAAACAAAAAGCACAAAATAGAATAAAGGTCTTCTTTTTATATTTTAAACTACATAATTTATGCAAAAGATTTAAGTGATATGAATCATCTATTAAATAAAATTTTATTGAATTATATAAAGCAAAAAGTTGTAAGGAGGAATTGAAAGAAACAAATTGAAGATTTTAAAATATCATGTAGAATTTGACAAAAGAATAAAATAATGATGCAGGTGCTTTGAATTAAAGAATAAGATTTATTTAAATTACTAAAACGTATGCCTTACAATAGAAATGCAACTTCTTTACCAGTGCCTATTAATTGGCATACCAATAAATTCCTGAAAAGAGACATTTTATGAGTCATATTCCTATGCAGAATGCTTTAATTTATATTAGAAACTTGCAGCAATAAATTAACATTAAAAATCTAATCATTTAGAAACCTTAAAATAATTTACTTAGTATCTATTGATTCAAAGCAGAAATGCAACCACAATATAGAGTATTTAGAAATCAACAACCATAGGAAAGTATATGGAATCTGGTCAAGGGAGTAACTCAGAGGAAAATTCATAGATTAATAACTGTATAGGACTAAATAAAAAAGCAGGAAAGAGTTGCACTGAAAAGGATCATAAAATAAAATGAAAAAGATGGTTAGATATGTTATGCTTTTCTAGAAAAATATAAATTACCAAAATTAATTGAAAGAAGATATGACTGAATCAAAAGAGATAGAAGCAATTCTTACCCCAAAATTGCCTACATGAAGGGTCTCGATCCATTCTAAAAACTATTACTGTGAGTCAAAATGCCATTCTAACAAGAGGATGGGAAAACAATGTATATATGTAGGTGCAATAGATGGTTTCCATCCACGATTAGTTCTAGCCAGAATGAGCAGACTGCTCTGACAGAGATGTGTCCCCAAATAATGCACAGCACCCCACCCGTAAGAGAATCGTTTTGCTTTAAAAATTCAGCCACCCCTAAAATGTGTGAACCAGAAAGGCCCTTATACCTAGATGAGTTTGTCCAGTTGCTTTGCTCCGCACGACAAGAGAGGTGAGTCCAAATGGACCATTAATGTGGTTTTGGGAACACGTCCTTGAATTGGCTTTCACTCCTTCCCTGTTTCTTCAGTTCCTCTGACCTTCATTCCATCTCCCTGAATCACTTTCTGAACAATCTCCCACACTGAAGGCTTTGTTGTAGACTCTGCTTTCTGCAGGACCTGAGTTAAAACATGAGAGAAAGATGGTGCCGTCCTGAAAGGAAAGATGAGATTGTGTTTTACCTGAGTCTAGCTTTTTCTGTGGGTGCTAGAAATGACTGCAGAGTACAAATTTAAGGACCTAAATTTATACCATGTAGACTCGTACTGCTTTGGGTGGATAGAGTGGGTCACAAGATGGAAAGAATATTCTTCACTATTTCACTTTTGCTTTCACTCATTACTATTACATAGTGAGACTAATTTGAAAACCCCTTTACACATCCATAAATAAACTTTTCCTTATGAGAAAACACTCCCCTCCAATTTTTAAGAATAAATCATGCCTGATGTTGTTACTGCTCATGAGCTTTACTGGTCTTTAAATATATGTAAGTTTTTTGGAAAGCCTTAGGTTTAGAATAAAAGATTTGAAAAACAAATTTCAGGAAAGTCAGGGATACAATGGAAGAAGCTTTGCATGAAAACCCTTTGGCATTCTTTCAAAAATTTTTAAAACATCATTCAGCAAGAGAGTCTGTTTAACACCCTCTGTGCTTTCAGAGAAATTAACACTTCAGCGGACGCCAACGATGCTTTTTTTTTTTTTTTTTTTTTTTTTCCTTTAAGTGATGGCCTTGCTCAAATTCAAGCTTTAGAGCAAATTTTCTAAATGCACATCCATAAAACATTTATGGACTATAATGAACACCTATTGTAGGAAATGTCTAAATTACCGGTTTGGGGAGGGGGAGGAAAAATTAAAAGCTAAGGGATGAAATAGACCAATGCCTGTGCTTGACATTATTGTTCACTGTTTTTTTCTCTCCTCAGATTAGAGCTTTCTTTACAGCAGGCCACAAATACCTATTTCTGTTTTACAATGTATGTGCTACTGCACCATGGGAAACCAAAAAGGAGTTTTTCCTGTTGACTGCTACCTGTCTGTCTTGCTGACACTGCTGGAAATGAACAGGGATACAGACCTGAGACAGGTTATCAATCCTGGGGAGAGTTATCTGCTCAGAATTTAGGGGCCTCGTTGCTCTGAGATTGGTCTGGATCTGTACAATTATAAGGTCAATCCCGAGAGAGAAGACCCAGAACCTGGGGAGGAAAAATAAGCACAAAGCTGGAGATAACTTCCAAGAGTCAGAAACTGTGGTCAGCGCTGACCTTGAATGATATTTTAGATAACTGCTTCATTCTTCCGTGCTTCACTGTGAAGAGACTTTGCAATTTTATGGCATAAGCTTTCAAGTCTCCATTTTGGCTATGGGGAAAAGTGTAAGAAATCTGATTAGATTTTACACTCAGATGTACCCTTTTTAGTAAATCTCCCTTGTGGGTCAAAGGAATTATATATGAACCCTAACTAATTGCTTAGAGGTTAGAGATATCTATTATTAATCACCAATGAGTCCAGAAATACAACCTATTTCAGGATCCACACTCTATTCTAATTTTCCTTTGGGTGGAGGGAGGGCACACCAATGGCACAAATTAAAATTTTTGTCCCATAGGGAAAACAGTGTCCAAGAACCAAATTGTTTTTCTTTGATCACCAAAAATAATCAGATCTCCAGCTGGTCAGGTTCCAATATGAATTTCCCTCCTAATGCAAAAGCTACAGAGGGGAAGGTATTAAACATACCCTAGGATAGAGGTGACATTATCCTGCAGGATAGCATATGCATGCCATATCTCTTCTAGATTGCCAGAGAGCACTTTTGAAGAAGGATCTGGTGGCACTTTTAAAATGCTTTACAATCTGCAATGTATGGGACTTCCTTTTCTTACTGTTTTATATTTACAGACTAAAAATCTAAACAGCCTGGCAGCTTTCTAGTTAATTTGATTATTTGGGACAGCCAGATTAAATAATTCAGTTCCCAGCTGGAATATGATTGACCTGAATGACCTGGTTTGGTGGTCTGCAGTTATCCAATTGACACACGTATTGCCAAATCTCCACTTCATGGCAGTTTTGCCGCGTTTGGAACCACTGCTTTAAGTATCAGTCCCATGAGACTTAAGCTGGCTCTTGCTGCTAATGAGTCTAGTTACACGTGTTGCCCGCTCACAACCTCCTTTACTGCCCAAAAAAATCCAGTTATAGAAGTAGATAAAAGACAGTGGGAGAGTTAGAGAATCAGGGTTAGATGGCGTTCAAAGGGTTGAGCAAGGTCATGCCTTCATGGTGAAGGAGGTGCCTGATAATTTCCATTTTCTCCTCGGCCTCACTGGGGACTTGAGTTAAAGTAGCCAACAGATGCACGTGACATCAGCAGTGACTGAGAGCAAGCTCCTTGTAGGGTTCATTCCTCTTGGGTCGAGCGTTTCTCAGGAATCCTATGAGAGTTTTCACTTGCAGAGTTCTGGGAAACAGCAGGGCTGCCCGAGAGCCCCACCCTCCTGGCATATTCTGGTTGGCATGGCTGCCAACCTGAGTGGCCCTGAGCCCAGGCTGAGTGGCCAAGCCACCCAGCCTGGCTATGGAGACAGGCAGAGTCTGCAGCTCAGCAAAGCCCTGGTTCCAGACATTTTTTGTCATAGATTTAATTTCTACTTTCAGAAATAGCCCTGAAGCAAGCAGTGAGCAGTCCATAAGAGATCTTTTGTGTCTTTTTCCCCCTACTTCTATATTATCCACGTCTAATTAAGAGGTATTTTTTCCCATGGGCTTACTTTCAAGTAGAACACTCAGTAGGGAAGTAAAGTTGTGATACAAAATTGTTCTGAAAACCAAATCGGAGGAATCAAGTCACAAGATGAGCTTTTACCTCAAGAATTTTCCTCATCACCACCCTTGGTACTGGAAACCACACAGGTACACACCACATGAAGAAGCATATTTATAAAGATTGAATTGTCACTCTAAGTTAAACATCAAAAATGAATGTGCATAGCAGCCGCATAACACAGGGAGATCAGCTCGGTGCTTTGTGTCCACCTAGAGGGGTGGGATGGGGGGGTGGGAGGGAGACTCAAGAGGGAGGAGATATGGGGATGTATGTATACGTATAGCTGATTCACTTTGTTATACAGCAGAAACTAACACACCATTGTAAAGCAGTTATACTCCAATAAAGATGTTAAAAAAATGAATGTGCAGTGCTAAGTGATTTTAATCTTATAACCAAGGTAAAAACCATCTAATATCTTTATCTAAAATATAACAGAAATAGGCATACATGTGTATAAGTGTCAGAAGAAAAGCAATATGTAAAATATTGAAACAAGATAAAAAAAATTATCTTAAATTGCAGCCAAACTTGAATTACATATTAGAAACTTTCTAAATGGAATGTTTTATCGAGGAGAAAGAGTGGTTGTCAGAAGATTTTTTAGGTAAGGTTTTATTTTTATTTATTTAAAAAATTTCAGAACATCTTGTTTATGTAGAAGCAGAGGTAGGAACTAAATGATTTTTAGGAGCCCTTGTAAATCTATAATTCAATAGTCTCTGTCCTGATAGTCTGCCTGCCATGTGTAGCTGGGGCACTAAAACACAAAAGGGCATGCTAGTCTCTTACTACTCTTTATTACCTCTAAAGATATTCACTTTCTAAATATTAAGAAAGTCCTTCTTGGACCCATTCAAGGGCGTTCAATAGAAAGTACTTAAGTTCAAAGTGGTACCAAGATCGGCAGTTATGGCCACAGTATAGTGGCACACTAGGGTATACAGATCCTGGGTTTCACTATAATTATCTTTTCTCTTTCTCCCCATCCTCCCTCCCTGATCCAGTCTGAAAGCAATTTTGCAACCCCATCATCCTTAGGATAGTCATTATTGACAGGAATTTGGATTTCAAGTCTTGAAAGGATTCTTGAATTGTTAAACAAGGATAAGAAGAATGTTGTTTGGTGCAGGAGGGGAGGGGATTCTAAACACCTGAATGTGTCAGAAAGCCAGCAGTGTCTTTAAAATGCCCCTTGTGAAAGCCCCTGGGAGTGGGAATTGCCTAGTAATTATCACTCCAATGAAAGGCTTTGGGAAAGATGACCTAAGTAGTCCCAGACATAATTCTCTTTCGAACTGGTATATCTGTCTCTTCCATCGGGTTCCAAATAGGCCTTGTCCCTGGTGTAAGATTGCCAGCTCTCTGTGGTATATCAATAACTACCTAATTTTTTGAATTCTTTTTACCCATCTCTGTGTTTTCCACAGACCTCTGGAATGTGGGTCAACGTGGCGTCAATTATATATACTTGCAGAGACTCAGTAACTTCCTGAACTTCATTTTCATCTTACTCTTTCTCAGTGATTTTGGCAAAAGACAAAGAAAATAAAAGTTCATGAAAACAGGGAAAACCTGGGCTTGAAGCGTACTGAGGACAGAGATACTGTGAACTAACGTTAGATACAGAACAGGACACGGTTATTTAATGTTCAATCTAGAATATGCCAGAATACTCCTCAAAATACAGAAACTCATTTTCATTGGACTGTTATTTTATCAAAATTAGACTAAATGAGACTGTCAGAAGCTCCTAGTAATTGCATTCTCCTAGTAATTGCATATGCCATCTGTACTGTGATTCTTAGCAATGGGTTGTTATTATTAAGCATAGGGTATGTTAAATGCCAGGAGTGTCCCCATATTCTATGGATATTTTTTAAAAGATATGCTTTCCATTCTGACTGTCAAATAAATAGGAAAACAGACATTATATAAGAACATAGCCAAAACCAAGCAAAAGTTACATTAACCTTCCTGAACTGTCATTGCTCTTCGTGTTTGAAACACTCGTATTCAAGTATATTCCTTTTGCTATTTTATAATCAGATGGGCTCTCATAGGTGCAATTCCTAGGGGTGGGTACCATTGCTGATATGTGTAAGTATTCTCGGTGTGAACTGGGTCCAAAGTACAACCCTATAAGCTTACATTCCCCTGGGGATAAGATGAGGTGATTGCTACCAACACTTGGAGTGTGTGTCACTGTCCTCTCCAAGTGACTCCCCTGGGCCAGCTTCAGGCAAAGATGTGAAGTGAGTAAAATGTGCTTTCGGTGCTCTAAGCCGTCTCATTTTTATTCTTCTGCATTCGTCAGCATTCACTCCCCTTAGCGTCTTAGCCTTGTCAGAATCTACTCTCAGAAAGAGAGCTCCTTGAAATCCTTTTAAGTCTTAGTATGAAATTCTTTGTGTCACCTCTCCCAGGGCGACTTGTATGTTAGTTTCTAATGCTAACTATAGAATGAAATACTCTTCCCCTTCTGAGAAATTCCATGCATCATTGGGCAGGTTAGGAAGAGATTCTGGAGGGACACCAAAGAAAGCCTTCTCAGCACTGTGATACATACCTTGAGTTCACACACACACACACACACACACACACACACACACACACACACACACGAGTGTAAGAAAACATTAACAGGCATCATCTCTCCAGCATATGTCAGGAGGCATAGTAACAATCATTTGTATGTTTCTCACTAAATTCTGTACTGTTAGTGAGTAAAACTCAAGTGAGGGGTCAAGTGATTTTTGTCAAGGTTACACAACTATTCCATACAAGATCCAGAATAAAAAAGCTCAGCCAACACCCAGTCTATTTTCTTTGTATGTTCTAATCTTTTTTTTTTGAATATTTGAATTTTATTTTATTTTTTTTATACATCAAGCTCTTATTAGCTATCCATTTTATACATATTAGTGTATATATGTCAATCCCAATCGCCCAATTCATCCCACCACCACCACCACCCCCCCATGGCTTTCCCCCCTTGGTGTCCATACGTTTGTTCTCTACCTCTGTGTCTCAATTTCTGCCCTGCAAACTGGTTCAACTGTACCATTTTTCTAGGTTCCACATATATGCATTCATATACGATATTTGTTTTTCTCTTTCTGACTTACTTCACTCTGTATGACAGTCTCTAGATACATCCACGTCTCTACAAATGACCCAATATCATTCCTTTTTATGGCTGAGTAATATTCCATTGTATATGTGTACCACACCTTCTTTATCCATTCGCCTGTCAATGGGCATTTAGGTTGTTTCCATGACCTGGCTATTGTAAATAGTGCTGCAGTGAACATTGGGGTGCATGTGTCTTTTTGAATTACGGTTTTCTCTGGATATATGCCCAGTAGTGGGATTGCTGGGTCATATGGTAGTTCTATTTTTAGTTTTTTAAGGAACCTCCATACTGTTCTCCATAGTGGCTGTATCAATTTACATTCCCACCAACAGTGCAAGAGGGTTCCCTTTTCTCCACACCCTCTCCAGCATTTATTGTTTGTAGATTTTCTGATGATGCCCATTCTAACTGGTGTGAGGTGATATCTCATTGTAGTTTTGATTTGCATTTCTCTAATAATTAGTGATGTTGAGCATCTTTTCATGTGCCTCTTGGCCATCTGTATGTCCTCTTTGGAGAAATGTCTATTTAGGTCTTCTGCCCATTTGTGGATTGGGTTGTTTGTCTTTTTAACATTGAGCTGCATGAGCTGTTTATATATTTTGGAGATTAATCCTTTGTCTGTTGATTCGATTGCAAATATTTTCTCCCATTCTGAGGGTTGTCTTTTCGTCTTGTTTGTAGTTTCCTTTGCTGCGCAAAAGCTTTGAAGTTTCATTAGGTCCCATTTGTTTATTTTTGTTTTTATTTCCATTACTCTAGGAGGTGGATCAAAAAAGATCTTGCTGAGATTTATGTCAGAGTGTTCTTCCTCTGTTTTCCTCTAAGAGTTTTACAGTGTCCGGTCTTACATTTAGGTCTCTAATCCATTATGAGTTTGTTTTTGTATGTGGTGTTAGGGAGTGTTCTAATTTCATTGTTTTAAATGTAGCTGTCCAGTTTTCTTAGAACCACTTATTGAAGAGACTGTCTTTTCTCCATTGTATATCCTTGCCTCCTTTGTCATAGATTAGTTGACCATAGGTGCGTGGGCTTATCTCTGGGCTTTCTATCCTGTTCCATTGATCTGTATTTCTGTTTTTGTGCCAGTACCATATTGTCTTGATTACTGTAGATTTGTAGTATACTCTTAAGTCAGGGAGTCTGATTCCTCCAGCTCCGTTTTTTCCCCTCAAGACTGCTTTGGCTATTCGGGGTCTCTTTTGTCTCCATACAAATTTTAAGATTTTTTGTTCTAGTTCTGTAAAAAATGCCATTGGTAGTTTGATAGGGATTGCATTGAACTTGTAGATTGCTTTGGGTAGTATAGTCATTTTCACAATATTAATTCTTCCAATCCAAGAACATGGTATATCTCTCCATCTGTTTGTATCATCTTTAATTTCTTTCATCAGTGTCTTATAGTTTTCTGCATACAGGTCTTTTGTCTCCCTAGGTAGGTTTATTCCTAGGTATTTTATTCTTTTTGTTGCAGTGGTAAATAGGAGTCTTTCCTTAATTTCTCTTTCAGATTTTTCATCATTAGTGTATAGGAATGCAAGAGATTTCTGTGTATTAATTTTGTATCCTGCAACTTTACCAAATTCATTGATTAGCTCTAGTAGTTTTCTGGTGGCATCTTTAGGATTCTCTATGTATAGTTTCATGTCATCTGCAAACAGTGACAGTTTTACTTCTTCTTTTCCAGTTTGTGTTCCTTTTATTTCTTTTTCTTCTCTGCTTGCCGTGGCTAGGACTTCCAACACTATGTTGAATAATAGTGGTGAGACTGGACATCCTTTTCTTGTTCCTGATCTCAGAGGAAATGCTTTCAGTTTTTCTCCATTGAGAATGATGTTTGCTGCAGGTTGGTCGTATATGGCCTTTATTATGTTGAGGTAGGTTACCTCTATGCCCACTTTCTGGGGAGTTTTTATCATAAATGGGTGTTGAATTTGGTCAAAAGCTTTTTCTGCATCTATTGAGATGATCATATGGTTTTTCTTCTTCAATTTGTTAATATGGTGTATCACATTGATTGATTTGCATGTATTGAAGAATCCTTGCATCCCTGGGATAAATCCCACTTGATCGTGGTGTATGATCCTTTTAATATGTTGTTGGATTCTGTTTGCTAGTATCTTGTTGAGGATTTTTGCATCTATATTCATGAGAGATATTGGTCTGTAATTTTCTTTTTTTGTAGTATCTTTGTCTGGTTTTGGTATCATGGTGATGGTGGCCTCATAGAATGAGTTTGGGAGTTCTCCTCCCTCTGCAATTTTTTGGAAGACTTTGAGGAGGATGGGTGTTAGCTCTTCTCTAAATGTTTGACAGAATTCACCTGTGAAGACATCTGGTCGTGGACTTTTGTTTATTGGAAGATTTTTAATGACAGTTTCAATTTCATTACTGTGATTGGTCTGTTCACATTTTCTATTTCTTCCTGGTTCAGTCTTGGAAGGTTATACCTTTCTAAGAATTTGTCCATTTCTTCCAGGTTGTCCATTTTATTGGCATGGAGTTGCTTGTAGTAGTCTCTTAGGATGCTTTGTATTTCTGCAGTGTCTATTGTAACTACTCCTTTTTCATTTCTGATTTTATTGATTTGAGTCCTCTCCCTCTTTTTCTTGATAAGTCTGGCTAATGGTTTATCAATTTTTTTTATCTTCTCAAAGAACCAGCTTTTAGTTTTATTGATCTTTGCAATTGTTTTCTTTCTTTCTATTTCATTTTTTTCTGCTCTGATCTTTATGATTTCTTTCCTTCTACTAACTTTGGGTTTTGTTTGTTCTTCTTTCTCTAGTTCCTTTAGATGTAAAGTTAGATTGTTAATTTGAGATGTTTGTTGTTTCTTGAGGTAGGATTCTATTGCTCTAAACTTCCCTCTTAGAACTGCTTTTGCTGCATCCCGTAGGTTTTGGATCATCATGTTTTCATTGTCATTTGTCTGTATGTATTTTCTGATTTCCTTTTTGATTTCTTCAGTGATCTCTTGGTTATTTAGTAACATATTGTTTAGCCTCCATGTGTTTGTGTTTTTTACGCTTTTTTCCCTGTAACTGATTTCTAATCTCATAGCATTGTGGTCAGAAAATATGCTTGATATGATTTCAATTTTCTTAAATTTACTGAGGCTTGATTTGTGACCCAAGATGTGATCTATCCTGGAGAATGTTCCGTGCGCACTTGAGAAGAAAGTTTTAATCTGCTGTTTTTGGATGGAATGTCCTATAAATATCAATTAAATCTATCTGGTGTATTGTGTCACTTAAAGCTTCTGTTTCCTTATTAATTTTCTGTTTGGATGATCTGTCCATTGGTGTAAGTGAGGTGTTAAAATCCCCCACTATTATTGTGTTACTGTCGATTTCCTCTTTTATAGCTGTTAGCGGTTGCCTTATGTATTGAGGTGCTCCTATGTTGGGTGCATATATATTTATAATTGTTATATCTTCTACTTGGATTGATCCCTTGATCATTATGTAGTGTCCTTCCTTGTCTCTTGTAACATTCTTTATTTTAAAGTCTATTTTATCTGACATGAGTATTGCTATTCCAGCTTTCTTTTGATTTCCATTTGCATGGAATATCTTTTTCCATCCCCTCACTTTCAGTCTGTATGTGTCCCTAGGTCTGAAGTGGGTCTCTTGTATACAGCATATATATGGGTCTGGTTTTTGTATCCATTCAGCCAGTCTGTGTCTTTTGGTTTGAGTATTTAATCCATTTACATTTCAGGTAATTGTCAATATGTATGTTCATATTACCATTTTTAATTGTTCTGGGTTTGTTTTTGTAGGTATTTTCCTTCTCTTGTGTTTCCTGCCAAGAGAAGTTCCTTTAGCATTTGTTGTAAAGCTGGTTTGGTGGTGCTGAACTCTCTTAGCTTTTGCTTGTCTGTAACGGTTTAAATTTCTCCGTCGAATCTGAATGAGATCCTTGCTGGGTAGAGTAATCTTGGTTGTAGGTTTTTCCCTTTCATCCCTTTAAATATGCCCTGCCACTCCCTTCTGGCTTGCAGAGTGTCTGCTGAAAGATCAGCTGTTAACCTTATGGGGATGCCCTTGTATGTTATTTGTTGCTTTTCCCTTGCTGCTTTCAATATTTTTTCTTGGTATTTAATTTTTGAGGTTTGAATAATGTGTCTTGGCGTGTTTTTCCTTGGATTTATCCTGTATAGGACTCTCTGCGTTTCCTGGTCTTGATTGACTATTTCCTTTCCCATATTAGGGAAGTTTTCAACTATAATCTGGTCAAATATTTTCTCATTCCCTTTTTTTTCTCTTCTTCTTCTGGGACTCCTATAATTCAAATGTTTGTGTGTTTAATGTTGTCCCAGAGGTCTCTTGAGACTGTTCTCAATTCTTTTCTTTTTTCTTTTTTCTTTATTCTGCTCTGCAGTAGTTATTTCCACTATCTTGTCTTCCAGTTCACTTATCCATTCTTCTGCCTCAGTTATTCTGCTATTGATTCCTTCTAGAGAATTTTAAATTTCATTTATTGTGTTGTTCATCATTGTTTTTTTGCTCTTTAGTTCTTCTAGGTCCTTGTTAAACGTTTCTTGTATTTTCTCCATACTATTTCCAAGATTTGGATATCTTTACTATCATTACTCTGAATTCTTTTTCAGGTAGACTGCCTATTTCCTCTTCATTTATTTGGTCTGGTGGGTTTTTACTTTGCTCCTTCATCTGTTGTGTATTTCTCTGTCTTCTCATTTTGCTTAACTTACTGTGTTTGGGGTCTCCTTTTCACAGGCTGCAAGTTCGTAGTTCCCGTTGTTTTTGGTGTCTGCCCCCAGTGGGTAAGGTTGGTTCAGTGGGTTGTGTAGGCTTCCTGGTGGAGGGGACTGGTGCCTGTGTTCTGGTGGATGAGGCTGGATCTTGTCTTTCTGGTGGGCAGGACTGCGTCCGGTGGTGTGTTTTCGGGTGTCTGTGAACTTAGTATGATTTTAGGCAGCCTCTCTGCTAATGGGTGGGGTTGTGTTCCTGTCTTGCTAGTTGTTTGGCATGGGCTGTCCAGCACTGGAGCTTGCTGGTCGTTGAGTGGAGCTGGGTCTTAGCATTGAGATTGAGATAGCTAGGAGAGGTCTCGCTGATTGATATCATGTGGGACTGGGAGGTCTCTGGTGGTCCAGTGTACTGAACTCAATTCTCCCACCTCAAAGGCTCAGGCCTGACACCAGGCTGGAGCACCAAGACCCTGTCAGCCATACAGCTCAGAAGAAAAGGAAGAAAAAAAAAGAAAGAAAGAAAAATAAAATAAAATAAAATAAAAAAGTTATTAAGATAAAAAATAACTCATTAAGATAAAAAACGTAATTAAAAAAAAGAAGAGAGCAACCAAACCAATAAAGAAATCCACTAATGATAACAAGCACTGAAAACTATACTAAGATAAATATAAAAATCAGAGACTAATCAGTTGCATACAGCAAACCCCAAGTCTACAGTTGCTCCTAAAGTGCACTGCCTCAATTTTGGGATGATTTGTTGTCTATTCAGGTATTCCACAGACGCAGGGTACATCAAGTTGATTGTGGAGATTTAATCTGCTGATCCTGAGACTGCTGGGAGAGATTTCCCTTTCCCTTCTTTGTTCGCACAGCTCCTGGGGTTCAGCTTTGGATTTTACCCCGCCTCTGCATGTAGGTCGCTTGAAGACGTCCGTTCCCTGCCCAAACAGGACGGGGTTAAAGGAGCAGCTGCTTCGGGGGCTCTGGCTCACTCAGGCCGCGGGGAGGGAGGGGTACGGATGCGGGGCGAGCCTGCAGCGGCAGAGGCCGGCATGACGTTGCACCAGCCTGAGGTGCGCCGTGCGTTCTCCCGGGGAAGTTGTCCCTGGATCACGGGACCCTGGCAGTGGCGGGCTGCACAGGCTCCCGGGAGGGGCGGTGTGGATAGTGACCTGTGCTTGCACACAGGCTTCTTGGTGGCTGCAGCAGCAGCCTTAGCGTTTCATGCCCATCTCTGGTGTCCGTGCTGATAGCCGCAGCTCGTGCCCGTCTCTGGAGCTCGTTTAGGCGGTCTTCAGAATCCCCTCTCCTCGTGCACCCCGAAACAATGGTCTCTTGCCTCTTTGGCAAGTCCAGACTTTTTCTTGGTCTCCCTCCCAGGTAGCTGTGCCGCACTAGCCCCCTTCAGGCTGTGTTCATGCAGCCAACCCCAGTCCTCTCCCTGGGATCTGACCTCAGAAGCCTGAGCCTCAGCTCCCAGCCCCCACCCGTCCCATCGGGTGAGCAGACAAGCCTCTTGGGCTGGTGAGTGCTGGTCGGCACAGATCCTCTGTGCAGGGATCTCTCCGCTTTGCCCTCGGCACCCCTGTTGCCGCACTGTCCTCCGTGGCTCTGAAGCTTCCCCCCCCCGCCATCCCCCTGTCTCCACCAGTGAAGGGGCTTCCTAGTGTGTGCAAACTTTTCCTCCTTCACAGCTCCCTCCCAGAGGTGTAGGTCCCATCCCTATTCTTTTGTCTCTGTTTTTTCTTTTTTCTTCTGCCCTACCCAGGTACGTGGGGATTTTCTTGCCTTTTGGGAAGTCAGAGGTCTTCTGCCAGCAATCAGTAGGTGTTCTTTAGGAGTTGTTCCACATGTAGATGTATGTCTGATGTATTTGTGGGGAGGAAGGTGATCTCCATGTCTTACTCCTCTGCCATCTTGAAGGTCCTCCCAGACTGATTGTAATGTCTGAAGTCTTCATTCATTTATTTTTTCCATTTCTAAAGAGACACTTCATTTATCATCTTTGTGTCATTCTTGCTTTGGTTAATGGATGGTGTTACTCTTTGATTGCTGACTGATCTTTCATAACTTCTGTGCTGTGAGGCGTGAAACATTTCACATCACAAAACATGGCATTCTCACTATGGCATAACTAAATATTTGTTTCCTTGGAAAGGTTCAGCAGGGTCTGGGTTGTTTTGTTTTTGTATTTTCCAACTTTTTCCCTTTTGTTGATTTCATTATTACTGTCAACATTTTGTCATAAAGTTCTTTTCTTGAAAATGACACGTAAAACTAATTCAATGTTTTTCATCAATGCTACTGCCTTCTCTATTCCCTATGGAATGAGTGTCCTATTGTTAGATGGACTTATAGGTACTCAGAACAGATAAGAAGCCCTTGATATTGAAACTTCTCAATGTTTGACATTCGTTCTGCATTTACTGCTCTTTAATTACCTATGTCCATCCTAACAAGGACAGGCCATAAACATAAGTTCATACTTTAATTATTGCTGTATTAAGCAAAGAGTATTTTAAAATAATAGATGACTTCCATTAGCAATGCAGGTCATGCAGTTTGAAAACTGTTTTCATTTATGTAGCAAGTATTGATAGCCTCCGATATTACACATGCCAGGCACTGTTTTAGAGCTAAGGAAACACTGATGAGTAAAAGATGCAGCCCTGCTCTCCTACGGACTAGTTGGGGAAATAGGTATTAGCCAAATGAGAATGTAAAAGAATGTATGATTACAAATGAAGGTATGTGCTCGGAAGGAAGGGAAGGAAGGGAAGCAAGGGAAGGAAAAGAAGGAAGGGAGGGGAGGGAGAGAGGAAGGGAGAGAGGAAGGGAAGGAGGGAGGAACTTTCTATGTAACAAAGGAACCTGGCCTAGAATGAGAATGTGAGGAGGTAAGGGAAAGCGTCCAGCGTTCATATGAGGCAGTGGGATGAAGAAGAGCTTTATAGACAGAATGGTAAGATCAAAGGCCTGACATTTGCAAAGAAAGTGGAGAATTTAGAAATTGAGAGAAGACAGTTTGGCCTGAGCTCATAGACTGAGTGAGAGAGTGATGATTAATGAGACTAGGGAGGTAAGCAAGGGGCAGGCCCAGTGGACACTGAAGCAGTGCTATGGATGTAGTTGTTTAGTTTAATAGCGATGGGAAGCTACTGCAGGGTTTTAAGCTTGGGGGTAATGTGATTGATTGGCTTTGCATTTTGAAAAGATTCCTTTTTGCTCCTGGCAGACTTTGAGCTTGGTGAAAGGGAACTCAATTATCAATTTTGTTCTCTAGTGTCCAATTATTGTTAAGATTTGATGGGAGAGAAAAATGAAGAAAATGTTCTATAATGCTATCAGGGAATTTATCTCTGCTCTTTCTTTCTCCCCTCCCTCCTTCCCTCCCTTCTTTCCTCCCCTCTTTCTCTCTTTCTTTTTCTTTCTTCCTTCCTTCTTTCCTCCCTCTCTCCCTCCCTCCGTCTCCTTTTCTTTCTTTCTTCCTTTCCTCCTTCCTTCCTTCCTTTCTCTTTCTTTCTTTCTTCCTTTTTCTTTAATTATTATTATCAAAGCTGGCTTATTCAAATAGAAAAAAAATCTACTTAGAAAAGGCATCACTAAGCTTCACTTATAAAGATGTATAGAAAATTTGAATTCCCATACAGAATGTGAAGAAAGACTGATTAAATAATAATCAGTGGCCAAATACAGATTTATAAGCTAGGAGCAAATTTCCTTCTCATGTGAATATAATGTTGTACAGGGAGATGTGATATACTTCCTTATTTACAGAAGTATTTTAATCATCTTTGGAATGTTCTTCTAAGAAATGTGGCTGTTTTATAGAAATATGAAATCTCTTTACCCAGAGAGAAGTACACTGAAACACACTGGACAGATGTTTATAAGATTTCTCTTAGTGTGAAAAGAGGCTCATATTTGATTGACTGATTCATTCACTTATTAAACACATTTTTATGGATGTCAACCCTGTGTCAAGTACTGGTTCTAGAGATATAGTAGAGAACTAGAGATAGTTTCTGTTCTTATGAGGCTTATATTTTGGGTAGGGTAGATATTAAATAGTCAAGTGAATATATAGTATGTTAGATGGTATAAACAAAGGAGGATAGGATTTCATGACTGTGATTGAAGGGTGTTTGTATATGTGTATACATTACCAGTAAGGTTTTCTCTCAGTAAGCACATACATACGCATACACATATGTATATGTACATATACTTATATATGTACATATGTATATCGAGAGAAAAATCTCACTGATGAGGTGGCACTCGAGCAGGTCAAAATGCTGACACCCTAAATCAAAGAAAATCAGAGAAAGCACTTTCAAAATTTTCTCTCCACCAATTGGTGAAAGACACACAGAGTCGCCTTGTTATTTTTTTTTAAACATCATGCTGAAATGGTTTTTTGGTGTTTGATATTGAGAGATTACACCACTGCAACCTCACCTCCAACTGCCACCCCCTCTTCTGCTTTATTCTTAATTCCTTATGGCTGATCTACTTCTGGCTCTGTCTGGAGTGCCTGCTATTTGATGATTATGGATGCTATGAGTAGCATGTTTGGGAAAAGATCCACTTCATTTGCAACACAGTTTAATTATAAAAGAAGCTTTTAAACTAATGTTTTCTTGCTAATTTCTTTCTCAAACTTGGTCTCTCTCTTTTGTTTAGCAGATGTGTTTTCATTACACACCCATTTGGCAATTTCAAAACAAGTTCTCAACAGACCCCATTTTCCAAACAAATCTGCACAAATATGCAAACTATGAACTTAACATTCAGCTTTACAGCTGCAAAACAATTGAAGGATAAATAGTTTTGTTATGAATTACTATCATGAGATGGAAGATTAAAATTCACTTTCAGGGCAGTATCATCACACACTATTACTTGTCTTGATATCTGGAAACAAAATTATATCATATTTATTTGTAATAGCAGTGATTTCAAAGTATTTAAGAATCTATTTCTTCAATAATATGAAAATATGTCAAGTCTAAGCACATTTTAAAAATCACTTTCATGTAAACACTTTAAAGTTGTAAGTCTGTCATTGGCTATAATACCTCATAAACTTTTTTTAAATGGATCAAATTTCTGAAAGCACACATATGGGGTTGTATTACAAGCTGTATCTGCTATGTTAATAAATGAACTCAGTGATAAAAGCAATGTGACTGAAATACTAATCTGTATTTTCCATGTACAGTATCAGAATAAGGAAGCAAAATTGCAAAAAAGAATGTGGCAAGACACATACACAACTGGCATTCAAGTCTTCTGGTTGGGTACAAGCAAGTACTCAAGAAACTCACATCACAGGGGCCCCAATTTGCCTTGCAGACCCTTAAGATTCACAAACACAAGCAAATAAATTTCCCACCTCAGGCTTGCCTAACTTTCAATAATGTTTGGTATACTAGGCAATATATTAAGGAAAATCAAAGTTGACATCTCACCATGGTGGTGATATTCATTTATCACCTGAAATTTTATTCTTTTATTTTAGAAAGAGCATATGGAAGTTTTACAATATTTATTAATTTATTTTTTGGACCAGCATAGAATTATCTGAGGGGCAATTAAAGAACCTACATGAACTTATTGGTATGATTTAAATACTTTTTTTTTCTTTTGTGGAATTCTGAATAGCATGATATAGAAAGTTTGATTCAAAAACAGTTGTTATACCACCAAAGTGATCACTGTATTTTTTTCCAAGAATAACATGCAGGATTTAAAAAAAAAAGCAGTTGTTAAACATGATCTGACTTAGAGTCATGACTAAAAGTAAATTTCCTCAAGGATTTATGAAAGATAAATTATGAAAGATAATTCACACATACAAAGATAATTCACACATACAAATTTTTTCCCCTGTCCTTCTATAACCTAGAAGTGAAAGGTAAGGTTACATTACAAATATTACTGTTACCCAGAGACTAAGGAAGTGTGAGGAAAGTACCAAATTTAGTTTCTGAGTTATATTTAAAATTACATAGGTGTTTGACTCTTGGAAAGTCACTTTCTCTCCTCATTAATAGGGCCCATAATAATGTTATAACTTGCCCTTAAATGTCTGTTAAATAGCAATTAATGATTAATTACTAGGTTTTCTAAAATTTTTAATGGTTCGCTATAGGAGATAGCAAACACTAACTTAGCCCCTGGTCATGTTTTCTTTTCATATTAAATTACATTAAGATTTAATTCTATCTCAGCTGAAATGAATCATGCACTTGAGTGTGATGTCTTGCTCAGAGGGAAAAAAAAGTCTCAAAACATAAAACACCTACCATATACAATTCAATTAAATGTGATTGAGAAAAATCTAAAGTGATATCAATTCAGGACCCTCTAGTGAGTTAACCTTTTTCAGTTTGATCAGGGACCTTTAAGTTCTTTTAGGTGGATAAGAATGCCATCCTACCAAATTCTCTGTGTGTATGCATTAAACCTTAACCAACATTCATTAGCAATAGGCACATACATACATGCCATCTCTTCTTTAAGCTCTATGTTCTTTTAGGGGCTCAATTTATGTAAATAATCAATCATCGATTTGTATAAATTATCACACACAGCAGGCCAAGAGCAGACCCAAGAAGACAGCTGGATACTCATACTACTTCTGCATTCCTGTTGCCATATGTTGCTTTGGTTGTAGTATATAAAAGGACTCTGCCTTCACACAGATATGTCATTGGAAAAAGGAGGAGCATTTTAATAGCCTTTCCTATTGTGAATATTATTCTTTGATACTATACCAATACTTGACCAATACTTGGTGGTTTCTTTAAGATCAATTGCAGTGTAGAATTTGAAATCATATCAATGAGCTTTTTTATAGCCTGTAATATTAAAATCCATAGGTTTGTCTAGCATCTTGAATAGGTCTGTTACACATGTATGATTGATTTTGTAACATCATACATTGGTTACCTGTAAAATATTGGTTTATTGAGTTATATAGATTTTCAAAAATTTTTCAAATTTTTCACTTTACAATGTTAAAAAATCACATTCATTAATATCCCTACCAATCCTTTCAGAAATGTCTATAAGTTTAGGGACACTTTCAAGTTCACCATAGTGGATACAGTTTTTCAAAACAAATTTCCACTTGGAAATCATATTTTATCACATGCAACAAATATTGGAAGTTGTTTTCCTGAACTGACAGATTCACTTAATTCACTTTTGAAAAAACATATGCCAAATACTCAAGTCTGTATAACCATTATTTTTCTTCAGTCATTCTTTCAAGTAAAAATGGTATTCTGCAAAAAAAGAAAAGAAAAAAATAGAAAGTGCGTATGTGCTTTTCCTGGAGAACAGTCATACTATACTTCTATGTGCAGTAAAAATGCTTTATGTGTATTTCATATTGAGTTGCACAGAATGTTAAAAAGATGTTCACTCAAGAACAGAACCTTAATAAATGAAATTCATTTTATTTATCAAGGACCTTAAGTAAAACTGACTTTTTAATTTTTTTAAACTGGAATTACATACAGATAAAGAATACAGTGACCATTAGTAAAGTTTGGCGCTGCTGCCCTGATTTATGCCAACACATCTGCAGGTTTATCTACAATTGCTTTTGCAACATCAGTGCAAATATCAACACAGTGAAAATAAAATAACATTGTAGTATTATAGAAATAGCTTTTACCTCTCAGATACCCTGGAATAGTCTGGAGGGCTAAGGACTCCACAGAACACACCTTGAGAACTACTTACTGTTCTATATCAATGATTTTTACCTTTGTTTTGTTTTGAGAGTAAAAACAAATAACACTGTAATATTGATAAATTGATTTAAAAAATTACTGTGATAGTAAGAACTGCCATCTGTTTAGGGCATCTAATGTGGCAAGTATACACTAAATATCTTAGATACATTATCTTATATAATCTGTACTAGAAAACAGTGAGAGTTGTATTATTGTAAATGAGGAATAAATGAGGATATTGATAATCTTAAAAGGTTAAGTAGTTTTCCAAGATCGTGTAACTTGTAATTTGCAGAATCGAGACTAGAAATCTGGAATTTCTGATATAAACCCTAGCTACTCTTAACCACTATGTTAATTTATTTTTCAATAGATATACATATTTGAATATAAATTTAAGGTGATTCGGGGACCCAGAGAAGTCAAATTATATAAACAATTATTGTTCTGGAATCTAGATCACTTATAAACATTCCAAGGAAGACTTCCTAAGATGGTTTCCATAGAACAACATCATTTACACTTTTTCCTGTAGAAAACTCCAATTTTTGTCTCATCCATTGATTCCTATTTGTTCATCACTTTCCACTCTTTGAAAATTTAGTCTCCCATTCAGCGGAGCTTTACTTTTAAAATTTTGGTAGAGAACATTGATCATGTCCTTTTTAAGGCCTAAGAAGACCTAAGTCCTCTTTGAAACTGATGGAATTTCAATAGTTCATGCTCACTTGAGACCCTCATATCACTCTAGATTAATCAGGCATAACTAACTTCCTTTTCCAGAAGTGTGTTATTTTCTTTCAGATGCTAAGCCTATGGGAACAGGAACTTGTTTCATCCCTATATTGTCTCCTGTGTGACATAATTGGTGCTACTGCTGATTAGTAAGACAGGGTGATAAGGGGGTGTCCCCTGCCAGGGATTGATAACCCAGCAAAGCCTGTTCATTTCCTAGTTGAGTTGATTCTTCCCTCTCAGATAACAAGGCCTTGGAATCTGTGGGAACTGTTCTCCAAGAGTGGTAACCAGGAGCATAGTGAATCACTGACATCTAGGCTGAGAGAGTTTGGCTGATCACTAGATGTAGCAGATGCTAGCTGTGTGAATGCCACATTTTCCCAGCACTTATTTCCCAGGGACTTACTGCAGGCACAGTGTTAGAAGCCAAGAAGCAACAGCGAACAGGGCAGCAGGTTCCTGCCCTCAGAAGGCTTGCTGTCTTTGGGAGAAGTCAAATAGTCAATATATAATTAAGACACATAGTTATTATTTATAAGCAAACATTTTAGTGAAGTTCTTACCCTTGCTTGGTTATAGGAAAAAATTATCTCAGCAAAGAGGAAAATCTTCCTTTTGGGTCAGGACCTGCTGAAGCCACCTGTCTGGTCTCATCCCTGGCTTCTGCTATGAGTACCAAGTTGCCCGCACACAAAACCTCTTCCTGACCATTTCATGCCTTCCTTTGCTTGGAATAACTTTGCCATCAGGCTCTTCTTTCTTCAACTTTCCAGACAGAGCAGACTAGCCCCTCTGTTGTGTTCCCCGAGCATTGAGGAAGCCAGAAAGTGCACGCTTCCCTTCCAAGGAGTCAGAATCCAGAATGCTTGGGTTTGAAGGCCAGCTCTGCTCTGTCTTACTGTGTGATATTGGACTAGTTGGGTAAAGTCTCCAAGCTTCAAGTTCCTCAACTATATTATAGAATAGGTGGACTGCACACTTTTCTGAAATAACCTGGCACATAGTAAGCTCTCAGAGTTTATTAGCTAATATGTCAGTGATTGCTTTCATTCACTGATGGAGCTTTGTGAATCTGTGCGTGAACACTTAAAAGCCTAAGTTACAGCACTTCTCAATCTGCTCTGACTTCTACCATGGCTCCCCTCTTACTCAGAGTAAGAGTGAAAGTCATTCCAATGACCTATAATAGGGCTCTAGGTAATCTATCTTGTTTTATATCTCTGCCCTCGCCTCCTACCACTCTTTCTCTCCCTCACTCTCCTCCAGCCACACAGGCTTCTGTGTTGTTTTACACTTCAGTGGTTTCTGCCTTCGAGCCTTTGACTCCTGCGCTTTCCCTGGAATGACCTTCCCTCCTGGATTCCTCCTTTATCTCCTCCACCATCTTTTCAGTGAAGAACCACCCGCCCCAGTCACCTACCATTGCTCTACTCCTCCTGACGTTACTCCTTAGCCCATTTAGCCCATTTTCTTGCTTTATTTTTCTTTATAGCTTTCTTTTTCTTTTTCTTTCTTTTTCTTGGCCGCGCCATGAGTGGCTTGCAGGATCCTAGTTCCCGGACCAGGGATTGAACTCAGGCCCCAGCAGTGAAAGCGCCGAGTCCTAACCACTGGACTGCCAGGGAATTCCCTTTATTTTTCTTTATAGCACTTATTATGGCTGTGCATCTTGTTTATTGTCTATTCCCTGTACTAGAGTAGACCTTATGATTTAGACATTTGTGTCTTTCATTCACCACCCGAATCCTGAGCACCTAGAACAGTGCCTGCATCTAGTACGTACTCAGTAATTATCATTGAAAGAAAAAAGAAATGGTTTTTCTCCTTCCCCTGAATCCCTTCATAGTTTCCTTTGCAGGAGATATTCAACAAATACCAGTTTAATTTATGCAAATACCTTGCAGTTAGTGAACTGAATTAAAAGGTTACCTAATCAGTTTTTATCTTTAAAAATGACTTTGGAAGATGCTTTCCTGTGTGAACAAGTCTTTCTACTCTACTCTATGGAACTATGGTTTTTCACTGCTCCTACCAGGATCATTTTCAGAAACCCCCATGAAGGTGTTTATTATTTAATGCTTCCCCCTCCCCACACTCATAACACTCTACAGCTCAAAAGTGTAGAAGATATTATTTATTTGACATTCAGTTGTTTTGTTTGAGTCTGGAGGCTTGAAAGAAGGTAGAACTTACCTTTGCAGTTGTGAAATTTTTATTTGGGCTTCTGAATCATAAGAATTTTTCGTCAGAATGTTCAAATCACCCATGACCAGTTTTCACTCCAAGAAGCAGTGTCATATTTACATGGGCTTCAAACAAGTAATTAATTCTAATGCAGCATCAGGTTGCAGCCAGCCTTTACAGGAGTTGGCTTTCCCATCACTCCACTGTTATTACCATTCAAGAATTAAATCTATAGCCAGGTTGCTGTTTCATTCTTTCTCATTTGCTCAATATTTTAAAATACAGTATAATTATGTAATTATAATTACATAATATGTAATACTATTTTTAAAATATTCACTCTCAATTGTATCCATTCAGAACATATCTTTCAGTCTTAAAAACATCAACTTGTATCTTAATTCTATTACTGGAAGTCTTTTGCTCAGAATACAGGTGATGTGCATATACACTGTACAGAACTCCAAATACAAATACATAGCTAGAAAAGATGAATATGTAAGGGTAGAATATAAGACTCTTTGATAGCAGGGGAAGTGAATAAGGAGAATGTTAGTGATCCTTAGACAACAGTTACTCTAAAAATACATATTATAAGTCTCTAATACTTAATTACTAAAGTGGCTACAGAGATTAGTGGTAAGAGAACTTGGGAAGAAACCAGATTAATTTTCTATTGTGTTTTGTTATCATTATGAATTTTTGTTTCATCACTGAAGAAGAAAAAAAATAGTTCTTTTACTGATTCAGTAATTTAACACCAAATGTAAAACGAGTTATTAAAAATAAGTTATAAGTACATGGGCAAGAAATTGCAAAATTTAAATGACTATAATCTTGAAGGAAAAAGCAAGAAGTACAGAAATGAGCCTCAGTTGGTTTGGGGAATTTGCAAACGTGGATGCTCTTAACTTACTTGCAAGTCTCTCTTCTTTGGTGCTCTTTCCTTTCTACTGACCCTTTGGCAGCAGAAATGGCTCATTACTTTCTGAAAAGCAGCTCTCCAGCCAAGCTCTGTCTGCTCAGCCTGAAAGTGAACTTTAAGGGTGATATATGAAGGCTGACTTTCTC
Source organism: Eschrichtius robustus (assembly GCF_028021215.1). Classification (NCBI taxonomy): domain Eukaryota; kingdom Metazoa; phylum Chordata; class Mammalia; order Artiodactyla; family Eschrichtiidae; genus Eschrichtius; species Eschrichtius robustus. Next base: position 66,412,914 of record NC_090825.1, read on the forward strand.
ATCAGGGCTGAGGTTAGGTCTGTGGGCTCCAACTAGTTAGGCATGTCAAGAAGGATTGAATATGTCTTGTGTATGCCAGCTTTAGTTTTGTTTTTCTGGTTCATTCTATAGTTATTGTCATTACTGTTACCTAATTACACTTGAGCAATTGTATACAGGACTTTGTTTCATATTAGAAAACCAGAGACTAGCAAGGGTGAACCTTACATGTATATTTTATTTTCTCAACATCATTTTATCATCTGTTGGAGACAAGAAAACATATTCCAGGGAAAATGGCCATCCACTTGACCAGTTGTGAAACCGTGTACAAACTACTCTCTCTGGGTCTCAGTTTTCTCATTTGTAAAATGGGAAATATTAAGGTGATTGTGAAGATTAAATGATTTCATAAGTGGAAAACACTTAGAATTATGCCTGGCTTACGGTATGTGCTCAGTAAGCATTATCCATTTTAGTGTTGGAGTGGCTGTAACTTTCTGTTTAATGAACTTGCTCTAAATATAACGTCACAGGTAATAACACTGCCATTGGCCAAACGCTGCAAGTGAACAATTTTTTGGAGATAAAATTATGTCTCTGCTACTCTACCCAAATCCAGTTCTTTACCTTTATCTCTGGTAATACCATCACATTTTAGTGAACACATCTAGAATACAAGGCATACTTCATTATTCACTGGAAAAACTTCAGGTATTTCTTATAGATAAGTGGTTCTCAAACTTCAGTATACTCAAGATCATGTGGAATACTTGTTAAAACACCGATCATTGAGCCCTATCCCCAAGGTTTCTGATACATTCGCCTGGGGTAACGCCCAAGAATTTCCCTTCCTAACAAGTTCCCAGGTGGTGCTGATACTATTGATACATGGACCACACTTTGAGAACCAAAATGAAGTGGTGCATTTGCTTAGGTGTCTTATAATTCCCTTTGTATTCCCCCCTATTCTGTGGGTTTGTCTTTACTTATTTATATCTAGAGCTCTTGATTTCAGGTTTCAGATTAGAAACTAGCGAAGGCTAGGTCCTAGGAAGCACTGAAAGAGAAGCAAGAACAGAAGATCACAAAAGACAACAGAAATTTTGACAAAATGGCATTCTTTACACTTCTAATATTGCGCTTTAAAAATCACATTACATTTTCCTTCTATTTTATAGCTGCTTTAAAAATCTTACAGAGATTTCCTCTTATATCTGTCTTGTGGGTTACATGCCACCATTTCTAGCCCTGGGGAGCAGCACAAAATATAAGTAATAAAAATGATTCACTCTGCATATTTCTTTCTAAAAAGGTTAAAGAATGTTTTATTTTATTAATCTTTCTTTTGCTTTACTAAAATTTGAGAATCCACATTGCCTAGCAAATCAGGTTTAGAATCTAATGTGATATGGTACATATTAGACCCAATATGTGAGCAGCAATTCTGTTTTTCATTGCTATTTTCTAAGCTTTTGTGGCATATAAGAACATTATTAAGAGGAATGGCAACATCTCAGTTCTAAGAGTAATTTTTAAAAAAATTCAGCACTGGATGAGTACTTCTCAGGTTGAATATGGCAATCTCAACATAAGTCACAATGTTCTTATTTTTTGAAAATTAAAAACAAAACCCTCCAGTTGATGAAGTTCAATAAACGTTGGGCCATTTGAAATGAGCAATTGACGGGCGACAGAGGATCTATTCAGCTAATCATAGGCAATATCTAGAGACTGTCTCTTCTTACAAGTAATTTGCTATTTTGCAATCTTTTAAGAAGTGGCTATCAATACAAACTACAAACAAAGCCCTTTCAAGTCCAAAAATAAACTTACTCACTTAACATTATAGACTTTCCCAGTAAGGGTATGTACAGTTTCCGTCACACCTGTGACTAAATTTGACCTTGTGTTGGAAACACTTCACCTTGTTGGGTATACACATTTTTAAAAAACACTCATTTTAATTTGAAATATCTGATGTATTTAACCCAATGTTAATACTCAGGAGATCATCTCCCAAACACCTCAATCAGGAGGCCATTTGTAAGACATCCAAAGACAAGTGACCACAGGTATGAGGCCTGGGAAGGGAGTTTGAAATAGCAGCCAAAGAAAACTGTATCTTGTTAAATAGGCATGTTATTTAGAAACAAAGTTGCCCTTTTGAGAAGTGTACTTTTGGAATGTTTCCAACATTGGGGTGACACTAAGCAAAATAAGAGTTAAAATGGAGTCCTTCAACCTTGTTGTCTCATGATCTTGGAAGTTAGGCATCAGGCTGTCCACCGGAGGTGCCATTTTAGGACTGGAACAGGGAAGCAGCTGAAAGGAAAGCAAAGCAGTTTGCTGAGACAGGATGTGCCTGTGTGCTAGCTCTCCACAGCTGCGTCCTCAAAGAGGATAAATGAGGGCATATTCATTTATTAATCAACCAAGAGGATCACACACACAGAAAAAGGCTCCAATCGAGTTGCTCGGATGTTTTGGTCTTTAAGCGCAATCACTAATTGCCTGGAAATGTGCCTGCAATTCTTAGAGTTGGCCCTGGGCCTCTCTCATTGTGAGTCCAGTCGGAATAGCAAGAACTAGCTCCCAAAATCCTGTCTACAGCTGGAGCCTCAGATCTTGACACGCTCAGCTGCTCTTACTGAATTTGCCAGAAAGTGGCAACCAGCTTTCAAGTGGCTGGAGAGATGGGGCTGGGAACGAAGTGGTGGAACGTCCTATCTCTTTCAGAAGAGTCTTAATTACTTAGTTTGGTTCCTCTTTGGTTTTTGTTTGTTTTACATCCCATGTAGCTTTCATTCCTACATGAGAGAGGTTGAAGACGCCACGTTTAATGCATGTCAATGAGATAGTGCAAGTCCGCTTGCAGCTGAGTTCCGTATGAGCCTGAGAGAAGAGCTATTTCCAGTTTGGAGTGAGTTATAAGATGAAGCTGTGCTGTGAGACCCAGGCAGCAATTCTTCACAGCAAGACTTTATTATTTAAAGACAAACTCAGAGATGCTTTGATTTGCTCTGCTGTAAGGGGCCCTAGATTCAGTCTCTGATCTCACTCTTTGTTTTCCCTAAGAGGAAAGGAGGCCGGAGAGGGGCAAAATCACTTACAGAGGTTACTCAGTAGTGGATCCAAGACTAGTTCCCAAGGGCTGTGGTTCTCAACTATAGCACTTCAGTTCGAAGTGAAGTGAATTTCCAAATCATTCGTATTCAAACGTGAGAAACAAAATACATTCTGATGTGAAAGATAAAGGATTTTCCTCAGAACACTTGCTTGCTTTGTCTTCATTAGGAATAGTCAAGTATTAATTATTATTTGCAGTGTGTATTTTAAAAAGGGAAGAGGGAATGATTAAGGCAAATGTATACCTATCCTGTAGGTATAATGGAGAAGTAACATTTTAGAAAGACTTTTAAAAGAAATTTAGAATACCTTAATTAATACTCTGAATTTTATGGCATGGTTAGGCAAGATGTGGGAAGGTAGGTTTGGTTGGGGATTGAGAAAAGGCAAGACTTTATTATTAAAATTCTCTTACCTTTTTGCATACATGTGTTTTCCTTCAGCTCTCTAAACATCACGAAGGTTGTTTTTATTTAAATTTTTATTTTATATTGGGGTATAGTTGATTTACAATGTTGTGTTAGTTTCAGGTGTACAGCAAAGTGATTCAGTTATACATATGCATATATCTACTCTTTTTGAGATTCTTTTCCCATACAGGTTCTTACAAAGGTGTTCTTACAACCTCTAAGCCATATGGGCAAGAGTGTGAGGTAGGGTTGAGTCTCCAAGCTTTGGACAAACAGGGTAAGCGTCCACTCAGGCATATGTGTTTTGCTGAGACTTACAAAGACCTTTCCTGGGAGGAAGGCAGCCCCAAAACTTAAACATCAAGACGATAACAAACATACAGATGTTAACACACTTTTAAAAGAGACACCGTATATAACAGAAAAGACAGGAGAGATTCTGCCTTTGTAAATTCTAATGTGACAGGTTTTCCTCAATAGATTTTTGGCACCATGGAGTAGAGTTTTAATGTTCATATATGAGGTTTGTTTTGGAAGTTTCTATAACTTTTACCTTCGTAGCAACCATAATTTTTCTTCAAGAATGTAATCTTTATAATTTGAGAAATTACTATATATTGAACCCAGGTTTACTAGTGCCTCAAAAGAAAGACAGAATGGACCGTAAAGCACACAAAAACCATTTCAAGGCTATTCTCATCAGTAGAGCTCAATAGATCACTACTGGGATGAAGAGGCTAAAGGATTGTCATGGGCAATTTAGCTCCATTCCACTCCACCTCTTCAGATTTCCCTCTGCTTTACTGTCAGCCATGTTTGCTTTGCAAAGATAGGATTTTTGAGACTTTAGGATGGCATTGCTGGTGGTAAAGGTTGGGGCTAAGAATAAGCATGGTAGGTAGTTATGGCAGGAAGCACATAAGTTCTGGGGTGGGCTAGAGTAGAGCTGGAATATACTATGAGGAAGGGAGAGAAGTGAGCAGGAGGGGGGCCAGGGCTGACTCAGAAGTTACCACTCAACTCAGCAAGCAGGTCTTGCACCAAACTGGATTTGGAGAGAAAAGAGTGTCTTTATAAATTCTCATTTTTTATGCATCTCTGTAATAATTTAGTAGTAATAACCTCTATTATATTAAAAATATATACTACTAGTAGTATATATACTACTACTATATTAAAAAATTAAAGTAGATATTTCTTTTGTTTAAAAATAAACACATGATCATTGTAAAACACTGTTACATTTTTACGTCTTCCTGCCTGTTTGTTGTATGAATACATTTTCAGAACCATGCCCAGGTGGAGACTGATGGGAGAGGCCGCCCAGGGTTCAGGCTATCAGGGATCCATTGTCTGTGGAGAATTTAAGAGCAATAATAAAACCTTTAGTGTATCTGCTTTTTATTAACACCATTTGCCTACAATTCCAAAGAATGTCAGTAATAGAATATTCCTCCTCTCCAAAGAGGCCCACTACCACTGTCTTGCCTTTGCTACACTACTGTTTTTCCTTTGATGAAATTGGATCATTCTATAAATATTTTTTCAATGTTCAATGAATCTTGAACATTTTCTTTTATCACTAATCCGTATGCTTCTATATTATACATTTTGTATTTGCCTATCATGTCATCATTTATTTACACATCCCCTGTTTTTGGTTAATTTAGACTGCTTCTAATTTTTCTTTTATATTTAATTAGTTATATTTTAAAGGTGGAACTGTTGTTGAGTCAAACTGTATGGGAAAAATTTAAGACTTCTAATACTGAGAAAATTTCACTGTAGACAGTTATTACTACTGACAATCCCACCAGCAGTGTAAGAGAACAGGCATTTCCCAACAGCTGTGCCGACACTAGAATTTATCTTACAACAAAACAACATAAAAACATAAATAAAAATTGGTCAATTTGATAGACCGGTGACCGTACTTGATTGTTGTTGTAATTTACGTTACTTTGACTGGTTGTGGGGCTGATCATTTTGGTGTGTTTGTTATTTTTAATTCTGCTCTTATAGTCCACCTATTAATGTCTTTTAATGATCTCTGCATGTGTATATACGTTCACACATTCATAAAATCTGTATATGTTAAGAACGTTACCGTCTGTTCATTGTATATGTTGCGGATATTTCTACAAAATTTATCATTTGCCTACTGATTTTGCTTCTGAAACTTTGGGTTAACCAAATTTTTTAAAATTTAATACTATTCTATTCTATCTTTAATATTTTCCAAAATCAACAGTGGGATCATATACCCTCAGTATTTCTTCTAGCATTTTTCTTCTTTAAATGTAATGTTATACCCCATTGGGAATGTATTTTGGAGTATAGTACGTTGAATCAGTTAAGATGCTTTATGGAATAATCATTCCATCCTCTCCCCTCTGATATATAAAGACACACTATATACACTGCATGTGTAATGTATATACACAGTTGGATTTGAGGGCTTTGTTTTATATTCTATACATTCTATACTTATGATGGTGTCACTCTTTCCTAATTGTTGCTCTTGCATATGTTCCTGTGTTAAGTGCAGTATGTTCCCCTCATTAATATTCTTATAAATATTTTCTTGAGTTTGTCTATCATTTATTCTTTAAGATGTACTGGAAAATCATATCAAGAAATTCAAAAAAGAATTTTTATTAGGCTTTGTATTGGAATTATACTAGTTTCTAATTTAATTGCATGATAATTTTATGACATTGAAAGATTTGTATCTTTTTAATTTAATGAGGTTTCCCCTATAAATACTTCATGAATACTTAGAAGAATACGGGGGTTTTTTTGGTAGAATTATTATTGTTAATTCTGTTTTCCAAATTTCTGTATTTTCCCTCTGCTGTCCCTTACCACTTCTTAGTTTATTATTAGCAGTCACTTTTATGTTTGTTATTTTGATTCCTATTCATCCCTTTGTGAGTTGGAACACATTATCAATAAGTTTTCTGTTTTTTAAAAGAGCCAGAGAGAAGTATATAAGATATATTGGTCTTTTATTATTTATAAATTTCTTGTATTTCTGACAGTTTAATTCCATTTATGTTGCTATTTTATTAAGTGACATCTAAATATCAATGATCGTTGTATATTTGTTGAGAACTATTAGCAATATAAAAGAGTGAATTTCTATCTCATTTAATATTTGTCCTTGAATTTGTTTCTTTTGTAGGCTATTTATATCACTGCTTTCTGTTTATTTGCATTTTCCTGATAAGTCTGTGCTCACTCTTTTATTTTGAATCTTTACTTAATTTTAGATACTTCTCATGTAAAAAGTGTTTTTATAACAGAGGAATATAGTTAATTTAAAATCCAGACAGCCTAAAACAGCATCTGTCTTGAGGAACTAAGGGAGGATATGGGAATGGGTGATGGACTAATTTATATTCGGGGGAGAAAGTAAAATCTCTAACTCCCTTGCATTTACATGGGAACAGGGAAAATGAGTAGTGAAATTTCAAAGCCCATTCTTCTGGATTGCTAAAAGGCGGGACCTAGAGTAAAAGGGCTGTTTGAGTAGTGATATTAATAAGACTTTGGAAAAAGAAAGGCAGGATAAAAGACTATTTGTGGTCCAAAACTAGATAAACTGCCCTGTTTAATGAAGGGAGGATGGCTGAGATTTCTATAAGCACAATAATGAGGGGTTCTTGGAAATCCGAGGGGCCTGGAGATATGCAGGGAGTCTTGAGAACAAAAGAACATGCAATAAATAGGTGTGTTGTGACCTTGCCATGGTCCCAAAGCTTCAGTGATGTCTGCAACCCACACCATTGCTTGTCTAGGGAGTTGGGGTGGGGGAAACCCACCTCAGAGCATTGGTCTTCCTGTAAAATGTGAGATAATACAATGAGTGTTTGTTTTAATCTCATCAGAGAATATGACCTCACCTAACACCTAGATTACGTATGTTTAAAATTTTTGTTTAACCTAGCCTGGACATCTTTGCCTTTTAATAGGAAGCATAATCTACTTGTATTAATCATCATGTCTGATATATTTGTACTTATTACCATCACATCATTCTATGCCATTTTAATCCTTATTTGTTTTTCCATCCTACCTTTCCATTCATACATATTGCGCCTATTTTTTTTTTTTTTAATCTAAAATATCAAATAGTTTTCAGAATGGGTACGTGGGTGGATACATGTTTTTTAACCACTTGACTGACCGAAAATGTCTTCTTATAGCTTTTACACATGAACAGAATCAAGGATGGATAAATAAATCTTGGGTTAAATTTTTTGTTGCTGTTTACTTTTCAAAACTCCACAAACATTGCTTGATTGGCATTAGTGTTGGGAAGGAGATCTCTAAATTCAATTTGAATTTTGTTCTTTTGTAGATTATCTGCTTTCCTATATCATAGTTGAATGTCTCCCACCCCTCTATTCTATGAAATATGTCATAACTAGGATATAATACAATAATATCTCTTTTCATTATTTGTATCTTATATTTGTTCAGTCTTTTAGATAAAGACTCAGTCTTTCTTCAGCTTAAACCTTTTTTAAAAATTTCGTCTATTACTGATTTTGTGATTTCTTAAAAATGGTTTTTCTTTTTCCTGGGATGTCTCTTATAGGTTAGAGTCTCTAACTCTTTCCTCCATAACTAACATATTTCATGGCGTTATTTTCATCTTTTTGTCTTTATTTTCTGAATTCAGGGTTGATTTCTTGGGTTCATCTTCTACTAATTTAAAATAAATATGCAAAACCCAATCTACTGTTCACTCCCATTATCAAGGCTCAGAATGCAAGTAAATAGGAAGTATGTTTTCTGTAGACTTTAAAAACAATAATAAAACCAACTAAAATTCACTTTGCTTTTTCTTATCACCACATGGTAGGAACTATAATAATGCTGGCTTAGGGTACAGATTATGTCTCCAATCCTAGTAAGACTACCTATTTCTGCATTAAAACAGTGATTATAAAAATTAACAAATAGACTTTTAGTTATGTCAAATCTTTCTTTCTACATGGCCAATGGAGTTGTTATTTGTGTCTAGAATTTAAAGCAGTGAAACAGAGTGTGAACTACAGGTGTGATATTTTTGATTGGTAAGTGAAAATTTTAGCTTATACATAAGACATTTTATTGCATTTAGATAATATTAAAAAATAAAATCTATTCTTTTAAATGATAATTTTAAAAAAATCAGTAAAATAAGGATTATTACTCATTACTACATGATTGTGGTTTTTGTCATATAGAGGAGGGAGATATAAATCTGCTTTGGTCATCAAATATTCTAGTCATGTCACTGCCAACCATGATGATAGTTAGCTTTTTGCAGCAGCTCACTCCATGAGGAAGTTTGATCAATTAGGTTTTCTCTTTGGGGCAGCAATCTGTTCTTCAAAGAAGTCCCCATTTACTGATATTTTTTCCTTCTGGCTGTTTACTCTGGGATAAAACCCTATTAACATTGACATCCTGCTTGGTGTGGCCATCTGGTCTACCCTGCCTGACCTCCTTTCTCTGCCTGCACCCTGATCCTGTGTAAATGGAACTATGTGGGATCTTTTATTTTTATTTATTTATTTATTTTTAAATTAATTAATTAATTAATTTTTGGCTGCATTGGGTCTTCGTTGCTGTGCGCAGGCTTTGTCTAGTTGCGGCTAGCGAGGGCTACTCTTCGTTGCGGTGCATGGGCTTCTCACTGCAGTGGCTTCTCTTGTTGTGGAGCATGAGCTCTAGGTTCGCGGGCTTCAGTAGTTGTGGCATGTGGGCTCAGTAGTTGTGGCTCGCAGGCTCTAGAGCGCAGGCTCAGTAGTTGTGGCGCACGGGCTTTGTTGCTCTGCGGCATGTGGTATCTTCCTGGACCAGGGATCGAACCCATGTCCCCTTCATTGGCAGGTGGATTCTTAACCACTGTGCTACCAGGGAGGTCTGTATGTGGGATCTTTTTAAAGTCTCATACCCTTATTTCCCAGACAAACTGAATTTTTACAGGTCTCTACGCCTCTTTTAGTACAGTCCTATCTTCACTCCCTCTTGAAGAAATTCATCAAAGCTTTCAATTTTTGACGGCACCCTTTCTAGTTTCCAACTGGGTAGAAGTTTTCCTCTATTTTATTTTATTTTTTATTTCCATACACATCAATGAAGATGGTGCGGAGCCATCTATGCTCATGTCATTATCTTTCCCTCAATTCTCTGCTTTTTATTGATTTAAACTCCCTTAACTCTTACTCTCATTGAATGCATATCTAGAAGAGGTGTTAATAAGCAAGAAGTGTGTGTGTGCATGCAAGTGTGTTCAGTGGTGTGCATATACGTGTGTGTGGATTAATTTTAAAGACTTTCAGCTGTTAGAAGGAAGCTCTTGAGTAATCCTGTAATTACAGTGTACCGAATAGTTTAATGAATTCCTGCAGTTTTATTTTTCTTTCTTTTAAAGGAGTTAATGTAAGAATCTGAATAAATGTACTGTTATAACAATTTCTTGACAGAATTTTTAAAGATTATACATGCTTGCATTCATAAAAGAGGAGACCCAGAAAACCACTTTGACCAGTTCAGGAAATATAGCCTTTATGTTCCCAAAGAGAATACCCACAGCAGCATGTAGAGGTAGTAGAGCAGCTTAAGAATTATTGTTTTGAAGCTGAAAGTTCAGAATCAGTTTAGGGAATTGTGGCATACCTAAGACTTTAAAACTCTTTATTTCAATCATATATTTCAGAGCTGATGTTTTTCTCCTCTAGATTTATCCAATGTAATGTACCTTTGATAAAACTGATTCTACAGAATGTGACTGAATCCTTGGCTTCTGAGGGAGTACTAGCAAGTTCATAATATTGGCTGCAAGTACAGAAAGGATATAAAACTCCTGGAAAACATCAGTGGGATTTAAACAATTCAGTACTAAGCTGGGGGCCTGGGATTAATAGGTAAAATCCTGTTACTGAGATAGTATTATTTGCCAAGTTCAATAGTTCATTTAATTGAAAATTAATATCTATGATGTTTAAGAGGTAAGTCCATAAAGAATTGAGAAGGAAGGCTATTTCATCGTGGCAAATTTTTAAATGAGAATAATAGCCTAGGGGGCAAAAGCAAAGTATTTGTGTGGGAGGGGGAAAAGAAGACATTTCAAATTTTGGTTCCTTGTGGGGTCTCTCTGGTTTACCTTCTGAGAGTAAGTCTCTCATTCCTCTCATATGAGGTCACCACCTCATCTGTATATCCTAAGATCTATCTCCAATGAACTGTGGATCATTTCCTGAACACACGTTTCTTTTCATAGCACTCCTCCTTTGCATATGCTAATCCCTCTCTTGGAATGCTTTTCCCATTCTTGCCTGCCTGAAAAACCCCTCCTCATGTATCAGAGCCCAGTTCACATGTCCCCTCTTCCGTTAAATTTTCTTACCGATTGTAAGTAAACAGTAGAAGTTGCTATGATCTCTGTGCCTACGCCCTTCCATCACCTTCACCAAGCCCAGCAGTTTGTTTCCACCAGTGCCTACCGCATTGTTTACAATGTGTACAATGTGTACATTGTTTACAATGTGTAGGCATTGTTTACAGTGCCTACCAGATTGCATGTTCCTTGAGGACTGAACTGCGTCTTATTCAGCTTTGCATCTCCAGTACCTTAAATAGTGCTTGGTCTTTAGCAGAAGCTCATGTATGTTAAATGAATGAAGGAGTGAAGAAAACAATCCTATAATGTTAGATTTACCTCCATAACATAGAGTTAAATTAACTTGTCTAAGATAGGTGGACATATAACTGCATTTGTTTTATTCAGAAATAAAGAAACTTTGAGTGCTGTGCTGCTTCCTTTGGGAGATGGGCTTTCTAGAACAATGGAAAATTAGAGTTACAGATATTGTTCAAGGGTACTTGGGTACTTGACAATACTTTCTCCTTATAGTTGAGAAATCCCTGTTTTATGCTGTTTGTATCAGGAACAGGATATTTGTAAATAGTCCCTTCTAAAGAAGAATATAAATCATTTGTGTAAATTGTTCCGGATTGGACATGAAAAAAGACTGAGGACACTGACATAACTATTTTGCTTAGTTCTTAACACTTACAGGAGCCTAAAAGGCTAACCTGGAAGCTCCAAAGGGGAGACAGAAAAACCACACTAAGAGTACTACTCCTGCAGCATCTTCTATAATGCTACGTAAAAGTGCTGCATAAATTAAGAATTCATAGCACATGTACATGTATGGTCTTTCCCTGCCATCTGTGATCCACCTGCAGTGCTGCAAAGTATTTATACTGAATGCATCGATCACTCTCATCCATACTGCGCTTATCATAGATCGTCCGTACAATGAGGAATGTCCTTGATTTCACAGAAAAACTCTTCAGGTCTCCAGTTAAGTATTAATGGAAATGAACTTAATATGCACTTAATGTGTACCTGTAAATGAGCATCCACTTTTGAGGTATTCACAAACATGTCTGTGGGCTGATTAAGAGGATATTCTGAGTCAAAATAACACAGTTAACCCATGACCTAATTGATCTATCTGCTCATTGATCTTTGTATGCTAGCTCCTCTTTCTAAAATTGGTTGCAATTTAAATGGAATGTTTCAGAATCTGCCTCTGCCTTGGAAAACTCTATCTATAGTAGCTAGTTATAGAGAATTATGTCAGCGCTTCTCAACTGTTGTGCTAAGAAACATTTGTGTGTCTACAATTCCATGGTGTTATGCTGAGGTACTGATTTCTTCAATCCCCAGCATAGCCAGACAAAAGCCCCGGGCTGGTACCTCTGGCCACAAGCAATCCCAGACTTATATTCCAATCTGCTGGTCAAATGTGATCATTTTTTTTTTTTTTTCTGTGCCATCATGTGAAAAAATTCAAGAAGCATTGAATTGTAGCATGTTGGTATAAAAATCCATGAGGCATACGTGCAAGAGAACTACAAAGAAGCTGAGAGTGTCATAGTATAGTGGCTGGGAGCCTGGACTTGATGTGCTGTGTGTGTTTGAATGCTTAGTCTGTTCTTTACTAGTTGTGTGGCATTAGACAAATTACTTAGCTTCTCTATGCTTTACTTTTCTTATCTGCAAAATGGTGATAATAATGGAACCTAGCCTATTGGACTGAGAAGGTAAATTAATATAGCCAGAGTGCTTAGAACATGCCTGATATACAGTCAAGGCGATGAAAGTATTTAGTTTGTCTCTAGCGCTTAGTATGCTATCATTAAGATGCATTCATCTCCAATACACTATAAGCAAGTACAAATATTTATAGTTATTTATAAATAAGTACAATATATTTACAGTTATTCACGTAAAATCCATAGTGCTAAGGACTTCCCTAAAAGTCTCATACTCATTGACATCACTTTGTAAGCAGAAATTGCTTATTCTGGATGAGTTTTATCAAAATTCAAAAATTTTTTTCTTGGGCCAGACTTAATGGCTTATAACTAGACACATGGTAGAGAGGAAAAAATGCTGGTGAATAGCAACAGTTTGTTGGCTAGATGATTCAGCTCACCAGGGTGTTTTAGTAGAAAAAATTGGGGGAGCAAACAGGACACTGGAAGCTCCATCATTCCTACAAGGGCAGTCAGGTTGATGGATCAGAGTATTTGCTTGAGAGAAGAACGTGGACTTTTATTTGATAGGTTAGTACAAGGTAAAGGTCCCAAACAGAGCTGAATTTGTGATTTAATTGACTCAAACTATAAAGTTTCATACCTAAAAATAGGCAAAATGTGATGGTTATAAGATTCTTTTTTAAACTATAGGTGGCGCATGTGTAGTTATTTTGATTTGTAGTTAAAATTGACAAGGATTTAATATTTCAATAGCATCTTCATTAGTGGTACCCAAAGAATTGCTGTATACGTTGATACAGTTCAGGGATCTTTCTATCTATGTGATTATATGTTTGAGGAATACTAACAAAGATTTTTTTCATTTCATACTGTCAACTCAATGCTTCAGTTCACTTCCATCTAACACACATCCGATAACTGCTTCTTCCCTGAAAATTGTCTACCTATTAACTAACATTGCGATCAAACCATAAATTAATCATGCAGTTTATTCACCCCCACTGCTGTAGTCATCCACCAGTAGCAACTTGGATGCTCTGAGAGTGTGTTGACTATGGAAGTGCACAAAATGGCATCTTAATGCCCTGAAAGAGCTAATACCCTTCTGTAAGTGCCTTGCTAAATATCACAGAGTGACTTGGATGCTGGGGAAAGCTTGGCTCATTATTCCAACCTGCTGAGCTAAATCATTTGGGTTCTCTTTACCTGCTGTTGGCCTTTCTCTTTTCCTCTTGCTGCTCATGCGTAAAGGATATTGATTTAAGTAAAAGATACTGTAAACATGCACTTTGTTAGGGAAATCTGACTATGCAAGTATAATTTCAAAGGTCAGAGTTCTAGCAATGCTTGATTTACATTAATTTGTGCTTGAGGAAAATGCCTGCTTGACTAAAAATAAATAAATAAAAAGAGAGAATTTGATTCACATATTGCTCCATGTTTTTCTATCATGTTCTCCCAGAGCTGATCAAAGAGCAAAATCATATTTATAGGAAAATCTCACGCTTGGGATCACTCAATGTAGTACAATAGATTAAACCTCTGGGAAAAATATATAGTCTGAATTTAAGTCTGAAAGAATTTGGGACCTCCATCCTAAAATGATTGCCATAGTGAAGTAAACAATTTGTATTTTTAAGGATTATTTTACAGCTTTTTCTACGACAACATACTTGTTTAATTCCGTAAAGATATATTCCATAAAGGTGTATCTTTACTGACACAGAAAAACTGAGAAAAAAAATTTAAAAAGATGATTATATGCTCCATGTATTGCAAAAATGACAAATAATTTAACTCTTTTGCATACTCCAGTAGCAAATCTGCCTTTAAATGCCCTTACTTTTTGTACATAAATTCACCTTTTAGTGCTGATTTGCTTATATTAAAATGTACTTCTATTAATAAGGTTAAAAAACATTTTCTTAGGGTGCTGTTCCTCTTAAAGTATTTTCAGAATTGTTTATTTGCCATTTGTTACTTTATTCTACGTAGTCAAAAGATAAAAGTGAATTAAAACTTTGTAAGTTAATGACCAAATGCAGTTGACAATAGTGTCATAAGCATAAAATCCCTCTACGTAATATCATGTATTTTTTTTTTAACTTGGGATTTTTTTTTTTTTTTTTTTTTTTTTGGCCAGATCTGGTTCTAATTTGCAGATTTACCTCTTACTAGCTGAACTGTGAAAGGGAGGTAACAAGTACTACCTGATACATTGTTGAGGAAATTGCTGATAATAAAAGTGATCATTTAGTGATCATTTTATTGTACTCACTCTCCCTGCAGGGTGTTAAGGATCATACTGTTCCTTTTCGTCCTTATGACAAACCTTTAAGGTAGGTAGCAAGGTTGTTAAATTTATTGATGAAACACTGGAAGTTAAGAAAAGTTATGTAATATTCAAGATCACATACCTAACAAACTGCAGAAACAGGATTGGAATCTTGGTAGTCTGACTTACACACACAAAATACGCTTAACCACTGAAGTGGATTGTTCATACCTATAGGGATATAGAAAATTATCTGGAATCTGATAGATTAATAGTTGATTACTTTTCTTAAATATCATTATTGCTTTGATATTCAATAAAAGACATTTGAATGATCAGAATTCAAAATTAATACTGGAGTTAATGAGTTTTTACTTGTCTTCCCGGTTGAAATTCTAGACCTACAATTGGCTTTATTGTTACGTTGATTATCTTTGGTGGCATGTACTTTTCTGTGCTTGAATTCTGACTTTAAGCCCAATACCTCCCTTCATTGTTGAATCCTCTGGAATTACACATACTTTTGACAGATTTATAATCGTTCAATTATCAGATGCTAATACAGTATATAGAATCAATTTTATTTCTGTTTAAGGTATATGTGGGTCATTTATCCTTCCATGCCCATACGATTTCCTTAGGCTTCCTGTGCCTAGTTCATGAAACCTTTCATTCATTTGTATTATTCCCCACCCCAGTTTACATCTCTACACTTCTGCTGCTTCTTTTTCATTGACTCCACACTCATTTTCCCCCATAAAACCCTTAGAGTACAAAATATACATAATATAATTTTTATATTGCTGTCATATTATTTTTTTTTTAAACATCTTTATTGGAGTATAATTGCTTTACAATGGTGTATTAGTTTCTGCTTTATAACAAAGTGAATCAGTTATACATATGTTCCCATATCTCTTCCCTCTTGCGTCTCCCTCCCTCCCACCCTCCCTATTGTCATATTACTTTAGTATTTGCCTCTGTCTCCACATTTTGCTAAAATCCTCAATAACTTTTCCCACAGGAGGATATTAGAGCCCAGATAGTTCATATAAAATGTTTCCTGAATATTCTTAATCATTATTCAGGTATTTGTAGTCATTTTGTTCCAAGGTGAGCATAACCTTTTGTTGTCTCATGTTATGGCTCATTTTTTCTTTATAAATGCCCAGTGGATTGTGCACAGATATGGAATCATGATGAGGTTTTGTGAACTTGAGGTGTGGGTTGTTTTCAAATGAGTGAAAGCTATTTTGTCCTAGGGATATTCCTGGTTATCCTTGTAAGAGTGAAACGAATGCTCATTGCTAGTTCTAGTGCTCCTTAAATTATTATACCTTGAATTTTTTCTGGAATAGAGGGGGCAAACAAAGGTCAAAAGACCACTTGTTTAATCTCTGTAATGACATATTCTATCTGTATCCATTGCACACTGAAAGTTTATTCATTAAAACACACATGTTTAAGAAACATAATTGGAACAAAATTTACTGTGTGTATCGATATATATCTATCTGGGGTTATAAATACTTGTGTTTACATAAACATACATTATATACATTTTCATATAAATGTGTATATATACACGATCACAAATTCTACAGGAATTATATTACTATGTATATTATATAAGAGAGAAAATATATTGTATATAATTCAGTTGAGTAGTTCCTTTCATTTAAAAGAACTAGATAATTAACTATATTTTTATTTGGCTTCAATTATGTGGCTAATAGCTCTAGTTTTCCGTTTCCCTGTGTGCATTTGTGTATATGTGCATCTGTGGAGTCAATTTATTTATGCAATAAAACCTAATCATAAATAGTTTTTCTATATCATCTTTTCAGTTATATCAATGCAACAGAATATATTGTGAGGGTTCATTATGATACTGGGTAGTTCTCTCTCATTTTAAAAGCAAGAACCTGAAAAACGGATCCATGTCCCTCAATATCACATATTTCTTAATTACTTACATTGAGCATTTGGGCTTAACTTTATCATTATCCCCATAGTTTAAAAATTATAACAAAGGCCCAAACAGAGTCACTGAACTCTAGAGTTGCAGTGAACCCTACGGGTCGTTAAATCCAGCTTCTTCATTTTATATATTTTAAAAGGAACTTTGTGTATATATATATTTTTTTGTATAAAAATATAAAAAATTAGAACAAAATGCTTGATACTAAAGTGTTAGAATTTTTTTTTAACTTTCAGAATTTTCTGTGACATTTTAATGAGAAAGGAAAAATTATCTATTACTTAGTTTTAAGTTCCTCTTTACAACTTTCTAACAGCATCACTCCTTGGGCAAGAATCTTCTAAAATGGCCTGAAGTAACCTCTATGGGATAATGGTTTATAAATACATTTTAGTTAGTTCATTGGTAATTAGTGACACATGAGTGAAGAACCATATTTTAAGTTCATGGATACTGAGCTTAGTGAATGATGTTTTGCTTTATAAGAGTCTGTTGGGGGCTGCTATGAATAATAATGAGGAAAGAACATATATTTGCATCTATAGTGAATGCCCCCTGGGCAGCAAGGCCTTGAGAATCCACAGTGTCCAGGTACCGCTGCCTGAGTGACATCCCAGACTGTGCCCCCAGCACAGCAAAGCTGTAGTCAGTGTGTTGCTGCAGGGATCATTACCTTTTTGACACCACTTTCATTGCTTCTTTCATTCTAAATTTCTCTGAGAATGAGTTTTATTCATTCTATAAGTATAATACATCTAGTTTTGACACTTTTTGTCAGGAATTACAAAAGAATCAGTAGACTGGAATTTGGAGCAATTCAGATATTGTCTACCTCAAGTGTAACTCTTGCTTTTGGAGAGCTTCCTGTATGAAATAGGACAAGCACACTTTCCTGCCTTGTACAGTAAGGACCAGAGAGAGCATCTGCTCCAAATCCCCTCATTTAGGCAACCTTTGGACACCCTTTCTAAACCAACACCTTTCCCATCCTTCTCTATGTTCTTTCCCTGCTTATGTTCCTTCTAGCACACATCACTCCCTAACATACTATTTAATTATTAATACTCTCTCTCTATCAATTTCCAGTGGAATGTAAGCTTTATGAAAATAGGATTTTGTCTATTTTATTTACCTTTGTATCTTTAGTACTAGAACGCTGGCTGACACATTATTGTTGGATGAATGAAGAATGATGAGATTATAAGAACTTTGAAGCTGCTTATATATATTCCCTTACAGGTTGACAATTCCAGGGCAGTAGATTTCAGCAGTTATCCCACACTATGTGCTAGGCATTAGGATAAGTGAAGATGAATAAGATAGGATTCCTGCTCACATAGAACTTACCAACTCATAGGACATTCTGTTAATCTGATTTTCTGGGGATGGGTTTTAAGACTGCGTAACTAGAAGAGGTCCCTTTACCTACAGAGTAAGAGGCTGAATTTGAATGTCATGAAAGATACTTACTACAAATCCCATAAGAGAATTACTTTTATGAGTTAAGCCATTGTTTGTATCAGCTGTTGTTGAATGCAAACATGTTAGCAAGGGGTGGTAATTTACTAATGCAGTGGCACTTAATAATAACACATTTTCATTAAAATTTTTTTATTGAACCTACTCTGCACCAGATAGATAGATACTCTGTATCTATTTCTGTACTCACTTAGAAGAGGCACAGGAGAAGATCAGGTTTGTGGAAGGCAGAGGCTAAGGGCTGAGAGAAGTCTAGGTGGAGCATAGTTTTTTGTTAGGAGTCTCAGTCTTACCAAGGAGGACGACCTGGGCTAAGCAGCAGAAAACATGAGGCCAGAGCACCTGGTAGGCAGGCATTAAAGGGAAGGGGAAGTCAGATAAAGAAGTGAGGTTTGCCAAAGAATAGTATTTATGATTTAGGACTTTCCATAGAACTGTACGGTAAATTCAGATATTAGAAATCATCTAGGTCAACCCTGCATCTATTTTTTTTTTTTTTTTTTTGGCTGTGTTGGGTCTTCATTGCTGTGTGTGGGCTTCCTCTCGTTGTGGCGAGCAGGGGCTACTCTTCATTATGGTGCGTGGGCTTCTCATTGTGGTGGCTTCTCTTGTTGTGGAGCACAGTCTCTAGGCACGCGGGCTTCAGTAGTTGCAGCACATAGGCTTAGTAGTTGCCGGCATGCAGGCCCTTGAGAGTGCAAGCTTCAGTAGTTGCGGCGCACGGGCTCTAGGGTGCATGGGCTTCAGTAGTTGTGGCTCACAGGCTTTGTTGCTCTGCGGCATGTGGGATCTTCCTGGACCAGGGATCAAACCTGTGTCCCCTGCATTGGCAGGTGGATTCTTAACCACTGTGCCACCAGGGAAGTCCCTCTATTTTTAAATTTATTTTTTTTATTGAATGAAAGATTCTTTACATTCTATAGTGTTTTACAGTTTTCAAAAGTTTCACACACGATTTCATACAATCCCGTAATAACCCTTTTTTATCCCCTACTCCATTGCCCTTCCCCCTTCCCTTTCCACACTGTTAACCACTAGTTTGTTCTCTGTATCCGTGAGTCTGCTGTTTTGTTTTATTCACTAATTTGTTGTATTTTTTTTAGATTCCACATATAAGTGATATCATACAGGATTTGTCTTTCTCTGTCTGACTTCTTAATTCTACTTAGCATAATGCCCTCCAAGTCATCCATGTTGCTGCAAATGGCAAAACTTCGTTCTTTTTTATGGCTGAGTAGTATTTCATTGTGTGTGTGTGTGTGTGTGTGTGTGTGTGTGTGTGTATACACACCACACCACCTCTTCTTTATCCAGTCATCTGTTGATGGCCACTTTTGTTGCTTCCTTACCTTGGCAATTGTAAATAATGCTACTATGAACATTGAGGTGCAGGTATCTTTTTGAATTAAGGTTTCTGTTTTTGTCAGATATATATCCAGGACTGGAATTGGTGGGTTATATGGTAGTTCTATTTTTAGTTTTTTGAGAAACCGCCGTACTGTTTTCCATAGTGGCTGCACCAATTTACATTCCCACCAACAGTATAGGAGGATTCCCTTTTCTCCACATCCTCACCAACATTTGTTATTTGTGTTCTTTTTGATGCTAGCCATTCTGACAGGTGTGAGGTGATATCTCATTGTGGTTTTGATTTGCATTTCCCTGATGATTAACAATGTTGAGCATCTTTTCACGTGCCTGTTGGCCACCTGCATTTCCTCTTGGGAAAAATGTCTATTCAGTTCTTCTGTCCATTTTTTTTTGTTTATGATACTGCATGGTGAATTTATTTTTATCTTGGCCAATTGTATTTTTAAGAATCCAAGTATATGCTGTATATTGAGATACACCTAAAATATAAAGACACAGAAAGGTTGAAAGTAAAAAGGCAGAAAAAAAATATACCCAGGAAATACAACCCCCCAAAAACTGGTGCCACAATATTAGTATCAGGCAAAGTACACTTTAAGATAAACACTATTAGGCACAATATGGTCACTACATTATGATGATACGAACAATCCATTAAAAAGGATAAAAATTCTTAACCTGTATGTATCTAATTATATTATCATTAAAAAGGCAAAAATGGAGAAAATTACAAGGAGAGAAGGATAAATACATTCAAATAGGAGAGATGTAAACATACTTCTCTTCATATTTAAGATACTATGCAGACAAGAAATTAGTAAAGCATAAAAAATGTGAAAGCACAGTTAATAGTCTTTCTCTACTGGTTCTGTCCATTTTTTAATCGAGTTTTTTTTTTTTTTTTTTGAGTTGTGTTATCTGTTTATATATGTTGGATATTAACCCTTTATCAGTCATAATCATTTGAAAGTATCTTCTCTCATTCAGTAAGTTGTCTTTTCATTTTGTCGATGGTTTCCTTTGCTGTGCAAAAGCTTGTAAGTGTAATTTGGTCCCATTTGTTTATTCTTGCTTTTGTTTCCATTACTCTAGGAGATGGATCCAAAAACCTATTGCTGCAATTTATGTCAAGGAGTGTTCTGTGTATGTTTTTCTCTAGCAGTTTTATAGTATCTGGTCTTCCATTTAGGTCTTTCATCCATTTTGAGTTTATTTTTGTATATGATGTTAGAGAATGTTCTACTTTCATTCTTTTACAAGTAGCTGTCCAGTTTTCCCAGCACCACTTATTAAAGAGACTGTCTTTTCTCCATTCTTGCCTTCTTTGTCATAGATTAATTAACCAAGTGTGTGGGTTTATTTCTGGGCTTTCTATCCTGCTCCATTGAACTATGTGTCTGTTTCTGTGCCAGTACTGTACTGTTTTGATTACTGTAGCTTTGTAGTATAGTCTGAAGCCAGGGAATATGATTCCTCCAGCTCTGTTAGTTTGCCTATTTGGGGTCTTTTGTGTTTCCATACAAATTTTAAAATTATTTATTCTAGTTCTATGAAAAATGCCATTGGTAATTTGATAGGGATTACACTGCATCTGTAGATTGCCTTGGATGGTATGGTCATTTTGACAGTATTAATTCTTCCAATCCAAGAACACGGTATATCTTTCCATCTGCTTGTGTCATCTTCATTTTCTTTCATCATTGTCTTATAGTTTTCTAAGTACAGGTCTTTACCCCCCTTAGGTAGGTTATTCCTAGGTATATTATTCTTTTTGATGTGATGGTAAATGGGATTGTTTCAACCCTGCATCTTAAATATGAAGAAAATAAGGTCTAGAGAAATATTTGGTGACTTGCCTGTGGTCAGTTGCTAGAACTGTGAGTATTTAATTGCTATGGTTTTATGACTGTTCAACAGCCACTTTTTTCTTTTGGTAGCAAGCCCTGAGTTTGCTTAGGGATCTGCCTTCCTTATATCCCCAGCTCTTGTGGAATAGTGAGCCCCATTCACAGATTCCAGGGGTGGAGTATGAGATGTCAGCCTAACCCAATCAGAATAAGCCATCTCCCTGGACACACTGAGGTCTCACTGTGACTCACACTATGTGACTCAAGTGACACATTGCTACTCCAAGTCTTTTCCTGGTCCCATGAGGAAGTGTTCTTTATTTCTAGTTGACTCAAACTTGAAAGATGAAAGACTAAAGCTGCTTCAGCCATCTTGTTGCCCCCAGGTAGAGCCTATCTGTGACTGGAGCCAAGGTTGAGGGTTTGGAGCTCAGGAGGAGGGAGGACTCAGAGTCTGGTGTCATTGTTGGAACCTCTGTACCAGGCAGTGCCTGGAACACAACAATGCCTCCTGGACTTCCCAGTTTCCTGAGCCATTGAGCTCCTTTTTTTTCTCCCCTTCTTTTTATACATGCTTGGACTAAAGGTTGGGTTTGTTTGTTTTTGCAATACAAATGTCCTCACTGATACACTGGTGGATTTCCAGTTCAGTTCTTACTTGTTTGGTGTTTGAATGTGTTTCTTGAACCCTGACATAAGGACAGTCACATAGGTGAGTGCGTCTGTTTGGTATAATTTGGTGGAACTAGTTTTAGTTCTAATGATACGGCCACAAAAAATTAGTATAGTACAGAGGTTAATAATACCAAGTTTGGAGTAGAAAACCAGGAACTCAAATCCCCTTTCTACTTCTTGGATCTTCAGTAATTTCCTGAAACTCACTTCTTTCTAGCTCTTTCAGACACACAGTAAAGATAATATTTATCCTTGCCTGGTGGGATCCTTGTGAAGATTAAGTGAGATTATATGCCTATAGCATGTAACAGAGCGCAGCACGTGGTAAACAGTCAGAAGTGTATTATGGTGATTAATATTATGTTAACAGTTGCTTAGTCATTGCTAGCTAAATGACAAGTTGAAAGATTGTTTTAATTTGGGATCAGGGGCTTCCCTGGTGGTGCAGTGGATAAGAATCTGCCTGCCAGTGCAGGGGACACAGTTTTGATCCCTGGTCTGGGAAGATCCCACATGCCGTGGAACCACTAAGCCCGTGTGCCACAACTACTGAGCCTGCGCTCTAGAGCCTGTGAGCCACAACTGCTGAGCCCACATGCTGCAACTACTGAAGCCCGCGCACCTAGAGCCCATGCTCCGCAGCAAGAGAAGCCACTGCAATGAGAAACCCGCGCACCGCAACAAAGAGTAGCTCCTGCTCTGCACAACTAAAGCCCATGCACAGCAACGAAGACCCAGCACAGCCATAAATAAATAAATAAAATAAAATAGTCAATTAATTAATTAAAAATTGGGAATTAGAAGAATTGACTTTATTCTCTCCTTCAAAGATTTTATTTTTTAATTCTCATTCTGGTCCTTCTCCAATTTTGTAACCTTTATTTAGGCAATTTTTTTAGGCTCTCATTTTCTCATATTGTTCTCAAAAGACCCTTTTGGGATTTTATTTCCATCCTTGATTTCCTTCTGCATGGCCAGGCTATTTAATGGGCAGCCTGCTTTGCTAATAAAACATGCTCAGAGAAACTGTGTCTATTCCATTTATTTTTATTTCCAACTTGTTCTTATACAGTCTCTAACGATGCTACTTGCAAGTTTTATTTTCAGAGATCCCAATAATTTTTTTTTTGGCCTAATAAATACCATTTTATGCTTCTGAAATACATGTTAGAACAGGTAGAAAAATAGATCTCTACTGTGTTTTCAGTTATGTTATCTTCACAAGGTAAAGGTAAAACTCCTTTTGCATTGATAGAACAATTTCATATATATATTTTTTGTATTTAAGGTTTATCCTCATTTTTGGTAATTATATATTCAGGGGTTTGGAATTCTCTGATTATGTGTTAACTATCTCTTATCACTTTGTGTTACCATGTACCAGAAGCATGATTTTAAGTTAGAATGGACCACATGCTGAGGAGAATGGGATAACCTAGGCAGTGAGAATTTAATGAGTAGAGTAACCTGGGACTCTCCTTTATTCTCCATACTGGGTGATTAATGAGAATCTGTGTATATAAGGTAATCCTAAGGCAAGATTTTCCAATTACTTTTCTTTTGTTCTATATAATAAAATTTTGTGTGTGTAACTGATGTTTTTTCATATCCCACCAAAACTCCAATAATGAAGAATTATTTTTTTTACTTTTATTTTTTTATAAATCTATTTATTTTATTTATTTTTGGTTGCATTTGGGTCATCATTGCTGCGTGCAGGCTTTCTCTAGTTGTGGCGAGCAGAGGCTACTCTTCATGGCGGCATGCACGGGCTTCTCATCACGGTGGCTTCTCTTGTTGTGGAGCATGGGCTCTAGGTGAGCGGGCTCAGTAGTTGTGGCTCCCGGACTCTAGAGCACAAGCTCAGTAGTAGTGGCACACGGGCTTAGTTGCTCCGCGGCATGTGAGATCTTCCCGGACCAGGACTCGAACCCGTGTCCCCTGCAGTGGCAGGCAGATTCTTAACCACTGCGCCACCAGGGAAACCCTGTAGAATTATTTTGAAGAAAATTATATTATTTATAGGTCTTCAAACAGAACAGCTTCTACTGTACTCTAGGCTCTGAGCTCCTAGGACCTAAACAAAAGCCTACAACTGATTTAGAATTCAAGAATATTTTTTAGAGCATAGGCAAACCAGTGGAGCCGACAGCACTTCTATCAACCAGAGTCTTGAGTGGGCCACTTGGGTAAAACCCATTAAATGTTTTTGTCAGTGATACATGAAAATATAATTTTTTAGGATAAAAAATTCTCTGAATCAATGTGATTCAGTAGCTTGAATGATAGATTTTTATGAATTTAGTGCAATCTAGTTTGGGAATTAAAACGGTGACATCCATAGTTGTCTAGGTTTATCCTCTAGTAAATTTCTCATTAGCATAAGTGGAATGTCTGAAAGGGGAAAGTATACTTAAGTAGTCTGGTTTCTTCCCACAACCAGAGTAAGTTTATCAGTCAGGGTCTTAGCTGCAGAACGTAAAATCCATTCTAGATGGTTTAAAATCAAGGGATTATTATGACTCATATAATCATCGGTAGACCTGTTGAAAGAGACACTGGGAGTTTTCAGGAATAGATTCCCAAACTGTATAGCAGAGCTGGACTGCAAAGGGAGCAGACAACTCTTCAAGAACCTGTTGAATCAGGAAGCTATTGCCACAACTGTCAACTCCAGCCCCCTGTACTTCTGCCACTATCTGTACCAGAGAACTGTACGCCGTATACCCTACTCCTCTCCTCCTATGAAACTCAGCTTAGATTCAGAGTCTCCTGGGATTACATCTGATTGACAGAACCTAAATTGTTTGGAATGTTAGCTGCAAAGGAATCTGGGAAATCTAGCCTTTGGCCTTCAAGCCACTGCAGATGGGAAGGCAGGTAGAAGCGAGTTGGAATGACTGCTGAGTGAGCCAGCTACAGTGTCTGCCACGTTGGACTGGAGGTGCACATATTTTAATAATTTAAGAATCTGATGTGTGACATCCTTAGGAGCAGATAATTCAGATTAAATTCCTGATGTGTGGGTAGTAAATATCTGATGATTTGGCTGAGGTGCATAGAGGCAAGGGAGAGAGATGGGAAGGAACAGGCAGGGATTAACAGAAACCATGATCCTAAGATCAGACAGATTCATGTTGGTGAGATCTTTATATTCTTCAGTTTCCTTATATCCCTATTTCTGCCCTGCTTTCTTCATGAGCAGTCGCTTACATAAAACATCTTCTTGCTTTACCTCTTTATCTTGCTCATTCAACCTCTTAGCAGAGGACAGAAGCCACTTATCTCCTTGGACAAGACAGAAAGCTTTTGTCTGTGAGTGAGGAATAGTTGTCTCTGTGGCCCTTTCATTTTCTATATAACTAACATCAATTGCACCATTAAATACATTGCCATCACCACTACACAAGAAGAGGTTTAAACTGGTTCCTTACCAGAGGTGTGCACTTCATACATTTGGAGCTACCGTTGCAGAGATTCTTGCTACTACCAGGAATGTCTGCTTGGGGAATGCTCAAAAACTGGTGGCATTTGGCATTGGTTCAACTACAGGGACCGGAATGTGAGATTTTAGCAAACATCTTATGGCCCTGCATCAAACTCTTAGTTCCCCAGCCCTGCTGAATTAGCTGCTTCTTTCCTCTGCTCCGGTGGCAGCATCTGGACAGGGTCTTCAAGATGAGGAGCATCTGTTCCCACCCTTGAATTTTTAGTTTCTCCCTAAAACTCAGACCCGAAGCCTAGTGCACAGCTGAACCCATCAGCAAGTTGTGTGTTTGAGTGGCACATTGGGGTATGAATACCCCCTTTCTGAGCTGTTTTGCAGCCTCTCTCCTAGTCATGTTGCACACTTGGTCCATTGTCTGTGGCTCCCTAAGACTGGCTGTCTGCAGGCAGGGAAGCATTTTGAAGGCACCGAGTTCTTTTAGAGCTTCCTTTTGATGCTCTTTTGATTCTAATTATCTTTAAGTATGAGAAACTGAGATATCATGATCAAGATTGGAAAAGCCACCCTCATCCCCCTCCCAACACTGCAAATATTGGGAGACATATTTTTAGGCTTCATTGGAGTGTTTGAAACAAGTATTTTCAAAGAATTATCTAGTAGCCCTTAGTAGAGGGCTTCTGAGCATTTTTGTTTCCCTTATAAAATAGACAAACTAATAGGAAAGCTATGTCAATTGTTACTTCAAAAATTCTGAATCCTCTGTGATTTTTTTTTTTTTATAAGATACCAGGCATTATCAAAGGTCTACAAAATAGGCTGTTACCTCACCCACACGGATGACCTTGTCCTTTTAAACAATTCAGCACAGTTGGCTGGGTGAGTCAATCCTATTAATGTCTGCTATCTGGTAGAAAGTAAATGGTCATTTGAGTCTAGTAAAGGACAATAGTTATCTTCTAATAGGAACAGGCAATATTAAATGTTGGCTTTAACTGTGAAAGTGTCAACTGTATGTCAATTGGACAAATGCTTTTCCAAGTGAAAGGAAAATTCAGATGGTTAGAAATGTTTCCTTTTTCAGAATCAAGTTAATAAAATTTAAATTCAATAGATAGATTTTCACATGAATGTAATGCTGCAAATGTTTGTCTAACACTTGACTATTATCAACTTTAATGGCATTTATAACAAATACGCATTAATTAAAATGTTATGCAACAATAAGTTTTTTGTGTCTATTAGTGTTAACTGAATTTCTTTGAAAGAAATAGCCTTCATAGAGGGAGGTTGGAGGTTTTATTTACTGTAGTAGGATGCTATCAGTGTAGTAAAAAGCCTACAGATTTTGAAATTCTGAATCCTATTATTTGGGGAAATTTGGGCAAACATTCTGCATCTGTTTTGTCATAGGTAATATGAGGATAATTATTCTGAAATTAAAAATTTATTGGGGAATTAAATACAGTCATTGATTTACTCAGTAACAACTTATTGGGTACCTACTTAGTGCCAGGCACTAAGCTACTATTCTGAAACAAGACTCATTATTGCCATTAAGAAGCTGTAATCTAGAGTATGAAAAAGCACTTTGCATGTATAAAAGATGTTAATCAAATACATGTAGTTACTACTAAAAATGTAAAGATGAAATAGTTTTCTATTTTATCTTTGAGATAAAATATTCAGTGCTCTAGTCTTAGTCTTAAAAGTACCTTAAAGAGCAACTTGTTAATGTTAGACCAGTTTAGACAGTATCTGCTCTCAAAGAAGAGCTCTACTTTTCAGAGAATCTATCAAAAATAACTACAATAATAGTCTCTTTCTAATCCTAACTGTCACGTGATTCAAGCAAAGCCTTTACTGTCTCGTCAATAACTAATTTCCAACAAGGCAACTCACTAGTTTTTTGTTTGTGTTTTTTTTTATAAATTTATTTTATTTATTTTTGGCTGTGTTGGGTCTTTGTTTCTGTGCGAGGGCTTTCTCCAATTGCGGCGAGTGGGGGCCACTCTTCATCGCGGTGTGCGGGCCTCTCACTGTTGCGGCCTCTGCCGTTGCGGAGCACAGGCTCAGCAGTTGTGGCTCACGGGCTTAGTTGCTCCGCGGCATGTGGGATCTTCCCAGACCAGGGCTTGAACCCGTGACCCCTGCATTGGCAGGCAGATTCTTAACCACTGCGCCACCAGGGAAGCCCTACTCACTAGTTTTTCTAGTCATAGCCTGATTCAGCTTTTGTAGTGCCTGAAGCATATGCAAACGTGAGGGTCTCTTTAAGAAAGCAAATCCAGTATCAAAAATACAAAATTAGGTTCAAATGTAACATAGATTTAGAATAAAATAATAAATCAAATGACAAATATTTAAAAAGGCATCAGATACCACAAACATCACAAAATTCAAAAATAATGCTTTATTAATTAATTTTCTCTAAAAGTAAGGATTTTTTTTCCCTATAATTTTGGCAGCCTACTTGATCACCTCTCCATATGGCAATAATTTTTTAATATCACTTTCTGTAGAGACAGTAGAATTCAATCTTTTGTCAAACATTGCTAATTGAAAACTGCTTTTTGTTAATTTAGAAATGTTTCTTTCAACTTCATAGCTCTCTACTGATGTTGTCATATACATTTTTAGGATTCCTATCAAATTGGGGAAACTTCTATCAAGTGTCTTTGATACATGAATTATACAGTTTGGAAGAATTTTCTCTGGTCCAGTCCATTTCAAACCACCTTTCTCTTCGACTGCTCGTACCTTCCAGGCGCTAGAATAGAAGTTGATATTCTGATCCAGTCTCAGGTCCTGTGACTACGTGTCATGGAGCTGGATGAGTTGGCATAACTAGGGGTAAATGTGTTCCTGAAACCATTCCTACACTGGATGGTCAGCAATAACTTAACCATATGAGTAAATAACTGAAACTATATAATATATCTCATTAAACCCAAACTAAACATATTTTCAACTCCACCTCCCTTAACTGTACTCCCCAAATCCCCATGACCTCCCCCATGAATGGAAGGGAAGCATAATACAAGTAAGAGTAGAACGAGATGCATAGTTATGTGTACAGCATACTATGTTTTTAAATATAAAAAAATCCAAATGACCTTGTGAACGTACTGCTGGAACTCCTCCAAGAACTGTGGAAGCGGCCTCTGCAAGTGAGAAGGGCCTAAGATTATGCTTCAGTATTTCATGGTAAAGTTGCCTTTGTACCTAACATAGCTCTTTCCTTATACAGCAGAATATTTATTGGATGGCTGTTATCCTTGCAACAGTATTATAAAATGGTAGTATTTTAATGGGAGAGTCATATGGTTCCATTTCCCTGAATAGGCCCTTTATCTATTTCAAATATTGTCTTTATCAGCTGCTAATTTGTTTTGAACTGTTGGTTCTTAATTTATTCATGCAGATGACCAACGAATGTCATCTATGCAAGGCAGTGTGCTAACCCTGAAGAGGATGAGAGGTGGAGAAGAGTTATTTGCTGCCCTTCAGGGGTTGTGGGCCGGTTTTTAATAGAGAGTGCAGAATTAGTAAACTGATATTCCTTGGAATTCCAGGTTTTATCTGATATTTTACAAAATAGTGCAGAAAAATCTCTGCTTTCTCAAATGTCTCTTAGTATTTTTCTTTCTCAAAGTTGCAGTGGTACATTTCTGATATTCCCCAACACTCTCTAACATTCTCTATATTTAAGTGGCTAAGCCACTTCTACCACCAGTATGCAGATTCCAGAGGCTGTCTCTCTCTGTTCCATGTAGCTTTATAGTTAGATGTTTATAGCCATGTCCCTTGGCAGAGATTGATGAAGAACAAAAATCTTTGAACATTGCCAATGGTCTTGAAAGGCTGTCTCATTACTAGATACATGAGACTATCAAAGCACCTCATTTCCTTGAGTTGTTTTTTTTCTAGCATTCTCCCCATGGTGAAGATATTTCCTTTCACATTCGTTTTAGATGTAATGGTAATCATTCTGTGTCTTCTGGCACGTGAGCTGGTGAAACAGAGATGCTGACTGATAAAGCATTGATAATTTCTATCCAGTATCACTGTATTTCATTTCTGAGATCCCGTTCCTGCAGAGGGGCTATTTTGATTTTGTTAATTTAGTGGTTTGTGTGGAATGTGGGGTCATGATATACGTGGCATACATTTTCTTTTTTGTTTAATTAATTAATTATTTTAAAAAATTTTTATTTATATTGGAGTATAGTTGATTAACAATGTTGTATTAGTTTCAGGTGTATAGCGAAGAGTACTTCAGTTAAGAATTTCGCTATTCATCTGAGGAACTAGCATTGTAAGAATGAAAAGAATCCCTCTGCACTAAGAGAATCAGAGGCCTGGGATGAACTTGGGAGGAACCCATGGTATTGGGCATGTTTATCTTCTAATTAATCAAGATAAATTAAAAACAGTATTTTTGTGTTTAAAGAAAGCATCAGAACAATTTTCCTAGTTACCCATTCCAGTTTTTAACAATTCTCACTCTCAGGCAGTTGTTTCATTTGTAATAAAACGGCCCAATAGTGAGTTTTGGAAAGTAATACAGGTGGCTCATAACAGGAGTTCTCCAAAGGGTACCATGAATTAAAACAATGATATTGAGGCTTGGAGTTTTGAAAACCTCCAATAGCTAACAGGGGAAATGAGATGAAGAACGCATCTTTGTAAAGGTTTCCTATTAAGGCCCTGGAAACTCACAAATTTGTGAAAATTCATTGAGCCTCTCTAATATCAAGGGCAACTATACTTCTGTTTCTCAGAAGTGCTTTCTTCCTCGTTCAAATCTCTCTGCTACCCTTTGATGAAATGTTTTATTTTGTAGGCACTTATTTTTTCATTCAACATACTTTTTCATTTTCCCTAACAATGTCCAAGATAAAACACTACGGATGCAGAGATGAGCAAAGATCCACAGTCCCTGGCCTAGAGGAACCCAGTCTAGGAAACGATAAACATGAGAATATGTGGTAAAATTATGCCCATACTGGGTGAAGCGAATCAAAAGGTATCACTAAATAAGGGAGAAATGCAGACGTTTTACCCACTCTTACTATAATGGCACTTTTAAGCAGCTTTTCACATTAGAAAATAGAATACCAAACCTCCCGAGGAAGTACATTCCATTAGATTACATCTCCAAAGTCTAGAACAACCCAAATCCAGTAAGTGGATACCTGAATGGGAAGACTCATGAAAGTGATTCCTTCTAGCTAAAGTTTCTTTCAAAGTCAGATTTCCCACTTTTACTAATTGACTTATAGGAAGTAAATTCTTGGTAGTGTTATAATGAATAGTCCATCTTTTCTTCCATTTATCGACACTTCAGAAATACTGAGATCCAGTCTCAAAGTACTTATCTGTGCAAGCAAGAACAATTAATTATTCAAAATGTAAAGTCTGGAATCCATTTAAAATTGTAATCTGGTCAGTAGGTAATGAATAGCAGTAGAAATTTCAAGAATGTTTTCAGGCATTCTGAATGAGACTGGACCAGACTTGAGAATTGTATATAGAATGGTGATTCTCCCTCTTTTCACAATATATCATAGGCGAAGTGTGGATCCTCTTAGAAGAAGGCATGTACACAGTTTTAGGGGTTTCACTGAAACCTTTAAATGGAGTCTCCATCAGTTTTTTGGACCCTTTCCTTGTCTTGGACTAGCTTGCTAGTGCTTCTTTCATCAGGAATCCACATAGCACATAATTACTGTAGGAATACAAGGAACACTTGAGAGTAATGGAATCGCATAAGCTAAATATTTCTGAGTTTCCTAAAGCTTTGAGGTTTGGCCTTAATAAAATCAACTCCTGTAGTTCCAATGCCACTCTCTTCCCATGGCCTGGTCAAGGCTTGCCTTGGCTATCTGAATAGCCTGTTAGCTGTTTAATCTGTCACTATTCCCATACCTCCCACCCCTCTGCCATACTAGATGCCAGAGGGATTGGACCAAAACATGCATCTCATGATTGAAAACCTTCATTGGCTCCTGAAACCCATATGTTCAAGCCCTGCATCATGGAATTGAATACCTTAATCATTTTGCCCCTGGATATCTCTCCAGCCTCATGTCCCCAAGCTCCATCTTCTACTTCTTTATCAGATGCTCAATTGGTACATTCCTTTATGGCAGAATACGAAAAAACCATCATGGTTTATATCTCCATTCTTTGCCTTTTTGCTTGGAATATACTTTCATCTCTTGCTCTCCTTGTGGACTATTTCTCATTCTATAAAATTCGATGCAGAGTTCAATTCCCCCGAGAAGCTCTCCCAGACAGCACCAATCACTTTCCCTCTGATTCATGGTATCTTGAATGGAATTCTATTGATGCTTTTCTTATATCATATTTAAATCTTATTGTTCACTTACTTGAATCACCAACTAGATTCCTGTGAGCATTAATTTTTTGGTTTTATAGCCCAGTACCGTGGCACGCTGTGCAAGGTAGTTGAATTGAGAAGTGCAGTGTCATTCTGTTGCAATTTTTTAAAAATCCATTTTGTTTTTAGTAATAACTATTTTGTCTGCAGAAGAAAGGATGAGTAGTATTTTAATGAGTTGTCTATTACAGCATTTAAGTAGTAATATAGCAATAGTTTTAAAATCATCCAAAAGCCAGTGTTATGAAGTGAGTCCTGAGAAGAGAAGATCAGGGATAAAGTAATGGTAGAGCCAGCCCTAAAATATTGGCAGAAAGAGTAGGAAAAACACATAACATATAGGTGAGCACCTTGGTGCAATAAATTGACAAATATTTCTAAATATCACCTGGAGGCTGACCTCAAACTCCCAAGATCAATTTGAAGTGCAGAAAGTTAGGGAATGAATGGCATGACTTTTATCCCAAAGATTTGACCTACTGGAGCTGGCAATATCATTTCAAAATAATCTTTGAGGCATTTTTGTAATTTAGTTGTTCTAATTAGTAACTATCTACATGTAGAATTAGATCAGCATTATTACTCTAATTTTAAAAACTCTCCTTTGTCTTCTAAGTATTTCTCATTTATTTATTCATCCTGTATCATTGATTTCAAGAGGTATTTTTTTCCTTGAAACGTAGCAGTTACTTAAAAAGAAAACTTTCCTCTTGTAAAAAAGTCATTCTTGATATTTCTGAGTAAATATCTTTCTAATGCTATAATTATAGGACAGATACTACTTCATTTTGTAGTTAATTAAACTTTTATTTTGACCTTTTCATGTTTCCTTGGGGTATTTTTCTTTACACATTGTTATTTTAACGATAGCAATATACCAGTTTATTAAAAATTTTAGTCCAAATCAGGAAACAACCAGAGCAGAAGAAGAAATGTGATGCTGGTGCGTTAGAAAGGCACTTGTTTCTATTCAATATTTTGTTTTTAATAATAATCTTGTTATATGTTCTCAGTATTATATTATTATTTGACTCAACAACTGCATAAATGTATCACTACATATAGAAGTAGAATTTATACTCTCTAAAACTTGACTTGGATAAACCTATTGTTTTCAATTGGAAATAAGGTTAGTAATGACAAATAAAATATGATTATAGAATAAATATGAGGGAAGTGAAAGAATAAGACTTGTGGAGGTTCTGCTGACTAGGAGAGCAGGTTAACTTTTGGAATGGGGATGGGGCATCAAAATGATTATTAGCTTAGACAATATGAGCATGTGTGTATACAGATGTATGTATATAGGAATATGTATGTATACAGTGATTATACATAATTTTATATGTACAAATAATATTTATATATTATACATAAATATATTATTCATATAACATAACACAAATTATCTATTTTATATGGTAAATAATATACATTAATATCAGTATGTTATACATATTTTATATATTGTATATGTATATATATAAAACAAATATAACAATAAAATACCTAAATCTTTTTTTGAATTTTATTTTATTTTTTTATCCAGCAGGTTCTTATTACTTATCTATTTTATGCATATTAGTGTATAGGTGTCAATCCCAATCTCCCAATTCATCCCACCACCATCTCCCCACCCTGCTTTCCCCCCCTTGGTGTCCATACGTTTGTTCTCTACATCTGTGTCTCTATATCTGCCTTGCAAACCAGTTCATCTGTACCATTTTTCTAGATTCCACATATATGCGTTGATATACGATATTTGTTTTTCTCTTTCTGACTCTGTATGACTGTCTCTTTGTAAAATAAATATGTGTATATTTATTTATTTATTTCCAGGAAGATAACTAGTGGAGTCATTAAGCTTTATGTGCGTGGAAGCTATTTTTAAAAATTTAAAGAAATCAAAGCATGCATTATGTCTTTAAATAATGCACTTGAACTGTAGTTACTTGATTCATCAGTTTAAGTAGTCCTTATTGATCCCTTGCTATAAAATGTGGACCAATCAGGGCACTAAACCTTTCTCCCACCTTCTTTCTACTACTCCATCTCCCATTTTTTTGTTAGTTATTTCAGTTATTTCTACATCTCAAAATTCCTAAGGTTATGCTTTGATTTGCCCTTGGAAACATGGCCCAAAGCTAAAGCTATTTTACTTTATATGAGTGTTTTTCTCATACTATACAATATTTTCTTCCAGAGCAGAAGAAAATCTATTGCTTATAGCGAAAACAGGTAAAAGGCATGAAACAAAATACATGAAAATGATACCAGGGCGGCGTCAAACATGGTAACAGCTTCATAAAAAGCCAGGTTCTTAGAGGCCTCTGGAAGTATTAGTGTTACTGACCTGTAAAGTATTTATTTACCCCATGAATGACAGCAGGTCCTTTGTCCTCTGAGGGTGGGTTGTCAACCAATATATCTTTGAATCGATACCATTTTGAAGGAGTCACCAAGTTCATTTATCCTTTGTCTTCTCTATACAGATTGACAGCTAGGCAGACAGCAAGAGTGTAATCCCATGTTTCTTAAAGTGAAATAGTTTGTAGAGAATTCTAGGTCACTCCAATTACTATCACTCTAACTTAAACATAATGGCAGGTTGCCTTTAATTCGGAGTCTGATGGTGTAAAGGGATTTGAAAAACGAAACAAGATTTTAATCCAGTGTGTTCGCAGAAGGTTGAATTGACAGTCACATGGGCAGAAGCCGGGACAAGCTTTGAGTAAAACTGATAGAAATAATACACCTTAATTTCCATTTTCCCAGAATTGTGATTGTCATGCTGATTTAATCATAGACCATGTCATGAGTATCTCAAGATTTAGGGACACGTAAAATTAGAATAATGCCTTTGATCAAAACCTGTGTGTTAATGGTTGTACATGGAATTGATCCTCTTGGACCATCTCTCGTCACACAGGAAGAAGGTTCATGCTTGATCCTCTTGAGCCCTGTTTTGTTGAAGCATCTACTTCCATTGGCTCTGACCAGAGCACTTTCCTATGGAATCTCACTTTCCCGTTTTCCCTTCTTATTATTATTCAGAATGTTTCCGTCCTTCTCTTAGCTACCTGCATTGGAGCAAAGATGTGTTCAGTGATTTCTCCAGAGATGGAGCTCAGCTGGCAACTCACAACAGACAACACAGATGTGACAAGAAGTTATCTAAGAATTTGAACCTATAAACCAGAAGAAACGTATACCCAAGCAGCTTAAGCAAAGAGGTTATCCATGTAAATAACTTTCCTGATGCTTCAAAGACCTCCCAGAGAAGGAGCTTTTATTATCTTACACACACTGGGTGCTTAAACTTTGCATCTTGATACTACTAATGATTGTTGTAGCTCTGCCTCTTTAAAAGGAAATACAATGTAGTAATTGTAGCCATCTAGCTGCTGAATTGCATGGCCTTGCAAATTTTCTTAGCTGGTTATTCAGTGTTCCTTAACGTTAGCTGCACATAGAATAACATGGGGAGTTTTGAAATATTGATGCCTGGATCCCATCATCAGAAATTCTAATTTACTTGGGCCAGTGTGTATCCTGAGCCTTGGGATTTTTAAAACCTCCCAGGTGATACATACCTGCAGCCAAGGCTGAAAATCATTGTCTAAATTGTGTTAGCTGGCATATACTGAGTGCTTATTTTGTTCCGACCCTGTGCTAAATACATTACACATGGCATCTTGTTTGCTCAGCAAAACAACTCTCTGAAGTTGCAAATATGTAGTACCTCCATTTTACAGATGAGAACAGTAAACTCAGGCTAAGTGAATTTCTCAAAGTTACATACATGTCTGGTGAGTAGCAGAGAAAGGATTTGAACCATGTCTGCCCACAATCCTGTACTGTTGACCATCCTCATTGGTGGAAGTTTTGAGGCCAAGGTAGAAGAAATGGCTTATTACAGGTTAAGTATGTGGTAAGGGCAGTTTCCTCACAGGGCAGGAGATTGAGCTGGCCAATGTTTTCCACACCCTTTCCAGCATTTATTGTTTGTGGACTTTTTGATGATGGCCATTCTGACCGGTGTGAGGTGGTACCTCGTTGTAGTTTCCATTTGTTTTCTCTAATAATTAGCGATGTTGAGCGTCTTTTCATGTGCTTTTTGGCCATCTATATGTCTTCTTTGGAGAAATGTCTCTTTAGGTCTTCTGACCATTTTTTTGATCCTCCAGCCCATTTTTAAACATTTAGCAGCACACCACTGCTTAAGCATCCAAAGCTACTTACACAGGGTATTAACATTTCTGCCTGGAAAAGTCAAACCTTCACTTAAGATTTATTTTCCAATATTTTGCAGACTTTCAGTTTTGGTAAGATTTTACTTTAAAAATATTCAGATGTAGGAGATGAGCGCCCAAAGTTTGAAAGATAGAATGCAATGCTATTTCTTCCTGATAAGTTTTAAGTGATGGTGAATTTGATGGAACAAAAGGAAATGATGTCTGTAGTTTACATCTCACATATCTAAAGAGAAGTAGGAAAATTTGAAATGACGTCTGTATTTTACAGCTCACATATCTAAAGAGAAGTAGGTAAATTTGATCTAAAAAATTCTGTAGAAGCCCGACCTAGGCTCAACGTAAACCTCTAGGTACTAATGTGTTATAATGCATTCATTTTTTTATGAAGTGCTTACCCAAATAGAAGTTTCACTGCAATCCATGATGGAGATTGGTTTCATGTTTACTTCATTAGAGTTTAGTATTTCTAAATTTCTATCTTGGAGACTTTATGACATAATCAAATATTTTAAGGGTTTTAGAAAGAGTTTCTATTTAAAACAGAAAAAAATACCTGCCAATTATAAAAGCCATGTTACATGTGAAATCAGGGTGAACTTAGCTAAATCAAACTCCTCAGTCAAAGACTAGGCCATTTCTGGACTTCCCTGGTGGCGCAGTAGTTAAGAATCCTTCTGCCAATGCAGGGGACACGAGGCTCAATCCCTGGTCTGGGAAGATCCTACATGCCGCGGAGCAACTAAGCCTGTGCGCCACAACTACTGAGCCCGCGTGCCACAACTACTGAATCCCATGCACCTAGAGCCCATGCTCCACAACAAGAGGAGCCACCGCAATGAGAAGCCCATGCACCGCAAGGAAGAGTAGCCTCCGCTCGCTGCAACTAGAGAAAACCCGCGGGCAGCAACGAAGACTCAATGCAGCCATACATACATACACACATACATACATTAATTAATTAATTAATAATAAAAAAAAAAAGACTAGGCCATTTCTCACTCCAAAATAAAGTTTCCTTTCTACTCCAGTGAAGAATGATCTTTCCTCCTGATTTATTGCTACTCTGTGTACCCGCCAAACTATTCATTTGGCACTTAGCACAACACCAAGAGACCTGTCTGTGCAAGGTTGGTTTTCAGGTTTCTTAAGATAGCTTCTGTCTTGTTACAGATCTCTTGCTTTGATATTCACCTTATCATGCATGTTGTTTTCTTTTTCTTACACACACTTCTTAGAATCTCCAATTCCATAGTATCTTCTGTTTTGAAGAGATTGTAAAGGTCTCCTTTCCCACACCTATTAGATGATATCTCCTCATGAAGTTTCCTCCTTGGAACTACGTAGTCATTGAGCCAGAGTTGACTTCGAGGGTGTGTGACCTGTGTGGTTAGACGGGGCTCCGTGCTCAGAAGGACCTCACACTTTGTTTAATGCTCTGCTGTTGTGTCTTGAAATTCTTCATAATTTTTGGACACTGGGCCCTGAATTTTATTTGGTGCTGGGCCTGTAAAGCAGGGAACCAGTTCTGCATCCAGCTGTTGATCCCTGGAGAACACTGACTGCCTCTTTCCTTTCTGTATAATAGTCCATTGCTCAACCTGTAATTATTGCTTCTTGGTTATTTTCTGATTGTGCGATAAAGATTCCCCACTGATCCTTGCTGATCCCACCCAGGAAGACAGAGTGTAGGGGTGTG
Source organism: Eschrichtius robustus (assembly GCF_028021215.1). NCBI lineage: Eukaryota > Metazoa > Chordata > Mammalia > Artiodactyla > Eschrichtiidae > Eschrichtius > Eschrichtius robustus. The sequence goes on from NC_090825.1 coordinate 66,450,932, forward strand.
TCCAATCTCTATGAATGTAGAGGTTTCACAGTGGTAATGGCTTTTATTGTGGAATTAAATGGTTTGATGTTAGACATAGAAAAGGAGACTTCAGGTAAATAAACATGTTATATTATCTGATCAGGTAACTAACATTAAAGACAATTTTTATAACACTAAAAGTTAATGTTTTAGGCTTTGTGCATAATGTTGGTAATAATAATTTACACTAAAAATACAATAATAACATCAGGAAAAATCCATTTATTTTTGGATAAAATGAGACAAGAAAATGAGATTTCTTGTCTCATTTTCACTTAAGCCTGAAGGTATTAAAAACACCAGTTGGCAAATGTAGGTTTTGAATAATCAATTAGCAAAGCCTAAACCGTTCCTTAATGTTTCGTGAAAATTAAAAAAAAAAAAAAAAAAAAGGAAAAGATTTTTACCAGAGACTCAAACTGAACTTGTACTGCTCAGTGGGAAACTTTAATCAGTTCATTATTGTGTTATGTTATTTTCCTTCATTAGGTAAATGAATATTGAAGAATAAAATAATGAGCAAGAAAGTGGTCTTAGGTCTGTGCCTTGAAAAACCAACAAAAGATCCACCAGCCATTTAAGTGCAGACTCTAATAAAATTGGAGCCTTTGATTATTGTATTTTGATGTTTGGATGTAGAAGTGGTGAGCATGCATGATGAAAAGAGAAATGCTTACTGCTGTTTAAGGTACTTCCTCAAATACTGAGGTATTATCCAAGCAGTTTTATTGATGCCATATACATATTAATAAAACACATCTCACTTTTATGATGGAGAGTTGCATAATTGAATGAAAGGAAATACTTAATCATAGGTAATACTGTTGTTAATAGTGGATTGACTTCCTAATGTGGGTAATAATACTGTTTTATGTTTAGAGAATGAACAAACTAAAAATCTTTGATATCTACTATTTAATTTAGCCTGCCCTGAAATCATATAACTGAAGGAAATTAGACTGCATTATATTTTAAAGACGGAGGCTATATATACATAACTGTAAACACTGTAGGGACAAAAAAGGCATTTCATTAGCAACCGTTACTATAATATTGAAAACTTGCCTTTTCTGACTGTGCAGGTAGTTTTCTACTCAAAATCCAGGTTACCAAACGGTGGGTCAGATTCTCCCTTTGTCATTTTTATCTATTCAAGTTCCATGCTGAGAAATATTACAGGGTAAGTGTTCAACAGTAAGCATTATACCGATGATTTCTACCTAGATGTGTACTTTGTCTAAAACGAAACCATTTATTTGGCTCTGAAAAATCTGAGATTTTAAGAATTAGATTGGATGCATCATTCCCGTTGTTAAGTGGATTGAAAGAGGCAGCGCTCTGAATTTTTAAAAGTTAAGGAAAAATTATAAGCTAATTTTTGGTTTAAACGTGAGAGAGCTCTCATATAGAGACATGTAAAATGTACTGAAAAATAGTGACTTTACAAATAAGTTAGTTGACAGTTCCCCCCCACCCCAAATACCGCATTCTCTTTTAAATAGTTAGGATTCATATACACATCCATTTCTTTGGTAGACTGTAACTCCTAGTGTCAGGGCTAACGTCTGTACAATTTTTGCATATAATATATTTGCTAAAAATACATTTGTGAAAGGAATTGTTGAATTATTTTTCTTTCACATTCTTTTCCATTATGGTTTATTACAAGATATTGAATATAGTTCCCTGTGCTCTACAGTAGGACCTTGTTGTTTATTCATTCTATATATAATAGTTTGCATCTGCTAATCCCAAACTCCCAATCCATCCCTCCCCTTTGGCAGCCATAAGTCTGTTGTCTATGTCTGTGAGCCTGTTTCATAGATAACTTCATTTGTGTCATATTTAAGATTCCACATATAAGTGATATCATATGGTATTTTGTCCTTCTCTTTTTGACTTACTTCATTTGGCATGGTAATCTCTAGGTCCATCCACGTTGCTACAAATGGCATTATTTCATTCTATTTTTTTTTTAAGTCTTTTTTTTTTTTTTACATCTTTATTAGAGTATAATTGCTTTACAGTGGTGTGTCGGTTTCTGCTTTGTAACAAAGTGAATCAGTTATACATATACATATGTCCCCATATCTCTTCCCTCTTGCATCTCCCTCCCTCCCACCCTCCCTATCCCACCCCTCTAGGTGGTCACAAAGCACCGAGCTGATCTTCCTGTGCTATGCGGCTGCTTCCCACTAGCTATCTGTTTTACGTTTGGTAGTGTATATATGTCCATGCCACTCTCTCACTTTGTCCCAGCTTACCCTTCCCCCTCCCAGTATGCTCAAGTCCATTCTCTAGTAGGTTTGCGGTCTGCATCTTTATTCCCGTCTTGCCCCTAGGTTCTTCCGACCGTTTTCTTTCTTTTCTCTTTTTTTTTAGATTCCATATTAATGTGTTAGCATATGGTATTTGTTTTGCTCTTTCTGACTTACTTCACTCTGTAGGACAGTCTCTAGGTCCATCCACCTCACTACAAATAACTCAGTTTCGTTCCTTTTTATGGCTGAGTAGTATTCCATTGTATATATGTGCCACATCTTTATCCATTCATCTGTTGATGGACACTTAGGTTGCTTCCATGTCCTGGCTATTGTAAATAGAGCTGCAATGAACATTTTAGTACATGACTCTTTTTGAATTATGGTTTTCTCAGGGTATATGCCCAGTAGTGGGATTGCTGGGTCATATGGTAGTTCTATTTTTAGTTTTTTAAGAAACCTCCATATTGTCCCCCATAGTGGCTGTATCAATTTACATTCCCACCAACAGTGCAAGAGTGTTCCCTTTTCTCCACACCCTCTCCAGCATTTATTGTTTGTAGATTCTTTGATGCTGGCTATTCTGACTGGTGTGAGACGATATCTCATTATAGTTTTGATGTGCATTTCTCTAATGACTAATGATGTTGAGCATTCTTTGATGTGTTTGTTGGCAATCTGTATGTCTTCTTTGGAGAAATGTCTATTGAGGTCTTCTGCCCATTTTTGGATTGGGTTGTTTTTTGATATTGAGTTGCATGAGTTGCTTGTATGTTTTGGAGATTAATCCTTTGTCAGTTGCTTCATCTGCAAATATTTTCTCCCATTCTGAGGGTTGTCTTTTCGTCTTCTTTATGGTTTCCTTTGCTACACAAAAGCTTTTAAGTTTCATTAGGTCCCATTTCTTTATTTTTGTTTTTATTACCATTTCTCTAGGAGGTGGGTCAAAAAGGATCTTGCTGTGACTTATGTCATAGAGTGTTCTGCCTGTGTTTTCCTCTAAGAGTTTGATGGTGTCTGGCCTTACATTTAGGTCTTTAATCCATTTTGAGTTTATTTTTGTGTATGGAGTTAGGGAGTGTTCTAATTTCATTCTTTTACATGTTGCTGTCCAGTTTTCCCAGCACCGCTTATTGAAGAGGCTGTCTTTTCTCCACTGTGTATTCTTGCCCCCTTTATCAAAGATAACGTGACCATATGTGCATGGGTTTATCTCTGGGCTTTCTATCCTGTTCCATTGATCTGTATTTCTGTTTCTGTGCCAGTACCATACAGTCTTGATTACTGTAGCTTTGTAGTATAGTCTGAAGTCCGGGAGTGTGATTCCTCCAGCTCCGTTTTTCTTTCTCAAGATTGCTTTGCCTATTTGGGATCTTTTGTGTTTCCATACATACTGTGAAGTTCTTTGTTCTAGTTCTGTGAAAAATGCCAGTGGTAGTTTGATAGGGATTGCATTGAATCTGTAGATTGCTTTGGGTAGTAGAGTCATTTTCACAATGTTGATTCTTCCAATCCAAGAACATGATATATCTCTCAATTTATTTGTATCATCTTTAATTTCTTTCATCAGTGTCTTATAATTTTCTGCATACAGGTCTTTTGTCTCCTTAGGCAGGTTTATTCCTAGATATTTTATTCTTTTTGTTGCAATGGTAAATGGGAGTGTTTTCTTAATATCACTTTCAGATTTTTCATCATCAGTGTATAGGAATGCAAGAGATTTCTGTGCATTAATTTTGTACCATGCTACTTTACCAAATTCATTGATTAGCTCTTGTAGTTTTCTGGTAGAATCTTTAGGTTTCTCTATATATAGTATCATGTCATCTGCAAACAGTGACAGCTTTACTTCTTCTTTTCCAATTTGAATTCCTTTTATTTCTTTTTCTTCTGTGATTGCTGTGGCTAAAACTTCCAAAACTACGTCGAATAACAGTGGTGAGTGTGGGCAACCTTGTCTTGTTCCTGATCTTAGTGGAAATGGTTTCAATTTTTCACCATTGAGAATGAGGTTGGCTGTGGGTTTTTCATATATGGCCCTTATTATATTGAGGAAAGTTCCCTCTATGCCTACTATCTGGAGGGTTTTTATCATAAATGGGTGTTGAATTTTGTTGAAAGCTTTCTCTGCATCTATTGAGATGATCATATGGTTTTTCTCCTTCAATTTGTTAATATGGTGTATCACACTGATTGATTTTCGTATATTGAAGAATCCTTGCATTCCTGGGATAAACCCCACTTGATCATAATGTATGATCCTTTTAATGTGCTGTTGGATTCTGTTTGCTAGTACTTTGTTGAGGATTTTTGCATTTATGTTCATCAGTGATATTGGCCTGTAGTTTTCTTTCTTTGTGACATCTTTGTCTGGTTTTGGTATCAGGGCGATGGTGGCCTCGTAGAATGAGTTTGGGAGTGTTCCTCCCTCTGCAATATTTTGGAAGGGTTTGAGAAGGATAGGTGTTAGCTCGTCTCTAAATGTTTGCTAGAATTCACCTGTGAAGCCATCTGGTCCTGAGCTTTTGTTTGTTGGAAGATTTTTAATCAGTTTCAATTTCAGTGCTTGTGATTGGTCTGTTCATATTTTCTATTTCTTCCTGGTTCAGTCTCGGAAGGTTGTGCATTTCTAAGAATTTGTCCACTTCTTCCAGGTTGTCCATTTTATTGGCATAGAGTTGCTTGTAGTAATCTCTCATGATCCTTTGTATTTCTGCAGTGTCAGTTGTTACTTCTCCTTTTTCATTTCTAATTCTGTTGATTTGAGTCTTCTCCCTTTCTTTCTTGATGAGTCTGGCTAGTGGTTTATCAATTTTGTTTATCTTCTCAAAGAACCACCTTTTAGTTTCATTGATCTTTGCTATTGTTTCCTTCATTTCTTTTTCATTTATTTCTGATATGATCTTGATGATTTCTTTCCTTCTGCTAACTTTAAGGTTTTTTTGTTCTTCTTTCTCTAATTGCTTTAGGTGTAAGGTTAGGTTGTTTATTCGAGATGTTTCCTGTTTCTTGATGTAGGCTTGTATAGCTATAAACTTCTCTCTTAGAACTGCTTTTGGTACATCCCATAGGTTTTGGGTCGTTGTGTTTTCATTGTCATTTGTTTCTAGGTATTTTTTGATTTCCTCTTTGATTTCTTCAGTGATCTCTTGGTTATTAAGTAATGTGTTGTTTACCCTCCATGTGTTTGTATTTCTTACAGATTTTTCCTGTTATTGATATCTACTCTCATAGCGTTGTGGTCAGAAAATTTACTTGATACGATTTCAGTTTTCTTAAACTTACCAAGGCTTGATTTATGACCCAAGATATGGTCTATCCTGGAGAATGTTCCATGAGCACTTGAGAAGAATGGGTATTCTGTTTTTGTTTTGGATGGAATGTCCTATAAATATCAATTAAGTCCATCTTGTTTAATGTATCATTTAAAGCTTGTGTTTCCTTATTTATTTTCATTTTGGGTGATCTGTCCATTGGTGAAATTGGGGTGTTAAAGTCCCCTACTATGATTGTGTTACTGTCGATTTCCCCTTTTATTGCTGTTAGTATTTGCCTTATGTATTGAGGTGCTCCTATGTTGGGTGCATAAATACTTACAATTGTTATATCTTCCTGAATGGTTCCCTTGATCATTATGTAGTGTCCCTCTTTGTCTCTTGGAATAGTCTTTGTTTTAGGGTCTATTTTGTCTGATATGAGAATTGCTACTCCAGCTTTCTTTTGATTTCCATTTGCATGGAATATCTTTTTCCATCCCTTCACTTTCAGTCTGTATGTGTCCCTAGGTCTGAAGTGGGTCTCTTATAGACAGCATATATATGGGTGTTGTTTTTGTATCCATTCAGCCAGTCTATGTCTTTTGGTTGGAGCATTTAGTCCATTTACATTTAAGGTAATTATCGATATGTATGTTCCTATTACCATTTTCTTAATTGTTTTGGGTTTATTATTGTAGGTCTTTTCCTTCTCTTGTGTTTCCTGCCTAGAAGAGTTCCTTTAGCATTTGTTGTAAAGCTGGTTTGGTGGTGCTGAATTCTCTTAGCTTTTGCTTGTCTGTAAAGCTTTTAATTTCTCCATTAAGTCTGAATGAGATACTTGCTGGGTAGAGTAATCTTGGCTGTAGGTTTTTCTCTTTCATCACTTTAAATATGTCCTGCCACTCCCTTCTGGCTTTCAGTGCTTTTGCTGAAAGATCAGCTGTTAACCTTATGGGGAGTCCCTATGTGTTACTTTTTGGTTTTCCCTTGCTGCTTTTAATATTTGTTCTTTGTATTTAATTTTTGATAGTTTGATTAATATGTGTCCTGGTGTGTTTCTCCTTGGATTTATCCTGTATGGGACTCTGTGCTTGCTGGACTTGATTAACTATTTCCTTTCCCATATTAGGGAAGTTTTCAACTATAATCTCTTCAAATATTCTCTCAGTCCCTTTCTTTTTCTCTTCTTCTTCTGGGACCCCTATAATTCGAAAGTTGGTGCATTTACTGTTGTCCCAGAGGTCTCTGAGATTGTCCTCAGTTCTTTTCATTCTTTTTTCTTTCTTCTGCTCTGCAGTAGTTATTTCCACTATTTTATCTTCTAGGTCACTTATCCGTTCTTCTGCCTCAGTTATTCTGCTATTGATCCCTTCTAGAGAATTTTTAATTTCATTTATATGTGTTGTTCATCTCTGTTTGTTTGCTCTTTAGTTCTTCTAGGTCCTTATTAAACGTTTCTTGTATTTTCTCCATTCTGTTTCCAAGATTTTGGATCATCTTTACTATCATTCTGAATTCTTTTTCAGGTTGACTGCCTATTGCCTCTTCATTTATTTGGTCTTGTAGGTTTTTGCCTTGCTCCTTCATCTGCTGTGTGTTTCTGTGTCTTCTCATTTTGTTTAACTTACTGTGTTTGGGGTCTCCTTTTCGCAGGCTGCAGGTTCGTAGTTTCTGTTGTTTTTGGTGTCTGTCCCCAGTGGCTAAGGTTGGTTCAGTGGGTTGTGTAGGCTTCCTGGTGGAGGGGACTAGTGCCTGTGTTCTGGTGGATGAGGCTGGATCTTGTCTTTCTGGTGGGCAGGTCCATGTCTGGTGGTGTGTTTTGGGGTGTCTGTGGCCTTATTATGATTTTAGGCAGCCTCTGTGCTAATGGATGGAGTTTTGTTCCTGTCTTGCTAGTTGTTTGGCATAGGGTGTCCTGCACTGTAGCTTGCTGATCGTTGAGTGGAGCTGGGTCTTGGCGTTGAGATGGAGATCTCTGGGCGATTTTCGCCGTTTGATATTTTGTGGAGCTGGGAGGTCTCTTGTGGACCAGTGTCCTGAACTTGGCTCTCCCACCTCAGTGGCACAGCCCTGATGCCTGGCTGGAGCACCAAGAGCCTGTCCTCCACACGCAAAAAGAGAAAAAGGGAAATATATATATACATCATTGCTCCCAAAGCCCACCTCCTCAATTTGGGATGATTCATTGTCTATTCAGGTATTCAACAGATGCAGGTACCTCAGGTTGTTTGTGGAGCTTTAATCCGCTGCTTCTGAGGCTGCTGGGAGAGATTTCCCTTTCTCTTCTTTGTTCACACAGCTCCCGGGGTTCAGCTTTGGATTTGGCCCCGCCTCTGCGTGTAGGTCACCTGAGGGCATCTGTTCTTCGCTCACACAGGACGGGGTTAAAGGAGCAGCTGCTTCGGGGGCTCTGGCTCACTCAGGCCAGGGTAAGGGAGGGGTATGGAGGCGGGGCGAGCCTGCGGCGCCCGAGGCCAGCGTGACGTTGCAGCAGCCTGAGGCGCGCCGTGCGTTCTCCCGGGGAAGTCGTCCCTGGATCACGGGACCCTGGCAGTGGCGGGCTGCACAGGCTCCCGGGAGGCGAGGTGTGGATAGTGACCTGTGCTCACACACAGGCTTCTTGGTGGCGGCAGCAGCAGCCTTAGCGTCTCATGCCCGTCTCTGGGGTCCGCGCTGATAGCCGCGGCTCGCGCCCGTCTCTGGAGCTCCTTTAATCTGCGCTCTGAATCCCCTCTTCTCGCGCACCAGGAAACAAAGAGGCAAGAAAAAGTCTCTTGCCTCTTCGGCAGGTCCAGACCTTTTCCCGGACTCCCTCCCGGTTAGCTGTGGTGCGCTAACCCCTTCAGGCTGTGTTCACGCAGCCAACCCCAGTCCTCTCCCTGCGATCCGACCTCCGAAGCCCGAGCCTCAGCTCCCAGCCCCCGCCCGCCCTGGCAGCTGAGCAGACAAGCCTCTCGGGCTGGTGAGTGCTGGTTGGCACGGATCCTCTGTGCGGGAATCTCTCCGCTTTGCCCTCCGCACCCCTGTGGCTGTGCTCTCCTCCGTGGCTCCGAAGCTTCCCCCCTCCGCCACCCGCAGTCTCTGCCCGCGAAGGGGCTTCCTAGTGTGTGGAAACCTTTCCTCCTTCACAGCTCCCTCCCACTGGTGCAGGTCCCGTTCCTATTCTTTTGTCTCTGTTATTTCCTTTTTCTTTTGCCCTACCGAAGTACGTGGGGAGTTTCTTGCCTTTGGGGAGGTCTGAGGTCTTCTGCCAGCGTTCAGTAGGCGTTCTGTAGGAGCAGTTCCACGTGTAGATGTATTTCTGATGTATCTGTGGGGAGGAAGGTGATCTCCGCGTCTTACTCTTCCGCCATCTTGAAGCTTCTCCCTATTTCATTCTTTTTTATGGCTGAAGGAATTGTTGAATTATTATAGATGTGGTAAAAACTGATAACCTGATAAAGCAACCACACAAATCAGACAAGAGAGAAAAATCAAAACCATTGGCAATGTGTGAAAAAGATATGAACATAAACGCTTAAATGTTCATTTTGGCCTTCTATAGACACATTATTATATGAAATACAATAAATGAAACTTTGTTGCATTTCACTGTTTCACTGAGAAGTTTGTTTGTTTGTTTGTTTTTTAATAGAATCCTCAAACTTCTCCTTGTTAGGAAACTAACAAGAGACTAGCTCCTTCAGTAAATCTAATCCCTTGGACCACATGTCCAACCTAATCTGCATGTCAAGCATGCTTTTCCGTAATCATACATCTGCAATTTATATCCTCTGAATGTTTTGCTTGGAAGTCCATAGGATGTTTACTGTCAAATCATGTCTGTAATATCTACATTTAATTTCCAGAAATCACACGAAATTAGGCTCAAAAGTAATAGATTGCCTGCTTGAGTGCGAATCTTGCTAATTCGCAAGGAAAGCTGATGCCTGCTAAGGCCGAAGTAGAGGCCAGGCAGGCACCAGGGCACTTCCTGCCGGGCTCAGGGATAAGCTATCTCACCCTACAGAGCAAGAAAGGAAGAAACCTGAAGGCCAGATTTTTGGAAACGTTATATGAAATTTGAAAACAGACTTCCCGTGAAATGTAACATTTTCTCATTAAACTAATGATTGGATAACAGCTGTTGACTTTAAGTTCAGTGAGCTTTGGGGCTTTCTCTTATTCCATCTTTCATAATATGCAAGTGTCAGTGGAAGGATAAAGTCTGGGGCCTGCAGTTAGGTGACCTGAATTCAGTTCCCTTTCCAACAGTAAAAGGCTCTACGATCTTCCTCAAGACTTTCCCCTGTCATGCTTCATTGCCACTTATGAAATAGAGACAGTAATATGGTGCCTTTCAGATATTTTGTAATTTTTGTTTTTACTATTATATTGAAAGGGAAACGGATCCACTACTTTTATTAGATAACTTCTTGTCTTTTGCATCTGATTCTTTCTCTATCTCAAGATGTGTACACACACACACACACACACACACACACACACACACATATCTTGTGGCTAAGTGGAAAATATTTGTGGCTAACCCTCTAGGCAAACACACCTCAGTGGTTAACATCTAAAATGTCTTTGTGTAAGTCCTCATGCAAGTTTCTTTCTGTCACAGTGAGTTTATTTTATTTTGCAGTTCATATTCCTTACTCTGTATTTATAAGTATATACTGCACACACCCTTTGGTTAAAATCTCAGTTTACAGATTATTTTTGCTCACGTCAGAGGGTCCATTAATTTGCTTTGGTTCATAAAAGTCTGCATTTAGTTCACAGGAAATATTTAAAGAATGTGACCTTTAGAATTAAAATTTTCCCTGAGCAAAAGGTAGTGTGTCAACAGATTCTTTTCCTGTAGTTACACAATGATTGTCTTTTATGAAAAAATTAGACTATTTAATGCAAGTGATTTAATGATTTTAAACAGCACACAGTTTATTTCTGTTTGTGATAAAACAGTATGTGAAAGAACCTGGATAACCCATGATTTTTATTTATTTTATTTATTAAACCCAATTTACATTCAAAATGATGTGGTGACTTGGAGGAACTCCTCAGAATTCATATTTTACAGAACGTAAATATGGAGGGTCTTTAAGCTGCCTGGTTATTGGATTTAAAGTCAGATCTCCTGACTAACTTAAGCTATTTCTATTCAAAAGAGCTCAATGAACTGTATTATTCCAAATACTTGGTTTCTTCTTGTTGTGGTATAAATCACCTTATTCCGTTTCCTTGAGATTCACAAAATTTAGTGCAGTGTTGAGATAGTAAGTGCATTTATCAAACTACATAACTTTCAAGTTGAAAAAAAAAGGTTGGAGTAAGACCAAAACTACTGTGAAAAAGTGGAATCTATTATCAAAAGGTAGGATGTGGCATTGGGCCAGTGCTTATGGAAGTCACTGGTCTTATCATGTCCCTGACATCCTGAAACAGCTGGTTTGGTAGAATGGTGGAATTGCATTTTGAAGACTCAGTTAAAACACCAGCTAGGTGGAAATACCTTGCAGAACCGGGGCCAGGTTCTTTAGAAGGCTGTATATGCTCTGAATCAGCATCCAATATCTGGTGCTGTTTCTCCCATAGCCAGGATTCACAGGTCCAGGAATCAAGGGGTGGAAATGGAAGTGGTACCATTCACTATTACCCTTAGTGACACACTACCAACATTATTGCTTCCTGTTTCTGTAAGTTTATGCTCTGCTGGCCTACAGATCTCAGTTCCAAAAGGAAGGATGCTTCCACCAGGAGACACAACAGTGATTCCATTGAATTGGAATTTATGACTGTCTCCTGGCCACTTTGGGCTTCTCATTCCTTTGAATCAACAGTCAAAGAAAGGAGTTACTCTGTTGGCTAGAGTGAATGATCATGACCACCAAAGGGAAACTGGAGTACTACTCTACAATGGAAGTAAGAAAGAGTAAGTGTGGAATACAGGAGATCCTTTAGAGTATCTCTTGGTAGTACCATGGCTTGTGATTAAAATCAATGAAAAACTACAACTCAATTCAGGCAGGATTATTAATGTCCTAGACCCTTCAAGAATGAAAGTTTGGGCCATCACACCAGGAGAGGATTACACCATCTGATGTACTTGCTGAGGGCAAAGGGAATACAGATTGAGTAGTGGAAGGTTGTTATAAATACCATTTATGACTACATGACCAGTTACAGAAATGAGGACTGTAATTTTCATGAGAATTTCTTCCTTGTTTTGTTGTGAATGTGTTTGTATATACACACACACACACAGATTAAGCAAGTACATTTATCTTCTTCATTTTTTAACTTCCTTACCATGTAACAAGATGTATTAGCTTTATATCACAGTATTTAAGTATTATTAGCTTTACATCATAGTATTTAAGTTATGAGATATCAAGGAGAGAGTAAACATTACCCAAGTGCTTTACCTCCTCTTCTGAGGAAAAGTTCAGTGTGTTTTCAGTTGTATGAGGGATACTTGTATCATGTTAGGTGGAAGTATGATGGCCTTGTCTTTATTTGAAGATTAAGTGTGGTTTAAGGAGATGTGTTTAGATGCCAAGTTGACAAGAGGTGAACCTGTGATGGTTAAATTTATGGATCATCCTGGCTAAGCCACAGTACCCACATATTTGTTCAAACATTATTCTATATATTTCTGTGAAGATTTTTTTAGATGAGATTAACATTTAAGTCAATAGATTTTGAATAAACCTTCATAATGTGGATGGACCTCAACCAAACACTTGAAGGTCTTAATAGAAAAAGACCGGAGGCAGAGTCAAGATGGTGGTGTGGGAAGTTGTGGAGTTAGCATCTCCCCACAGCCAGGGTGCCTGCCAGCTGCTGGTGGGGGACTCTGACACCCAAGGAGATGGGATGAACCCCAAAGTGAACCAGTAGGACCTAGGGGGACTGAGGGGGGAGGAGAAGTTGAGACCAGACAGGATCGGTGCCCCTGAGGCCGGGGAGATCAGGAGAGGCAGATGGGAGGAGCAGGAGAGGAGAGGAGGGGGTTTGCCCCGCCCACTCAGGCCCAGGGAGCCTGCTGAGCTCCCAGGCTGATCCCCTGCCCTCCAAAGCCCCCACCAGGTCTCATGGGTCCTTGGGGACATAGGAGGGAGGCCAGAGAGATCAGGAGAAGCGGGCAGGAGGGGCCCTCCCAGACCAGAGGAGCAGGAGAGGAGAGGAGGGCGTTTGCACCGCCCACTTGAGCCTAGGAAGCCTGCTGGGCTCCCAGGTGAGGTCACCTGTCCTCTGAGACCAGGGGTGGGGGGCACACCTGGGCCCCATCTGTTCCTTGAGCCTAAGCCCCACCCCTCACAGCCCCCAGGGCCTTCTCCAGCCCTGTGGGTCCTAAGTGTAGGCCCCGCCCACTGCCCAAACTGCACCCTTGCTTAGGCCCTAACCTACACTGCCAAGGCCTTTCCCCCTCTTTCTTTTTCTCTTTTCCCTCCTCCTCTTTTTTACTGTTGTGGCACTGATGTACCTTCCAGTTGTTGATTCATCTATATTTTTATTTTTATATTCTTTCTCACATATCTGTTAGTTTCCTAGCATAATTTTATTTTTTAGTTTGTTATTCTCCTTTTTTTTTTTTTGCCGCCCCACACAGCTTGCAGCATCTTGGTTCATGAGCCGGGGGTCGGGCCGAAGCTTCTGCAGTGGGAGCTCTGAGTCCGAATCCCTGGACTAACAGAGAACCTCAGACCCCAGGGAATATTCAAAGGAGTGCGGTCTCATGGAATTCCTCATCTCAGCACCAAGACTCAGCTCTACCCAATAGCCTACAAACTCCGGTGTTGGAAGCCTCAGGCCAAACAACCAGTAAAACAGGAACACATCCCACTCATTAAAAAAAAAAAAAAGAGACAGCAAAACATATGTCACAGATAAAGGAGCAAGGTAAAAACCAACAAGACCAAATAAATGAAGATATAGGCAATCTACCTGAAAAAGAATTCAGAGTAATGATAGTAAAGATGATCCAGAATCTCAGAAATAGAATGGAGGCATGGATTGAGAAAATACCAGAAATATTTAACAAAGATATAGAACTAAAGAACAAATGAACAGAGATGAACAACACAATAACTGAAATGAAAAATACACTAGAAGGAATGAATAACAGAATAACTGAGGCAGAAGAATGAATAAGTGAGCTGGAAGACAAAATGGTGGAAATAACTGCTGAGGAGCAGAATAAAGAAAAAAGAATGAAAAGAATTGAAGACAATCTCAGAGACTTCTGAGACAACACTAAACACACCAACAGTCGAATTATAGGGGTCCCAGGAGAAGAAGAGAAAAAGAAAGGGTCTGAGAAAATATTTGAAGAGATTATAGTTGAAAATTTCCCTAACATGGGAAAGGAAATAGTCACCCAAGTCCAGGAAGCACAGAGAGTTCCATATAGGATAAACCCTAGGAAAAACACACCAAGACATATGTTAATCAGACTAACAAAAATTAAATTCAAAGAAAAAATATTAAAAGCATTAAGGGAAAAACAAAAAATAACATACAAAGGAATCCCCATTGGGTTATCAGCTGATTTTTCAGTGGAAACTCTGCAGGCCAGAAGGGGGTGACAGGATATACGAAAAGTGATGAAAGAAAAAAACCTACAACCAAGATTACTCTACCCAGCAAGGATCTCATTCAGATTTGATGGAGAAGTCAAAACCTCTTCAGACAAGCAAAAGCTAAGAGAATTCGGCACCCACCACCAAAACAGCTTTACAACAAATGCTAAAGGAACTTCTCTAGGTGGGAAACACAAGAGAAGAAAAAGACCCACAAAACCAAACCCAAAACAATTAAGAAAATGGTAATAGGAACATACATATCAATAATAACCTTGAATGTAAATGGATTAAATGCCCCAACCAAAAGGCACAGACTGACTGAATGGATATAAAAACAAGACCCATATATATGCTGTCTACAAGAGACCCACTTCAGACCTAAGGACACATACAGACTGAAAGTGAAGGGATGGAAAAAGATATTCCATGCACATGTAAATCAAAAGAAAGCTGGAGTAACAATACTCATATCAGACAAAATAGACATTAAAATAAAGACTGTTACAAGAGATAAGGAGGGACACTACATAATGATGAAAGGATCAATCCATGAAGAAGATATAACAATTATAAATGTTTATGCACCCAACATAGGAGCACCTCAATACATAAGGCAAATGCTAACAACCATGAAAGGAGAAATCGACAGCAACACAATAATAATAGGGGACTTTAACACCCCACTTAACATCAATGGACAGATCATCCAAACAAAATAAATAAGGAAACACAAGCTTTAAATGACACAAGAGACCAGATAGATTTAATTGATATTTACAGAGCATTCAAAAGTGGCAGAATACACTTTCTTCTCAAGTGCACACAGAACATTCTCCAGGATAGATCGCATCTTGGGTCACAAATCAAGCCTCAGAAAATTTAAGAAAATTGAAATCATACCAAGCATCTTTTCTGACCACAACGCTATGAGATTGGAAATCAATTACAGGAAAAAAACTGTAAAAAACACAAATACATGGAGGCTAAACAGTGCGCTACTAAACAACCATGAGATCACTGAAGAAATCAAAGAAGAAATAAGAAAACACAAAGAAACAAATGACAATGAAAACATGACGACCCAAAACCTACAGGACACAGGAAAAGCAGTTCTATGAGGGAATTTTATAGCAATTCAATCTCACCTCAAGAAACAAGAAAAATCTCAAATAAACCATCTAACCCTACATTTAAAACAACTAGAGAAAGAAGAACAAGAAAACCCAAAGTCAGTAGAAGGAAAGAAATCATAAAGATCAGAACAGAAATAAATGAAATAGAAATGAAGAAAACTATAGCAAAGATCAGTAAAACTAAAAGCTGGTTCTTTGAGAAGATAAACAAAATTGATAAACCCTTGGCCAGACTCATCAAGAAAAAAGGGACAGGACACAAATCAATAAAATTAGAAATGAAAAATGAGAAATCACAACAGACACTGCAGAAATACAAAGGATTATAAGAGACTACTACAAACAACTGTATACCAATAAAATGGACAACTGCGAAGAAATGGACGAATTCTTGGAAAGGTACAATTTTCCAAGACTGAATCAGGAAGAATTAGAAAATATAAACAGACCAATCACAAGTAATGAAATTGAAACCATAATTTAAAATCTTCCAACAAACAAAAGTCCAGGACCAGATGGCTTCACAGGTGAATTCTATCAAACATTTAGAGAAGAGCTAACACCTATCCTTCTCAAACTCTCCAAAAAATTACAGAGGGAGAAACACTCCCAAATTCATTCCAGGAAGCCACCATCACCCTGATACCAAAACCAGAAAAAGATACCACAAAAAAAGAAAAGTATAGACCAATATCACTGATGAACATAGATGCAAAAATCCTGAACAAAATACTAGCAAACGGAATGCAACAGCACATAGTTTTGGAAGTCCTAGCCACAGCAATCAGAGAAGAAAAAGAAATAAAATTAATACAAATTAGAAAAGAAGAAGTAAAACTGTCACTATTTGCAGATGACATGATACTATACATAGAGAATCCTAAAGATGCCACCAGAAAACTACTAGAACTAATCAATGAATTTGGTAAGGTTGCAGGATACAAAATTAATGCACAGAAATCTCTGGCATTCCCATACACCAACAATGAAAAATCAGAAAAAGAAATTAAGGAAACACTCCCATTCACCACTGCAACAGAAAGAATAAAATACCTAGGAATAAACCTGCCTAAGGAGGCAAAAGACTTGTACTCAGAAAATTATAAAACACTGACGAAAAAAATCAAAGATGACATAAACAGATGGAGAAATATACCATGTTCTTGGATTGGAAGAAACAATATTGTGAAAATGAGTATACTACCCAAATGAATCTACATATTCAATGCAATCCCTATCAAACTACCAATGGAATTCTTCACTGCATTAGAACAAAAAATTTTAATTCGTATGGAAACACAAAAGACCCCGAATAGCCAAAGCAATCTTTTTTTTTCTTTTCTTTTTTTGGCTGCATTGGGTCTTCGTTGCTGCGCACAGGCTTTCTCTAGTTGTGGCAAGTGGGGGCTACTCTTCATTGAGGTGCGTGGGCTTCTCGTTGCAGTGGCTTCTCTCGTTGCGGAGCATGGGCTCTAGGCACTCGGGCTTCAGTAGTTGTGGCACAAGGGTTCAGTAGTTGTGGCTTGCGGGCTGTAGAGCGCAGGCTCAGTAGTTGTGGTGCAAGGGCTTAGTTGCTCCGTGGCATGTGGGATCTTCTCGGACCAGGGACCAGGGCTTGAACCTGTGTCTCCTGCATTGGCAGGCAGATTCTTAACCACTGAGCAACCAGGGAAGTCTGCCAAAGCAATCTTGAGAAAGAAAAATGGAGTTGGAGGAATCAGTCTCCCCAACTTCAAACTATATGACAAAGCTACAGTAATCAAGGCAGTATGGTACTGGCACAAAAACAGAAATATAGATCAATGGTGCAGGGTAGAATGCCCAGAGATAAATCCACGCACATATGGGCACCTAATTTATGACAAAGGAGGCAAGAACAAACAATGGAGAAAAGACAGCCTCTTTAATAAATGGTGCTGGGAAAAGTGGACAGCTACATGTAAAAGAATGAAATTAGAACACTCCCTAACACCATACACAAAAATAAACTCTAAATGGATTAAGGAGTTAAATGTAAGACCAGACACTATAAAACTCTTAGAGGAAAACATAGGAAAAACACTCTTTGACATAAACCACAGTAAGATCTTTTTGGACCCACCTCCTAGAATAATGGAAATAAAAACAAAAATAAACAAATGGGACTTAATTAAACTTAAAAGCTTTTGCACAGCAAAGGAAACCATAAACAAGACAAAAAGACCACCCTCAGAATGGGAGAAGATATCTGCAAATGAAACAACAGACAAAGGATTAATCTCCAAAATATACAAACAGCTCATGGAGCTCAATATCAAAAAAAAATCCAGTTCAAAAATGGGTGGAAGACGTAAATAGACATTTCACCAAGGAAGACATACAGATGGTCAAGAGGCACATGAAAAGGTGCTCAACATCACTAATCATTAGAGAAATGGAAATCAAAACTACAATGAGGTATCACCTCACACTGGTTAGAATGGCCATTATCAAAATACCTACAAACAATAAATGCTGGAAAGGGTGTGGTGAAAAGGCAACCCTCTTGCACTGTTGGTGGGAATGTAAGTTGATACAGCCACTGTGGGGACAATATGGAGGTTCCATAAAAAACTAAAAATAGAACTACCATATGACCCAGCAATCCCACTACTGGACATATACCCTGAGAAAACCATAATTCAAAAAGAGACATGTACCACAGTGTTCATTGCAGCACTATTTACAATAGCCAGGACATGGAAGCCACCTAAGTGTCCATCGATAGATGAATGGATAAAGAAGATATGGCACATGTATACAGTGGAATATTACTCAGCCATAAAAAGAAACGAAATTTGAGTTATTTGTAGTGAGGTGGATGGACCTAGAGTCTGTCATACAGAGTGAAGTAAGTCAGAAAGGGAAAAACAAATACCATATGCTAACACATATATTTGGAATCTAAAAAAGAAAAAACAATGGTACTGATGAACCTAGTTGCAGGGTAGGAATAAAGAGGTAGACATAGAGAATGGACTTGAGGACATGGGGTGGGAGCAGGAAGGTGAGGCAAAGTGAGAGTAGCATCAACATATATACACTACCAAATGTCAAATAGTTGGATGGTGGGAAGCAGCAGCATAGCACAGGAAGATCAGCTCAGTGATTTGCAGTGACCTAGAGGGGTGGGATAGGGAGGATGGGAGGGAGGCCTAAGAGGGAGGGGATATGGGGACACGTGTATGCATATGGCTGATTCGCTTTGCTGTGCAACAGAAACTAACACAGTATTGTGAAGCAATTTTACTCCAATAAAGATCTATTAAAATAAAAAAAAAAGGAGAAATCAAAGACATAATGAAAGAAATAAAGGGGGAGAAAAAAAAAAAGACTGGCTTCCCTGCAAGAAGAGAGAATTCATCCAGAAGAATGAACCTGAACTGCAACATTGACTCTTCCCTGGCCCTACAGCCTGCCCACCTAATCTGCAGATTTGGGATTTGCCAAGTCCCCACAATTATGTGAGCCAATTCCTTAAAATAAATCTCTCTATATACACACTTCCTGTTAGTTCTGTTTCTTTGGAGAACCCTGAGTAATATAGACAAGTCTCCAAAACAACTTAAAAACCAATAGTAACAACTTGCTGTCAGTAATATAATGGAATTCCACTAGAATTAAGCCCAATGAAGGCAGGGGGTCTCTTTTTATTTTTTTTTTAACTTTTTTTTGAATGAAAGATTCTTTAAATTCTATAGTGCTTTACAGTTTTCAAAAGTTTCTCACACATGATTTCATATAATCCCATAATAACACTTTTTTTTAAAATCTCCTACTCCTTTATTGGCTCTCCCCACTTCCCTCTTCCTACTGGTAACCACTAGTTTGTTCTCTATATCTGTGAGTCTGCTTCTTTTTTGTCTTATTCACTAGCCTGTTGTATTTTTTAGTTTCCACATATAAGTGATGTTATACAGTATTTGTCTTTCTCTTATTTCACCTAGCATAATGCCCTCCAAGTCCATCCATGTTGCTGCAAATGGCAAAATTTCATTCTTTTTTTATAACTGGGTAGTATTCCATTGTGTATATGTATGCCACCTCTTCTTTATCCATTCATCTGTTGATGGTCACTTTTGCTGCTTCCTTACCTTGGGAACTGTAAAAAATGCTGCTATGAACATTGGGGTGCATTTATCTTTTCGAATTAGTGTTTCTGTTTTTGTTGGATATATACTCAGGAGTGGAATTGCTGGGTCATATGGTAGTTCTATTTTTAGTTTTTTGAGAAACCTCCATACTGTTTTCCACAGTGGCTGCACCAATTTACATTCCTACCAACAGTGTAGGAGGGTTCCCTTTTCTCTACATCCTCACCAACATTTGTTATTTGTGTTCTTTTTGACAATAGTCATTCTGACAGGTGTGAGGTGATATCTAATTGTGGTTTTGATTTGCATTTCCCTGACGATTAGTGATGTTGAGCATCTTTTCATGTACCTGTTGGCTGTCTGCATTTCCTTTTTGGAAAAATGTCTATTCAGTTCTTCTGCCCATTTTTTAATCTAGCTGTTTGTTTTTTTGATGATGAGTTGTATTAGCTCTTTATATATGTTGGATATTAACCCCTTATCAGTCATATTATTTGAAAATATCATCTGTCATTCAGTAGGTTGTCTTTTCATTTTGTCAGTGGTTTCCTTTGCTGTGCAAAAGCTTGTCAGTTTAATGAGGTCCCATTTGTTTATTTTTGCTTTTCTTTCAATTACTCTAGGAGACGGATGCAAAAAATTATTGCTACAATTTATGTCAAAGAGTGTTCTGCCTATGTTTTCCTCTAGGAGTTTTATAGTATCCAGCCTTACATTTAGGTCTTTAATCCATTTTGAGTTTCTGTTTTTATGTAGTGTTAGAGAATGTTCTAATTTCATTCTTTTACAAGTAGCTGTCCAGTTTTCCCAGCACCACTTATTGAAAAGGCTGTCCTTTCTCCATTTTATATTCTTGCCTCCTTTGTTGTAGATTAATTGACCATAAGTGTGTGGGTTTATTTCTGGGTTTCTATCCTGTTCCATTGATTTATGCGTCTGTTTTTGTGCCAGTACCATACTGTTTTGATTACTGTACCTTTGTAATATAGTCTGAAGCCAGGGAGTGTGATTCCTCCAGCTCTGTTTTTCCTTCTCAAGATTGTTTTTGTATTCGGGGTCTTTTGTGTTTTCATACAAATTTTAAATGTTTTGTTTTACTTCTGTGAAAAATGCCATTGGTATTTTGATAGAGATCACACTGAATCTGTAGATTGCCTTAGGTAGTATGGTCATTTTAACAATATTGATTCTTCCAATCCAAGAATGTGGTATGTCTTTCCATCTGTTTGCGTCGTCTTCAGTTTCTTTCATCAATGTCTTATGACTTTCAGAGTACAGGTTTTTGTCTCCTTAGGTAGGTTTACTCCTAGGTATTTTATTCTTTTTGATGCCATGGTAAATGGGAATGTTTCCTTACTTTCTCTTTCTGATATTTCATGGTGAGTGTATAGAAATGGAACAGATTTCTGTATATTATTTTTGTATCCTGCAAATTTCCTGAATTCATTGATGAGCTCTAGTAGTTTTCTTGTGGCATTTTTAGGATTTTCTATGTAGAGTATCATGTCTTCTGCAAACAGTGACAGTTTTACTTCTTCCTTTCCAATTTGGATTTCTTTTATTTCTTTTTCTTCTCTGATTGCGGTGGCAAAGTCTTGCAAAACTATGTTGATTAAAAGTGGCGAGAGTGGACATCCTTTTCTTGTTCCTGATCTTAGAGGAAATGCTTTCAGTTTTTCACCATTGAGTATGATGTTATCTGTGGGTTTTTCATATATGGGCTTTACTATGTTGAGAAATGTTCCTTCTATACCCACATACTGGGAAGTTCTTATCATAAATGGATGTTGAACTTTACCAAAGGCTTTTTCTGCATCTATTTAGATGATCATATGGTTTTTACTCTGCAATTTGTTAATGTGGTGTTCACATTGATTGATTTGTGGATTTTGAAAAATCCTTGCATCCCAAGGCAGGGGTCTCTTGATCACTGCTCTGTCCACCATCCAAAATATTGCCCAGGCAGTCAATAGATACTTGTTTAATTAGTGAATTATAAGCTTTCAGAGGAATAATCATTTGGTAAATGAAAATCTATGTACAAAGTTTATGAAAGGATTAGTCAAACCTGCTAAATATTTAAAGTTTGGATTTGATGATGATTGACAGTCATTGATAGAGGGATGGTCATAGATAGAGGAGTGGTAGAGACAGAGGCCAGTTTAATGTTCATGTAGGACTCAGTTGAGAAATAGATATACGTGTATATCTTTCAAAGAATTTGGTAATAAAAGTTCTTTCTCTGTATCTCTCTGTCTCTGTCTCTCTCTCACACACACACAAATGTCTTTTCACTTTACAGTGCGAAGAATTTTAAGATCAGGAGAGAGGAAAAATAAAGAAAAGGAGTGATAGAGGGACAAAGAGGAATGAGGGTGAGTTTGATGTCTATATATTTAGAACAGAGAAGGAAGGGCTGGTTTCAGCCAATAGCAGTGCTGCTTCTGAGAGTGAAAGGGAGGGAGGCTGCCGTGTGCTGGGCTCAGATGGAGCTGGGTGAGGGAGCTGTCATAACCTTGATCTTCTCTGTTCTGAGTGAGGGGCCCTTGACGGGGCTGAAGGACAGAGGAAAGTGATAATGGTTTAGATTTAGATCACTACTGTGGGGCACAGGAAAGGGAGCTGGCCAATGAGAGGCAAAGAGATTACTGAACAACACTGCATTATGAGTCCACAGGGAATTGGAGATGGAGAATTTGTCATAGCAGCAAACTGTGTAGCACTGTTACATTCCCCCTGGGGTGACATCAATCCATATACAGGCTCTGAAGAGGAAATGTTTGGGCTTGGTTGAAGGTTAGATATTTTCAGGGTCAGTGTGCTGGAAGCATGTGGTAAAACAGGAGGAAAGAATTTTTCAATCTTATTTGTATCTACTACGTGCCAGGCACTCAATAAATATTTGTTTCGGGAGTCAAGAATGCTGGGCTGGTAAGGTCTAGATTAGTGAGGATGAACCCCCTCAGTCTAGGGAAGGGAGGTTTGAAAGAGAATAAATAGCAATTGTAGGAGAGTGAGGCGGTAAGAGATCCTGACAAGTGGGAGACTGTGGTGAGAGAGTGAGATTTTAAAGCTTAAAATATCAAAGGAATAATGTATCTTGTTGCTGACAGGTCTTGAAAATTGAGGAGCTATCTTTAATGACGTGAAGGAAATAGTAGACAAGAGGAATTCAAAGAACAGTGAGGTTAGAAATTATATTTGCTCCATCCTCCTGGACCTTCAATCTGCCTGACATAAAGATAAGGTGACTGCTATGGACTAAATATTTGTGTCACCTCAAAATTCATACGTTGACATCCTAACCACTAATATGATGGTATTAGGAGGTGGGGCCTTTGAGAGGTCGGTAATTAGGTCATGAGAATGGAGCCCTCATGAATGGGATGCGTGCTCTCATAAGAAGAGACCCAAGGGAACATGTTCCCTCCGTCTCTGCTCTCGGTTATATGAGGATACGAGAGATATCTGCAATGCCTGTTGAGGACCCTCTTCTTCACCAGACACTACAAGTGCCAGCATCTTCATCTTGGACTTTCTGGCCTCTAGAACTGTGAGAAATGTTTATTGTTTAAGGTACCCAGTGTATGGTATATTTGTTGTAGCAGCCTCAGCTGACTAAGACTGTGACATTAGGGTAAGCCTTTAAGAATGAGTTGGATGCTTCCAGATTAAAAAAAAAAAAAAAAAAAAAGTGAGGAAGGATATACTAGTCACAGGGGACAGATTCAATAGAAAATCAGAGATACGAAAACCTTTCGAGCCAAACTAGCCCAGCTATTGCTTTAGAAATAGTGGCAACAGAAGCTGTTCACACAGGGATGAGAGGGGTTAAACTCTACACGAGGCAGAAGTCCTCTCTGAGTGTCAGCTTCTCAATATACTTAGTAATATTTGATGTTTGAATAAGATCAATTTCTGTTTGCGATGTCAAAATAACTCAATTGTGAATGTAAACACATTGGTTATAAAAATGCACACTAAGTGTGTGAAAAGTTATGTGAAAGTATATAACCCCTTTAATATAACTGTGTTCTAAATTGTGATGTTCATGCACACATAGAGGGCGAAAGAAATCCTGACTTCTGGCCAAATAACATTAACAGTGAAACATGAACGAACGTGCTTAATTGAGATCTTAGGAACCATCAGACAGCTGGACGAAGGTTGTGCTTTTCTCTCTATCCACCCAAGAACGTGAACAACGGGCTTTATCAGTTCGTAATTCACAGTGTGTTGTACCGTCAGTTTGAAAAATAACAGTTCAGCTCGAATCACTCTGTAGAGTGAAGAGCCCCGAAGGCAATGCGCGTGGAAATCCTACCACTAATTACTGCCTCGGTTCAACATGCTCATCAAGCAAGCCCGAGCCCCACGTGCTGCTTTAGGCTCAGGAGGGCACCGTGATACTGAGCACAGAGGACAGCCAGTGGGCTCCCGGTGACCAAAGAGAATGTCAGTTAACATGGGATCACAAAAGAGGATTTGCCTGAAGTCGCTGTTCTCAGGCTGCTGCTCAGTGGAGCAATGCAGTAAAGTAGACAGGAGCCGTGCTTTTGGCAGCACTTGCCTTGATCCTGGATATGCCAGCTGCTGAGTCTCTCTGATGTCTGGCCTGCACCGTTGTCTTCCTCGTCGCTGTTTCTACCGTCACGGCTTTAATTAAATTCATCAGCCCACATCTACACTGTGTGATGTTCTCCTAATGGATCTCCTCCTGCCCTCCAGACACTCTACTCACTTTTTAAAAGGATGTTTCTCAAACACAGATTCAATCATTTCATTCTTTTTAAGGTGAGGTTGCCCTTTAGCTGAAGAATCCATTTCCCTGCTTACCTGGTAGTTAGGTCCGGCCATGTGACTAGATTCTGTCCAAGGGGACATGAATTGATGGGTGAAGGTTCCAGTTTATGGACTTAAAAAGGAAAGGACTATGTCCTCTTCTGCCCCTTTCTCCTTTCCCTGCTGGGATGCAGATGTGACCATGGGGGCTGGATCAGGCATTTTAGGATACCTGTTCAGGATGTCAGAGCAACAAGATACAAGAGGCCTGGAACTCCAAAAGCATGATTCTGCCCTATCAGCACTGGGTTACTTATGCTCAGAACTCTGTGTAAGAGAGAAACAAACTTTCGTATTATTTAAGACACTATGACTTTGGCCTTTATTGTGGCAGTAAAACCTATATTCTCAGACACTTTGTTTAAAAGTCTTCATTGGCTCTCCATGGCTTGAAGATCAGTCCAGATCTGTAAGGAGGGCATTTAGGATTCTTTCAAATCCTAGGTTCGGTCCACCTTTGCACCTTGCCCTATGTCACACTCCTCTAGCCAAATGAGTCCTCCCTTTCTACCAAACATACCTTCACTTGGTGATTTTACGTATGCTGTTCCCTCTTCTCCCCATTTAGAAAAAAGCTTCCCATTCACCCTTCAAGGTCTGACGGTCTGGCTCTAATGTCACCACCTCTGTTCTGCTTTCCTGGACTTGCAACAAGGTTCCCTGGCAGACTTAATTTCTCTTCCTCAGGCCTTCTAGAGTACCGGGTGGTATATGTGTGTTTGTGTGTGTAAGAAAAAGAGAGACACACACACTCATTTCCTATAGTTTCTTGCATTGTTTGTATTTATCTCCCTCATTAGGGATTATTCCATTACAATGTTATTGGCCAGAAGCAGACTACACTCCAGCCCTCCACCTTTAGTCTTGTCACAGGCAAAGTAAACAGTGAGTAATCAGGATGGACACAAAACTGAGGAATCTGTCTTTCATGAGGAGTGGAACCATGAATGAAATTGACATTCTGTTTGCAAAGAGAAATGGAATGAAGGTTTGGAGGTACTTTGTTTTTTTTTTTTTCTACTGGTACGCCTTTGATGACGGTAAGGAGACTGGGAAATCAAACAGCATGGGTCAGATGCCTTTGATTACTGGATTCAAGCTGGAAAAACAGTCCCTGACGGGCTACGGTCATTACTGTGTATTTCTGGAACTTTGAAAGATAAGGAGGAAATCTGCAGAGTAGCCCCATAAGGGATAGGAAGGGAATTGGGCCATTGTGGTCCCTGAAAACAGGCTTGTCTTATTTCACTGGATGTGGAGATGTCTTCCTTTGCATCTGACATCAACAGCTGCCCTTTGACACTGCTGTTCTGACATGTCTGACTATGACAGTCCCACTTGGTGTGGAATGCAAGAAATCACAGCCAATGCATTTGGTTTAATCTGCTTTATCCCATGCTCAGCCTTAAACAAAGAACTGTTTCATCTCCTCAGTCTTCAACATTTGTGAATGAAGAATCTATACCTCTTGGCATCTTTAATTTCCACGGAAAACACTCTGCTCTCAGGCGTACCCCAGGTATCTAAGCCCGGTGAGAAGGGTCTGTGGACTAGACTTTAATGAAATCTAGTTATATAAAAGCAGGAGATATTGGGAAAATAATGCATGCATCTAAAGTTACCAACTGATTTTGAAAATAAACTTTGAAATGAAAACCAACGATATAATTTTTGTTCCTGTCTTTTTCCCCCAATGTCTGAGTAAGCTTAGTAGAGTAGAAAAAGCAGAATATTGAAAGAATGAATGGAAGATTGTCACTTAAACATAATGGTTGAGAACATGAGTTCTGAGGTCAGAGTGTGTGGATGGATGGCCTGGTTTCATTCTACAATAGCAGGCTACTTCAACCTGCTGTACTTTAGCTTCCTCATATTTAACCTGGAGATGATTTTACTGTCACCTCATAGGCCTCCTTTAAGAATTAAATGAGATAAATATATAAGATCTTCCTTTAGTGCTGGCACACAACAAGTACAATAAATATTAGAGCTATCCGTGACTATTTTATGTAACATTCATTTGTCAATTAATACTCCTTTTCCTTGAGCTCCTAACAGCCTGAGACACTGGACTGTTTCAAAAATCATATCCTATTGCCGGCACTGGTGACCTTATAAAAAGAGAATGTCAAGAATTCAATATCTTCGGGACTTCCTGGTGGCGCAGTGGTTAAGAATCCACCTGCCAATGCAGGGGACACAGGTTCAAGCCTGGTCTGGGAAGATTCCCACGTGCCGTGGAATAACTAAGCCCGTGAGCCACAACTACTGAGCCCACGTGCCGCAACTACAGAAGCCCACACGCCTAGAGCCCACGCTCCACAACAGGAGAAGCCACCGCAGTAAGAAGTCCGCGCACTGCAACGCAGAGTAACCCCTGCTCGCCGCAACTAGAGAAAGCCCGTGCTCAGCAACAAAGACCCAATGTAGCCAAAAATAAATAAATAAATTTATTTAAAAAAGAATTCAATATCTTCTTTTGTAGCATGCTAACACATGAGTTGGTAGAATGTAAGCTGATGTCTCAGTAATGGCTCCAGATTGGATTTAGAAAAAGAGAGGTTCTATGATGTTGGTTCTTGTGAAAGTGTGGATTGGACTGCTTATAATGGAATTTTGTAGGTAGATTTTTGGAGGTGGTAGTGGATAAATGTCAAATATAGTGGAGGAGAAGGGCTCTTAAAATTAACCCACACAGCATTTTTGGCACAGATCTTTCTGTTGGCCACCCCTGAGACAGTGCGAGGGTTTGAAATGGATTTCTGCCCAAATTCTTCACCGCATAATTTAAAAGATTTTAAGCAAAATGTGCTGCCATAAAGAACACACACTCTATGCTTTATGAATGGCCTGTTTATTGCTGTGGTTCTGTACAACTAGAATGAACTGGTCTAAACTAGTCAAATTCATGCAGAGTCACGGGGTTGTGCTTTAAATCGACCCCTCACTTTTAAATCCACTTTCAGCTACTGTAATGTATAGATAACTGCAATGAAATATACTGGCTTGTGCACCTTTTGAACGACTCCGTGTCTGTCACTATTTAACGTGGCGCCTAAAGGAATTTCTGATTCCCAGGCTTCAGTGTGTTCTTCCAGCCTGTGTGGGTCTGGCTGCAGGAAATAGCAGCTCAATCTTTGAAGCAAAGACTCTTCCTCTGCCTCTCAGAGTAAATAGCCCAAGAGAGCGTCCTCACTCCAAGGAAGTTGAGATAAGTGCGTGATAGGAAGGGAGAGGGCTGTCTTTGTGCCTGTCAGAATGGCACCCGAAGGAAGGCAGCTGGCTCTGCTGAGTGATAAGGTTAAGGTTACAGAGGCAGAGATAAAAAGCCCGCTTGGTCAAAATGCATTACAAACCAAAAGATTACCAACAGGAGTTTTGAGCATTCCACCCCCCAGCCTTCCTCTGAACAAAATGACGGTCTGTTCTGATTGTTTTTTTGAAGGGATTTAAGAAGTATCCTTCACTAAGCGGAACGAATGTAGGACACCGCGCCCCCAGGCACACGCACACACGCACATGCACACGCACAGAGTACTTGTTTTACGAGCTGTAGGCGACTGACTCCTTCCCCAGTGGAACACTTTAAGAGGAGAAATCACTGCAGAGGACTAGAATAGACAGGACAGAGGATTTTATTACTTGAAGCAGGAACTTCTACTGCAGGCGCTGGTGCTGGTGGTGCAGGTAGTAGAGGCAGAAGTCAGGGAGTTCCAGGAATAAAACACCTACACGTAAGAGCTGTGGAAAACCTCACTAAATCAATACCGTAGTTGGTGTGTCTCAAACATTTTAAGCTCTCCTCGGAGTTGGATAACCATGGACTTCTCAGGGACACCCTTTCCCTCCTCATGTTGGGGTGTTTCCCTCCCCTCCACAGCTCCCTCCGCCCCACCCCAATAGTGTCTGCATAGTGAGGATTTTATGGGGCCTTATTTTCCTCAGTTTCTTCCCCCTGCCCCCCCCCCCCCCAGATTAGTTTCCCCTACCTGCATAATACGAAATTATATTGTCTTGGTGACCTGGATCCTTTCATACTCTGTGGGGAACAGTGCCTCATACCCCACGGATGGGGTTACCACCCTTCTTCACCCACATGTATTCTCTGAACCTTTTTCTAAAAAGTTTTTAAGACTTACAAGCTTCTTGACAGAATCCCCCAAACTAAAGCACTGGAATAACTAGTGAAATGACTAACCGTGCCTAAAAGAGACTTGACAAAATATGTGTTATAATACGGGGGTCTTAAAGGGAAATACTTACTACTTTCAATTTTTTTTTTTAAATTAATTAATTTATTTTTGGCTGTGTTGGGTCTTCGTTTCTGTGCGAGGGCTTTCTCTAATTGCGGCAAGTGGGGGCCACTCTTCATCGCGGTGCGCGGGCCTCTCACTATCGTGGCCTCTCTTGTTGCGGAGCACAGGCTCCAGATGCGCAGGCTCAGTAGTTGTGGCTCACAGACCTAGTTGCTCCGCCGCATGTGGGATCTTCCCAGACTAGGGCTCGAACCCGTGTCCCCTGCATTGGCAGGCAGATTCTCAACCACTGCGCCACCAGGGAAGCCCTACTTTCAATTTTTAACAAGCAAATAGACCTTCTCTCTCTTGCTGGTTTCTTTGAGATGCTATTTCAACCTCTATGTTTTTTCCATGCCTCCAAGCAACAAGCCATAGTGGAGCAAGAATTCCTGAACAAGAGCTTGTACTTTGTTTACCCACTGCCAAGTCAGATCTGTCTTACTGAGCACGGCGGTCAGGGGGAGCTCTTTGAGTGAGCTTCTGTGAGGTCTGGGAGAAAGATAAGGTAAGACTTGTACAAGGTAGTGGAGTTGCAGGTCAAATACTTTCTGCATGCAGGGACCACAGAGACCACCTTCCCTCCAAGTTTGCCAGGTAGGAAAAGAAGTGGCCCAACAGAAGTAAGGAACGGGTCAACGTCTAAAAGGAGATGAGTGTAGGGGCAATGCTTGATGCTTAGATGGGGAGGAGATCTTTGAGTACAGAATAGTTGGCATTCCTGTTATCTCCAGGCATAGTTTTTAGGAATCTAGACCTACGAACATGGATGAGAGAGGCCCCAGTAAAGACAGTAGCCTAGAGGTGGAGTCAGCACCCAGTGGAGGCCTACTGATGGAGAAAGTAAGGGAGGTGATTAAGGAGCAAAGGATCTTTGTGTTGACTCCAGTACAGGGTTCGTTGGGGCAGAGTCAAAAAGCAGCTGCAATGATACTAATGTAGAAGACCAGGTTAACTGGTTTTCAGAATGATGGAGGAAATGGAAGATGCCATAAGATGATAGAAAAGGAAAAAAAAAAAAAGCATATATGAATGCTTCCATAGACCTCCGTAAGCCAGAAAGGAGGGATCTGAAGAGACCAGAGGCTCCAGAGATTTTGCTCACCGTGAGTGAGTCAGATTTACTGTTCTGATGCTGGATTAAAATCCTATCATCTAGGATGACTTGGGAAAGTATATTAAATATTTTGTTTGCACACACACCCATGGAATGGTATCTATCCATCCCTTAACAAAGACATTTAGAGCTTCAAATATAACTTTCCATTTCCAAATTGTGTCCAAGTTATGATTCCCCGCCGTCCCCCAACATAAACCGTGTTTTCTTTAGTAAAACAAGAATGAGAAAGAGCAGGAGAAAAATACAAGGTGTAGCTTTTTTTTTCTCTCAGATTCCAGGGAGAGAACTCCACCACAAATGCCATCACGTTTACCTGTCACCACACTATAGTAACACTCTCTACAGTCTCCCAGGAAAAATGGTTTCTCAAGAAGCTTTCCATGAGGCTAAGGTGGTGGCCTATAAAAATGACAATCATTTGTTTTGGTAAATATGAAAAGCTTCTCACAGCTTTTGCTTGCAGAAAATAATTACTAAGAATTTTCATATATATTTCAAACTGCTTAATCTTACATATAGCTACTAAATATAGGATTCCTGCCCATTTCATTTAAAGTCTTCAAATAAAGGAAGGAGAATACATATTGTCATAATTCATTGTGCTTTAATTTAATAAAGCTTCCTGAATGTGAGGGCTTTATCTGTCTGCAAGTTACTCAGCTTCTTCATTTTACTGATAGGGAGACTGAAGTCAGAGAGGTTTAATATATTTTTGTTTATGCACGTGGCTGAGTGATATCGAAAGTATTAACTGATGTGTCCCTTCCTCAGAGGCCTTCATACCTTCAATCATTGTCTTCTCCTAATTCTTTAATTTCAAGTAAAAGCAGAAAAGCCAGAGTCCAAGTGTCACACGCAAACATTTTGGGGACAGCCTCTGCTGAATGCGTTACTTCCCCTACACCTGAGACTTGCCAAGCCCCTCCAAGCTGGGGAGGGCGGGAGGGGATGGAAGAATAGCCCTTCTGCATTGGAGCAGGGCTTGCAGGATCTGTCTGCCCCCGAGGTAGTGCAGAAGGAGCGGAAGGGACCTGTGACTCCTGTCAGTCCGGAATTCTGGGAGTTGGCGGCCTCACAGATGTGCTTATGCCACACTGTCTTAGGTGCCTAGAGTAGAGGCAGCTGAGTCAGGGTGCGGGGCTGCCCTGAGGACAGCTCCGTGTCTTCCTCTCTAAAGAGAACCTCAGGAGAAGTATTATTCATTCATTCATTCAACAGATTTCTACAGAGAATAGAAGTCTGTGTAAGACTGAGATTCAGCAGCACAAAAAAGCCCTCATGGAGCCTGTATTCTAGTGCATCATGTCAGTCACCCTAAGAAGGGCCCCGTGTCAGCTCAGGCAGAGAACAGTGGTTTGAGAGGTCATGGTGAAGAGCAGTAGCTTCTGATAGCAAGATGGTGCAGCGAGTGGCCCAGTGGAGAATGGCCACCCCCATGGATGGCAACAGAGATGCCATCAACATGATAGGATGATTCTGTATATCCCACCAGATGCCATATAAAAAGGAGACCTGGGTATCTCCTGTCCCACTCATTCACATGACCTTCTGAATACCCTGAAGCTTAGGCTTCACTTCAGGCTGAAAGACTAGCAGGAGAAAATCAGTGAATTTGTGGAGAAGTTAGTAAATTCATAAAATAAGTTGGAAATCACTGAAGTAACTGAGTTTTCTTGGAAATGACTAACTTACTTTGTTTTTTTGGAGGGACGCATTAGATGAAATGCAAAGAATAACATTTTTGTACACCTGAGTTTTGTGGTGTGTGAAACGTAAGCCTGCCACAGTGACAAAAACAAAAGTCACATCAAAAACCTGAAATTTACTGAGCAACTATATGATATATATATATATATATATATATATATATATATATATTTCCAGAGGAAAAAACTTTCCAGAGGAAAAACTCCTAGAAAGCTGCCCAGAGAGGATTTGATATTTGAACTCAGGGCTATCTGATTCCCAAACTTGAGATTTCTGTTTTTTGGTAGGGGAAAACTTAGGTTCATTAACTGACAATACTAACGATACTAATTATTTGCATACATAGGTACCTTGGGTTTATCAATCTAAAGAAGGTATAGCCACCAGTGGAAGAATTTAGCACTTGTCAACAGACGCTGCAGAATCCTGTAGGATGTCTGGTGCACTCCCTAGGGATAGATTGGAAGATTTAGGTTTGTAAATAGAATTTACAATTTAAAACACCAAACGTACAGTATGCTAATGATGTTAAAGTTTGTATATTTGTATTCTTCGAATAATGTCAATGTTTGAGCCTATGAATAACTCTTTTTTTGGAAATGAAATAGGTAGCAGAGGTAAGAATACAACTCTCAAGTGGATTAGTATTTTTATTAAAAGTTAACTCATAAAACTGAAATCATTCCTTTGGAATGAATCTGTTCTGATAAATGTTCTCTAAAGTAAATTTCTGCTGAACCAGATTTATTATTTCAGGGCTTGATTTTGTGATAGGGGTCAATTACTTTTTTATTTAGGCAGTGTTACATAAATTCTGAAAACACCAAAGGATTTGCCAGTAGAAAGAAATATGACTTGTATAAGGAAACCATTGCTTTTATTTTCCTGTGATTGTGAGGAGTAAATTTACTTAAACCAGAAGCTAACTTAGGAGACATGTGTTTTTAGTATTTTAAGAATCCCTTTAGAATATAAATCAGTGACTCTCATCCCCTATTAATTATGGAAGTTTTCTAAGGAAAGTTTTCATGGAATCACCTAGCAATTCAAGTTTGCAAAAACACACCACTTTGCCTTTCATTCCATGTTTCTCTGTAATATGCAATGTAGACCATAAACTGTAATGCAAATGTGTAAATATTCAGTTTCATTTGCATTCTTAAATAAATTTTTGATGGATATTCCAATAAACATGCTTTGAAGGAAAAAGTAACTGAAATATTTTGTAGATATGATGAAAAGGTAAATCTTGGAAGATTCAACACTTTACCAGCTACAAATGTATTCTCCATGAAGGGTCAGTAATAAAGGTCTCAGGCACTTAATCAAAGGTGTCAATGCAATAAAAGAGCTTTTTCATATGGGGGGATGCAATTAACATCAGTTCCTTATTCTGCCTTTGGTGCCTCAAATTATACCATCATTATTAGCAAGCTCTCTGGGTTCAGGTAGAATGTCAACTTGGTTATGTGGGTCTTCAAGTCCAAGACGCACTGAGTAGACACTTAATAGTAACTTTATTGAATCAATAAAGAAGATTCTAGAATTTTTGTTTTCATTTTTCTGTCCAATATGACTCACCTGATACATCCTTATTGTAACTATTCTAGCCTTTATTTTTAGTATATTTATTTTATTGAAATGCAGTTGATTTACAATGTTGTGTTAGTTTCAGGTGTATAGCAAAGTTATTCATATACATATACAGTAGGTCCTTGTTGTTATCTATTTTATATATAGTACTGTGTATATGTTAATCCCAAACTCCTAATTTATCCCTCCCGCTTTTTCCCTTTGGTAACCATAATTTTGTTTTCTATGTCTGTGAGTCTATTTCTGTTTTGTAAGTAAGTTCATTTGTATCATTTTTTTGATTCCACATGTAAGTGATACCATATATGTGTCTTTCTCTGTCTGACTTACTTCACTTACTTAGTCGTGATAATCTCTAGGTCCATCCGTGTTGCCTCAAATGGCATTATTTCATTCTTTTTTATGGCTGAGTAATATTGCATTATATATGTGATATATAAATATATATATCACATCTTCTTTATCCATTCATCAGTCAATGGACATTTAGGTTGCTTCCATGTCTTAGCTATTGTAAATAGCTGCTATGAACCCTGGGGTGCATGTATCTTTTTGATACCTGCCCAGGATATATGCCCAGGGATTGCTGGATCATATGGTAACTATTTTTAGTTTTTTAAGGAACCTTCATACTGTTCTCCATAGTGGCAGCACCAATTTGCATTCCCACCAACAGTGTAGAGGGGTTCCCTTTTATCCACACCATCTCCAGCATTTATTATTTGTAGAGTTTCTGATGATGCTCATTCGAACCAGTGTGAGGCGGTACCTCATCGTAGTTTTGATTTGCATTTCTCTAATAATTAGCAATGTGGAGCGTCTTTTCATGTGCCTATTGGCCATCTTTATGTCTTCTTTGGAGAAATGTCTATTTAGGTCGTCTGCCCATTTTTTTTGGAGGGGGGGTGTGGTTTGTTTTTTTGATACTGAGCTGTAAGAGCTGTTTGTATATTTTGGAAATTAACCCCTTGTTGGTTGTATCATTTGCAAATATTTTCTCCCATTCCATAGGTTGTATTTTCATTTTGTTTATGGGTTCCTTTGCTGTGCAAAAGCTTTTAAGTTTAATTAGGCCTCATTTGTTTATTTTTCCTTTTATTTCCATTACTCTAGGAAAGGGCTCCAAAAAACTATTGCTGTAATTTATGTCAGAGAGTGTTCTGCCCATGTTTTTCTCTAGGAGTTTTATAGTATCTGATCTTACATTTAGGTCTTTAATCCATTTTGAGTTCATTTTTATATATGGTGCTAGAGAATGTTCTAATTTTATTCATTTACATGTAGCTGCATGCTTTCCCCAGCACCACTTATTGAAGAGACTGTCCTTTCTCCATTGTATATTATTCCCTCCTTTGTTGTAGATTAATTGACCATAATTGACCACAAGTGTGTGGTTTATTTCTGGGCTTTCTGTCCTGTTCCATTGATCTATGTGTCTGTTTTTTTTGTTTGTTTGTTTGTTTTCACCAGTATCATATTGTTTTGATCACTGTAGCTTTATAGTATAGTCTGAACTCAGTGAGTCTGATTCCTCCAGCTCTGTTTTTCTTTCTCAGTGCTGCTTTAGCTATTCAGGGTCTTTTGTGTTTTCATACAAATTTTAAAATTTTATGTTCTAGCTCTGTGAAAAATGCCATCGGTAATTTCATAGGGATTGCATTGAATCTATAGATTGCCTTGGGTAGTACAGTCATTTTGACAATATTGATTCTTCCAATCCAAGAACATGATATCTTTCCATCTGTTTGTGTCTTCTTTGATTTCTTTCATCAGTGTCTATACTTTTCAGAGTACAGGTCTTTTACCTCCTTAAGTAGGTTTATTCCTAGGTATTTTATTCTTTTTGATGCGATGGTAAGTGGGATTTTAAAAAATTTCTCTGTTTGCTATTTCGCTGTTAGTGTACGGAAATGCAACAGGTTTCTGTATATTAATTTTGTATCCTACAACTTTACTGAATTCATTAATGAGCTCTAGTAGTTTTCTCATGGCATCTTTAGGATTTTCTATGTATAGTATGTCATCTGCAAACATTGGTACTTTTACTTCTTCCTTTCCAATTTGGATTTCTTTTATTTCTTTTTCTTCTCTGATTGCCATGGTTAGGACTTCCAAAACTATGTTGAATAAAAGTGGCAAGAGTGGGCATCAGCTTTTCACCATTGAGTATGATGTTAGCTGTGGGTTTGTCATATATGGCCTTTATTATGTTCTCTCTGTGCCCACTTTCTGGAGAGTTTTTATCATAAACGGATGGTGAATTTTATCAAAAGCTTTTTCTGCATCTATTGAGATGATCATATGGTTTTTATTCTTCAATTTGTTAGTGTGATGTATCACACTGATTGATTTGTGGATATTGAAAATCCTTGCATCCCTGGGATAAATCTCACTTGATCATGACATATGATCCTTTTAATGTATTGTTAGATTCAGTTTGCTAGTACTTTGTTGAGAATTTTTGCATCTATGTTTATCAGTCATATTGGCCTGTAATTTTCTTTTTTTGTGTTATGCTTCCTCTGTTTTTTGTATCAGGGTGATGGTGGCTTCATAGAATGAGTTTGGAAGTGTTCTTTTCTGTAATTTGTTGGAATAGTTTGAGAAGTTGTTAATTCTTCTCTAAATGCTTGGTAGGATTCATCTGTGAAGCCATCTGGTCCTGGACTTCTGCTTGTTGGGAGTTTTTAAATTACTGATTCAATTTCAGTACTGATAATTGGTCTTTTCATATTTTCTATTTTTTATATTTTTTTATATATTTATATATATATATTTTTTATATATTTCTATTCTTTTCATATTTTCTATTTCTTCCTGGTTCAGTCTTGGGAGACTGTACCTTTCTAATAATTTCTTCTAGGTTGTCCATTTTATTGGTGTATAGTTGTTAATAGTACTCTCTTATGATCCTTTTATTTCTGTGGTGTTTGTTGTAACTTCTCCTTTTTGATTTCTGATTTTATTAGTTTGGGTCTTCTCCCTTTTTTTCTTGATGAGTTTGGCTAAATGTTTATCAATTTTGTTTATCTTTACAAAGAACCAGCTTTTAGTTTTATTGATCTTTTCTAGTGTTTTTTTTTTTTTTTTTTTTCTTCTTTAGGCTCTATTTCACTTATTTCTGCTCTGATCTTTATGATTTCTTTCCTTCTACTAACTTTGGGTTGTGTTTGTTCTTCTTTCTCTAGTTGCTTTAGGTGTAAGTTTAGGTTGTTTGTGTTTTTCTTGTTTCATGAGGTAAGCTTGTATTGCCATAAATTTCCCTCTCAGAACTGCTTTTGTTGCCTCCCATACGTTTTGGATCATTGGGTTTTCATGTTCATTTGTCTCTAGTTATTTTTTGATTTCCTCTTCAATTTCTTCAGTGATCAATAGGTTGTTTAGTAGCATATTGTTTAGCCTCCACGTGTTTGTGTTTTTTTGCAGTTTTTTCTTATAGTTGATTTCTAATCTCATAGCATTGTGGTCGGAAAAGATGCTTGATATGATTTCACATTTCTTAAACTTACTGAGGCATGTTTTGTGGCCTAGCATGTGATTTATCCTGGAGAATGTTCCATGTGCATTTGAGAAGAATGTGTATTCTGCAGCTTTTGAATGGCATGCTCTTTAAATATCAATTAAGTCCATCTGGTCTAATGTGTCATTTAAGACCTGTGTTTCCTTATTGATTTTCTCTCTGATGATCTGTCCATTGATGTAAGTGGGGTGTTAAAGTCCCCCACTGTTATTGTGTTACTGTTGATTTCTCCTTTTATGGCTGTTCATATTTGCCTTATATATTGAGGGGCTCCTATGTTGGGTGCATATATATTTACAATTGCCACATCTTTTTCTGGGATTGATCCCTTGATCATTATGTAGTGTCCTTTTTTGTCTCCTGTAACCTTCTGTATTTTAAAGTCTATTTGTCTGATATAAGTATTGCTACTCCAGCTTTCTTTTGATTTCCATTTGTATGAGATAACTTTTTCTCTCTCCTCACTTTCAGTCTGTATGTGTCTCTCGATCTGAACTGAGTCTCTTGTGGGAAGTTTATACACAGGTCTTGTTTTCATATCCAGTCAGCCTCTGTGTGTCTTTTGGTTGGAGCATTTATTCCATTTCCATTTAAGGTAATTATTGATATATATGTTCTTATTGCCATTTTGTTTATCGTTGTGGATTGGTTTTTGGAGGTCTTTTCTTCCCCCTTTCTTCTTTTGTTCTCTTCTCTTGTGATTTGATGACTATCAGTGTTATGTTTGGAATCCTTTTTCTTTTTTGTGTGTATAGCTATTATAGATTTTTGGTTTGCAGTTATCATGAGGTTTTTGTATAGCTCTCTATACATACACGTGATTTTTTTAAGTTGCTGATCTCTTAATTTAAAATGCATTTTAAAACCCTGCATTTGTGTTTTCTTCCCCTCACAATTACTGTGGGGTTTTTTTGGTTGTTTTTGTTTGTTTGTTTGTTTGTTTTGACCATGACGAGTGGCATGCAGGATCTTAGTTCCCCAACCAGGGATCGAACCCATGCCCCTTGCTTTGGGAGAGCAGTCTTAACCACTGGACCGCCAGGGAAGTCCCACGATTACTGTTTTTGATATCATAATTTACATCTGACTGTTTTGTGTATCTCTTAAGTGCTTAGTTTGGTTACAGAAGATTTTACTACTTTTGTCTTTAAACCTCCCTGCTAGCTTTGTCTGTGGATGATTTCTTACCTTTGATGTAGGTTTGCTTTTACCAGTGAGGTTTTTCAATTTGTAATTTTCCTGTTTCTAGTTTCAGTCTTTTCTTTTTCCTAGAGAATTTCCTTTGACAATTGTAAAGCTGGTTTGGTGGTGCTGAATTCTTTTAGCTTTTGCTTGTCTGTAAAGCTTTTGATTTCTCCATCAAATCTGAATGAGAGCCTTGGTGGGTACAGCATTCTTCGTTGTAGGTTTTTCCTTTTCATCACTTTAAATATATGGTGCCACTCCCTTCTGGCCTACAGAGTTTCTGTTGGAAAATCAGCTGATAGGCTTATGGGAGTTCCCTTGTTTGTTATTTGTTGCTTTTCCTTTGCTGCTTTTAATATTCTTTCTTTAATTTTTGTTATTTTGATTACAGTGTGTCTTGGTGTGTTCCCCTTTGGGTTAATCCTGCATGGGTCTCTCTGTGCTTCCTGGACTTGGGTGACTGTTTCCTTTTCCATATTGGGGAAGTTTTCAACTATTACCTCTTTAAATATCTTCTCAGGCTCTTTCTCTCTGTTGTCTCCTTCTGGGATCCCTATAATGTGAATATTATAGTGTGCTTGATGTTATCACAGAGGTCTCTTAAATTGTTTTCATTTCATTCTTCTTTCTTTTTTCTGTTCAGTGGCAGTGATTTCCACTACTCTGTCTTCCAGCTCACTGATGCGTTCTTCTGAATCACTTAGTCTACTATTGATTCCTCTAGTGTATTTTTCATTTTGATTATTGTATTCTTCATCTCTGGTGGTTATTTATATTTTCTAATACTTTGTTAAAAACTTCTAACTTCTTGCTCTGTGCATCCATTCTCCTCTGGAGTTCTTTGATCATCTTTATGATCATTACTTTGAACTCTTTCTTGGATAGATTGTCTCTCTCCACTTCAGTTAATTGTTCTGGGGTTTTATTTGTTCCTTCATCTGAAATATTTTCCTCTGCTGCCTCATTTTGTCTAAGTTGCTATTTGTATTTTTATGTGGTAGTTTAGTTATATTTCTCAACTTTGGAGAAGTGGCCTTGTGTAGGAGATGTCCTGTGGATCCCAGCAGTTCACTCCACCCACTCCCCAAGAAGTATGCTCTAGGGGTTCCCCCTAAGAGGGTTGCATGGGTCCTTCTGATGTGATGGGCTGACCATGTGGGTGGTCTGGTAGGTTTGGTTGGTCCCTAGTCCAGTTGGTTGCCAGGCCCTACCTTGTGTGGATGCTGCTGACTGCTGTTTAGTGTGTCCTGGTCATGAGATGGCTGGCTGCAGAACCCTACGGGGCTCCGGGGCTAGTGCTGGCCCACTGGTGGGTGGTCAGGGTTCCTAAGACTCTGAGGCTATTGCCCACCCACTGGCAGATGAAGGTAGATCCTGGGGATTTTGCCAGACTCCTGGCAGGCAGAGCTGGTACCTGGAGTCTGGCTGCAGGGCCCACGGATCTCAGAGCTCATTTCAGATTGTTGATTGAGGGGGAGGTTCTTCACACAGTTGGCTTTGGGTTCTGGAGTGTCCCGAAGGTTTTGTTGGCCTGCTGGTAGTCAGGACCAGGGCCCAGCTGGTCCCAGGATAGGGTCTGGCAGGCTGTGGGGTCATAATTTTTCTGCTTCTGGTGTCTGCCGCCTGGTGGATGATGTTGGTCTAGTGGCCTGTGCAGGCTTCCTGTTGGGAAGGGCTGGTGCCTGCTCATTGGAGAGTGGAGCTGGGCCTTGGCCCTGTCTGGTGGGTGGGACCGTGTCTAGGGGCATGTCTAGAAGCAGTTGTAGACTCAGGAAGTCTTTAGGAAGCCTGTCTGCTTCCTGTTTGGCCTGAGGCGTCCCAGCACAGGTTGTTGGGTGGGGTCACATCTTGGTCTGATGAGCCAAGATGGCAGCTGCCAATAGACATGTTCATGTGTTTGAATGTTCCCCAATATGTCTGCCACCATTGTATAAGTCCCTAGGGTGAGCCACAGCCGCCTCAACCCCCCAACCCCCATCTCACCAGGAGACTCTCCTAGACCAGCAGGTAGGTCTGGCCCAGGCTCCTATCAAATTGCTGCTTTTTCACTGGGATCTGGTGCATGTGGATTTTGCGTGTGCCCTTTAAGAGTGAAGTCTCTCTTTTCCCCAGTCCAATGAGGCTCCTTCAGTTAAGCCCCACTAGCCTTCAAAGCTGAATGCTCTGGGGGCTTGTCTTCCCTGTGCCGGACCCCTGGGCTGGGGATCCTGATATGGGGCTCAGAACTCTCACTCCTGTGGGAGAACCTCTGCAATATAATTATTCTCCAGTTTTTGGGTCACCCACCTGGTGGGTATGGGATTTGATTATATCACAAGTCTGCCCCTCCTACCCATCTCCTTGTAGTTCCTTCTTTATGTCTTTAGTTGTAGAAAATCTTTCCTGGTAGTTTCTAGTCTTTTTCATCAATGTTTGTTCTGCAGATAGTTGTAATTTTCATTTGCTCATGAAAGGAGGTGAACTCAGGGTCTTTCTACTCTGCCATTGTGGCCACTCCCCTATTCTAGCCATTTTTAAAGGCAGGAGTAAGGGGTGGAAAAAGAGGACATCCATACCCATTTTAGGTGCAACTTGTGATCTGTAGTACCATCAGCGGAGGGGAGATTGAAGCAAAACCTTGAATTTTCATTTTTATGCTTAAGGTTATACTAGGGTAGGAAATATTGAGAATATGCTAAATATATTACAAAAATGTAAAATAATAATAGTTTCCTATACTGGAAGATTGGCTTAATAAAAGTGGTAGTTGGGCATTGAAACTAATCAAGCCTCTATCCCCAGAATATAAGATGCTAATTAAAATTAGCAAAAGTGCCTCTTGTGGGAATACGATACACACAAAGTCACTTTCTGTGGACAGATCTTCCTCAGGGTTTGAGCTTGCCAAATGGAAAAGAGGCTAGACTTCAGCCTTCACTCACATCCCTTGGCCTGTCTCCTTTGTGCATGGCACAATCTATTTGACCGTACACAGATGCCATGGACATAAATTTCACCCTTGATATTTTCATGAGTCCTTTTGTTTTGCCTTTAGTAGACTCAAATTATTTCTTAGATGAGAGAGTGCCTGCAGCACAGGTTTCAAATCATTATTTACTGTGAAAATGGTTTTTAAAAAAGAAATAGGAATACATATATGACAATGTGCTTAATAAGGAAAAGAATATTGGCCCAAACCAAGACCCAGAATAACTTAACGTGCAGAAATGCATTAGAGATAATCAGGTACTCATATTTGACTGCAGACTGAACATCTGTCAAGCTTATAGGTGCTACTGTAAAATAAGCCTACTAAAAAGATAAACAA
This sequence comes from Eschrichtius robustus, assembly GCF_028021215.1. Lineage (NCBI taxonomy): Eukaryota > Metazoa > Chordata > Mammalia > Artiodactyla > Eschrichtiidae > Eschrichtius > Eschrichtius robustus. The sequence continues at coordinate 66,491,858 of NC_090825.1, forward strand.
GATAAAGATCATAAATGATCTTTTCACTGTATTCAATGTGCCTTATCCAGTTTGAGGCCTTATATTTTCAGAAGATTATTTAAAATATTGAGTAGATTTAAAAAACATTAAAGAGAGCTGAGAGGGCAAAAACAGAGTAATCACAAAAAGACCATAACTACCAGTTTTCTGACTTTAGTGAAATATGTGATTTCAGCTTTAGCAAGGATATAATTCAAATATTAGGGGTAAGGTTCATTGGTCATTAGAAATACTAAAGACTTACTTAGGTTATACTACCTTTTCTTGAACACATTTAGATATTGGATGAATAGAACCTAGGGAATTAAACATTTAAACAAATGCATCCCAGAGTTGATGGTCCCTTAATTCCAGTTGTCTAAGATTCTTTCAGCTTATTCTGGTTCACTGATCAATCATGGACAGAGAATTGACTATTTAAATCAAGCTATAGAAATTTCATTTACTGATTTCATGAGGTTGCACAGGGTTATCAGTCACTGGTTAAGCTCCTAATTCTACTAATTGAAAAGTCACCAGGGAATGAAAAAGATAATGCCAACTATTTATTGTTAAGAAGTTGATTCCTTAAATTGTGTTAGTACACATGCTTGATTTCCTAAGATATTGTGCACTACTCAGCTACTCTTCTAGTCAAGAGTACGTTAACTCATAAATATGGGGTACTAGAACTCAAGAAGAGGTGGTTTTATGTTTTGTGTTTTTGTTTTTTTGGTGTGTTATTTGGAATTCTTTTCTAAAAATTGAAGATACCTGTGGTTTCTCTTATCTATTGAATGCTATTCTCAAAATTTTCTTAAGTATAAATGTTTTGATTATTACATTAACCATCTCATGCTGTACACATGGGGATATGCTATTTACTGTGTCTTGGGATAGTAGATACTTTGACATTTCGGGCTTATTATTCTCCTTTTAAAAAATCGATGCTATGAAGTATATCACAGTAGTCATTAGCTGTTCATCATTTGAGGATCTTTCCTCCTATGTTCGTGTGATGAGCAACACCTCACCCAGTAGAGTTATTTCAAAAACTATGTTAGGTAATACTGGTGTATTCAGTTATTTAGGATAATATGCAAAGTTGCAAAATAAACAATAACTGCTTGTCTGGAGGCAAATCATTCCTGTTGTTAAGTACCAGTATGTAACGAAACACATTTTCAGCGGCCTTTGACTTAAAAAAAGGAAAAGGTTATTGCAGTAGGAGGAGGATATCATCAGATCTAGGTACAGATCAGCGCCCTATATCTTGGGCAAATCTCCTAACCTCTTTTAGCTTTTCTTTCTCCTCTTCCAAAGAGGAAATATTAATCAATTCTTCCTAGAGTTGTCATGAATAGTAAATTGGAGGTTTCAGGGGTCACGAGTATTAATTTAGACAGTTTTGATGTCATTTCAGATGTCCCCTCCCACAGGGTGCTTTGCCTGACCTACTTCATTTACTGGTGTGAGTGCTTGTGTTCTGTGTTCTCTTTGCACTTTGAGCATATTTTTGTCACAGCACCCAATATGATTGTTGGCTTCCTTGTCTCCCCCCACCCCCACTCCCACCCTCCAGACTGTGAGCTCCTGAAGGTCAGAGTCTTTGCATCTTTGTATTTCCAGAACCTTGCATAGTTCTTAAGTTTTCCTCAAAGAAGGATTTTTTTTTCCCCATGGAACTTGCTATTACAAGATTTTATTCAAATAGATAGTTTAGAAGGATTTAGGTATGTTAAACACAATTTATATCAAAATTTCAATGTCTGCAATTCAGAACAGATAAAACACCAAACAAGTAAATAAAACACAAATGACTTCAGCTTCCAGGGAATATATATATATATTTTAGGATGTGCAGGAAATTTCCCTTGAGTAATGTTTTATTGCTATTCTTATTGATGGGTTTTAATTATTACCTCCAAAAACAGTGCTGCTGAATAAAAGGCAGAAACAATATATTATGAATTAATTGATTTTTTCCCCGTTTTACACTATTTATTTATTTATTTTAAAATTTTTATTGGGGTATAGTTGATTTACAATGTTGTGTTAGTTTCAGGTGTACACCAAAGTTAATCAGTTATACAGATACATATATCCACTCTTTTTTAAGATTCTTTTCCCATATAGGCCATTACAGATTATTGAGTAGAGTTCCCTGTGCTATACAGTAGGTTCTTATTAGTTATCTATTTTATATATAGTAGTGTGTATATTTCAATTCCAATCTCCCAATTTATCCCTGCCTCCCCTTATCCCCTGGTAACCATAAGTTTGTTTTCTACATCTGTGACTCTATTTCTGTTTTGTAACTAAGTTCATTTATACCCTTTTTTTTTAGATTCCACATATAAGCAATATCAGATGATATTTGTCTTTCTGTGTCTGACTTACTTCACTCAGTATGACCATCTCTAGGTCTATCCATTATTTCATTCTTTTTTATGGCTGAGTAATATTCCATTGTATATATGTACCACATCTTCTTTATCCATTCATCTGTTGATGGACATTAAGGTTGCTTCCACATCCTGGCTATTGTAAATAGTACATTGGGGTGCATGTATCTCTTTGAATTATGGTTTTCTCCGGGTATATGTCTACGAGTGGGATTATTGGGTCACATGGTAGTTCTATTTGTAGTTTATTAAGGAACCTCCATACTGTTCTCCATAGTGGCTGTACCACTTTACCTTCCCATCAACAGTGTAGGAGGGTTCCCTTTTCTCCACACCCTCTCCAGCACTTATTGCTTGTAGAGTTTTTGATGATGGCCATTCTGACTGGTGTGAGGTGATGCCTCATTATAGTTTTGATTTGCATTTCTCTGATAATTAGTGATGTTGAGCATCTTTTCATGTGCTTTTTAGACATCTGTATATCTTCTTTGGAAAAATGTCTATTTAGATCTTCCACCCATTTTTTGATTGGTTTGTTTATTTTTTGATATTGAGCTTTATGAGCTGTTTGTATATTTTGGAGATTAATCCCTTGTCAGTTGCATTGTTTGCAAATATTTTCTCCCATTCTGGGGGGTGTCTTATTGCTTTGTTTATGGTTTCCTTTTCTGTGCCAAAGCTTTTAAGTTTAATTAGATCCCATCTGTTTATTTTTGTTTTTATTTTCATTTCTCTAGGAGGTGGATGAAAAAAGATCTTGCTGTGATTTATGTCAGAAAGTTTTACAGTGTCTGGCCTTACATTTAGGTCTTTAATCCATTGTGAGTTTATTTTTGTGTATGATGTTAGGGAATGTTTTAATTTCATTTTTTTTACATGTAGCTGTCCAGTTTTCCCAGCACCACTTATTGAAAAGGCTGTCTTTTCTCCATTGTATATTCTTGCCTCCTTTGTCATAGATTAGGTGACCATAGTTGTATGGGTTTATCTCTGGACTTTCTATCCTGTTCCATTGATGTATATTTCTGTTTTTGTGCCAGTACCATAGTGTCTTCATTACTGTAGCTTTGTAGTATAGTTTGTAGTCAGGGAGCCTGATTCCTCCAGCTTCGTTTTCTTTCTCAAGATTGATTTGCCTATTTGGGGTCTTTTGTGTTTCATACAAATTGTAACATTTTTTTGTTCTAATTCTGTGAAAAATGCCGTTGGTAATTTGATAGGGATTGCACTGAATCCGTAGATTGCTTTGGATAGTATAGTCATTTTGACAGTATTGATTCTTCCAATCCAAGAACATGGTATATCTCTCCATCTGTTTGCATCACCATTGATTTCTTTCATCAGTGTCTTATAGTTTTCTGAGTACAGGTCTTTTGCCTCCTTATGTAGGTTTATTTGTAGGTATTTTATTCTTTTTGATGCAATGGTAAATTGGATTGTTTCCTTAATTTCTCTTTCTGATCTTTCATTGTTGGTGTATAGGAATGCAACAGGTTTCTGTATATTAATTTTGTATCCTCCAACTTTACCAAATTCATTGATTAGCTCTAGTAGTTTTCTGGTGGCATCTTTAGGATTTTCTATGTATAGTATCATGTCATCTGCAAACAGTGACAGTTTTACTTCTTCTTTTCCAAGTTGCATTCCTTTTATTTCTTTTTCTTCTCTGATTGCCATGGTTAGGACTTCCAAAACTATGTTAAATAAAAGTGGTGAGAGTGGACATCCTTTTCTTCTTCTTGATCTTCAAGGAAATGCTTTCAGTTTTTCCCCACTGAGTATGATGTTAGCTGTGGATTTTTCATATATGACCTTTATTATATTGAGATAGGTTCCCTCTCTGCCCACTTTCTGGAGAGTTTTTATCATAAATGCATATTCAGTTTTGTCAAAAGCTTTTTCTGCATCTATTTAGATGATCATATGGTTTTCATTCTTCAGTTTGTTAATGTGGTGTATCACTTTTGCGTATATTGAAGAATCCTTGCATCCCTGGGATAAATCCCACTTGATCATGGTGTATAATCCTTTTAATGTGTTGTTGGATTCTGTTTGCTATTATTTTGTTGAGGACTTTTGCATCTATGTTCATCACTGATGTTTGCCTGTAATTTTCTTTTTTTGGTGATATCTTTGTCTGGTTTTGGTATCAGGGTGATGGTGGCCTCGTAGAATGAGTTTGGGAGTGGTCCTTCCTCTGTTATTTTTTGGAAGAGTTTAAGAAGGATAGGTGTTAGATCTTCTCTAAATGTTTGAATTCGTCTGTGAAGCCATTTGGTCCTGGACTTTCGTTTGTTGGAAGATTTTAATCAGTTTCAATTTCATTACTTGTGATTGGTCTGTTCATATTTTCTTTCTTCCTGGTGCAGTCTTGGGGGACTGTACCTTTCTGAGAATTTGTCCATTTTTTCCAGGTTGTCCATTTTATTGGCATATAGTTGCTTGTAGTAGTCTCTCATGATGCTTTGTATTTCTGTGGTGTCAGTTATAACGTCTCCTTTTTCATTTCTAATTTTATTGATTTGAGTCCTCTCCCATTTTTTCTTGATGAGTCTGGCTAAAGGTTTATCAATTTTGTTTATCTTCTCAAAGAACCAGCTATTAGTTTTATTGATCTTTTCTATTGTTTTCTTGGTCTCTATTTCATTGATTTCTGCTCTGATCTTTATGGTTTCTTTCCTCCTACTAACTTTGGGTTTCGTTTAGTCTTCTTTCTCTAATTGCTTTAGGTGTAGGTTAGGTTGTTTATTTGAGATTTTTCTTGTTTCTTGAGGTATGATTGTATTCAAAGAAGGATTTCTTTTTTTTTTTGGAACAAAGAAGGATTTTTAAAAGAGGTTGGTTAATCTTAATCTTTTCTTAATATTAATTTAGTATTTTCTACAGTGTTATTTATGAAAGAATTTAGCTTTTATATCTCCAGTGAAAGGGAAAACATTTCAATATTTTACAGGCCATGAATTACAGCCTAATGCTATCGTTTGGAGTTATAAGTATTTGTGATATTAGGTTTAGGTAGGAAAACTCTCAAGCATGGAATTAGTAGTATGAGTTTCTGAAAGGCTTAAAAGTTTAGATTTCATGGTGTTGGGGGGAATCAGATTATGGACTTTTAAACTAGAAGTGACTGTAGAAAAATCCATTAAAAAAAAAGCATCAATGTCTATTCAAAAAAACAAACCAATATATAAATCTGCAGTTTATTTAATCCCCCAAGTGCCAGGTCCCCACAGGCAGCCTCTGCTCATGCTGCAAACCCACCTTTGGGCTGTACTCAACACCTGGGTGCATCTTCCCTAACAATGAAATGGAAGAGGAAACAACTTATTTTATTAGAATATTTTAAGGGGAAAAGGACAAAGGGCTTTGCCCACCACAAAGAAAAACTTCACACAATTCTCTGTGTAGTATCTTTATTTGTTTTCTTAAAATCTCTTAGACTTCCAACACCACATGCCTCCTCTGTCCCCATCCAGCCTCTAAAAGCCTCCTATTAACAGGATCCCTCCAATTCTGGCTCTAAACTCACATTGGGCCACCAGCATACCTGTCAGCCAGGAGGTGCCATGTGTTTGGAAAACTGTTCAGGGACCATATTGCAGTGGCTTTCAAACTTTTAATGGCTGTTTCAGAGTAAGAAAAATAATTAGCATGGTGATCAAGAATACATATATACACAGGAATATAAGTGAAATAAAAATGTTTCGTGAAAGAACTTTTACAGTGGACTTATTCCTCCCTTCCCTTCCCCTCTGCTCTTCTCCTTTCCTAATATATTATATTAAACAAAGAAATATTAGTCCTAACCCACCAATTTCTCTCCACTGGAAATTTGAAAAACATTTTACTATTGTTTAAAAGTCCACATCCCGAGCAACTTATCAAGGTATTTATACCACTAAAAACAGATTCCTTTCTGGGATGTGTCTTAGTCTATTAGGGCTGCTATAACAAAATACTATAGGCTGGCTAACTTATAAGCAACAGAAATTCATGGCTTACAGTTCTCGAAGCTGGGAAGTCGAAGTTCAAGATACCAGCATGGTTGCTTTCTGGTGAGGGTCAGCTTGCAGGTTCATAGCTAGTGTTTCACTGGGTAGAAGGGGCTGAGGAGCTCTAAGGGTGCTCTGTTATGAGAGCACTAATCCCATTCATGAGGGTCTCACTCTCATGAACTAATCCCCTACACCATAGTCCCAACCTACTATACCATCACATTTGGGGGTTAGGATTTCAACATATGAATTTGTGGGAGAACATAACTTCAGATCATAGCAGGATGCTTCTACTGTTAAAAAAAAAAAAAAATCCCTATCAATCATTACCTAAAACTTGAGAACTGAGGAAGTTAAACTCTTGGAGTTGATTATTTAGTGCTTCCTTTGTGATACACCACTTTTAACCTTGGTGTTGATTATTTAGTGCTTCCTTTGTGATATACCATTTTTAACCTCTCTGTTCCATTCTTTCCCAGGTCCAGGTGGAAGATGCCATTGGCCTTGAGAAGTGCTGTACTAATTATCTCTTCCAGAGCTGCTGGCCCGCTATGGTTCTCTTCCTGAAAGGCAAGTCCTTTTTATTATTTTTTTCTTTACATTTCTAAAAAGTGGGAATATTATAAAATATGTGTAAATCTATGTTTAATTTGTCATTTAAGTCATTTATCACTGAAAATATTCCTTCTGTGTCATATTCATGAAGCCTACTCCCAGTAGTCTTCCTGTTAATCCTCTACAGTGTTTTGGCCTGATGCCTAGGGAAGTTCTCTCAAAGCTGTTTCCACACTGGTCGTGGGGGATGTATTGTTTGAATGCACCATCAGTCTCACTACCACTACTTCTTTCCCAGGTGGCAGCAGGTTGAGCTTATGTCACCATTCATCATCATTATTAACATATTTATATGTGGGCACATGAATGGTACTATGGGGATTTTTACATAAATATGGAAGAGTGTGGTTCATGCCCTTGAGGACGTTAAAATTAAATTAGAGGCAGTCACCTATGCAATGCTTAATCATGTCATGTGGTGACCATTTGCTGATGCTCCTATGCCATAGTTCCACAGCATTAGTGTTTTCAAAATGGCTCAGTCAACTCCTGCCAAGATATGCAAAAACAACTAAATGAGCCTTTTCCAAAATATTTTTCCTATTTCTGCTACCAAATTCGTCTAACAGAAATAAGTCTTTGAGTAAGTGCCACTTGCCTACTGTGGAAAATACTTTATTTGGTGGCAATGTTGAAATATCCAATATGGATTATAGCTACTTACTGCAGTAGAATCAAGGAATCCTGTTTCCCCCTTCAAAACCAATGGAAAAGTTGCTACTTACCCTAGATATTCTTTCTTTGTCAGGACAATGACAATGCATTCTCTTGCAGGGTAGTTCAGATATTTCTCAACCAGCAAAGTGGTTTAATCCACCACTTTAACTGCTCAGGTGAGAGGGTCCTTTTGCATCTCAAAGAAACCTTTGTGGCAATATTTTTCACAAATAAGTAACACACTAACTCTATTGTTAATATTGTTTTAAACTAGTCTTTGGGAAGAGAGAGAGCAAGGCATTTCTAACAGTAAAAATTAATGTTTATTTATCAAAATCTCCACTTAAAATCATGTACTCAAAGCTGAAGTGCTGTATGTTTTAAAATTTTAGGTTATATAGAGAGAATATTTTCCATTCATGAAGTTACCCTTAGTAAATTTTTAAAGTCAAACTTCCACAGGATCAGACTTTCCTCCTTGGAAGTGTTCTTGAACCAGTAATTTTAAAAGTCTCGTAGTTGAAAATTTTCTGTTGAATAATTATTCTGTTATCACAGTGACTTTTTATCCTGTATAGATGTTGTCATAATTCTTTATTGGCCTTATTGAAAAAAGATACATATACAATTGCTTGTATTTAATATAAACACATTTGTGTGTGCTTGTGTGTGAAAATTAGGCCAACAATGGAACCCTGTTGAACCATTCACATTAAAATGCAGTTAAATAGGAACATGTATGAATACATAAACATATATAAGTTAGTATGAGAGCTATCAGAGATTCACTGAAGCACAACTGAGTCAACATTTAATATCTCAAGTTTTTTTCCTAAATTTTTTGAATCTTAAGAAAATATCTTAAAAGTGGGAAGTACTCAGACTCAATATTTTACCAGTGACTTTCAGAGAGGCTGAAACAGGGTTTATGAAGAAGCCAAGTGTTATGATTTTCTTTAAGCAGCAGCTAAAGTTACATGGATAAATATACTATTAGTGTTTGTGTTATTGCTTACTATTGACTAGATCTCTTCATTATACTCCTGAGAATCATGTACTTAAACAATAGAAATAACAGCAATAGCATCTGTTTACCAATAAGCAGATCAATCCTGGAGCACAGACTTTAAATATGCATGAGGCAAAAAAATGACTGACTGGGTTATTAGTATTCCAATAAAATGTCCACAGCTAAAAGCAGGAGAAATGCACACATTTGAATAAGTAAGTAAGTTTGGAAAGGCCAGTTTGGCTGATATCAATGTACATTTGAAGGCTATTGTGAATTCCTTTTTTTTTTCTGTGCTTGTTTGTTTCATTTTTTCTGTATAAAGAAAAAGTAAAACAGCATGTAATTAAGAGGAGTAGTGGGTATTGACATTCAGACAATTTGTGTGTTCTTACAAATGTGTTTGATTACAACTGCTTCAAAAGTAAAGTATCCCAGATTTTCAAAAGTTTATTTTAACTTTGAAGACTAGACAGACAAGGTCATACTGATTTTACAACATCCTACATGATTTAAGTATATATACAAAGAAAAAAACCCAACATTAGAATATTACACAGCTTGAAAGTTTGCAAAGGTTATTTGTGTCTTAGTTATTTCTGTACTTACTGACACATCAGACGCCAGCAGTGAATATTATATTTCATAATTTGTTGACTAGTAAAGATACAATCATTAGTACCGTAAGTCTTCAAAATTCACATAAACCCTTACAAAGCCATTCAGAAAGAGAAAGTCAACCCTAAAATTAGAATCAGTGATTATGATAAATGCTTTTAATAAGACATAGATAAACTGGATATGTTTAAAATTGTAATTTCATAGATTAGCATATTATAGTTACTCAATATGGTGAAGGCTAGGTGATTCTTCTGTGCCTTGTTCTTATGAGATTTTCCTTGTTTTACTGTGAATTTAAATAAAATAAATTTGCTTCACTTTGTCATTGATACAAATGACACAAAAGCTACATACTATTTCACAGTAATTATGAACATTTCCACATGTGGGAATCCCTTTGTTGTCATTAATTTGGGGCATCATGGGATAAAGAGATACCCCATGATATGTCATGTTGGTGAAGAACATATAGAGCAGAGAGAAAATGCACACGCAACAGAAGGCCATTTGTATGTATTTCTAAAAGGTAACAAAATTTTAACAAACTCCCTTTGAAAATATTTTTTTGAAAAACTACCAATAAAATAAAATTTAAAACAAACATCATAAGAAGCCATGAGTAATTTTGAGAAAGTAAATCATTACAAAAAAATTACTCATAATTTTAAAAACTCACTCTGAAAAGAATCAAGAATTGTGCATAACCTGCAAGAGAAAATGGCTAGAAATTCAGTGGGACAGTAAATCTTTAAAGAAATAAGGGCCATTGGCTACATAGTGAGTGTGTGTGTAGCTTTGGACCTAAGCAATTATTTGTAACATGACCTTAAAATTTAGCAAATTAAAAATACTTAAATTCCTAATTTAAAGTTATCTTAAAAAGATGATATTGATGACATGGCAATTTCGTTTTTGAAAGATGCTAAAAACTGATCACCATTTCAGATGCTTCAAATCAACAATTTTATAATAAGAGCCTGAAGTAGAAAGCATGTGGGCATAGGACAAATACGTGGCCAGCCAGTCCTAATTTTGTTCTTATTAAAAATGCCATTATGATTGATTGACTTTCTCTTTAAATTCTTCACGATGATTGAAGACCACTCCATATATACATCATCAAGAAATGCTGTTAACACATGGACAGACAAGACAGTGGCTTCTGTTATGCAGCCCAAATAATAAGGAAAAAAAGAACTTAGCAGTGTTGCACCAGGACGTCAATGTTTTGTACACATACCATACTTTCTTTTTCAGGACACAATTTAAAACCCCAGTAATTCTGTGTCTAAGCCTTATAAAACAAATACTTGTGAAGCTTATAAATTAGATGTTGAGGACTTTCATGGAGGCAGTGTGAGCCTTAACTTGAGAGAATGGCAATGAAACCTCCATTATCAATAACAAATCATTATGATAATTGCTTATTATTTTTTCAGGACCTTTGAAGCAAAATAGATAGAAATCAATTTTCACCCTGAAAATGGTTTACTACTTTGTCATTAGTAAACACTTCTCTTCTCACAAATGTCTATGCACTGTGCTCTCCTGAGAAACCACCACTAATTTCAAACCTCAATAAAATTCTAGTTTCACAGGAAGTGCAGAGGTGAACAAAGAAATGATGACTATGCTTGGCCAAGTTATGCAGCACTGTCTGTCAATATTTGCTAAAAACAAAAAAATTAAGTAGACAAATAATTCTATTATTTTAAAGTAAAGATAAGGCTATGGAAATACCATCAAAACAAAGATTTAAATTTTGTCTTAAAGAAACATAATGTGATTTTGTTGTTAATTTTGCAAAATGGTAGTATTCAGGTCTTTATAAAGGAATTATTTGGCGATTACATAGTTATAGCTTCCTTCAAAAACAAGAGAATTGCAGGTTCAATCTACTGATACTAAATATGCTCAATCTACTGATAATCATGTTTCATATATATGTGTATATATGTGCGCGCGTGTGTATATATATATATATATATATATATATACACACACAAACATGATACTTCTTTTAGGCAAGTAATAGGACAAAAGTTAATTGGGAAAAGTATGGACTTATTCAGGCAATATATAATATATAGAATATAGAATAGCACAAAGAGAAAGATAACATAATCTCTGATTAGAAATAAAAGTAAAATGAGAATTATAATTTCAGTTAGTACAGCACGTTACAGATTCTTCTTCAAATTTTGGTTATAAACACTGACAGTGTTTGTCAGGCACAGGGAAATAATTAGGATAATATAGACTCATTACAGAAGGGAAAAAAAACTTATTGCTAACATTGCACTATTCTTTTTATAAGAATAAGTTGAGAATTGATTACGGAAGCTCTAACAACGCTTGCTTTTATTTGATAACTATGAGATTTTTTTAACCCTTGCTATCAAGAGTGCTACTTTCTTTGCCTAATATATTTCAACCAGTATGAAGAAGCCAGAAAACAATGAGAAAAGTAATTCACCGCTAATGTGATGTTGCTTAAGGAATTTAAATGATAAAAATCAAATTAAACCTTTGAAAAGGCAGGCTTAGACCTCCGTAAGAAGACAGTTAGTGGCCTACCGTAATTTGATCACTTTTTCATGAAAAATTCCATTCAGTTTCCAATAGATTTTGCAGAGTTCATTCCGTGGAGATACTTTTAGGGAAATAGAGAGGAGGGTTGTGGGCTGTGGGATCTCCTCACTCCTCCTCTGTGCAGCCCAGCAGCTCCGATCGCAGCGTGATCCTCCCATACCAGGACCAAGGAAGGATCCTTATGTGCCGTGCATAGATGGGAGGGTCGATGACGTTTTTTCTGTGGGTATCATTGTCAAAATTGCCCTGGAAAACCTAGTAAAGACGAACAGACTATCAATCAATCATATGGCTTTCTTTTTCTTGGGAATTATTTTTATTATTTTCTTGTTTGGATCATTTCTCCCATATGTGAGATTTGATAACTAATCATGTTATGTTTTTCGAGACATATTGCAGCTTCTTTTTAATGATCATTTTTAAATTGACTAGCCAATGAATGTTTAAAGACTTAAATAAGTTGAAAATGTATTTCAACTGTCTGAGGCAGGAATACATAGATGTATCATTTTTATGTTTTCTTTTAAAAGGTCAGGTTTGGGTTTTTTTAATGCAACATATCTATTTTTTGCTTCTGTCACAGGCTGCTGTTGGTTAGGCAGCTTGCTGAAGGTGGTCTCTTCTAAGGGGTGATCAGAGATCCAGGCTGTTGCAAATTACCACCATTTCTGAAAAACGCGGCATCCACATTCATAAGGGGCAACGAGAGAGAAAGCTGTTAGATTACACAGGATGTTTTAAAAAACCAGGTATGGAAGCAGCTTAAATCACTTCTGGATACATCTCATTGACCTTAACTAATTATATGACCTCAGCCCAACTGCAAAGGAGGCTGGGAAATGGAGAGGACCATGTGGCTATCTGGTGAGCATAACTGTCTCTATCAATCACAATGTCTTTGGCTTACTTCTCACATAGAGAACAAAATTAACCCATTATCAAGAGAGACAACCACAATCAATGCTAGTAACTACTTTTTTCTTGCCTTGTCTATTAATTCCTGGATCCATACAATACTCTTGTGACCACTGTGACCTATAATATCCTGACATGTTGGCATCCCATGACTTCTTCATACTTCTTTTGTTTCAAAGCTTTTTTGAGGTGTTTATGCCCATTTTTCTCCCAAGAGACTTTTACAGTAAACTTTGAGAAGTGCTTGCTTTAGAAAGAAAGAAAACAAAATTGGCAGTTGGTTCTTGGCACAGTGTGGAGTAGTGGCGTGTGGTCTGAATGACTGAGTTTTTCATATGTGCTTACTTTTGCTGTGAGCACTTGGACTGCCCCTAGACCCAGACTAAAAGGTACACCATCTCCCCTCCTTCAAAGAATCATCATCCAAGGACCTACCAGAGACCACAAGAAAACATAGGGAGAAGCTATCAGCATACATTTGACCAAAATTGAAGTTAATAAGGATGGAGACAAGATGGCGGAGTAGAAGGATGTGAGCTCACCTCTTCTTATGAAAACACCAAAATCACAGCTAACTGCTAAACAACAACTGACAAAAAACCAAAAAACAAACAAAAAAACCCCTGCTGGAACCTACCAAAATGGATATCCTACATCCAAAGACAAAGAAGAAGCCACAATGTGAGGAGGAGCCTGTGAGAATCTGGTTTCAAAGGCCAGCAGGATTTGACTGCAGGAATTCCACAGGACTGGGGGAAACAGAAACTCCACTCTTGGAGGACGCACACAAGGTCTCGTGCACAAAAGGACTCAGGGAAAAAAGGAGTGACCTCCAAAGAGACTGGGCCAGACCTACCTGCTAGTATTGGAGGGTCTCCTGTGGAGGCAGAGGGCGACTGTGGCTCATTGCCAGGACAAAGACAGTGGCAGCTCTGATGAGCACTCATTGTGCGAGCCCTCCTGGAGGCTGCCATTTCCTCCCCACACCTAGCCTTACCCAACAGTCTGTAGGCTCCAGCGCTGGGTCACCTCAGGCCAAACAACCAACAGGGTGGAAACACAGCTCCACCCATCAGCAGACAGTTTGCTTAAAGTCTTCCTGAGCACAGCCCTGCCAACCCACCAGTGATCAGGATACAGTCCCTCACACCAGGAAGCCTGCACAAGCCTCTTAGAAAGCCTCATCCACCAGGGGGCAGAGAGCAGAAACAAGAAGAATTACAGCCTACAGAATGGAAAATGCAATCAAAGAAAATTAGACAAAATGAGATGGCAGAGGGATATGTCCCAAGTGAAGGAACAAGATAAAACCCCAGAAGAACAACTAAGTGAAGTGCAGATAGGCAATCTGCCCAAAAAAGAATTCAGAGTAATGATCGTAAAGATGATCCAAGGTCTCAGAAAAAGAATGGAGGTACAGATTGAAAAGATGCAAGAAATGTTTAACAAAGACCTAGAAACAAACAGAGATGAATAATAGAATAACTGAAATGAAGAAGATACTAGGGACTTCCCTGGTGGCACAGTGGTTAAGAATCCACCTGCCAGTGCAGGGGACATGGGTTCGAGCCCTGGTCCGGGAAGATCCCACATGCTGTGGAGCAACTAAGCCCAGGCGCCACACCCACTGAGCCTGTGCTCTAGAGCCCGAGAGCCACAACTACTGAAGCCCGTGCTTTGCAACAAGAGAAGCCGCTGCAATGAGAAGCCCGCACACTGCAACGAAGAGTATCCCCCGCTCGCCACAAGTAGAGAAAGCCTGCACGCAGCAACGAAGACCGAACACAGCCAAAAATAAATAAAATAAATTAGTTTAAAAAATAAATACCGTTTAAAAAAAAAAGAATATACTAGAAGGAATCAATAGCAGAATAACTGAAGCAGAAGAATGGATAAGTGAGCTGATTGATAGACAGAATGGTGGAAATCACTGCTGCGGAACAGAATAAAGAAAAAAGAATGAAAAGAAATGAAACAGCCTGAGAGACCTCTGGGACAACATAAACACACCAACATTCACATTATAAGGGTCCCAGAAGGAGAAGAGAGAGAGAAAGGACCTGAGAAAATATTTGAAGAGATAATAGCTGAAAAACTCCCTGACATGGGAAAGGAAATAGTCACCCAAGTCCAGGAAGCACAGAGAGTCCCAGGCAGGATACACCTAAGGAGGAACACACCAAAGGCACATAGTAATCAAATTGACAAAAATTAAAGACAAAGAAAAAAATAATAAAAGCAACAAGGGAAAAGCAACAGGTAACACACAAGGGAATTCTCATAAGGTAATCAGCTGATCTCTCAGCAAAAACTCTACAAGCTAGAAGGGAGTGGCACTATATATATAAAGTGAGGAAAGGGAAGAACCTACAACCAAGAATACCCTATCCAGCAGGGCTCTCATTCAGATTCAACAGAGAAGTCAAAAGCTTTACAGACAAGCAAAGCTAAGATTATTTAGCATCACCAGACCAGCTTTGCAACAAATGCTAAAGGAAATTCTCTAGGTGGACAAGAAAAGGCCACAACTACAAATGAGAAAATTATAAATGGAAAAGCTCAGAGGTAAAGGCAAACATACAGTAGAAGTAGGAAATCATCCACACACAAATATGATATCAAAGCCAGCAATCGTGAGAAGAGGAGAGTACAAATGCAGGATACTGGAAATGTACTTGAAATTAAAAGACCAGCAACTTAAAACAATCTTGTTGGGGGCTTCCCTGGTGGTGCAGTGGTTGAGAATCTGCCTGCTAATGCAGGGGACATGGGTTCGAGCCCTGGTCTGGGAAGATCCCACATGCTGCAGAGCAACTAGGCCCGTGCGCCACAACTACTGAGCCTGCATGTCTGGAGCCTGTGTTCCTCAATAAGAGAGGCCGCTATAGTGAGAGGCCCACACACCGCGATGAAGAGTGGCCCCTGCTTGCCATAACTAGAGAAAGCCCTCGCACAGAAACGAAGACCCAACACAGCCAAAAATAAATAAATAAATTAATTAATTAAAAAAACAAAAAAATCCACAGACTACCTTTATCAAAACCTCATGGTCACTGCAAACTGAAAATCCACAATAGGTACACACACAAAAGAAAAATGAATCTAAACACAACACTAAAGTCAGTCATCAGATGACAAAAGAAGAGAACAAACGAGGAAGGGAAGAAAAAAGACCTACAAAAAGAAATCCAAAACAATTAACAAAATGGCAGTAAGAACATACATATCAATAATTACCTTAAACATAAACAGATCAAATGCTCCAACTAAAAGACATAGACTGGCTGGATGGATACAAAAACAAGACCACTGTCTAAAAGAGACCCACTTCAGATCTAGGGACACATACAGACTGACAGTGAGGAGATGGAAAAAGGTATTCCATGCAAATGGAAATCAAAAGAAAGCTGGAGTAGCAATACTCGTATCAGACAAAATAGACTTTAAAATAAAGACTATTGCAAGAGACGAAGAAGGACAATACATAATGATGAAGGAATCAATCCAAGAAGAAGATGTAACAATTGCAAATACATGTGTCCCAAACATGGGAGCACCTCAATATATAAGGCAAATGCTAAAATCTATAAAAGGAGAAATCAACAGTAACACAATAATAGTGGGGAACTTTAATACCCCACTTTCATCAATGGACAGATCATCCAGATAGAAAATCAATAAGGAAACAGAAGCCTTAAGTGACACATTAGACCAGATAGACTTAATTGATATTTATAGGACATTCCATCTGAAAGCAGCAGAATATACTTTCTTCTCACATGTACATGGAACATTCTCCAGGATAGATCACATACTGAGACACAAATAAAGCATTGGTAAATTAAAGAAAATTGAAATCATATCAAGCATCTTTTCCAACTACAAAGGTATGAGATTAGAAATCAATTACAGGGAAAAAAAAAACCTAAAAAACACGAACACCTGGAGGTTAAATTTGGTAAAGTTACAGGATACAAAATTAATACACAGAAATCTGTTGTATTTCTATACACTAACAATGAAAGATCAGAAAGAGTAATTAAGGAAATAATACCATTTACTATTGCTTCAAAAAGAATAAAATACCTAGGAATAAACCTACCTAAGGAGGCAAAAGACCCGTATTCCAAAAACTATAAGATGCTGATGAAAGAAATAGAAGATGACAGAAACAGATGGAAAGATAAACCATGTTCTAGGATTGGAAGAATCAAAATTGTGAAAATGACTACACTACCCAAGGCAATCTATAGATTCACTGCAATCCCTATCAAATTACTAATGGTATTTTTCACAAAACTAGAACAAAAAATTTTAAAATATGTATGGAAACATAAAAGACCCTGAATAGGCAAAGCAATTTTGAGAAAGAAAAACAGAGCTGGAGGAATGAGGCTCCCTGACTTCGGACTATACTACAAAGGCACAGTCATCAAAACAGTATGGTACTGGCATAAAAAACAGAAATATAGATCAATGGAATAGAATAGAAAGCCTAGAAATAAACCCATGCACCTACGGTCAGTTAATCTACGACAAAGGAGGCAAGAATATACAGTGCAGTGGAGAAAAGACAGTCTCTTCCATAAACGGTGCTGGGATAAATGGACAGCTACAAGTAAAAAAATGAAATTAGAACATTCTTTAACACCATGCATAAAAATAAACTCAAAATGGATTAAGGACCTAAATGTAAGACTGGATAGTATAAAACTCTTAGGGGAGAACCTAGGCAGAACACTCTTTGACATAAATCACAGCAGTATCTTTTTTGATCCATCTCCTAGCATAATGAAAATAAAAACAAAAATAAACAACTGGGACCTAATTAATCTTAAAAGCTTTTGCGCAGCAAAGGAAACCATAAACAGAATGAAAATACAGCCCACGGAATGGGAGAAAATATTTGCAAATGCTGTGACAGAAAAGGGATTAATCTCCAAAATTTACAAAGAGCTCATGTAGCTCGATGTCAAAAAAACAAACAACCCATTCAAAAAATGGGCAGAAGACTTAAACAGACATTTCTCCAAAGAAGGCATACAGGTGACCAAGAGGCACATGAAAAGATGCTCAACATCACTGATTATTAGAGAAATGCCAATCAAATCTACAATGAGGTATCACCTCACACCAGTCAGAATGGCCATCATCAAAATGTCTGCAAACAATAAGTGCTGGAGAGGGTGTGGAGAAAAGGGAACCCTCCTACACTGCTGGTGGGAATGTAAACTGTCACAGCTACTACAGAGAACAGCATGGAGGTTCCTTAGAAAAACTAAAATTAGAGCTACCATGTGATCCAGCAATCTCACTCCTGGGCTTATATCCAGAGAAAACCGTGGTTTGAAAGGATACATGCACCCCAATGTTCACTGCAGCACTGTTTACAATCACCACAACATGGAAGCAACCTAAATGTCCACTGACAGAGGAATGGATAAAGAAGATGTGGTACGTATATACAATGGAATAGTACTTAGCTATGAAAAAGAATGAAATAATGCCATTTGCAGCAACATAGATGGACCTGGAGATTATCATACTAAGTGAAGTAAGTCAGACAGAGAAAGACAAGTATCATATGATATTACTTATATATGGAATCTGAAAAAAAATGTTACAAATGAACTTATTTACAACACAGAGACTCACAGACTTACAGAACGAACTTACTTATGGTTACCAGGGGGAAAGGGTGGTAGGGAGGGATAAATTGGGAGTTTGGGATTGACATATACACACGGCTATATTTAAAATAGATAATCAACAAGGACCTACTGTATAGCACTGGAAACTTTGCTCATTATTCTGTAATAACCTAAATGGGAAAAGAACTTGAAGAAGAATAAATACATGTATATGTATAACTAAATCACTTTGCTGTACACCTGAAACTAACACAACATTGTATACTCCAATATAAAATTAAATTAAAAAACTGAAGCTAGTAAATGTAAGCATATAAGGTATGGTAAAAAAGAAGGGAAAAAAAAGAAACAAAACCAAAACACTGGGATCCTGATAGGAATGGCATTAAATTTTAAATTACTTTGAGAGAAATTAATGTATTTATAATATCTAAACTTGAACATTTTACCATTTTTAACCTATAGATTCTGAACATTTATTATTCATTTCTAACTATTTTATATTTGTATTTTCTCCTTGTTCAACTAGGATAGTGAAAATCTCTTCAAAGTTTTCGCTTTTAGCTTTATGAGGCATCTTACAATTGGAAGATAATTTTTAGCTTGCTTGAGATCGAAACATGCCTACCTAGTCAAAGAGAAACCTGAGAATAAAATTCGCCAAAGGGGAAAAAAGAAAAGAAACTCCATTATCTCATGACAGAATATTTAACCCATATCATTGAACATTCTGAAATTAAGGGGAATGTTTTAAAAATGGCCTTCTTCGGTTGGTTCAGTCTCACATGATCACAAAAAGTCCCCTGGAAAGACAAAAATAAAGATATTCTTCTCTAAAGCACTAGAGAGTATGACACATTAATAGACACAACAGACAAGATGCGGTAATCTTTCTGCTGGTTCCATGGAAAGATTATGAGCCATTGAGGGTGAATGCAAAGTGCCATCCCGATCTTGTGGGGGAATAATTTTTCAACTTGACACAAAATATATCTCAAAGGCTGTTTCTGAATAAATAAATATTTGAAGAAGGGAATACTGAACTGTGCCAAGTCTAGAATTCATCATCCTGGCATAACTGAATCTATGTTCTTTTAATACGAATTTTACCGTCAGCAATGTTCTGGCTTGCACTGACCAAAAAGGAACTAGTTTTGGACTGAAATGTGTTAGTAAATAACAATGTCTCTATTAGCAAAAGCTCACATGTATAGGATATACCATGCAAACACTCACCAAAAATCTTGAGAGATGTTGTCATTGCAACAGCAGAAAATAAGAGAGTACATTCTATGGTTTCCAGACAATCTCTCTGATGTATGGGTTCAGATGCTTCACTGAGACTGTGGTGTTAACAATTTAATAGAGGATCTAAAATCCAGTTTCATAGCCTGGCTAGAGAACTTAATGTATATGTTTGGCATAATAGAGTTTAAATTCATTAACAACTTTCATTGCAAATCTGCAACAGTTCAAAATATAGTGTTTTACCACTTTGGGGGAAGGAAATACAGGAAGAAATAATTTTCTTTTAAATCACTGGTCTTCAGCAGAAGTTTCAATACGGAACTATCAATCCCCAAAGCAGTAGTTGAATTATTAGTTATACCTATCTCTTTACACATAATGGAGAATACACAGAGGGAAAGTACAGCAGCTCTGAAACTACATACAGCTATGACATTTCTGATTTAATGTGTGAAATTTATAGATATTTGAGTGCTCATTAAAAAAAATTAAATGGAGTTTCATAAAACAGGATAATTAAAAAACCAAAAATGCCCACAGAAGAACAGCCTAGATCTGTATTGGAATCAACCAAACCAGGATCTAAAAGTACTAAAACTATACTTTCATTTTTGGAGGTCTCTCAGTGATGATACAGCAGAGAACACAAGGCACGCATTTGCAAATTCTAGCATGACATCTTGTGCTTGCTGTGCAAACATGTGGCACATGTGCTGTTTCTTGTCTCCAACACTAGGAAGATCCTGCTAAAGCATGCTATTTCAATGCTTTACCTGGCAAAGGAATGCAAACTCAGTATTTTTAGTTAACTTTATAAAATCTGTAAAAATTCTGGAAAAGTGCTTTCACATACACATTTTAGAGATTTAAGCACCTAGATTGAATTCAAAGTCTGAAAAGACTGATGGAGAACATTAAATCTCCATATAGAAGGGAAAACAGTGAACCTGAGAAAGAGTTGGGAAGTTTTTAGAAAGAGTATGCCCCTGTTTACAATAGCCAAGACATGGAAGCAACCTAAATGTCCATCAACAGAGGAATGGATAAAGAAGTAGTGGTACATATATACAATGGAATAGTACTCAGCCATAAAAAAGAATGAAGTAATGCCATTTGTATCAACATAGATGGACCTGGTGATTATCATACTAAGAGAAGTAAGTCAGAGAAAGACAAATATCATATGATATCACTTATATGCAGAATCTAAAAAAAAAAAAGATACAAATGAACTTATTTACAAAACAGAAACAGACTCACAGACATAGGAAACAAACTTATGGTTACCAAAGGGGAAAGGAGGGGGGAGGAGGGATAAATCAGGCATTTTGAGTTAACATATACACACTACTATATATAAAACAGATAACCAACAAGGACCTGCTATATAGCAGAAGAAACTATACTCAATATCTTGTAATAATCTATAAAGGAAAAGAATCTGAAAAAAAGTTTTATATATATGTATGACTGAATCACTTTGCAGTACACCAGAAACTAACACAACATTATAACTCAACTATATTTCAATTAAAAAAAAAAAAAGAGTATGCACAAGTTTCAGTTTTAGGAGGAGGCTTAGCTAATTAGCTGGTAACAAGTTTGCTGAGATACTCAAACATGATACGCTTAGGAGTCTCTCAGGTTTTTCCCAACACATGGGACCTGAACAAAAAGGCACTCAAGGTACTTTGGAGAGGCTTCTACAGTTACAAACCAGGAGAAGATAAGAGAGAGGATAATGAAACTGCTTCAATGTGATTGAGATCTTGGATGTGGTTTTCTTATGTCAATTCTCCTGTGATACTAGATAAAATTCAAATCAGATTGTAGTGAGGATTCAGATCTCAACACAGAGAGACTATCAGATAAAATAAAACAATTAAACGTTGCTAGAAGCAATATTTTTTGTAAGATGAAGCTTGTCATTCTTCGGTAGGGACAATGGTCTGTTCAGGCCAGAGTAGCCATCGTCAGTAGCAAGCTCCCAGGCATTACAGAGGAAGGCAAGCTTATCCTCCATGACTCAGTCAGAGGGCTGGGGCACATCCCCGGTTCTTTTAGCAGTCATGTGCTATGACTCTGCCTTTCACAAGTACTGAGAAATCCTTTGGGGATTTCTTGCACATACTACTTATTTACTAAGTCATCAGGTTTGTAAAGATGTACTTCTTTCTAATATTTGTCTTAAACTTAACTCATTAAAATATTTTTAAAATTTAATTAATTTAATTAATTTATTTATTTTTGGCTGCATTGGGTCTTCGTTGCTGCGTGCGGGCTTTCTCTAGTTGCGGCGAGAAGGGGCTACTTACTCTTCGTTGTGGTGCGCGGGCTTCTCATTTTGGTGGCTTCTCTTGTTGCGGAGCATGGGCTCTAGGCACGTGGGCTTCAGTAGTTGTGGCTTGCGGGCTCTAGAGCACAGGCTCAGTAGTTGTGGCGCACAGGCTTGGTTGCTCCGTGGCATGTGGAATCTTCCTGGACCAGGCCTCGAACCCGTGTCCCCTGAATTGGCAGGCGGATTCTTAACCACCACGCCACCAGGGAAGCCCCTCATTAAAAATTTTAAAGAGATTCACACTGTTCTAACCTTTTGGAATTTATGTTCACATCATCCAAATAGCCAAGTGGTTTTAAGCATTTTTCTGTCGTCTCCCTGAGCTCTTCAAGGCTAACAGGTCATTATTTTAGCAAGGTCTCAGGTGACATCGCTTTATCCCTGTGGCCTTCTGGTTGTCCCCTTCTAGATTTCATTATTTCTCTTCTGATATGTAGAGACTAGAACCATATTTGGGATTCCAGATATTGTGGAAATAAAAGGGTTGAATCAAGCTATCTCAAGTTTCCTCTATTACTTGCATTTGCATTGTTAATGGTGTCAAACATAGCATTGGCTTTATTGAGTACACCTGTACGCAGACCTGAGGTCCTTAATGGAGAAAGGACAGAGATAAAACCCATTTCCCTAGGGCAACATGTGTGTGTGTGTACTGGGAGGGGGTGCAAAAGCTAAGAATTCTTTACTTAGCATATATAATTTCAATTATTTGTCCTTTCATCCAGAGTGCATATAAAGAAGTTAGAAAAAAAAGTCTTTTCTAGCTCTCATCCCTGAAACACTGTTTTTATGGAATTCTGTCCATACAGTGGAAGAATCTGAGACTTGGAAGAGAAGGCATAGATCTGCTAGTGCCAACTTCCCTCTCTAACATTTCTGACATGGAACTTTCAGCTTATCTGTGGCAAGCCTCAGTATAACAAAGCAGGTATGTATTTAGACACTTTGAAATTCTGCCTTCTTATTAGGTTGAAATATGCCTCTTTCTAACATCCATCTATCAATCTAGAGCTTTATTCTCAACAAGCATAGAAGTCTAGCTATCAAAAGAAAAACACCACTGACATATTTAACAATAACACAAACCTTTCAAACTCAAATTCAACGCTTTAGGCTAATCATTCATGGCTCCTTAAAAAAGTCCACAAGTTAGGTGATTTTCAGACTTATCTTGATTTCATTCCATTGGATACCCTCCGGTTTAACTGTGGTTCTATTAAAGTGTGGTATTTGCTTGGACATAGTACCTAGTTATTATAACAATGGCTCAAAAAATAAAGCATACCTTTGTTGTAGATACAATGCTTCTATCAAAACAGTCTAAGATTTAAAACTATTATATTACATTTTGGGTCATGGTTGATTGATTTATGGTCAAATAAACTCGGAATTTTTTCATAAAATTTTTCCAAAGCCAGAATTTCCCCAATTTCTTGCCTGTAAAATGGATTTATAGGGCATGTAGAAATTTACATTTATCCCAATTTCATTTCATTGAATTCATGGCATTTTAAAATTAGCAATGCCTAGTTAAAACTATGATCTCTTTTAAAAATAGTGGAAATTTGGTAGATATTAGGATTTAAGTATCTATTTCATAAAGTAACCATTTATATATTATATGAGCATGAAATCTGATTTTTGTGGGTGACATAAAGGACTTATACTTACTAGTTTATGGTTCAGCATCATTACTTGAAGTTTTTGGACTGTAAAAAATTTCAGAGTTACAACTTGAATCAATGTGCTGATTTAAAGTCTTATGAAAAATTTCACAGAGTTAGTATGCACAAATGACGCTAAACATAATATTTATCCACATGAATAGTGTTTATAAGAGGCTTCATTTGTTTCTGATGCTATGACTAGATTATTAATATGCTTTAGGCTAAGCTGCATTTTAAGTTATATCCTGCTTTGCCTTATACTGGAGCATTCCGAAAGTCAAAACTTCTCATTAAAAAAGCAAAATAAAAATTGTTTTAAAGTGTACAGAAAATTGTTTTTTAAAAGTTTCAGTGAGTGGTGTAAATCTACATCGCGTTTAAAAAAACTTATTGGAAGTTTTGCACTTTGTGAAACTTCTGTTGGTGATTGGATATAAAAAGTTTGAACCTAAAGTTTGATTCTTTTATCCGACATAGACTCAGGCTATTATTCAGTGAATTCAGTTTTCTAGGAAAATTTACCAGTACCCTGAAACCATTTCATGATTGAATGGCTGGTATATCATTCTGGATGGTTTTCTCTGCGATCAGTTCCACTAAGCCAATGAAAATCTGTAACAAAATTAGCCTAAATATAAGTACATTCTTTCAGATGTAATAAGGAAACAAGAAACAAGTATCCAGGTAAATTCCAATATTCTAGGAAACGTTCCTTGGAAAATAGTGCATACTGAGAATCACATTCTAAAAAGTACACCAAAGCGGGGGAAAAGGCTTTTGTTGGAAAGAGTAGATTGTTAACAAGAGTCTGCATTGATGATCAGTCTGCAGAAGAATAAGCTGGGGGATGAGTCCTCACTATAGTACATCCCAGCAGTGCTGCAGCAAAAATCCTCATTGGCAGAAAGGAATAGGAAGCTGTCAAAATGTCTTCTAACCCAAAGCATCTTGAATAAAACGATTGCCCTCCAAAAGTGCAGATGAGGTAAGGCCATAGCCAACAGAAACAATTCGTCAGCAGGCGAACATTTCTGTATAGTTCAGGACTGTTGAATCTAGTATAGTCATAGTGTTTGCACATACACGTCATTCCAGTAAGGGTTGTACAGTTCATACAACTTTGTGTAATATGAGTGTGCAGTGAAAGATTAACTTTATCCAAGGTGGGGGGTGGGGTTTAATCTTTGCCCTCAGCTCCTGAGCTGATAATCTCTATAAACCCTTGGAAAATCCTGCATGATAAGAGTGTCTTTGTGTACGTGAGGGTCTTGGGTCACACAAGGTAGCCCATGATGACAATGTGATGTATGGTGGGGGCTATTAGCCACCTTGACCCACTGGAGGGCTGGAGACTAAACTCAGCCATGCAGGTGGTCCACCATGTCTATATGATTAAGCATCAATAAAAACTCTGACCATCAAGGCTGAGGTGAGCTTCCCTGGTTGGCGATACACGATTGCTGAGAGGAGTTACCACTGTCCAAGCCTCCACCGAGAGAGCAACTGAAAGCTCATGTTTGCAATTCTCCCGGATTTTGCCCCAAATGCCTCTTCTCTTGGCTGACTTTTATCTGTATCCTTTCACTGCCATAAACTGTAACTACGAATATAATAGTTTTAAGTGAATTCGGTGAGTCTGTCTAGTGAATTATCAAATTGGAGGTGGTCTTGGAGATCTTGCAACTCTCAACTGATGTAAGGAGCGAGGGTGGATTGGGAACTCCCAACTTTGCACTGAGTAATTAATGTTGAAATGTTATAGGTTCCACAGGGCTTTTTGATATTTGCAACATTTGTTTGTCTGAAAGAATTGTGTCCAGCACTTCCTCTACATCATAGGCCAGGCCTGTGACAGATACTCAGGCTTCAAAGTTCATTGTGAACTTCCCTGACATAACAGGCTATTAAAATGTATTTATCGTGGTCCTGCATACACTTTCTAAATCCTCCACTCTTAGTTTCTACTCTCTATTTTACTCACTTTTCTTAATTTCTAGATGATATTTAATTCTTATGGACATAATATTATAAATACAGCAAACAACTGTATTTCTTTAATATTGTTTCTCCAAAGGTTTATACGTTCTTTGGAGAACATTACTTTGGCCTTCTATGGGGATTAATTTGAAATCCCCTGAGAAACTACAGTCAGGTTTTCTGAAAGCTACAGAGCATGGTGACATATATAAATAATTCTGTACCATATTTCATACTGGCTACCAATTTTTATCTCTTTCAAAATACTGTTTTGTTCCATAAGCCCTTTTAAAAATCTGGTTTGAGATTTCTTTGCTTCCTAAAGCCCTCAATGAAATTATATGAGGCTTTCAAACTGCCTAACTAAAGATTTAACTTTAAAGGTCCAATTATAGAACACTTTTGTTTGATGGGGGAAGTGAAAAGAGAAACGTGGGGACAAGTTCCATGTCTTTCTTCCACCAGTGCGTGAATCATTTTAAGCCATTAAAATGAATATATGCATTCCCTGAGAAAATTATTTCCACCCCGTGGTTGCTCTCAGGAGATTTCCTGTGGCTCTGAAGTTTGCTCTCTTTTGTAATTATGTTCTAGTAGGTCTTTGGCTTCAAGGAATGCTACATTCCACTGAACCAATCCTGCCTTGCTTCATGCTCCTGGTATATGTAGCTCTCTGATTATATCCCAAGAAATTTTTTACTACACCACCTAGAATTTGATGTTCACTTAGAATTCTTGCTGCATTATTTGCCATCTATTGTTCTTTCTGTTAGGCATTTTTTTCAAAAGGCACCAATGTGAGATTCTAATAATAATTGCCTCAAAATGCAAGTATGTTGCCTTTTTTTTTTCCCCTACCCTGGCAGTAAAGGGCCTTTTATTGCTTTTCAAATTGTTATACATTCTCCTTCATTTTTCTGTAATTGATGTGAATGCTGGTTGGCTGATATTTAATTCTTGATTGGGAAAGAGAGCTGTGATATCTTTCTAAACTTCCCTGTTTCCTGCGTACTCTGGGGGTTGCAAGTGTTGGGAAAGAAGAGGAAATGGCACAACTTTGGGAGTATTTTTGAGAACATTTAACTGCTGGCCTCTCATAGATGCACTCAAATGATCCAAATTGGTATGAGATTAAGGGATATTACACCTCACTGTACCATCAACCTCTCTATAACTGACAAACAAGCATGGGTTATCCTGTGATTCCCTAGTCCACTGTGAGAACGACAAGTTGAGCTAAAGAATTGCTAAGAAAATAAATAAATGGGACCTAACCAAATTCAAAAGCTTTTGCACAGCAAAGGAAACCATAAACAAAATGAAAAGACAACCTATGGAATGGGAGCAAATATTTGCAAGTGATGCCACCAGTAAGGGATTAATTTTCAAAATATACAAACAGCTCATACAGCTCAATATCAAAAATACCCCAAACAACCCAATAAAAAATGGGCAGAAGACCTAAATAGGCATTTCTCCAAAGAAGACATACAGCTGGCCAACAGGCACATGAAAAGATGCTCAACATTGCTACTTATTAGAGAAAACAAATCAAAACTACAATGAGGTACCACCTCACATCGGTCAGAATGGCCATCACCAAAAGTCTACAAACAGTAAATGTTTGAGAGAGTATGGAGAAAAGGCAACACTCCTATGCTGTTGGTGGGAATGTAAATTAGTGCAGCCACTACGGAGGACAGTGTGGAGGTTCCTTAAAAAACTAGAAATAGAGCTACCATATGATCCATCAATCCCACTCCTGGGCATATATCCAGACAAAACTCTAATTCAAAAAGATACATGCACCCCAATGTTCATAGCAGCACTATTTACAATAGCCAAGACATGGAAGCAACCTAAATGTCCATCGACAGATGAATGGATAAAGAAGATGTGGTACATATATGCAACGGAATACTACTCAGCCATAAAAAAGAATGAAATAATGCCATTTGCAGCAACGTGGACGGACCTAGAGATTATCATACTAAGTGAAGTATGTCACACAGAGAAAGGCAAATATCATATGATATCACTTATATGTGGAATCTAAAAAAGTGATACAAGTGAACTTAGTTACAAAACAGAAACAGACTCACAGACATAGAAAACAAATTTACGGTTACCAAAGGAGGGAGGTGGGGGAGGGATGAATTAGGAGTTTGGGATTAGCAGGTACACACTACTATATACAAAATAGATAACCAACAAGATCCTACTGTATACCACAGGGAGCCATACTCAATATCTTGTTATTAACTATAATGGAGAAGAAAAAGGAACTGCTAAGATTCAACCCAACCAGAGGAGAGGGGGAAGGGGACTGGGGACCGAGTTCCACCTCCATTCCTTCTGTGGTTTTCTAGCATAACCTTTGCACCAAGTAGCTGGAGACCTGGCAGCTTGAAAAGAGCCAGAAGAACTCCTCTGAGAAATTCATATGACTTTTGTTAATAGGTCTTGACCCTGGAAAAAGACCCAGAGAAAAATCAAAGCAAAAGTTTCTAACTCTGTCGACTGTTATCTTCCTTCCCTGCAACTTGCTGGTATTTTGTATGCTCACTCAAAAAGTCAGTAGGTAGGACACACTACCATATTTAAATTCTTTTATGATGAAAGTCTCCTTAAGTAACAAGAATATCCTAGGAAATATATCACATAGGATGATTGCCTATAAAGATTTATGGAACATAAAATATGCCATTCTAAACTGTGGCTATATATTTAAACTATCTGCTTCCTAGCCACTCAGATTTTGACTGCCATAAGAAATATTCCCACAGAAAAAATAGAACTGGAAAAAAATCTCTGATTTTCAAAGATATCTCCAGGAGATATTACCAAGAGTAGTCAGAGAGTAAGGCCATCTAATTTTTCTTTTTATTCTAACATCAGAAATGCGGAAATGTCTTTCCCCTTTTCTATAAAAGTACAGAACATCCTCCTTCTCTACTGAAGCTCAATGCTCATCTTTCAGAATTTCCTAAATCATACCAGGCATTTTGCATTTTATCAGAACAATATGTGGTGTGACTTTAACCCCTTTATAGTAGCCATCTAAATGACGTGGCAGTAGAGAAATTGGTATCTGATAATTTCCACCCCACATTAGGAACCTCTTCATCACTGTAAGTCTCTTTGAAAAGCTTCACCCTATCTTGGTCAGAAATGACTTAGTACAGAGCTACATGTATGAGCACAGCAGTGATTTAAGCATTCAGCCACGTGTCTTCTAAGATAAAATGGTACTGAGGAGAAAGGAGTGTTAGGGAGTGGGAGAAGATAATCCTGGAGATGCATGAGGAGGTGGCAGAGGCGAAACTCAGAGCCTAAGCAGAGTGAGTGAGTGTGTGTGTGTGTGTGTGTGTGTGTGTGTGTGTGTGTGTCTAGGCACAGAAATAAGGCATTTTCCTTTCTCCTCTCCCCCGTGCATTCTCAGGAGACCAGCTGATCCAGCTGGGAAATTGGGGAGATCTTTAATGGAGATAGGGCTGTAAGATATAAGATATGGGATATACATATACTAAAAAAAAATTCACTGTTTATCTGAAATTCTAATTAACAGGTGTCCTGTATTTTATTTGCTAAATCTGACAACCCTAAGTGAAGAGCACAGGGAATCCTGGCCCTGAGCTGAGCAGGTGCAAACTCTGCTTTTGTCTTGAGCTGAATCCTGAGTCTTGTTGTCTCAATGAGCTAAGGGTATACTGATTATTAAAATATACTTGATATCAGGAGGGAAAAGTCAACTTTGCTGTTACTTATAGATATTGATGAACTACCAAAAAGAAGAAGAAAAAAAAGTACAATATTGTATGTAAAAGTAACATTTTCACTCACTCAGGAGGAATGCCTCCCTTTATTATTAATGTTTCATTTATCTGTGCAAAATTAATTTTGTTTCTAGTTTTATTGGAAAGTAGGAAATTAATTTCTATGTTCGGTCTTCTGGGGTTTGGTAATCTGTTCACAGTTGCAGAAAAACTGGGAGGAATGCCCTTTCATGCAGGTATAATTTCTGTATTCATCTTCTATTTTTTAAAGTTCTCTTTTAATCAGCTTTGTGTTTCAAATTACACCAGAAGCTTAATAATGATGAGAAATGCGTTGCCTCTTTAATAAGGGCCCCAAGAGGTTTTGTACAGATGTGTGTCTCAAGAGTGCACCATACATATTAATATGTTTTTTCTTTGAGTTCTAACAAAAGGAAGTACATGAGAATCACTGCCAAATGAGTCATTTTATAGGGTGGGGCAGATTCAGAAATCCTTTTATGGTTTCCAGTAAACATGGAACTGTGACAGGTATCTTTTATTCCTTTTCAGATTTAAACTATGAAAGAGTAGACATGAATATTAATTCTTTTTTTTAATTAAAGTTAGTCTTTATTATCTCCTTAAAGGAAAAAATATGCATATGTGTGTATAAAATCTCAATAGAGAATGTACTTTAAAAGATATCACTTTGGCTGAAGTTAATGAGGGCAAATATCCTTCCTTGTTTTAAAACTTTGGTATTTTACTGTTTCATTTTAAAAGTATTAAAGTAAAGACTTAATTGCTCATGTATTGCAGCTGATGGTGTGATGGTGGATAGGAAAATTGGCATGTGTACCATGGATGATGTCCTTGAGGAATTTTTTATCTTCAAAATATATTAAAAAGTAAAAATATTCATTGTTTGGTAATTATTTAGAAATGAAATGGATTCATATTTTTTGCTGTATTCTAGCCAAAAGTCAGTGCATAGTTCCAACAACCAAAATAATGACATGGTTTCTGTCTTAGACTGATTAAGTACTCATTTTCGTAGTAGGAATGATAACTACCAGATTCACATTAAATAATACTTTGTAATTCTTCTAGTAAAAATAATAAAATTTTTTCTCAGCTAAAAGTTCTCCTGCTTTAATCAGCTTCATCAGTGCCTTTTAATGAATAATAACATACTTGAATTTTCAACAATTTATTAAAGTTTGATAGCCTTGACCATTCTACTGGGGGCCTATCACCATTCAATATAGATATTTTTTACTTTTGTTGAAGCTTTTGTAAATTCACAGCACTCAAAGTTGGCCTTTTGCCTGTCCTCCAAACAATACTTTTTATATCTTACAAATAACAGTGAAAACACAGCCATACAAAATCTATGGGATGCAGCAAAAGCAGTTTCTTAGCGGGAAGTTCATAGAAATACAGGCCTTCCTCAAAAAACAAGAAAAATCTCAAATAAACAACCTAATATACCACCTAAAAGAATTAGAAAAAGAAGAACAAACAAAATCTAAAGTCAGTAGAAAGAAGGAAATAATAAAGATCAGAGAGGAAATAAATAAAATAAAGATTTAAAAAACAATAGAAAAAAATCAATAAAACCAAGAGCCAGTTCCTCGAAGGGGTAAACAAAATTGACAAACCTCTGGCCAGGCTCACCAAGAAATGAGAGGACCCAGATAAACAAAATAAGAAATAAAAAAGGAGAAATAACAACTGATACCACAGAAATGCAAAAAAAAAAACCCAAAAAGAATACAATGAACAATTCATATGCCAACAAATTTGACAACCTAGAAGAAATGGACAAGTTTCTAGAAACATACAGCCCATCAAAATTGAATCAAGAAGAAACAGATAATTTGAACAGACTGATAACTAGAAGTAAAATAGAATCTGTAATTAAACATCTTCCTACAAAAAAAAGTCCAGGACCAGATGGCTTCACAGGCAAATTCTGCCAAACGTACAAAGAAGAACTTACACTGATCCTTCTCAAAAGTCTTCCAAAAGACCAAAGAGGAGGGAACACTCCCAAAGACATTCTATGAAGCCACCATCACCCTGATACCAAAACCAGACAAAGACACTACCAAAAAAGAAAATTACGTGCCAATATCTTTCTTTGATGAATATAGATGCAAAAATTCTCAACAAAATATTAGCAAACTGAATCCAACAACACATGAAAAGATCATACACCATGACCAAGTTGGATTGATCCCAGGTTCACAGGGATGGTTCAACATATACAAATCAATTAATGTGATACACCACATCAACAAAAGAAAAAACAAAAAACACATTATCATCCCAATAGACACAGAAAAAGCCTTTGATAAAATTCAATATCCATTCATTATAAAAACTCGTACCAGAGTGGGTATAGAGGGAACATATCTCAACATAATAAAAGCTATTTATGACAAACCCACAGCCAATATAATACTCAATGGTGAAAAGCTGAAAGCCTTCCTGCTAAAATCTTGAACAGGACAAGGATGCTCACTCTCACCACTTCTATTCAACATAGTATTGGAAGTCCTAGCCACAGCAATCAGGGAAGAAAAAGAAATAAAGGGATCTAAATTGGAAGGGAAGAGGTAAAAGTGTCATTATATGCGGATGACATGATACTACATATAGAAAACCCTAAAGACTCCACACAAAAACTACTAGAATTGATAAATGAATTCAGCAAGAGAGCAGGATACAAGATTAACATACAGCAATAAGTTGCATTTCTTTACACTAATGAGAAAGGGGATGTAGAAAAACAATCCCTTTTAAAAATCATATGCAAAAAAATAAAATCCTTAGGAATAAACCTGACCAAGGAGGTGAGAGACTTATATGCCGAGAAATATAAAACATTAATAAAGGAAACTGAAGATGATTCAAAGAAATGGAAAGATATCCTATGCTCTTGGATTGGAAGAATTAATTTTATTAAAATGGCTGTACTATCCAAAACTATCTACAAATTTAATGTGATCCCTATCAAATTACCCATGACATTTTTCACTAGAACTAGAACAAATAATCCTAAAATATATATGGAACCAATAAAAGACCCAGAATTGCCAAAGCAATCCTGAGGAAACAGAACAAAGCAGGAGGCATAACCCTCCCAGACTTCAGACAATACTGCAATGCTACAGTAATCAAAACAGCATGGTGTTGACACAAAAACTAACATATGGGTCAATGGAACAGAATAGAGAGCCCAGAAATAAACCCACACACCCTCTTCAACAAAGGAGGCAAGAATATACAGTGGAGAAAAGACAGTGTCTTCAGCAAGTGGTTTTGGGAAAGTTGGATAGCCGCATGTAAATCAATGAAGTTAGAACAGACCCTCACACCATACACAAAAATAAACTCAAGATGACTTAAAGACTTAAATATAAGACATGACACCAGAAAACTCCTAGCAGAGAATATAGGCAAAACATTCTCTGACATAAATTGTACCAATGTTTTTCTTAGGTCAGTCTTCCAAGGCAATAGAAATAAAAACAAAAATAAACAAATGGGACCTAATCAAACTTAAAAACTTTTGCACAGAAAGGAAACCATAAACAAAATGAAAAGACAACCTATGGACTGGGAGAAAATATTTACAAATGATGCGACCAACAAGGGAGTAATTTCCAAAATATACAAATAACCCATATAACTCAATAACAAAATCCAAACAACCCAATCAAAAAATGGGTAGAAGACCTAAATAGACATTTTTCCAAAGAAGACATACATATGGCCAGCAGGCACATGAAAAGATGTTCAACATCACAAATTATTAGAGAGATGCAAATCAAAACTATAATGAGGTACTACCTCACACCAGTCAGAATGGCCATCATTAAAATGTCTACAAATAACAAATGCTAGAGAGGGTGTGGAGAAAAGGGAACCCTCCTATGCTGTTGGTGGGAATGTAAGTTGGTGCAGCCACTATGGAGGACACTATGGAGATTCCTCAAAAAACTAAAAATAGAGTTGCAATATCCGACAATCCCACTCCTGGGCATATATCTGGACAAAACTATAATTCAAAAAGTTACACGCACCCCTATGTTCATAGAAACACTATTCACAATAGCCAAGACATGGAAACAACCTAAGTATCCATCGACAGATGAATGGATAAAGAAGATGTGGTATATATATATATACAATGGAATACTACTCAGCCATAAAAAAGAATGAAATAATGCCATTTGCAGTAACATGGATGGGCCTAGAGATTATCATACTAAGTGAAGTAAGTCAGAAAGAGAAAGACAAATACCATATGATATCATGTATATGTGGAATCTAAAATATGACACAAATGAACCTATCTATAAGACAGAAACAGACAAACAGACATAGAGAACAGACTTGTGGTTGCCAAGGGGGAGGGGGCTGAAAAAGGGGTGGATTGGGAGTTTGGTATTAGCAGATGCAAACCATCATATCAATATGTAGAATGGATAAACAACAAGGTCCTACT
Organism: Eschrichtius robustus; assembly: GCF_028021215.1. Classification (NCBI taxonomy): domain Eukaryota; kingdom Metazoa; phylum Chordata; class Mammalia; order Artiodactyla; family Eschrichtiidae; genus Eschrichtius; species Eschrichtius robustus. Next base: position 66,525,822 of record NC_090825.1, read on the forward strand.
GCATAGCATAGGGAACTATATTCAATATCCCGTGATAGACCATAATGGAAAAGAATGTAAAAAAGAATGTGTGTGTGTGTGTGTGTGTGTGTGTATATATATATATATATATATATATGTAAAAAAATTTTTTTTAATAGGATACAAAGATATATTGTACAGCACAGGGAATATAGCCAATATTTTTAATTACTTTAAATGGAGTATAACCTATAAAAATATCAAATCACTATGTGGTACACCTAAAACTAAAATATATATATATTTTTATGTTTTAATATTTTTAATCGATGCATAGGGTCATAGTTGGTCTGACACTTGATAGTCCTCACAGTAGTAATACAAGCATGAACTAAAGAAAAAGTAATTCTTTTCCACTGAGGAATATTCTCATTATGCAACTGTGTCTCAAAATACGGAAGTCAAACATAAACATTAGATATCCAGAATTTTCAGTAAGGAAATTTTTATTAATTTTTGATGAGTGATGGTGGTTTAGAAAGGCAAAAATTAGGAAAGTTTAAGGTTTCTGGTATTTGAGTATTGGAAAAAGTAAGGCCATAAAGCAGGCAATAATAAAAAAAATATTTTGTATTTATGAACATTTCACTTGAATAACTATGTAACATATTCCTTGTGTTTTCCACATATATTTTTTCATTCATGCAGAAACATCTGTTAACTAGAAAGACTATATTGTTTCAAATTTTAAGGTAGTTTATCAAATGTTTTGAAAATAAAGAAGTTGAGTTTTCAAGACATATATAATTAACACAAAGAACAAACATATATTCGTTCCTCATTACTGCACTTCTCTGTATTGTTTTCTCTTTTCTGCATAAACTTCGATCTTATTGAGAATGATGTTTCATAGCATCTGTGCTGGATGTTATCTGTCACTAAATATGAGTCATAGTGGCAGGGATGTTTTTCTTCCTCCAACCCACCCCCAAATTGGTGAGTTTTATGGATTTTGTGCCTGATGTTTGGTTTTTCTTTTTACTACCTGATGATATGTCCTTAGACAAGCACTCTGCTTTTGCTTTTTGTTTTAAATAAAGATTTAAAAAATCCAAATTCCTTCTAAGAAATTTAAACGCTTCATTGGCCAGAATGAACCATATATTTTACATTGCTAGTTTTAATATTATAGAACGTGAACTGACATACAAAAGAATTTTCTTTGCAACTTCAAAACTGATCCTTGAAGAAAGGCAACTAGGTTTCTAATTCTGTCTCCAAATAAACCTCATGTCTTTTTTAAATTAATGAGCTCCTTCAGATACATTGGCTTCTGATGGTTCCTGTGGCTAGTCTGTCACTCTAGCTTGTCTTTTGTTTCTAGCATGCAGATAGTTACTTGATTCTACACTTGTAGTTCTTTAAGTTAAATACTAACCCTCTCCCTGCTCAACTCCATCCCATAAGCTCCATTTCCTGTTCCTCTTCCTTTCCTGTTCTGAAACCCTTCTTCACCCTAGGTTCAGGAACAAACATCTTTGGGTAGGCAGGCCGTTTGGAGGTCATGTTAAACACGGAAATGGAAATACAGGTCTCCTTATAGCTGATCCAGCCCTGTTTGCCTCTAGACTTGCATCCAGTCTTCTGCCTTGTTTCTGACCCAAAGCCCCCACTTCACAACTGACTCTAAGTGAGTCCCCATTATGTCCTTTGTGCACCTTACCAACTGCTTTCACACTACTTACTGGTGACAATTTGCTGCTTTCCAAATTTAAATTTGTTCAATGTGCCTGCCCTTTCCCAATCCAGCAGGCAGATCTAGGTCTGCAAACAACATTTGATGAATCAATTCTTCTCTGCTGGAATATTTCTTGAGATGCAGCCTTCTTGGTCAGAGGCCTTAGCAAAATTTACAGGGATCCCATTTTATTTTTGGCAAGATCATGCAGTATAAAAGCTATAAAAGGAACTACAGGATTTCCTTGAATTTTGCAGTTGGTGTATATATTGAAATAACTGAACTTATTTTCTTTTAATCCCTGAATTCCATGATTTACCTCCGTCTATCTACTCCTGGGCAGAGCTATTTCATACAATTTAAAATTTAAAAGGGTGAGCTCATCATTGAACTTTATATTCTGCCAAAATGGAAATATTCTCAGGTGGTGTCCTAAGTTCCAAAATCCAGTAACACCCACATTTATGTGAACATAGGCAATTTTGTATTCTTTACACCAACTGTATCCTAGTCAGGTCCCGTAATATTGAATTACGACAAGGAAGAAAGCAGATAAAATTGTAAGTAACAGTTGATACCAGATGGCGTTTTTTTTTTTAAATAACACTGTCCTTATTTTTAGACAACGCTGAAACTATAGCCTTGTTTCTTTAACTTCCAATTAAGTCACTCACCAGATCCCTAAGTAAGTACACTACTGTGACTACATTACAAATCTCTAGCAAATAGATGCACAACTCACTTGCTATTTTTGAATTTGAGTGTTTTGTGTAAAGTCAATTAGTTCTTGGAAATTGCTTTCAGAAAAGAAGCTCCTTTTCTTTCCCTCCCTGCCTTACTGGAAAACAGCAAGAGGACTCTGAGTGGATGAGACTAAGGGTCTCCATGCAAGATTGAGAGACCTGTCCTTGATCTTGCTATTCAGAAACATGTGGCTGGTCCTCCTTGAAAGACTAATTCACCCCCTTTCATTTTCCCCTCCTAGCATCCTCCTCACCAATTGCCACTGAGGATCACATTTATTTACTTCCTAGAGCATTCTTCAGGTTCTAAATTTCTGATCCAGATCAAATTTCAAAACAACAGCATGGGTATTGACTACCGGACTGATGTCTCATTCAGTCTGCCTCACTGATGAGCTGGACTTTTAAGGCTTTAAATATTCAAATTTAATTTCAGCTACCTGAGAGTGCTAGCATCAGCAGGAAGGACAGCATGCCCTGTGGCATCTGTAATTACTCTTGGATTTGAATATATCCCCCAATACAGATTTGGAGGCTTTATTAAGGAGGGTTATGCTGCTGTTTCTCTTTTTCACGCTGATGTTGAGAAAAAAAAGAAGTAGAGAAGGACCAGGAATTCTTTTTTTTTCTATTGGAGAGTCAGAAACTTTTTGAAATGGACATCTATGTGCTACTTCTTTCCTAGAGTTGTTTTATCAAATGATACATTGGGTAGATGATATTTTGGTTCTTCAAAACAAGCTGACTGAATCCGTTTTTCCACCTTTCCTGAGCTCCTTATTAGACTGGGAGTTCTTTGAGCCACTGTGTCATATTCAGACTCCCCCCTGCCTCTGCCCCATACATCTAGCACAGAGTAGACAATAACTGCTGAACACAAATGTCACATTCTCCGAGATGCTTTCCCACATAATCTGTGTTCCTAACTACTTAAATCTATTTAAATTTAAAATTTGTTTAAAGCTAATACCTGTTTACTCGCTGATGTTCATAAGAGAATTGGCAAGCATATTAAAATCTAAACTTACTTTTGGAAACACTGATTCATGTTGACTTCTACCGACAAATTAGAGCCCAACCAAAGTCCTAAAGAATTATAATAAATTCCACTCTCACTAGAAAAATACAAAACTACATTTAGTTTCAAAAGCTTAATTTGAGTTTTGGTATCAATTAGAATCATCTTTCCCACACTTATTATTTAAATTAGCTGGGGTTTCTGTAAACATTTAAATTCCCAGTTCCTACCCAGAGAGTCTGAAGCAGGGCCCAGAAATCTGTATTTCTTTCTTTTTCTTTTTCTTTAAATATTTATTTATTTATCTGGTTGCATTGGGTCTTAGTTGTGGCATGCAGGATCTTTCACTGCAGCATGTGGGCTTAGTTGCCCCGCAGCATGTGGGAATCTTAGTTCCCCAACCAGGGATCAAACCTGTGTTCCCTGCATTGGAAGGTGGATTCTCAACCACTGGACCACCAGGAAAGTCCCTGTATTTCTTAACTAGCTCCCCCATGAGTCTGTTACGATCAGACAATTTTGGTAACCACTGAATTAGAGAGTTCCAAGATGTTGCAGAATAGTTCTTGATGAATATGTGGAATTCATCTTTTTAAGAACCAATAAAAAACAGGGTTTGGGATTTCCTTTTACAGAAAACCCAGAGTAAAGTTGTAATTTTTTGACTTATGCTTTTAAAAAACCTGGGTAATTTCAGGGGGAGAGACAAAATAGACTATTACCAGCATTTTTTCTCTTCTCCCAAAGAAGAAAGCTCCAATGGTGTAAACTCAGGTTTACTTAAACACCATGACATTATGACTAATATATTGGTTGGGAAAACGCAATTTCATTTCTAATTTTTCCATATAAGTACTTTTCCTGAAATTTATTATTGTTTTACTTTGGCTTCTAACCTTAAAAAGTAACTGCAGAAAGTGTGTATCAAATTTTGCAATTTTCCTGCTAACTGCAGTGAAACAGCCCCAAGAGTATAAAAACAAATATCACTTTCATGAGAGCAAAGGAACATTTGGCTTTTAAATAAAAGTGTATCTGAATCCATGTTGTAGAGAAATACAAAAGTTAGTTAAATGTTAGAAAATATTGTAGACTAGAAAGAGAAAAATAAGAATGCAGGGATTGTATTGAAACAGTATCATCACACGCTGAATAAAAAAAGATTTAATGGGGAATTTTGTCCAAAAACAGAATACTAAAGTAAATTACAATTCTTATGAAAGCTTGGAGAGAGTAATATCTCAATGAAGAGAACAAGGCACCTTTTTTGCTGCAAGTGACTTCTGGTGTGTATGTACACATACACACACACACATATATACATGTGCATTCATACATATGTATAGATACTCCTATGTATGTATATAATTTTTCCCTGTCATTGCTTTCTTGACATTAATCTTGTTTCTGGATCTATTGATACATTAGACTTCCACATACATACCCCCCCAAATCAATTAAAACAAAGAAGTCAATAAAAACAGAAAAGCATAAAAAAGGAGTTAGAAAACTCTGTGAGAGGGCAGACAGCAGAAGCAAGAAGAACTACAATTTTGCAGCCTGTGGAACGAAAAGCACATTCACAGAAAGAGAGACAAAATGAAAAGGCAGAGGACTATGTACCAGATGAAGGAACAAGATAAAACCCCAGAAAAACAACTAAATGAAGTGGAGATAGGCAACCTTCCAGAAAAAGAATTCAGAATAATGAAAATGAAGATGATCCAGGACCTCGTAAAAAGAATGGAGACAAAGATCAAGAAGATGCAAGAAATGTTTAACAAAGATCTAGAAGAATTAAAGAACAAACACCTAGAAGAATTAAAGAACAAACAAACAGAGATGAACAATACAATAACTGAAATAAAAAATACACTAGAAGGAATCAATAGCAGAATAACTGAGGCAGAAGAACAGATAAGAAAACTGGAAGACAGAATGGTGGAATTCACTGCCATGGAACAGAATAAAGAAAAAAGAATGAAAAGAAATGAATACAGCCTAAGAGACCTCTGGGACAACATTAAATGCAACAATATTCACATTATAGGGGTCCCAGAAGGAGAAGTGAGAGAGAAAGGACCCAAGAAAATATTTGAAGAGATTATAGTCGAAAATTTCTCTAACATGGAAAGGAAAATAGCCACCCAAGTCCAGAAAGCTCAGAGAGTCCCGGGCAGGATAAACCCAAGGAGAAACATGCCAAGACACATAGTAAGCAAATTGACAAAAATTGAAGACAAAGAAAAATTATTAAAAGCAACAAGGGAAAAACGACAAATAACATACAAGGGATCTCCCATAAGGTTAACAGCTGATTTCTCAGCAGAAACTCTACAAGCCAGAAGGGAGTGGCATGATATGTTTAAAGTGATGAAAGGGAAGAACATACAACCAAGATTACTCTACCCGGCAAGGATCTCATTCAGATTCTACAGAGAAATCAAAAGCTTCACAGACAAGCAAAAGCTAAGAGAATTCAGCACCAGCTCTACAACAAATGCTAAATGAGCTTCTCTAAGTAGGAAACACAAGAGAAGAAAAGGACCTACAAAAACAAACCCAAAACAATTAAGAAAATGGTCATAGGAACATACATATCTATAATTACCTTAAATTTCAATGGATTAAATGCTCCAACCAAAAGAAACAGGCTTGCTGAATGGATACAAAAACAAGACCCATATATATGCTGTCTACAAGAGACCCACTTCAGATCCAGGGAAACATACAGACTGAAAGTGAGGGGATGGGAAAAGATATTCCATGCAAATGGAAATCAAAAGAAAGCTGGAGTAGCAATTCTCATATCAGACAAAATAGACTTTAAAATAAAGACTGTTACAAGAGACAAGGAAGGACAGAACATAGTGATCAAGGGACCAATCCAAGAAGAAGATATAACAATTATGAATATATATGCATTTAACATAGGAGCACCTCAATAGGTAAGGCAAATGCTAACAGCTATAAAAGAGGAAATTGACAGTAACACAATAATAGTGAGGGACTTTAATCTCTTACTTACACCAATGGACAGATCACCCAGACAGAAAATTAATAAGGAAACACAAGCTTTAAATGACACAATAGACCAAGTAGATTTAATTGATATTTATAGGACATTCCATCCGAAAACAACAGATTACACTTTCTTCTCAAGTGTACACGGAACATTCTCCAGGATAGATCACATCTTTGGTCACAAAACAAGCCTCAGAAAATTTAAGAAAATTGAAATCATATCAAGCATCTTTTCCGACCACAAAACTATGAGATTAGAAATCAATTACAGGGAAAAAAACCGTAAAAAACACAAACACATGGAGGCTAAACAATACGTTACTAAATAACCAAGAGATCACTGAAGAAATCAAAGAGGAAATCAGAAAATACTTAGAGAAAAATGACAATGAAAACACGACAATCCAAAACCTATAGGAAGCAGCAACAGCAGTTCTAAGAGCGAAGTTTATAGCAGTACAATCCTACCTCAAGTAACAAGAAAAATCTCAAATAAACAATCTAACCTTACACCTAAAGCAATTAGAGAATGAAGAACAAAACAACCCCAAAGTTAGCAGAAGGAAAGAAATCATAAAATTCAGATCAGAAATAAATGAAAAAGAAATGAAGGAAACAATAGCAAAGATCAATAAAACTAAAAGCTGATTCTTTGAGAAGATAAACAAAATTGATAAACCATTAGCCAGACTCATCAAGAAATCAACAGAAATCAGAATTAGAGATGAAAAAGGAGAAGTTACAATGGACACTGCAGAAATACAAAGGATCATAAGAGACTACTACAAGCAACCCTATGCCAATAAAATGGACAACCTGGAAGAAATGGACAAATTCTTAGAAAGGTATAACGTTACAAGACTGAACCAGGAAGAAATAGAAAATATGAACAGACCAATCACAAGTAATGAAATTGAAACTGTGATTTAAAAATCTTCCAACAAACAAAAGTCCAGGACCAGAAGTCTTCACAGGTGAATTCTATCAAACATTTAGAGAAGAGCTAACACCCATCCTTCTCAAACTCTTCCAAAAATTGCAGAGGAAGGAACAATCCCAAACTCATTCTGTGAGGCCACCATCACCCTGATACCAAAACCAGACAGAGATACTACAAAAAAAATTACAGGCCAATGTCACTGATGAATATAGGTGCAAAAATCCTCAACAAAATACTAGCAAACAGAATCCAACAACACATTAAAAGGATCATACACCATGATCAAGTGGGATTTATCCCAGGGATGCAAGGATTCTTCAATACACGCAAATCAATCAATGTGATACACCATATTAACAAATTGAAGAAGAAAAACCATATGATCATCTATCTCAATAGATGCAGAAAAAGCTTTTGACATAATTCAACACCCATTTATGATAAAAACTCTCCAGAAAGTGGGCATAGAGGGAACCTCCCTCAACATAATAAAGGCCATATATGAAAAACCCACAGCAAACATCATTCTCAATGGTGAAAAACTGAAAGCATTTTCTTGAAGATCAGGAACAAGACAAGGATGTCCACTCTCACCACTATTATTCAACATAGTTTTGGAAGTCCTAGCCACGGCAATCAGAGAAGAAAAAGAAATAAAAGGAATACAAATTAGAAAAGAAGAAGTAAAACTGTCACTGCAGATGACATGATACTATACATAGAGAATCCTAAAGATGCCACCAGAAAACTACTAGAGCTAATCAATGAATTTGGTAAAGGTGCAGGATACAAAATTAATGCACAGAAATCTCTTGCATTCCTATACACTAACCATGAAAGATTAGAAAGAGAAATTAAGGAAACAATCCCATTCACCATTGCAACAAAAGAATAAAATACCTAGGAATAAACCTACCTAAGGAGGTAAAAGACCTGTACTCAGAAAACTATAAGACACTGATGAAATCAAAGATGACACAGATGGAGGGATATATCATGTTCTTGGATTGGAAGAATCAATACTGTGAAAATTACTATACTACCCAAAGCAATCTACAGATTCAATGCAATCCCTATCAAATTACCAATGGCAGTTTTCATAGAACTAGAAGAAAAAATCTTAAAGTTTGTATGGAGACACAAAAGACCCCAAATAGCCAAAGCAATCTTGAGGGAAAAAAACGGAGCTGGAGGAATCAGACTCCCCGACTTCAGACTATACTACAAAGCTACAGTCATCAAGACAATATGGTACTGGCACAGAAACAGAAATATAGATCAATGGAACAGGATAGAAAGCCCAGAGGTAAACCCACGCACCTATGGTCAACTAATCTATGACAAAGGAAGCAAGGACATACAATGGAGAAAAGACAGCCTCTTCAATAAGTAGTGCTGGGAAAACTGGACAGCTACATGTAAAAGAATGAAATTAGAACACTCCCTAACACCATACACAAAAATAAACTCAAAATGGATTACAGACCTAAATGTAAGACCAGACACTATAAAACTCTTAGAGGAAAACATAGGAAGAACACTCTATGACATAAATCACAGCAAGATATTTTTTGACCCACCTCCTAGAGTAATGGAAATAAAAACAAAAATAAACAAATGGGACCTAATGAAACTTAAAAGCTTTTGCACAGGAAAGGAAACTATAAAGAAGACAAAATTACAACCCTCAGAATGCGAGAAAATATTTGCAAACAAATCAGTGGACAAAGGATTAATCTCCAAAATATATAAACAGCTCATGCAGCTCAATATTAAAAAGACAAACAACCCAATTCAATAATGGGCTGAAGACCTGTATAGACATCTCTCCAAAGAAGACATAAAGATGGCCAAGAGGCAAGTGAAAAGCTGCTCAACATCACTAATTATTAGAGAAATGCAAATCAAAACTACAATGAGGTATCACCTCACAGCAGTTAGAATGGGCATCACCAAAACATCTACAAACAATAAATGCTGGAGAGGGTGTGGAGAAAAGGGAACCCTCTTGCACTGTTGGTGGGAATTTAAATTGATACAGCCACTATGGAGTACAGTATGGACGTTCCTTAAAAAACTAAAAATAGAATTACCATATGACCCAGCAATCCCACTACTGGGCATATACCCAGAGAAAACCATAATTCCAAAAGACACATGCACCCCTATGTTAACTGCAGCACTATTTACAATAGACAGGTCATGGAAGCAACCTAAATGCCCATTGACAGACGAATGGATAAAGAAGGTGTGGTACATATATACAATGGAATATTACTCAGCCATTACAAGGAACAAAATTGGGACATTTGTAGAGACGTGGATGGACCTAGAGACTGTCATACAGAGTGAAGTAAGTTAGAAAGAGAAAAGCAAGTGTCGTATATTAACGCATATATGTGGAATCTAGAAAAATAGTACAGATGAACCAGTTTGCAAGGCAGAAATAGAGACACAGATGTAGAGAACAAATATATGGACACCAAGGGGGAAAGTGGCGGGGGGGGGGGGTGGTTGTGGTGGGACGCATTGGACATATATACACTAATTATGTATAAATAGATAACTAATAAGAACCTGCTGTATAAAAAATAAATAAAATAAAATTCAAAGAAAAGAAAATCATGAGGAAACAGATGAAACCACGCTGTGAGATCCTGTGAAGACATCTGGCCTTGACTCTTAAAAATGTCCATGTTTTGGAAGAAAAAAATGACAAGAGAATTACTCTAAAGGAGACTAAAGAGATATGATAAATACATCATGTGAATCTTAATTGGATCCTCGATCAAAAACAGAAAGCTCCAAAGGGCATTTGGAGGACATTGGGTGTTTAAAAAAAAAAGAAAGAAAGAAAAGAAAACTTTGTAAATATTTCCTTTTGAAATGTGCATATATAAAATATCTCACGGGTATATATTTTCCCCTGAAACACTCAATTCATTTATTATATTTATCTCCATGAAAGCTTGTAGTTGAACTACACTTTTAAATATCGAGGACTTTTTTTCCCTTGTGGAAAGCAACCATGGAAAACAAGACATAAATAATACTAAGAATGAATAGAAGATGGCTTATTCAACTTCAGAAAAATTAATTAATGAGTTGTGTAGGACCTCTCGAAAGAAGAAGAGCACTTCTATAAAGAATATATGAAATGATACCTAAATTCCTAGTAATAATAGTAATAATAAAAACAAAGCACAATAATTACTTGGATATATATATATAAACATATATTTTTATTGGGATATATATGTGTATATACGTGTGTGTGTGTGTGTGTGTGTGTGTGTGTGTAAAATGCCTGTATTTCCAAGTGCTGAAAGAACTCATGCAATCTATTTTCTCATTTAGTTTATAAAATTCCCTTCTCTGTAGGAATGGAGATGTTTATGTCCTATATTTCCTTCTTATACATAAAGTATTTCTTTATTATAATAGCAACCACAGCACTCTATGTATTGTTTATTGGTGTTAGTTGTTTCCTTTGGTAATAAATAGTAAACTTATTAAGGCTTTTCTTCAATGTACCAAACTAATTATAATATTAAAAACAGACTGGATAAATTTAATTTTAAAACTACCAGTTATATTGACTGAGTTTAGCCAACTGTCATACTTATAATTCTAAAATGGTTTATTTTTTCAGAAATTTTACATTGGATAGGTGACGTGACGTTGTCTCGCATGAGGATTCTGGCTTACATCCTTTTCACTGAACGTGTCAGTTTACTCTCATGACTTTCCAACTTGCCTAGTGGGAGTCTTTTTCTTTCTTTACAATAAGACTTATTTGGGGAATGGCAAAATCATGTGTTATAGTAAGTGTGGCTCCTAAGTACGTGGATTTATAACTATAATCTATTTTGCTTGTGCTTATGGAGGTATGTTTCTGGGGCTCTACATTAATTTGAAGGTAGACTCGATAAGTTTAAAATGTATATTACAAAACCTAAAGCAGTGAGTAAAATAACAAAAAAAGTTATAGCAAATAAGTCAACAAGTGAAGCACAATGGAATCACTAAAAAATTCTATTAATTCAAAAGAAGGCTGAAAATAGGAAAAAATGAAAGAAAAGATAAGACATATAGGAAATAAATAGCAACATGATAGATTTATACCCAATATGTCAATACTCATATAAATATAAATGGTCTAAATGTTCCAGTTAAAAAGCAGAGATAGTTGAATTGGAAAAAAGGAAACAACTATATGCTGCATAGAAAAAAATGCATTTTAAATATAAAGTAGAAGTAGTTAGAAGTAAAAGGATGGAGAAAACATATACCAATGTAGTACTAATCAAAAGGAAGCTAGAAAAAAAAAAAAAAAGGAAGCTAGAGTACCTCTATGAATAGCAGCAAAGTAGGTTTCAGAGCAAAAATACCACCAGGAATAAAGAAGGTCATTTTCTAATGATAAAAGAGTTATTTGATTAAGAGGACATTACAACCCTAATCATTCATATATCTTTCAACAGACTTTCAAAATACATGAAGCAAATACCAATAACTGCCAGGAGAAATAGAGAAATCAATGGTTAGAGTTGGATTTTCCACATTGCTCTCTCTGGAATTTTTAGTACAAGTAGCTAGAAAATCAGGGAGGATATAGAAACCCTGAACAACACTATCTAATCACTTGGCCAACTTGACACAAAAGTTTTATGTACATTTCAGACTGAGATAATGAAATAAAATGCATAAATAACAATGTCCAGTCTATCAATTAGGGAAATTTTAAAAATGATTCACAAATAATCATTAAATCACATGCTTAATATAAATGGAGACAAGAAGTATTTCACCAGCACAATGGTTTACACCTCTTCCCTAAATCAACTTATATAAGGATTTAAATATTACAAATGTGCTTTTCAGTGAATATTGCACATGGATTATAGATGAGAATACTTATCTTAAAATTAATTTCAAGAACTGTATAATTTATGAAGTTTAGAAAATTTCATCTTATGGAATATATTTGCATTCTTTACACATCAAAATGCCTACTGTAAAAGGTGAAAACAAGAACTGAAATAGTTATTTGATATAAATCATAGCAGACACTTGTCTACACCTCAAGAAATTTGAAGACATTCTTACAAAATACCCAATATTCATTCAATCTAAGAGGAGGCCACTGATTATAAAACATGCCATTATTTTACATTCTTCTAGAATATAGTAAGGGCTATTAGATTGTGACATTGAGATACACCAATTTCTGAGATGTTAAAATGCAAAATGTGTGTTCTGAGGTGTTAAGTGAATATGTCTGTCCTGAGATGCTAAATGGGCATATTCTGAGACATTAAAAGGTAAAGAGTTGTGGTTTTGTAATCTTAACCTAAAACACATCTCCCCTAAAATAAATTTTGTGTGAACTGAATTCATACTTTATAGTCTCATTGAAATAGTCACTCCAGTCTTAGTATTTCTGGGAAAATTAAATTCTCTACCTTGCATACTTGAAGAAAGAAAGATATTCCCAACCTTTCTATTGGTTAATAATACAACAACAGTAAGGAACTAAAGGGGTTACATAAAATGGAAAAATCATTATTAACTCAGAAATGCTTAACATGTATGAAAGTGTATTATATTTTCCCCAAAATCACTGAAATAAGAGATTACGTTTCTACTGATGTCTTCAGAAAGGTACAGTTATTTGCACAGACTCTAAGCAACAAATTCATTCAATCTCATTAATCTAAGGCCATATTTTAACATCTGATCCAATTAGTTATTGATATTACCCTTGAGCACTTTCGTTCTCCAGAATCCCACAGACATTCAGACCAGTAGCTACCAGTAGATACAAAGATGTTCAACATAGTAAGAACTTTTAGCAAAACAATTAGAGATCGTATGGTGTAGAAGTTTAAGTGCATCAGTATATACTGATCATTATAATGTTAAAACACAGATTTTACAGGTCAAAATATTAATCTATGAATTAAAACACAATCAAGGAGACTGAGCAGAGAAACATCCCTATTTTAATTTCAATGAACTAGTATAATCATCAAATCTGTTCACTTCTATAATTATAATTCTACAATTCCTAATTATCAAAATAATCAAGGAAATAAAAAATGTTAAACAATTTGATCCTCTACTTCTGTATGTCATCAAACCACCAGAATGACTTACCTTATCTTTTCTTTGCTTTTCATCCTGGTATACTGTCCAGTGTTCTCCATCATTGCTGTAAGCTAGTTTGTAGGAGCCTACAAACTGCACATGACCAAAATCTTTAGCTCCTTGTGTAATAATGCCAGTCACTTTGGTAGGGACCAGAAGATCCACCTACAAAAAGGAAAAGACATAATTCAAATGCCATGATAGAGTCCATTATAAATTTGCAATTCTTTTGAACTCAGGAGATTAAGAAATATATATCCTAAAGCCAAAAATCCACTTGATTATTTGTATTTTGAAACAGAAGCCTGAGTTTATTATTGGCTTGTGATTTTGATTATGCCACTGGGTAAACCTGGCTGAAAATTTGAACAACCACTTTGAGCATTTTTAAATAAAGTGGTGGTCTTTTCAGTCTACCAGTCAATTTTATATTAAACTGACTCATCTAGCATGTGGTTTTTGTGTAACTGAGATAGTACAAAACTAGCAAGGCTGATCTTCTTGAGACTGATCATCATCTCCCAGAGTCTGTGCTTATAAATCAATTTTCTGACTTTATTGGTCAATTTTATAGTAATAAAAATTATAGCTGTGTACATATCAGGAACAAAAAAATTTGATGTTTCCTAATTAAGCATTAAAAAGTCAACCCTGTTTCCATGAATTTTAATCAGTTCAGTAATATATAATTGAGTAATAGTAATCATTGTCCAATGAAAATCATCTTTCAGAAAACTACAACCCTAAAACTGTTGAGGAGGAAGTCAAGTATTCTTCAAAAATGAGAGAGAATTAAAATATGCATCCATGACTTGTGGGATCTGTGCTCACAATGTGCTCATTGTTGCAAAATATATATTAAAGGGCATAAGACCCACGGTGATTTGGTAAGCATTAAATTCATCAACTGCAACACTGAAATGCAAAAGATAGGAATGATTTTCATCAAAGAAGAATACATAACATTGAATAGTATTTCCCCTCTTTGTTCTCTAATTCATGCATCTTTTCTTATATCTTATGATGCTAATTAAAAGAAAAATTATAGGAAACTTTGTTTTCCATGTGGACAATTCTTATTAAGACCTTTACCATTTGTTGTATTAATGTTCCTTGATCTATAGCTTCCTCTCTCCTCCCACAATAGTCACCTGCTTCTTCCTACTTCCTATGACTAAGTGCCCTACTGCATCCTTGATCTTATCATCTTCAACTGTCATGATCTCATGTGTGACCTTAGTGGCTTTCAACCACTATGACCTTTTGTTTCTATTTCAGGCTCTCCATCCTGAGAGATGTTTGTAGCTACAAATAGACAGTCATGGGTCAGACGCAGGTCATCAATGAGGAGAGGGGACTAGGGAGACTGCATTGAATAGACCATATTAAGTGACATAGATGCTCATCAATAAAGATATGAAAACGTTACCAATGTTTCATGGCATAGGATTATATTTCTTAAAAAATTCACATGGGCTTTTTGCCCTCTTTTTGTAACATTCATCAAAGACATTAGGCTCAAGCTGGACAATGGATTAAGACAGAAAACCACCCTTAATACTTTATTAAAACATTCTAGAAAGTTTATAAAAAATTATAAAATATAATGTTGTTACTACTTTCCAAACATGTATTATGTCACTTAAAATATCTTGCGTGTCCAGTGGCAATGCAGGATGGCAAAATTATGATATCCTGGGAAGGAAACTGTTGCTGCCTCACATAATGGTAAATGCTTTGTGGTAAGTCTTCAGTGACTCCTCTTAATACTGTTTTCTGGTAGGATATCATCTCCACTGTAGAGGGAACAGTTGCTAGGGAGGTAACATAACATGACATGTGACCGAAAGATCAACAGTCAGTAAAGGGAGGATCCCAGATTCAAATCCATGTCTTTCTGATTCAAAGTTCCGCATATGGATTCTAACTCAATGATTTCTTCCCATTCTCTGTGACTATTTCAGAAATTTCTGAAGAATCGCAAAGCTTTCTCACCACACTCATCAAACGTACAGCCACTCTAAGCCCCAAACAAAAGCAATCCAGGCTTTACAATATTATGAGAGCACTGTCTTTAAACATGAATTTCCTCTCTGTTCTTTAGCTGTCTGGGCTTAAAAATGTGGACTGCTGTTGCTGTACTAAATCCAAATCTAATTGCGCAGAAACGTCTAGGCCTAGCCACTGGTCTTCAAAGTGCTCTTAATGTTGCTGACACTCAATAAATGGAAAAAACGTCTTACAGTACTCTGAGTCACTGTGTTGCCATCAAGGCTGTAAACATACAGGAACTCAAACTGACACCAAGAATACCTCCAGTGGATTCTTCAGTGCCTAAATGTCCATAAATCCTAAGCTAAGATGATGCAGTGAGGAGTCTTGGAGCATCTCTCTTTCAGTGGTATTTCTTAAAGTCAGGGTTTCCTGCTGGGTGGAGATGTTTTCTCCTTAAGTTGTGTGTCTTGGCTCTTTCTAACAGATCTGTTTTTCTCCCACTTTAACGGCTCCCCTTCTCCAGCTTTTTTTTTTTTTTTTTTGATCCAGAAATGTTTTTCTTTTTTGTTCCAGTTAAGTCAACTCCTCGATTTAAATAGTCAGCAATCTGTTTCAAGCTGGATTTGGTCCTAAAATTTGCTACATTATAAACTTAGAATACCAGGCCTAAGCAAACCTTCTTTCAGTATAAAAATAATCAGCATCCCACACTTAACATGAGGTTGCTACAAGAGGGGTGTACAGATCTCACTCTGCGACACACTGAAAGGACACATCACTCTCATGTTCATCATGCAAGATGATCCCAGAAAAGCCCACTCTTCTGGACCTATGCCTACCCCTGGCCCAGGACCACTCTGTCCTCTTGCAGATTTTCTGAGTTAAAGTTGTACTGCAAATATGAGTCTGCTATTTTAGACCCTCACCTCCCAAGGTTTGGCTCAGATAGAGCAGGTTATTTAGGGCACTAGGCTGGGACATGGGTAGACATTTGGCTTAATGCACTGCACTTCATGTCCGGATCTGTATTAAAAGTACCTAACATGTAACTGTCCTCAATAAAGGTTTTGCTGGATTAAGCTGGAGCTACTTCCTAAGTATGTTCTGCAGACAAAACCAACCCGTGGCTAAGGATACTGCAGTGTATCACAGCGGAAAATGCTAGCTGCTTTCCTCTTGTTTCTCTACGTGGCATTACTGGTTAAGGAAACATCATCATAGTTGTAGCAGCAATTTTTATTGGGAAGGCAACTAGTTTAAAATCCTCTCCAATCTTCAGGAATGTGATTGTGAAAGCCAGCCTATTCTAGTAGAGCTGAATGGTCTGGGTTCACAAACTGGCTCTACCCTTACTAGCTATATGCCTTTGGGCAAGCTACTTTACCTCTCTACAGCTCAATATCCTCATTTGAAAAAATGAGAATAGTCCCTTTATTAGGGTTTTAAGGATTTTATGAGGATTAAATGAGTTAACATATGTGTGTAAAACAATATATAGGAGTATTAAAACTTTGTTAACAATAAAACAATAAATCTGGGGGAAGAATCTAATATTGGTCTCAGAGTACCTTTTAGAAACATAAATATGGAAACAGGGAAATCAGGTGGCCAGATTGTCCTAGAAGCAACTTCTTGATCATAGCATATTTTGGCCACCTTCTCAGGATGTACACAAAGACAGTCATTTCATCTTTACTGGAAGTAGAGAAAATATTGAGTAACTAAAATTCACATTTATGGGTGAAATGGTTAATTAAGAATATAATTAATTTTATGGAATGTTGTGCATCTCTATTTAAATATTAAGATTATATTACAATAGGGAAATGGTCTCACTCTTTGCAGATGACATGATAGTATACATAGAACATCCTAAAGATGCTATCAGAAAACTACTAGAGCCCATCAATGAACTCAGTAAAGTTGCAGGATACAAAAGTAATACATAGAAATCTGTTGCATTTCTATATACTAACAACCAAAGATCAGAAAGCGAAATTAAGGAAACAATACCATTTACCATCGCATCAAAAAGAATAAAATACTTAGGAATAAACCTACTTAAGGAGGCGAAAGACCCGTACTCTGAAAACTAAGATGCTGGTGAAATAAATCGAAGATGACACAAACAGATGGAAAGATATACCATGTTCTTGGATTGGAAGAATCAATATTGTGAAAATGACTCTACTCCCCAATACAATCTACATATGCAATGCAATTCCTATCACATTACCAATGGCATCTTTCACAGACCTAGAAAAAAAATTTTAAATTTGTGTGGAAACAGAAAAGACCTCATATAGCCAAAGCAATCCTAAGAAAGAAAAATGGAGCTGGAGTAATCAGGCTCCCTGACTTCAGACTATACTACAAAGCTACAGTCATCAAAACAGTGTGGTACTGGCAGAAAAAGAGAAATATAGATCAATGGAACAGGATAGAAGGCCCAGAAATAAACCCAGGCACCTATGGTCAATTAATCTACAACAAAGGAGGCAAGAATATACAATGGAGCAGAGACAGTCTCTTCAATAAGTGGTGCTGGGAAAACTGGACAGCTACATGTAAAAGAATGAAATAAGAATATTCTCTAACACCTTACATAAAAATAAACTCAAAATGGATTAAAGACCTAAATGTAAGAGTGGATACTATAAAATTCTTAAAGGAACACACAGGCAGAACACTCTTTGACATAAATTGCAGCAATATCTTCTTTGATCTGTCTCCTAGAGTGCGAAAATAAAAACAAAAATAAACAAATGGGACCTAATTAAACTTAAAAGCTTTTGCACATCAAAGGAAACCATAAACAAAATGAAAGGACAACCCACAGAATGGGAGAAAATATTTGCAAATGATGCGACCAAAAAGTGCTTAATCTCCAAAATATATAAACAGCTCATGCAGCTCAATATCAAAACAACAAACACCAAATCAAAAAAATGGGCAGAAGAGCTAAATAGACATTTCTCCAAAGAAGACATACAGATGGCCAAAAAGCACATGAAAAGATGCTCAACATCGCTCATTGTTAGAGAGATGCAAATCAAAAATACAATGAGGTATCACCTCACGTTGGTCAGAATGGCCATCATCAAAAAGTCTTCAAATAATAAATGCTGGAGAGGCTGTGGAGAAAAAGGAAACATCCTACACTGTTAGTGGGAATGTAAACTGGTACAGCCACTATGGAGAACAGTATTGAGTGTTCTTAAAAAACTGAAAATAGAGTTACCATATGATCCATCAATCCCATTCCTGGGTGTATCTGGAGAAAACTCCAATTTGAAAAGATACATGCACCCCAATGTTCAGGGCAGCACTATTTACAATAGCCAAGACATGGAAGCAACATAAATGTCCATTGATAGAGGAATGAATAAAGATGTGGTACATATATACAATGGAATATTACTCAGCCATAAAAAAGAATGAAATAATGCCATTTGCAGCAACATGGATGGACCTGGAGATTATCATACTGAATGAAGTAAGTCAGACAAAGACAAATATCTTATGATATCACTTACATGTGAAATCCAAAAGAAATGATACAAAGGAACTTATTTACAAAACAGAAACAGACAGACTTCGAAAACAATCTTATGGTTATCAAAGTGGAAAGGTGGGGGGAGGGATAAATTAGGAGTTTGGGATTAACATATACACACTACTACATATAAAATAGATAATCAGCAAGGACCTACTGTATAGCACAGGGAACTCAATATTCTCTAAAAACCTATATAGGCAATGAATCTGAGAAAGAATGGATATGTGTATATTTATAACTGAATCACTTTGTGGTACACCTGAAACTAACACAACATTGTAAATCAACTATACTACAATATAAAATAAAAATTAAATTAAAAAATATTAAGAGAAAATTAGACTCCAAATTATAGTGGGTGATTTGTTTTCCTTTAATTATAAGAGTGAAAAAAGAAGATCTATATAGAAAGAGGCTTAAATGATATATAAGTAAAGAAAAAAGTATTGCATGAGTGTTATGTAGGAATATACCTTTTTTTGTTGTAAAACATCCTACAATGTTTTAGCAAAGCATACATATTTTTAGAGTGTCTAACTTAGAAAAACAGTGTAGAAAAACTAAGAGCATTTGTTTGAAAAAGGTCAAGATGAACTACATTTCAGATTATCTGCATAACACCCTGACAGATGGCTCCCTGGGAGGAGACGAGGCAGACCAAGGAAAGTCTGATGATTTTCATGGAGATGTTCTTAAAGGGGTGAAGAAAATGAAAAGTGATATAGATAAATAGGTGTTCAAAAAAAGTGAACAAAAAGACCAAAGAGATTTACCACAGAAATATGGTGCTCTGCTGCATCTACAATGCTCTAGTTTTTGCTCTTATGTTATATCAGTTATTTTGGATTACGTATTTTATAACTTCAAGGAACTTTGTAAAATTAACTCATTAAGCAGAAATAACTTTGAAGCTAATATAATTATCTATACTTAATAATTAAATTATAGGCAAAATATTTAGACTTTTTGGTTTCAATATAGAAGTTTTTACCTTAACATTATATGAAAAATTCTATATAATCGTAGCTACATCTAAAGCCCATAAAGGCATACTTTGTTTTACTGCACTTCGCAAATATCGCATTTCTTACATACTGAAGGTTTGTGGTAACCCTGTGTCGAGCAAGTCTATCGCACCATTTCTCCAACAGCATTTGCTCACTTTGTGTTTCTGTGTCACATTTTGGTACTTCTTGCAATATTTCAAACTTTTCATTGTTATATCTGTTATGGTGATCTGTGATCAGTGATCTTTGATGTTACTATTATGACTCACTAAAGTCTCAGAAGTTTGGTATTTTTTAGCAATATTTTTTAACTAAGGTATGTCATGTTATATTTTTAGACATAATGTTATCACATGCTTAATAGACTACAGTATATAAACATAACTTTTTTAAAATAATTAATTAATTAATTAATTATTTATGGCTGTGTTGGGTCTTTGTTTCTGTGCGAGGGCTTTCTCTAGTTGTGGCAAGCGGGGGCCACTCTTCACCGCGGTGCGCGGGCCTCTCACTATTGCGGCCTCTCTTGTTGCGGAGCACAGGCTCCAGACGCGCAGGCTCCTAGTCCTTTCATTTGGCCACATAATCTCATGTGGCTCACGGGCTTAGTTGCTTCGCGGCATGTGGGATCTTCCCAGACCAGGGCTCAAACCCGTGTCCCCTGCATTGGCAGGCAGACTCTCAACCACTGCGCCACCAGGGAAGCCCCATAACTTTTATATGCACTGGAAAACCGAAAAATTCACGTGACTTGCTTTATTGCAGAGGTCTGGAATTGATCCCACAATATATCTCCAAGGTACGCCTGTAATTAACTATACTTGACATTTGGACAACATTTTTGGTTATCAGATACTGGTCATACTTTTATTCCATATTTGCAGGCTAACTAGTTAATGTGATCAACTTATGATGAAATATTATCCAGTCCCTGCATCTCATACAATTTAGTAGCTCTAAGGTTATGGATTTAGAATCCTTAAAATACTATGGAGGCCTCATAATACACTCATTCCAGCACACATGATTGCATTCCCCCTCTTACTAAAAAAAGTTTTAGTTTCCAATAATATTTAAAAACATTTAATAAAGCAATTGCTTTTCCCATATTGCATTTTAAAATTATGAACACTAATACAAAAAATATATACTATAAAATAACCTTTCAAAGAGAGAGGGAATGTTCTGTTTTATTGATATTTTCTAGTGTGCCTTTTACATGTAAAACCAAGCATGATACATGTTTGATGCCATAAACAAACTTTTTATGCTCAAGAACGTGTTTTGTAGCATATCAGACATATTGTAGACATTCCAAATATCCAGGAATCATCTGCCCTGGATTCAAAATTGAGATAATTCCATATTTAACAATTATCTACAATTATAACATAAACAACTGCATATGTCAACCTGAGCTGCACCCCATGATTGCTGTCAGCTCATGACTATGAACTTTTTAAAAGAGTTTGTTTAGAGTCATGCAGGTAGTTCAACTGCTTATCTTAACTAAGGATGGGAGGCAGCATAATTATGAACATTTTATATTTAATATTGTTATTTTAATAATCTTTCTCAATATAAAATACATGCTAAGAATAAAAATTGAGAAATACAGAGAATATTAAAAAACAGCTCTGTCTTACCATCAGATACAATCAATGATTTTCATACCCCTTAAATGTGGATGTTTTAGACAAATTTGTTGTGTTTATTTGGCATTTGAACAATATTATTGGTTACCAGGTGTTGGTTGCACTTTTAGTCCACATTTGCAGGTCAATTTATTCTTTTTTTTTCTTAATATTTCACTAGTAATTCTCTATGTCAATAAAATATTTTTAAGACTTTTTTCTATCCTAACAAGTCATTTCAAGAGTTTATCACAGTCATTTATTTACTGTAAAACATTTGCGCCTCCCTGTATCCTTAAATTTTCTATTAAAATTAAAACTTTCATAAAATCCTAGTCCTTTCATTTGGCCACATAATCTCATTTATTGGGTTGGCCAAAAAGTTCGTTTGGGTTTTTACATAACATCTTATGGAAAAATCCAAATGAACTTTTTGTCTAACCCAATACATAGGATAAATTCATAGAATCTGGTCAGAGAATATGGAAAATAGGTTTATTGCCTAAACATAAAAGTAATAAACAGTTGTGATTATTTCAGATGGTATGAAGAGATATAAGGAATCCAGATAAAATAACCAAAACTCTATTATCTAGAGTTAATTATTGTTGACCTCTTAATATTCATATTTGCAGACATTTCCTATTCCCATATATCTATCTTCATGAAAATAAGCTCACAGTATGAATGTGGTTTTGTAATTTGCATGTGTATATTTTTATATGTAAATAATAATAATACTTTGTAATGGCTGTGTAACAGTCTCACAGATACAGAAATAAATATGAAAATTATTTAACCAGTCCACTACTGATATTTTAAAAATTCTTGTTTCTAATTCTTCTTCATTGGTAAAAACCTAAAATGAACTCCTATGTGTATTTATCTTTGCTCATTGGCACAACTGTTTCCTTATCGTCATGAAGGACCTGTCATTTGAAATGTGGTATATACATTGTTTCATTTGTTTCTGGAAAAATTATACACTTCCAACTGTGGTATATGATAATTTTTTCTCTACATACTCACTAGTCCTATGTTTTATATAATTCTATATTTTTTACAATTTGAAAAATGGCATTTTTATATTTAATGTATATAAACGGTGAAAAGTGGCATTTCATTTACATTCTCCTAATTGTTCAGTCTCATTAATAATGTATATTATTATTAATGTCTCTTTAGTATCCTTTATCACTTCTGGGATTAGAGATTTTCTTGTTGCTTTTAAAGAATTATATAGCATCAATATTGGCTTCTGTTATATTTATTGTATTTTTTCCTAATTTGCTATGTCATTTAATTTTTTTGACACTAAAGTTTTTAATTTTCCTGTACTCAAGTCTATCAATCACTCCATTTGCAATTACGTATTTTCATATGCCTAAAAAGACCTTCTACTTAATTAGATTGGTGAAAAATGATTTACATGTTCCCTTATAATTTCCTCTGGGTTTTCTTTCTAAGTTTTCTTCTTTACCTCCCTCCTTTCCTTCCCTCCTCCCTTCCTTTTAACATCTAAATCATCTTGGCTTTCTGTGTACATATGATGTGACATAAGGTTCATACTTTATTTTTTATAAAGATGTAATTCGGGCTTCCCTGGTGGTGCAGTGGTTGAGAATCTGCCTGCTGATGCAGAGGACAGGGGTTCGAGCCCTGGTCTAGGAAGATCCCACATGCTGCAGAGCAACTGGGCCCGTGAGCCACAGTTACTGAGCCTGCGTGTCTGGAGCCTGTGCTCCGCAACAAGAGAGGCCGCAATAGTGAGAGGCCCGCGCACCGCGATGAAGAGTGGCCCCTGCTTGCCACAACTAGAGAAAGCCCTCACAGAGAAACGAAGACCCAACACAGCCATAAATAAAATTAAAAAAAAAAAAAAAAAGATGTAATTTTCTCAACACTTTTTCTTGAATAATCCATTTTTAAAATTTTTGTTTTTTCCCCACTATCTGGGTGATAGTTATAAGGTCTGCTCTTTATTCTCGAAATCAGTACTATAAATTATCATTGTCATCATCATCATATACCAGGATATACCTTGGTGAGAGTCTCTTTTATTGCTTTTGTATAGAATAAAGTGTATTCATTCAAGCTGTAGACTTGTTCCTGGGGGAGGGAAGTGCGCTCAAAAGGTTTTCTGGTCTTATATTTTAAAATGTTGCTTCTGCTTCTTTTAGCGTCTCCCACTAGAAGGTCAATTATCCAAAGACGAGCTCTTTACTTCTAATTTTTCCTATTTATAATATTTTCTCACTCATCATTTTGAAATATTATTCTCCTTTGTATTTTCAGAGTTTCTCCACTTTATCCTCAATATTATGGATTTAAAAAAAATAATAAATTTATTTTTATTTTTGGCTGCATTGGGTCTTCGTTGCTGCACGTGGCTTTCTCTAGTTGCAGTGAGCGGGGGCTACTCTTCGTTGCAGTGCATTGGCTTCTCATTGCTGTGGCTTCTCTTGCTGCTGAGCTCAGGCTCTAGGCGCATGGGCTCAGTAGTTGTGGCTCGCAGGCTCTAGAGTGTAGGCTCAGTAGTTGTGGCGCACGGGCTTAGTTGCTCTGCGACATGTGGGATCTTCCTGGACCAGGGCTTGAATCCGTGTCCGCTGCATTGGCAGGCGGATTCTTAACCACTGTGCCACCAGGGAAGCCCTGCATTTTATTTTTGATAATGGAATTTCCACTGCTAAATTTTTAAATTTCCTTGAAATACATAATTTAAGATCCCTCCCTCATCATCTCAACTTTTGTCTCATTCTATTACTCAAGGAAAAAATATCTTTATATATATTCTACTAATCATTTGTTTCTGTAAAAAATTTTCTACTTTTACAGTTTTCTTCATAGCTTTTGAGTAATTTCTATCCTTTTCTTGTTCTGCATATTAAAAAATAAGCCTGATATAATCTTGTATTATTTTCCCTTACTTGAACAGAGAGAGAATAGTCCTGGTGTTTGGCAGCACACTGGTCATAAGCATTCCCCATTGTCTCTCACCATCTATCAGGCTGTTTTATGAATTCTTTCTGACCTTCAGATATAAACACTGCCAAAGGTGTTATTAACAAGGCCCAGCAGACATTTGGGCAGTATAGCTTAGCTGGTCTGAAGGATGAACCTCTCTTACTCTTGCTGTTTATCCTCTACATACAGGAAGGATAACCTATTTTCTTGATAATACAAAATCCAAAGCATTCTCCTATCACAAGTAAAATCACAGTGGCAGGCAACTTCGTCCCTGTTGTTCACTGTACACCTGGCATACACAAGGTATTTCAGTAAGTATATAATGAATGAATGGCTTCATATTTTAGGATTCAGTGAGCTAACATGTAGCCAACATGTACTCTATTCCACTTTTCCAGGTTTGCATTATGGGGTAAATGGGTGTGATGGGACACTGGGAAGTAGAGTGCTGACCACAGCTTGCAGTCTCTGGCTGTAGTAAAGTGACCTCAGGTCCCTCGGTCCACAGGGCAGCCTCTGGGTCTTGGCCACCCCTGTTCTGATTCAGATGTTGGAATCCTCACACTGTAGTTACAGGAAACTCTGCCCAGAGCCTGGAAAGTCACCGACTGGCTTATATTTGTATGCATACTATATGGATGATGGTAAGGGAATCAAAGGATGCGGCAGTCACAATTGAGAAGTTGAATGTAATAAAATAATGTAAGTGATTTCTTGATAAGCTCAACATAGGAACATTTAAAATCAAGCCTGCTTTTGCAGCTCTAGAGGAACCTTCCAAATGTGGTTCTTACAAAAATGTTTGAGAAAATTCATTCAGGCTTCACTAAAACTCTCTATGTAAAAATAGTTCTAAATGAAAGTCCAACTATGATGATTTTCTCACTAAATCTCAAAGAAATTTAAAAGATAAAACAAAGAAATTGAAGACCACCCGAACAGGTTTAAAGATATACCATTTTCTTGGATTGGAAGAATCAGTATTGCCAAAATGACCATAGAACCCAAGGCAATCTACAAATTTAATGTGATCTCTATCAAATTACCAATTGCATTTTTCACAGAACTAGAACAAATAATTTAAAAATTTGTATGGAAACACAAATGACCCCGA
This sequence comes from Eschrichtius robustus, assembly GCF_028021215.1. Lineage (NCBI taxonomy): Eukaryota > Metazoa > Chordata > Mammalia > Artiodactyla > Eschrichtiidae > Eschrichtius > Eschrichtius robustus. Next base: position 66,551,675 of record NC_090825.1, read on the forward strand.
ATAGCCAAAACAATCTTGAGAAGGAAGAACAGAGCTGGAGGAATTATGCACCCTGATTTCAGACTATACTACAAAGCTACAGTGATCAAAACAGTATGGTACTGGCACAAAAACAGACACATAGATCAATGGAACAGGATAGAGAGCCCAGAAATAAACCCATGCACTTATGGTCAATTGTGGTCAATTAATCTATGACAAAGGAGGCAAGAATATACAATGGAGAAAGGACAGTCTCTTCAAAAAGCGGTGCTGGGAAAACTGGACAGCTACATGTAAAAGAATGAAATTAGAACATTCTCTAAAACCCCATACAAAAATCAACTCAAAATGGACTAAAGACCTACATGTAAGACCGGATACTATTAAACTCCTAGAGGAAAACATAGGCAGAACACTCTTTGACATAAATCACAGCAACAGTTTTTTGGATCCCTCTCCTGGAGTAAGGGAAATAAAAGCAAAAATAAGCAAATGGGACCTAATTAAACTTGAAAGCTTTTGCACAGAAAAAGAAACCACAAATAAAACAAAAAGACAACCTACGGAATGGGAGAAAAATACTTGCAAACGATGCACCCAACAAGGGATGAATTTCAAAAATATACAAACAGCTCATACAGCTCAATATCAAAAACCAAACAACCCAATCAACAAATGGGCAGAACAACTAAACAGACATCTTTCCAAAGAAGACATACAGATGGTCAACAGGCACATGAAAAGAGGCTCAACATTGCTAATTGTTAGAGAAATGTGAATCAAAACTACAATGAAGTACCACCTCATAACAGAATGAGGCATCATCAAGAAGTCTAAAAATAAATGCTAGAGAGGGTATGGAGAAAAGGGAACACTCCCACACCATTGGTGGGAGTGTAAGTTGGCGGTGAACAGTGTGGAAGTTCCTTAAAAAACTAAAGATAGAGTTACCATATGATCCAGCAATCCCACTCCTGGGCATATACCTGAAAAAGACAAAAACTCTAATTTGAAAAGATACATGCACCCCAGTGTTCATAGTGGTACTATTTACAATAGCCAAGACATGGAAGCAACCTAAATGTCCATTGACAGATGAATGGATAAAGAAGATGTGGTGTGTATATAGAATGGAATATTATTCAGCCATAATAAAGAATGAAATAATGCCATTTGCAGCAACATGGATGGACCTAGAGATTATCATACTAAGCGAAGTTAGACAGAGACAAATGTCATTTGATATCACTTATATGTGGAATTTAAAAAAATGATACAAATGAACTTATTTACAAAACAGAAACAGACTCACAGACAGAAAACAAACTTATGGTTACCAAAGGGAAAAGGAAGGGGGGTGGGATAAATTGGTAATTTGGGATTAACATACACACACCACTGTATACAAAATAGATAAACAACAAGGACCTACTGTATAGCACAGGGAACTATATTCAATATCTTGTAATAACTTATAATGGAAAAGAATCTGAAAAAGCATATATACATATATATGTAAATATATATATATATATATATATAAAAAACTGAATCAACTTGCTGTACACCTGAAACATTGTAAATCAACTATACTTAAATTAAAAAAATATAAAAACAACCAAAATTATAAACATTTAGAGTTAATAAAATACTATTATAAGGATTGAATCTAATGCCCTTATATTAATTTACTTAAATCATGATATATAAAGAGAAATTAAAATAACTTGATTTTCTGCTTTTTTAATGAGCAGATTTTTGTAATATTCTATACAAATTTTGTTTTGAAAAAATATTCTCAAACAATTATAGTTACAAGTAACTAAAATTGACATCAAATTAACAGGTAAGCTATTACCCAATTTCTCCAAAACCTATATCAGAAACACTAAAACATATGTGAAGAAAAATATGAAACTTAGAAAATTTTTAAGGAAAAGAATCATACTTTTCTCATTAGGCTACTGAAAGTGATTTTCTGCTGAGTTCATCAAAAATAAGATCACCCTGAGAAAGTAGAACTAACATATCTTCTTTATTTACCTTTCAAGCCCGATTTTGATTAGGCTGGGAACTTTGATTTATTCCACAAACAATAATTCAGGGTGGTGACTAATTGAATTAGTCTGTAATTGATAGAGTAATTATTAATAGGTTAATGGAGACTTAATACAAGTCTTTGATAAAACAGCATGATAATATCCAATAAATGTTATTTAGGTACTTTAATTATAGCAGTGCCAAAGCCCAAATGAAGTAGAAAACAAAGAAAATTACTGGTAAATTTATGCATGTAATTTAGAAAATAATAACATAACTTTTAAGTAGGAATTGAAATAGTTTTTTATTTAGTGGTTTTGAAAGCACAGTGAGAGGAGAGCCTACGTAGAAACTGTGTCAGCATCTCTTTGTAAAGCTAAAGATTCATTGAACTGGCATACACTTCAGTAGCCAGAATTTGATTGGTTGTTGACTTGAAAGAGCTGTTGACAACTACTTCACTGAATAATAAGTTTATCAAAGGAATTTGTGTTTAGTATAACCATTGTATATCTTATAGACTGACATTTACAAGCACAAAACATCTATACACAAATATGTGTATCAATATGCATATTTACATAAATCTTGTTCTGTGACAAATAAATGAAAATCATGAGAACTCTCAAAAGAAAACATCCACAGCATACAGTATACCGCAACGGCAAATCACATTGCATATCTTAAATATTTAGAGGCCCATGAAAGGTAGGAAAGTTGACAAGAACACACAACATATTTTTATGTACCATGCTTGCTTGAGGGAGCTGCGCATTTTATGTTGATATAAAGCTTTGCAATTCCCACAATTTGTAAATCATCTGTAGAGTCCTGTACATCATTTTCTTTCATCAGATCATGCGAGCCTTAATTCTAGATTTTTCCGTCTTTTTTATTTTTTATTTTTTTTAATGAATTTATTTATTTATTTTTGGCTGCGTTGGGTCTTCGTTGCTGCGCGCAGGCTTCCTCTAGTTGCAGCGAGCGGGGGCTACTCTTCGTTGTGGTGCGCGGGCTTCTCATGTTGTGTAGCACGGGCTCTAAGCGCGTGGCCTTCAGTAGTTGTGGCTCGCGGGCTCCAGAGCACAGGCTCAGTAGTCGTGGCGCACGGGCTTAGTTGCTCCGCGGCATGTGGGATCTTCCCGGACCAGGGCTCGAGCCCGTGTCCCCTGCATTGGCAGGCGGATTCTTAACCACTGCGCCACCAGGAAAGTCCCGACTTTTCAGTCTTAACTGGAGCTGTGCACGTTTTATAGTGATTGATTTTTAGGCTAAAACAACAATGTAAAGAAACCTAGATGTAATTTTTCTCCCCTTGTCCTTGCAAAAGAAAGTAGAAAGGGGCATGGCCTCTCAGGAATCAGGATGGTTTGGGAAAATGGACCATCAATGTCAACAGTTGAAAAACAGCCCGTTAGCACATTGCTCTGAAGTGATTGGAAAGGAAAGGGTGGGAGATGGCTCAGCAGGAAGAGAACTGACTGTAGATTACAGGGTTAAGAGCCACTGACACAGAAAGTGGACTGCCTTAAAGGGCTACTTATTAAAAAAATATTCTGTCCAGAGTGTACATATAGTATGGATAACAAGGATACAAATTATTTTCATTCAAATACATAGTCAGTAACACTGTCAGCATTTTATTTGTATAAGAAGGACAAGCCCGACTCTGGTGGAAATGGCAGGCAGGGCTATCTAGCCCATCACAACTCCAGTCACCACAAATTATAATTGTCATCTTAGAGAGCCTCATTAGAAGCCACAGTTAAAGTCCCTCATTGAATATGCATAAAACCAACATGTTTTATTTCTTTATATTAATTTATTTATGGTAAAATGTCTTATCTATATTCTTCACCACTATTGACATTAATTTCCATTTGTTTTGTTCCCAAGTGGAAATAAGGAACAGTTGTTGTATACTTGAAATCCCAATCTTATCAAGATTTTCCTTTAGGTCCCAATATTAATTTCCTATTTATTCTCCTTAACACCGTATCCAAGGTCTTTTGAGCTTATTAAGTGGAAAAATATAAAACTGGGTGCTGAATGCTGATAAAATCTGAATAGTATCTGATGAACATATTTTAATTAAGCCCCACAGTACAATATGGCCTGGATATATCTTTAATGAAGGCCCCAATATAAATATATATATAAAAGCCTAACAGTTATAATGATATGGCTCAAGTATAGGGTATACAACTTTCAAAAAATATGTTCTTTTTTTTTTTTTTGAATTTTTGCATTTTATTTATATTTTTATACAGCAGGTTCTTATTAGTTATCCATTTTCTACATATTAGTGTATATATGTCAATCCCAGTCTCCCAATTCATCACACAAAAAATATGTTCTTCTTGATTGCATGTGAACAAGATGCTCACACTCTCCTTCTTTCTAGAAGTGGCACTTTATTTAAGGGACTCTCGTATATATTCCTATCTCAGAACAAGGGTTCATTTCTTTGTGCAGTCAGCTCCAAACAATCTCATAGTTTTAAAAGCACATTCTTTAACTCTAAAACTATTCATGCACTATATTTTCTATTACTGTAAAATAGCTTATAAACCACAGTGTTAAATTAGGTATGGAATTAATAAATCACTTGAAACAAACTCATCATATTAAGCTTACTTATTTTTTTTGCATATGTGTTCAAGATTTTTAAAACTCCTCAAGTTATACCTCACTTCACTGAAGGCCCAGTTATAGATTTAAGTGAAGAATTTCATGAGACATCCCCCAATGGTTGAACATCTTTGCAATAACTATCTTTGCTATCCCATCTGAGACTTCAGGTGCAAAGCTTCTGACATTTTAAACATAATTTGAAAAAAAATAGAAGTGAAAGAAACAGAAAATTGAAGTATAACTCCCTTTTATTTGATATAAGTGCTTAAGGATCCTGAAATCCAAAGATATTTTAATGAAATTCAAACACTGATTTAAAGAAAAGAGGTATCATGTAGAAATTATTAGCTAGAATAACACTAAAAGTATAATTTTAGAAAGTTATTTACAGTGGAACCAGTCAGCAGGGAAGTATAAAAACAAAAACAAAAATTAAAAAAAGGTTCATCCTCAAACAGCTCACAAGATTTGTCTCTTATCGTGTGGCTTGTCGTACCTAAACAGGTTATTTTGACATGTTTTTCCCATCACGGAAAAATCTGGTACATTTCAAGAAATGCTGAAATACCTGTTAGTTTATAAATCAGAAAATAAGCTTTGACACATCTATATGGTAAACAGAATCACTATTCACCCAACACAAATGACTTTTCCAAGTCTCCCTTTAGGGGACACTGAGGACAGAGCCCACAAATATAATTTACTACCTTTTAAATGGTTCTAGGTACTTTTGCCGTAAGTATCTTTGCTGTAGACATCTTTGCTGCAGACATTTTTGCCACATAACTAATTGGCTGTAAGGCAATTTTGCCATAAAAGATAAAAATAACTAAAAAGAGGGACATTAAAAAGGACATAAAATATAAAACAATAAAAAAAAATAAAAAGGACATAAATACTATGCATAAAAATGAGTAACAAAATTAAAAAGACTTTATTATGAAATAGAAAATATTTGAATACATTTAAAATGTGTGTAGTTTCATAGCAATACTGTGCAAGTAACAGATTTTTTTGTGGGTTGTACCTACGCACTTCCAAGTTTTTCATTCATAGTTTTTTTTTTTTTCTTGCTTGTTGATTTGTCTCTTTATTGGGCATCACACTTGTTTCTTTTTTGCTAAAACTTCTTCCTTCATTAAGAGAGGTATCTGTTTCCAAATACTAGGATGCATATTTGTATCTGACCTTTGTATCCTATTGTGAAAGCCTCTATACTGTTGTTGGTTCTTGACATACTGTTATATGTCCATTGATAGATGTTCCAAAGTCCTGTGGGAAATGTGGTCAGTCAACTCTGTACCTTCCAGGCCCTTGGCCTAGGCCTCCTCCTACTCCAATGCAAAGTGTTTCAAAATAAGGAACCAACTCCTGGGGCAAATCGTCCTCATCTGTCAGCTTGATAAAGCCATCCACAACGTCGCTGCCTGGAAGAAACACTAACGCATTTCGACCAGTTGAAACCAAACTGTCAAACCAAAAACTGTCAACCAGTTATTTTATCTTTCATGGCAAAACGGTCTCACAGCTAATTATTTATGCTGTGAAAATGTGGCAAAAATGCTTATAGCAACGATGTTTAGGGCAAAAAAACTAATGGCAAAAATACCAGATATGCTTTTTAATACCCTGTATTCTGAAAAAGTGTGGCCTTATAATGCATTCTCTCCAACTCCTTTGTAGAGAAACACTTTCTTTAACAAGTTACAGCAGGTGACAAAAACGGTCAGGTAGAGAGTATGCTTTAGGAGCAACACACATCACTATTGTTGGGGAGACTGAAAGTTAAGTTGTGAAGAAGCATTCTGAAATAACATGTTCTCTTGCAAACTTTCAGGTCACAACAACATCATGTATTTTCAAGATGGATTCACGTTGTTATACAGCAGAAACTAACACACCATTGTAAAGCAGTTATACTCCAATAAAGATGTCAAACAAAACAAAACAAAACAGTACAGCTGACTTAAAAATTGCTTCAGAATTTAAAAGGCTAGATCTCATGTTAAGTGCTCTTACCATAATAAAATCTTAAAAATTTACAGTAAAAAAAAAAAAAAAAAAGTAACCCAACAATAAAAATCCAGACATTAAAAGAATGTGTCTAACATTTCTGCACTGAGAATGCTTTTTGATATTGTTTTTTAAAGATATAGTTTATTAGATTAAGGACTTTCCCTTCTATTGTTTGTTTCCGAATTTAAAAATTATGAATATGTGTTGAATATTATTAAATTATATGTCTATTCATATTAAGATGATTACACAGATTTCTCCTTTAATTAATTAATTAATTAATTAATTAATACATAACGAGCAGCCACAAACCCAAGCAACCCAAGAACTATAACACTGCCAATACCTATGTGGGTGTCTTCCACTGTCTTTCTGCTTCTCTGAACCAAGGTTATTCAATCTTACATTTCCCATTATTTCCTTGCTTTTTCAAGCACAGTTTTATTAGATATGAATGGACCTCTAAATGATATTTAGTTTTCAGTGTTTATAAAATTCATAAAAAATGACATATAGTAATCTTTTGGGACTTGCCTTTTTCATTCAATATTATATTACTAAGATTTATCTATATGTTTATAAAGCATATTTATTTTAACAACTGTGTAATATTCCATGTGCACATATAAGACAATATATTTACCTATTCTACTGATATGAGTATTTGATTATTTCCAGTTTTATCTTTTAAAATCAACGTTATGAGGCTCACAGACATAGAGAACAGACTAGTGGTTACCAGTGGGGAGAGAGAGGGGAGGGGAATACAGGGGTAGGGGAGTGGCAGGTACAATCTATTGGGTGTAAAATAGGCTACAAGGATGTATTGTACAACATGGGCAATATGGCCTATATTTTGTAATAAGTGTAAATGAAGTATAACTGTTAAAAGTTGTATAAAAATAAAAAATTAGAAAAAAATCAATGCTATGAACCTTCTTGTACTTGTCTCCTGGTATACACAGTACTCAGAAATTTTGTGATCATGTACCTATAAGTAGAATTTTTTGGTTGTAGAGTACATGAATGTCCAATTTTATAAATAAGCTGAACAATTTCCAAAATGATTTAATCAATTTACATTCCTACCAGCAAGATATATACATTCTTCACATTTAATTTTCTATCATGGGGATAACATTAGTAGATTTTTTTGAGTGTTTTCTTTTTTTAAGTTTGATCACTTTATACATTCCTGGGATGAATTCTTCTTTATTAGTAAACATATTTAAACCTTGATGAATTCCATTTAGTAATGTTCTATTTAAGACTCTTCCATTTTACAAGTGAGATTCTAAATCATTTTCTTTCTTGTGCTTTTACTCAGTTTTAGTAACAGGAAACCATGATGTCATAAAAGAATTTGGAAAGCCTTTTTCTCTGTTTTTTTGTGTGGAATATTTCATGAAACACAGAGGGTATATGTTTTTGGAAAGCTGTAAAGTCTGACTCAATGTCTTTAACAATGGTAAGTCTATTGAGGGATTCTTTTACTTTCTTTCTCTCTCTCTTTTTTGTGTATGATTTTTCTTGACCATACAGGTTCCCAGTTTTCTTTGAGTAAATACATTTTGGTAATGTACCTTTCACTATAAATAGGTATATATATAAACATATAATATATATATGAAGTAAATATGGCATAATGTTAACTTTTGTTAAATTTGGGTATTATACTGTCTTCGTATTTGTTTTCACTTCTTAAGAAGTATGTGGAGGTGAGGGCTGGGTAGATTTTCTCCAGTAATATTGACACTATGTATTCAGTTGTGCAATATGCCCTCAAAACACATTCCATCTTCAAATGAAAAGTAACATAATTAAGCAACTTCTGAATGTTTTTAAAGAAATTCTGCTTGCCCAACAACTCTAGGCCTAACAAAAGCTAATGTATTTAAGTGTTTAAAAATCAAAGTTCTTTATTTTATTTTTTGGCATTTCACATAACTTCTGTTTATTACTGCAGCCATACCACTAACATTGAGCTATTTATTTTAAAGAAAGATTTTTTTCTGTTAGCTGAATTTATTGTATAATTAGTTTTCATGTTTCTGCATTTTTGCTACCTTTGGCACAAGACAGCTATAGCAAAATCATGTAAACATGAAATAACAATGAAATCTGAAATATTTCATAAATTATATTAAAAATCTAGGTGTTTCATAATGACAGATAGATAGGTAAGGAAAGTAAATATAATTATATTCCATAAATTTTATCATCCTCTTATTATAAGTTTTATGGAAAACAAAATCTAACACAGCGACCTTAGATTTTTTAAAAAACATGCATAACAGTAACAAAATTTAATGAAGGTAATTAAAAAATATTTATTGCCTTCATAACAGGTACGGGCACCCCTCCACCCCAACCCAGCTTTTCTTATACTGCATGATGCCTAGTACAGAACTAGATGCTCAACAAATTTTATTGTTTTTCCCATTACTGAATGGGACAGAAAATTAATATGTCAATTAACACATCGACATTTGATATTTGTGTGAGACACAAATGTAAAGGGCTCTAAGCGTTTTTCCAACTCTCAATCTATGTTCTTTAGCCAATCCCTCCATCATAGTAGGTATCACACTGTGGTCATAATAATCTGTTTATGAATGTCTGTCCTCTACTAGATGTTGAGCTCCTTAAGTGCTCCAATCATGTTTTAGTAATCTTTGCATCCTCCAAGTTTATTGCAAGGTCTGCATATGTTAGGTATCCAGGAACATGCTTATTAGATAGGTGGACAGATAAGATGGAAAGAAATTGGATCAGGAGCATAGGTTGGGGTTTGTTTTTAAAAAATAGCAGGGTCAATTTTTTCTTCATAGAAAAGCAGCAAGGAAAAATGATGTGTAAATATGTAAAAAAATGTTTCAGTGAAAAAGATTTTCCTGAGAGAGAAGTTTTAAGGTGTAGTATTAAGAATTTCATGTTTATACTCCTTGGCACTGTGAACTTGGCAACACTGGGAAGTATAAACTATGGCAGGAAACAATTAGTGAGGATGACTTTAATGCTTTGTCAGTAATGCAGAATGTAGTAAAGGTTCCTAGATTCAAAGAGTGGTAATGAGAATGGAAAACCCAGTCTTTCTCTCTCCTTTTTGCACTGTTCACTCAATTTAATCAGCTTAAATCAAGGTAAAGAGCGCCAAAACGACAGCCAATGACAGCCCTCAGGAATTAGAGTGAATTAACATGTCTAGGTCAGAAATAGGTAGGTAAGGATCTGGGGACAAGTAGAAGAAACTAGTAGAATATCAAGTCCAATGTCATTTTGCCAAGTAAGTTTCAGACTCAGGAGGGTAAGGGAAGCAGTATGGGTTGGATTCTCTTGCTAGGGCTGGAAAGGTAGACTCTGCAAATGTGAAATCCACATGGGCTGAAGAGGCTGGACCAGAGGAATGACAGACACAGAGCCAAGGAAAAGAGACGAAGTCAGGCCAATTGGTCCAGAGTGTCTTGGGAGACAACATGTTAAGTTTGGCTGATGGAATTTTGGGGACCCAAGAGTGACAAGAGACAAGAAAGCTGCTGCAGAAAGTTGTAGATCCCAGAGAAGTCCAGCAATAAGCACTATATAAGTAGAGTGAAAGAAGTGGTATCAAATGGGGACTGTCAGGGGTTTTGCAGATGTCTGGCAGAAAACAACAGGTAAAGTTCCAAGCACGTAAACCCTCTGTATCATGGAGCAAAGACATGGGCATAAAACTGTGCCCCCTCAGTGGCTGGATTCTGTTCTCAGGGAATATTGGTGAGGCTAAATTTGGAAAGGGATGGAATGAATATCATGCAGGGGATCAACTGGGAGACCAAATAGGATTGTTGTCCAAAGCTGCATATGGTGACAGAGAGGAACAGCTGCATATGACCCAGAGTTCATATGACAGGATTTTATAAGTCCATTGTCTTGGAACAAGATAAACTCCAAAGTGTGGGACTCTGGTGGATGATACTGCAAGAATGCATGAGGTGCCCTCAGTTGTGGGGGTAGAAGTACACAGAAGTAAAGAGCCAGAGCGGTCGTTATGCTGATGAACTCCATCCAGATGAATGAAGAGCTAAACAGGTTATTTTGTACCTAAACAGGTTATTTTGACATGTTTTTCCCATCACGGAAAAATCTGGTACATTTCAAGAAAACGCTGAAATACCTGTTAGTTTATAAATCAGAAAATAAGCTTTGACACATCTATATGGTAAACAGAATCACTATTCACCCAACCCAAATGACTTTTAGAGCACTCTCTGCTCTAAAATGTCTTGCTCATTCCTGAAAAGTGCTGCACCAGAGGTCATCTGTTCCTCTACCTGTTCCCTGGCATAAATGCAACCCATTCACAACCAGACAGCTTCTGCCTATGACAGACTGGATATTATGATGAACAGAGGCTTACCCACATGGGTAAACACATCATAGTACTAAGCAAAGATGTGCACGTACGCACACACACACGCTGAACGAGTATGGTTTCTACAATTTTTAAATTACATTGATTTGCTCCTCAAACATTTCCTTGTTTCTCTCTTCTTCCATCCCCGACTAAGTAAAAGGAAGAATGAAGGAGAGTTAGGAAGGCTCTTTCTGCTTGGTGTCTGTAGATTCTTTTTCGTGCTAACTGAATGTTATATTCCCTGGTATGCTGATTACTCCAGAGAAAAATAATCAGAAATAAATATAATCAAACTCTCTCATAATCAATATAGGGCACTGCACTAGTTTTCTGTTCTGGCATAATGATTTCTATAGTTTACCAAGGCTTGGTATGGCATACCCACTAGGAAAAATGGAAGGTATTCTTTTGATTGGACAAAATATTCCTTAAGAGTCCTCATTTTTTTCTTTACTCTTGGTTATAGATATGAAGTGTGGGCTTTTAGTGACAGGATTTAATTGAATTTAATTGTAACATCTGTATGTTGGTGCTGTGTCCAGAAAGCTTTGGGAAATGGATAATTTTTGTATACCAGCGTAGTAAATGAGGGCCATACACTCTCTGCTCTAAAATGTCTTGCTCATTCTTATTCCTGAAATCAAGTTTTGGTTAAAAGAGAAAAAAAAACACCAAACCTTATCTTTTTGAAATGAGTAAACTGGCCTTGATTTTATGTTTGCTTGAACTCTCTTGATGATTGCTTTATGTACTTTACCTGTCTAGTGCTAGGTAAAATTTTTTTTTAATTCATTACTTTAAAATTCAGTAAATTAATTCATGCAATTTGAAGTCTGCCTTTCATAGCTGTGTGTATAGTTTTGCATTATTATCTTAAGTACTAAGATCTGGCTTGTTTTCGGTCACGCTGATGTTAGAATTGATGCATTTAAAAACTTTTCGGGTCAACTAAAGTTTACAGTGAAGCATAAAACTTCATATTAAAAAGTATAGGGTTGCAATGCAGAACATGAAAATAAAAACTGGAAACATTATTAATGCTTATTGAAAAAAATGGAGAGGCTCATAAGTGCCCTGGTTTAAAAATATGCATATATTATAAAATGCTCAGTACCACTTCTTTTGATCTAAAAAATAACAAAGATATAATCAGCAAACCACTTCAATGATTAAAAAAAAAAGAAAACAATCATTTGCATAAAAGATCAGTCATCAAGTGCTCGCTAATACTTGCAAATATTTTTATATTTTTATGAACTGGTACAATTCCAAATAACCAAGACATAGTTTATATAACGAAGTTTCTTCATCAGATGGTTTATGATATAAAATTAAAACTAGACGACATGGATTTAGACCTTGAATCTGTTGTATACTAGCTTGGTAACCTGAAGTAAGTGAATTAACCTCCTTGAACACACTTGTAAAATGAGACACATAGTTTGCAGCAGTCCCCAACCTTTTTGACACCAGGGACTTGTCTCGCGGAAGACAATTTTTCCACGATGGGGGTGGGGGTTAGGGGATGGTTCAGGTGGTAATGCGAGCGATGGGGAGAGGCAGATGGAGCTTGCTCGCCCGCCACTCACCTCCTGCTGTGCGGCCCGGTTCCTAACAGGCCGCAGACCGGTACCGGTCCACGGCCCAGGGGTTGGGGACCTCTGGTGTAGAGGATTTTCAAGTTTCCTTTGTATTTGAAAATCTCTGACTCCCTAAGTTAAATGTTCATCCATAATAACCCTATTACATTTCCTCTTCTACTCTATTTATCCAAACCTTAATCCAATACTTACTGAGTGCCTACTGTATGCTAAGCCCTCAGGTGACTAAAATTCCCTGTGGAGCTCTGGTGTCAGGGGAGAAGCAGAGCCCAGTCTGCACAGGTTACAGCAGTGGTATAGACCCTTGAGGCATAGGAACAAAGCACCTGCAGGGTGTAGATTACAGCAGGGGAATGGACCCCTCGAGGCATAGGAACAAAGAGCCAGCAGAGCCCGGGTGAGGCTGAATGTTGAAGGATTAGTATAAGTTGGACAGTGAAAAAAAGAGGGAGGGACATTCCAGACCAGGAGAAGTGTGCTTGCAAATGTACAGTATCTTTAAAGAGCTTTCTGTGTTTAGAGAAGGAGGAGAATTTTCTTGTGGCTGGAGTATATGGCAGAAGAATCTTCGGAGAATGAGGCTGGAATGGAAGGTTTGAACAACTTGTAAAGGGCTTTTCTTAGTCACTAGCCATAGGTAGTAAATGAAGAAATTTACGGCCTAAGGAATTTAGATTTTAACTTAAATGTGCTGTTTTAAAGGGAAACATAGTTAGGTTTTTATCTGTACTCTACTTGAACAAATCCTTTAACATCTCTAGATTTTAGGTTCTTTGTAAAATGCCTAAGCCCACCCTTCAACACTATGTTTCTGGTTTTCAGTCTTCTTAGGTTTATCTCTCAATTTGGGGAGTCCCCAGCTATCAATTTTTATATAAACCACCCCATTTGCAAATGGCTTGGTTTCTTCTTGCTTCAGTGTTCAATAGCATAAAAGTCTATTGCCAATACATAATTTGTGAGTCCAGTGTGCAATTCAGTAGCATTATATGCCTTTTAAAAAAAGTACCATGCATTCACATGGTATGATGTAAATGTAAATCTTTTGACTTAGCCAGACTACCAAATAGTATTCTATCTTTAATTTCTGGTGACATTAGTATGCTTACTTTGTAATGTTTACTATTTGTCAAAGTATATAGCCAATTTTTCATCTAGGGAGACATTTCCTACATCACCTTTTAGGTGTGCTAGAAAAAAGGCAGCTGCTAAAAATCAATTTTCCATTTCTGAAAAGTGCAGATCCTTTGTGTATCTGCAGCCTATATCTCAAAGTGTTTCTTCTTACAGCTTAATCTTTTAAATGGTCACTGCAACTTTGCCTCATTAACTATATGTATGTCCAGTATATGCAGACTCATCAGGTTTGTGTCCAAACCTCCACATTTTTCTTATAGTCTCTGAGGAGGGAAAATTACATATTTAACAAAGAGTCTGAAAAGAATAATGTAACACGTTCTTTTTCATATTTCTTTGGGTTAAAAATGTTTGTTTTACAGATCCTATCAGGGAATATATGTCTAGCTATCACTATATATATACATCACGTAGAGTTTATTATATATAACATAGTAATTAACTATGTATCATATATTTAGTTTATTAAGAAAAATCTCAAATAACATTTGTTATAATATAACCAATGTCTATTTTGCTAGAAAGCAAAATAGAACTGGGGCTGGGGCCCCACCCTGGAACACGGTGAACATCTCCAGACCTCTCTTAGATATGGTATTTTCTTCTGACTATACAGGATACACTTGCCTGCAACTTGCTTTTTCCCACTGAAAAATGACTCTCCTTGTTTAGATATTACCATTTCAAATCTACACTAAAATTTGTCATAAAGGTATCTTTGTAAGTTCTTTCTCATATTTGAGGAGAAAAGTAACGGCAGCATTAAGGCAGCCAAAATCAACACATTTGTGTGTTGACATTTCAAGTGATTTATGTGCTTATCAGACTGCTCAATAAAATAATGCATAATTACCAAATCTACTGACACATAAAAGAACTAATCATATTTTCCTGACTTAGGCAATTTCTTTTTAAAAGGTAAATGAAATTCAGTCAGTTTTATGTTTATTAAATTCAAATGTATTTCCCTCTGAAATTAAAAAAAAAAAATGATCAATTAAAACTGTGCTCCCACAAGAGCAAGAGGAAAACAACCCTTCTTTAATGTTTTCCTCTAGATTTGGTATCTGTCCCATTTTGCACAGAGCTCATCTGTTCTAGCCAGGAAGTACATGGAATAGCTTTCTCTGTAGAGCTGGCAGCCTGGATTCACTGGGACTTCAGTCATTTTTGGCCTGGGTATCCCTGGACAATCATGTATCCTTTCTGAGACTGTTTCCTATAAAGTGGATTCATATTAGCTGTCACTAACCTCTTCATATAATTGTTCTCTGGGTCAAGTGAGATATGAAAATATTTCTATAAAAGTAAAATGCTATACCAAGATATATTTTTAAATGATCTTCCTTTATATTTAGTTAGAAACATGTTTGTTCCTGAAGAGCAATATAAGCTGAGTTTCCTAAAAATAAAATGACACCAATTTAAAACCCAACATAAAGATGTAATAAAAAGCAATAGCAGCTATATTATGACCACCAAGGATGACATTTCTTAACCCTGAGAATCCGTTGAGAGGGAGTATTTTTAAGTCGTGGGAAGATGATTTTAAGATAAAACTAAATCAAATATTAAGGCTTTTATTCACAAATTGATTTAGGGTTACAGAGTAAACTTCAGATTGCTTACTTTCACTTCATGAGGTTCAGGATAATTGAATCCCTAGCTGTGGAGTTACCAGTTCTTCCTTAGGTGCTTAAACACTAGGAACTGAGCTTGTGGAGAAATATAATTTCTCTTACGTTTTAACAAATGCTAAGCAGAGAGAAGCAGCAGCTCCTCTCCATCTGCTCTTCCTCTTCCAGATACAAGAACAGATTAGTCCCATTAGATAAAGATCTGGAACTCACTAACTTCCTTTTCGCTCCTCTCCCCCACCCCATGTGCGAGGGTTGCCTCTGTTCCCACTGTCCAAATGTGAGGCTTTGCTAACAGCTCTGCAGAATGGAGATGGCTCCCAGACAGAGGAGATATATTGCCAAGAGAAATGTTCTGATTTTTTTCCCTTGCTGATGCTATCTTGAAATATGTATTACTCTTTATTTTGGGGGGAGGGGAGATGGAATGTTCCTGATGGTTATTTTGAGCCTTTATAGAGTGTGCTTTGGGATCAGTCCTTTGAGTGAAAGGGGACAAAGGACACAAGGGGATACAGGATGGCTAAAGAGATAAATGGATCTTCTAAGAGGTATCTGACTAAAGTATAGACTTTAGGTGTGGCCCGTGGGCTTTCGGGTGGCCCCATGATTTCACCCTCCCTGCTGTCCACACTGTTGTATATTCCCCTCCACCGAGTGTAGGCAAGACCTGTGACGTGCCTCTAACCAATAGAAAATGACAAAGATAATGGGATTTCAGTTCCTGTTCACATCACATTGTATAAGACTCTTAGCAGATTGCAGCTAGAGTTTCTTCTAGTGGCTTTCTAAATTCAGAGACCATGTTGAGAAATCTACGTGGCAGGAAACTGTGGGCTACCTCTAGAACATGGCCTCTAGCAACTAAATGTGTCCTCTAGCACATGAGGGCAGCCTCCAGCTGACAGGCAGCAAAAACAGCTGGGCACTCATATAGCAACAAGGAAATGAAGTCTGACAACAATCTGAATTAGCCTGGAAGCAGATTTTTCCCCATTCAATCTTCCAGATGTGAATACAGCCCAAATGACACCTCGACTGCATCATTCTGAGTCCCTGAACAGAGGACCCAGTTACTAGACCCCCTGACCCACAGAAATATGACAAAATAAACATGCATTGTTTTAGCTTGTAATAATTTGTTATTTGGCAACAGAAAACTAATATACCAGATAACAGGAAGAAGTCAGAAAGATGATGAAATGATTAGATGTCAAGTAATAGAGAAAAGGATGAAGGCAACAGACTAAGTGAAGGACACAGGGGAACGGATAGCATAAGAGTGTTCTGTATTATTTACGAAGAGTAAAGACCTGTATTTGTGAATGTAATGTGAAGCATTGCTGTTCAGCATACCTTTAGAATGCAAAGTCATTTCAACTTATCCTGTATTTTTCAGATTCTGAATCTTTTCTTCCTATTAAACATTTATGTTGCTTGCTTCTTAAGTGCTGTCCCTGTATTGCGTATTTCATTTCACAGCTTTGCTCAGAATCCCAATAGCAACTGGTCTACTCCCACTTTCTTTCCTTACCTAGTTGAACTGCAAAAACTCTACTTTTCCTAATAGCATAAACAGTGAGCTTTGACATTGTAAAAGTCTCTTTTATTAAGTCTAAGAGTACAATGAAGTCGTTAAATCTTTTTTTGATTAGAAAAAGCTAGATGTACTTTCTGGTAACCAATCACTCTATCTTACTGTATTTGCCTCATCGATTCACCATCTGCTTCCAAATTTCATCCAACAACTTGTTTTTTCTTCTTTGATCACAACTCTTATTTTCTCACTTTTATTTAAATTCACATGAACCTTATGAAAGTTAACATGTTCAGTGTTCTCAACACTGCACATACGATCAGAGTCTCTTGGCCAGTCACTACCAATTAATCTTGGCCATGAGTTAAACAGCACAGGGAACACGGTATCTGGACAACTTGGTGTTGATGGCACTCGGTAAGGGGGTGAGGGGAAACGGGGTTGTACGTAATTGCATTCACAGTTACAAATAGCATCTCTTAGGCTTTGGCAAGATGCTGGCATATACTTTGACTATCTGCCACCCTTATCATAGGCAGAATGTGGGTTTTCCTTACTGCTATCCTTCCCCCTGATGTCTTGGCCAAAGGAGCCTATCTCCCCAGAGTTCCCCATGTCGAATTGTGAGTATACTCACATCCCCTGCTTCAGTGAATCTATTTGTCGTCCACATTTGGCAAACTTGTAAATTCAGATATGCTCTGCAATCTATTAGTAGGCCTTTGCAGGTTTCACAAAGCTTAGCAGGTGCAACACATAAGGATTCAATGATGCAAGAATGATGGTAGATACGAAGTGCTATTGTTACAGTGCTACATTTCTAGATGGCAGTTCACAGCATGGACCTATAAAAGCACCTAAAGGTAGATTTTGTGTAACTCCAAGCCAGTTCATAGCAGCAAAGAATTGAAAGAATATGATAACTGTGTTCAGAAGTCCACTTTATAAATTCTTTAGTTAAAAAAAATCCACATTTGTTCCATAGACACAAAATCATGATGCTCAGCTGTTCAGAGAAACCAGAAAGAATCCAGCCTCGGGGGGTCATCTGGAAGTGAGAGAGCCCTACTGCCATCAGTGTGGATTTCCAGGCTGCCTTGGGCTGTGTCTGCTGCTGCAAAGTCTTTTAAAGATACTCATTACAAAGAAACAAGCAACCAAAAAAAACTGATTTGACCATTATCAGGTCAATTTAGACAATATGCTTCATGAGCGTTCATAATCAAGACTAAACACACTCTTAATCCTCAAAACTATCTTCATAATACATGGTCTTACAATGACTATTTCAATCAAAGATTCAAGACATTGCCATCTAGACACTGGTTAACAAAGTAGCAAGGAAGGGACGGAGGCAAGTAAATAAATAGCAAATTTTGCAAGCATCTAATACTGAAAATATGTTTATATTCAAGTTATTAAGTTCATAGCCAATTCCAGTTTTAAGGTACTTTACCAATGAAGACACTGTGATATATGCAGGTATTTCAGGGGTTTTTTTTTTTCTCACTGTTCAATTAAGAATCTTAAAGTGCAGCCTGGGAAAATGGAAGATGTTTTATTATACATAAATTCATTTTTAATGGTACAGAAATATTATTGTTGGCTAATATTTTATTATCACATTCTGAAAGTTATGACTATCAAACTATTTTTAAAATGATATTGTTTGATTAATTAGTTAATGATTATTTAGTTTTGTCTTCTGGGTTAGTAATATACAAACATAAAGCTTTAAAATTTTGGTCCAGATTAAGTGCCTACCCAAATCAACTACTGCTGAAGTATCTGTGGAATTACCAGTTGCTGTTTTAGAAGATTCAATTTACCTAAATAAGAGACTATCTTAAAATAGTCACTAATATGAAACATTAGGATAGGATGAATAATTCCAGTGAGGAAGGAATAAAAGAGCCCAAGTGGTAATAAACTTCCCTAAAAGCAAAACCTTAATTATAGTAAAGCAATATTTCTTGCCTTTATAAAAGGCATGCTTCCCTTTGTTGAACATAAAGATTTCACAACCTTGTTAATATTATTTGAAATTTTTTTTTAAATCCATGAATAAAACAAAATCAAAGTAATGTGACAAATGGTGTTTTATTATAAACCACACATATTCTCCTCCATTTCCCTTTAAATTAAGAAACCCTAGAGGTGCACTACTTTCTCCTATCTGCATCCTTACCCTTCCATTCTGTAAATGATATCCTTTAATCATATTAAAGGGAAGAGTGGAGAGAATCTTCAGATCATTTCTATTGAATCCCCTCATCCACCTGCCATAGACCTTCTTAAATTCTAAACCAGTGGTATTCAAGCATGCTGAATTTTAAAGTAATCCCAATAGGAAACAAATTTCTTTGAAAAACAAAATGAGGAATGATTTACTTGCATATAATTTAGGTTACACCTTATTTTTGCAAACATAATCTTCCATGGAACCTGAGTCTGCAACTGGACTATTCAGAGTGAGTGAGGAGGGGAGCAAGGCCTCCCTAAACTCACTTTTGAGTCCTTCCTTTGCCCTCTAGCACCCACTTTGCACCCTCTAAGGCAGTCTGGAGTTCTGAGGTATATAACTAGAAAACTACCAATTTAAAATAGTTCTGACATCTTCTGTTATTGCTCATATTGTACCCTTCCTCTTCTGATTCAATTCTTGGCCACTCTACTCCCTAAGGCTCTCCAGAACTATGTGCAGTTCCCTCAAGGGGAATGTGGTAACACTGTTTCATAACATGGTTACTTTAAATTAGGACATAACTGGAAACCTTGCAAATTATATATCTCCATCATTTTTGTATTTAAGCATTTTGTGCTTCCTTTATGGTGCAAATAGTCTTAGATCATCCCACAGAGCTAGGGGTATGAAACAATTTATAAGATACTTTCAGATAATCAGATTCTTTTTCAATAACTATATACCTGCTATACTTATATCATCAGCAGACTATGTTAAATAGAAGAGATTTTGATTATCAAGTTACTTTTTGGAAGAGTATTTGAAACTGAACTTACAGAAATCCACTGGGGACAATTTCACAACACTTCCCCCCCCGCCCCCATTTCATTTATTCTACCATTTCAGGCTATCCTGCAAAGGTTTTTATTTAGCAAAAAAACAGTTTGTTTTAAAAGTTTCATTTTTTTCCTCTATACTCAAACAAATGTTAAAAGCACCCATTTAATAACTTTTTTTCCTATACTGGCTGACAGAAAGAAAGATCCGAATAAAGTCTTAAATTTGGAGTTTGGTAATTGTTATAGATTCTCTTTTTGGCTGGCATTTTATGAGAAAAAACACTGTTTACCAACACCACATTGCTTAGTTCTTTCCAAATCACTTCTTGGCTGGAGAGAAAACCTGGATCTACTGGATGTATTTCCACCTAAATAATGTGCAGAGAAAAACATTTCTCATTTTGTTTTTCAAGGAAACTTGTTTCTCATTGGAATTACTTAAAATTTGGCCAAATTAGAAAATACAGTTATGTGTAAAAGTCTTTCCACAATTTCTAACCCCTTCCTTCCTTCCTTCCTTCCTTCCTTCCTTCCTTCCTTCCTTCCTTCCTTCCTTCCTTCCTTTCTTCCTTCCTTCCTTCCTCCCTCCCTCCCTCCCTCCCTCCCTCCCTTTATATCTTATTTATCTGGACTGTTGGTAAGCGAAAAATACTGTCTCTTCCATTGCAGGAACAACTGGGATTAAACATACACTCACACACACAGTTTGGGTTGTCTTTTCCCTTTCTTTATAGTGGTAATTTTACTTACAATACCTGTTTATTGATAAAAGACATAATGTGAAAATAAGCACTTAAGAATCCAGTGACACTTTTAAATGCATTTTAATTTAATTCCTAACCGCAATACTTATACACATTTTTTAAAATCCTGGCGACAACACTTAATATGTTAGGAATCCAAAGTACCCTAGCAAACCCTCCAGGCCTCCTCTCTCCTCTCCTGCTCCCTAATAACAGGTTTACAGGACTCTGGCTGGGAGTCACTACATTAATATATAGGGGAGAAGGGTGAGGAGCTAAGGGAAGGCATTTATTCTACAGATGTCATTTTCTACAGTGTCCCTGCACCAGTATCTGGCATATAACTGATGAACAATTTGCCAAGTTATTTCTACAGCAGTCTAAAGAGTAGAATTATCTGGCAATAATAATTAAAACTGCTGAGCTGTTACATGCTAAAAATAAATGTCAAATCTAGGAAGTTGAAATTTTAATCCATTTTCATATACTCTTAACATTTTTAATAAAATCCAAACTCTGTAACGCATCACGTAGTCACTTTAGGGATTAAAAATATCATAATCTTGCCTGATGAGTCATTTTAATGGTCAGTGAAATTTGTATGCTATCTGTGATCTTACTTAGTGGATATGTTTCAATTTCTGCTTTATTACATTCCATTACCATGTTTTATTCATTTGCCTATTCCTCTCCTGCTCAAAATTTCCAGCTGAGAACAGAAAATGCCTTAACTTTTATGAAGGCTCATTCTCCCTCCTACCCAGTAAGCAAGGCTGTGAGTCTGATTATGTTCTTGACAGATGTATTTTTATCCATAATGAGCTAAGACAATGTGTACCTTAAATTTACCTTGGCTTCTGTAATTGATCAATTAGGAAGCATAAAGTATAGCTACTATGTTCATATTTTCCCCTGACCTGTTTATGAGTAATCTTAAGCTTCTCTCATTTCAGTAGTAAAATTTAATGATCCCGGGTAAACCTAAAGATATTTTGAGATGAATAATCTAGATGAAAAGAGGGCAAGGTAGCTCTGATTGACTTTAGCTGTTCCTACAAGCATGCCAGCCAACATATTATGTAAGTGCCATCGGACAAGTGTAAACCTTTCTAATAATATTGGACACAGACTGATTAAGTAGTAAAATCTCACATTACGTTATTGAACAAGAATGTTCATGATGACTATATTTCTGGATAACTATAGCTGTGCCTTCTACTTTGGTATTCAAGCAGAATCTACTCTGACTGAAAGGAATGCAAGTACCCCTTCTCTCACCCCGACATGTGGAAGGATATAGAACAGGAGAGAGAACATGGCTTCCAGAGCAGCACAAAACTCTGATGGTGCCAGAAAATGCACTCACCATAGAAAATGTGAGTATTCTCCAACTGAGAGCCAGCACTGCAGGTGATGAAGGAACAAAAGCAGACATAGCAGCAGTAACGGCAAGGACCAGTATCAGTGTGGGACACACTGTAGCAGATCCAGAGTGTTCTGGGCATACTGTGGGTCAGGAAGACTGAAACGGAAGTAGGCTTGTTCAGGCTTCAGAGACGCTATTAGGTCTCTAACCGACTCGTGACCTTGCCTGGACTGCGTGCCTGCCAGTGAGCCTGCCGCCAGCGAGTACGGCGGCACCGAAGAAAAAGAAGGGAGTGGATCGTGGAATTTCCTGAGCCTCGGGGACCTGGCCAGTTCCCGGGGGTCTAGAAACTCTTATGATACACGAAATGAGATAAACAGCATTGTTGAAGAAACCTAGAGCTGCATATTTGCACGCAAACTGACGATATCAGTTTGCTGCCTGGTATTAATAAGCGAGACTCCCCTAAACTGCAACTTGAAGTCTCACTCGCAGAGTGGACGCACTGCCTGGGACCTTTCCCGACTGGGACTCCAGATTGCTGTTTTCGGGACTTCCCAGCGCTGTCTGAGTCTGGATGTAGGTGTCGGCCCAATTTGGTGATGTACATGCTTTTACTTTTCTTCCCCTTTTCATTTCTGTTTCTCTCTTTTGAATGATTTTCTATTGAAGTTAAGTTGAAATTGTCTATTTGTGTGACGAGTCGTGTCTTTTTGCTAACGAATCCTTCGAACCCAAAACGAAAGTAAAACCTTCGGCAAAACGCTGTGATGTACGATGATGTTGCTGGTCCATTAGAGGGAGGTAACATCACAATAAACAGGCAGTAACAACACAAGGTCATGAGTGCTGTGATATGTGGGAATACTCCACATGTTATAATAAAAGCATCTTTCTAACCTAAAAGGTCAGGCAAGTCTTCCCAGAATGAGTGATATCTGAAGTGAGTTCTAGAACCTTCCTAGTCAGAGTGTCACCTACCAGACTGTTGCCATCATCCGGAAGCAATTTTTAGAAATACAGAATCTTGTGCCCAGTCTGGACCCATTGAAACAAATCTGTATTTTAACCAGACCTCCAGGTGATTTGTATGTATGGGAAAGCTTGAGAAGCACTGTTCTGGAAGACAGCTTGTAAGCAGCCAAGTGAACAGGCAGGAAGACAGCCTTCCAGGCAGAGGAAACAACATGGGCAGAGGGCTGGAGGGAGGACGGATCTGTCCTGTACCGGGAACTGCAGGCACATACTGGTTAGTATGGGCAGAAGGCAGAGTTTAATGTCCCATTAAATGTCACTGGAAATGAGGCATGAGAAATGTGCAGAGGTTGGATACTGATAGGCAGATAATGCTATATAAAGGAGTTGGGCCTTCTACAAGATAATGATGAAGAGCATTGGTTTTGTATTTTAGTATGATCCCCTCAGCTGTTATATGGAGAAATTTTTGGCAGAGAGCAAGTATTGAAGCAGGAAGACCACTTAGAAGCCTACTGTAGCAGTTAAAGGGAAAAAGGATGATTACTTAAACTAGACAGTGGCAATGAGGGTGGGGAAAAGTACACACATATATGGGATAGTAATATGAAAAATGTGAACAGATTTAGTGACTAAGTGAATACAGAGAACCAAGGGGGTGTAGGTATGAGAGAAGGAGAAATCTCAGATACTCTTAAATTTCTGGCTTGGGCATTTGGGTAGTTGGTGGACCCAATCCCTGAAAATAAGGATTGAATTTGGATAGAAAAGGTAAGCAACTGGTCGAGCATGTTGAATTTAAAATATCTGAGGACATACAAGTGATATTATCTAGTGGTATTTGGATATGTGGGTCTACAGCTAGAAATTTGGGAGTCATCAAAATAGAGTTGTTTACAAAGGATTAAGAGTGGATTACGTTACCCCAGGGGAAGCATGTAATTTGAATGGCAGAGAAGGCAGAAGAAGGAGTATTGGGCAACAGAAAGAATATCCCTAAAAACGTACCAGAAAGGATTAGCCAAAAGGTTAGAAGAAAGAGAACATATTATTATTTCCACAACAAGAAGGCACTTCCTACGTCATATGTAAAATCTTGATTGCTGATATGATCTCGCTGAAAGTTTCAAAGTGATGGGGCAGAAGAGTGAGCAGGAGATGAGAGGAACGTGAAAAAATGAAGGTAATGAATAGTTGGTTGACTATTAATGGCAAGGCAGAGAGGGGATATCTTGGAGTCTCACGTTAAAAAGCTGCATCTGGGATTGTTAAATATACATATCTGAACTCGGTGGGCCCCCTCAGGTTGTCTGTTTTTTTTTTGTTTCATTTTAAACTTTTGGCCAAAATAGGAAAAATAAAGACAGCCATTTTCTTGATAAAAATCTGCTTCATGAGGCTTATTTCCATTTGACTTTGTTCATATTATACAAATATCGTAACTGGGAAATTATGGAAGTGATCATCAATAACCTGATGATCATTTGATTTAGGGCCAAGAACAGAAGGAGCCAGTGGGATCTCCTGACATTCTTTCTGAACTTGGAAGACTCAGACTGTAATATGAAGAGTTGGTGTTTTCCCTCCCTGGGCCTTATTAAGCCTTTGTTTTGAATAACAGATATCTTTAACACATCAAAGTCACTATCAACCTGTGATATGATCATCTGTAGAAATAATCTGAGCATGCTAACATTATTGTCAGGTTATTAAGCAAAATTATAGGTAGATGAATATTTCATTTAATGAGGCTAACATTTGAGTTAAGAACTTGTGAGATTAATGACATTGAGAAATGTCAAGAGTAAAAAACACTGTCATGAATAGGCTGCTGCACACACCTCGAAGTGAACCTTTATAAAAACACACGCGCCTTTATAAAGGGGAATTAGATGGCTGGAAACTGGAAGGTCTCTAGGAATTGCTGAAAAGTACAACTGGAATCAGATACCTGAAGTGATGAGAAGGGAGAACTTTTCCACTGACCAGGCAGGATGGTCATCAATGCCACATGCAGTCTTTCTTTTCACCACATTGGCCCTGACCCTGACCCTGACCCTGACCCTGACCCTGGCGCTGGCCCTGGCCCAGATGGCAGCCCACTACCACCAATTCAGGCACAGGGTCAAGTTCTATCCCGTTATTTATTTCACGGACAACAATTCGTTAGGTCAGGCGTAATTATCCCTATTCCAAAAAGGTGGGAACTGAGCATAGTGAGGTTAGGCAGCTCCCGCAAGTCACACAGCAAGCAGGTGGCCTACCTGGGACTCAGTCTGGCAGATGCCAAGACTCATGCTTGTAACAGCGAGGTCCCTGCCTCCCAGGAACTCACTGAGTACTTATTTTCACGTGCATGGTTGGGTTGCGTTTGAAATACAAGTTTCACATCCGAACTTCCCATTTCTTCCTCTTTCTTAATACTAGGGTATGCCTTTCTGAGTAATTTCTATATCAAATTAACCTTTTCCTACAATTACCTCACATGCATTTCTTTTTTTTTTTTAATTGGGGTATAGTTGCTTTTACAATGTTGTGTTAGTTTCTGCTGTACAACAAAGTGAATCAGCTAAATGTATACATATACCCCCTCCCTCTTGGACCTCCCTCCCCCCCACCCCACCCATCTAGGTCATCATAGAGCACCAAACTGAGCTCCCTGCAGAAATCTGGGGACTTTATAACAATCATTCTTTCTACTCATATAATCTCATTCTTTGTAACATGTTGCTTGTACTTTTCACTCATACTGTTCCAGGCTGCTCATTTTCTCCAGCTTTGTCTTCGTTTACTGTACTACGTTGTCCTCTCCTTCAAACGTATTATTAATTCTTCCAGATTACCTTTCCAGGACAGGTTCTATTTCCTTCAAAATTTAAATGTGTGGTTGTAGTTGCTTTTACAAGTGTAAGGTACAGTTTCTTTCATATTCTTGTCTAGTTTCACAGGTATTATTTAATGTTAGTAATGCTATATACTGTTTTGTGCTTCTCAGTTTACAGAGCATAGGCATTCTCTCGAGTAAGTATTCTTTTTCATTTACATATATAATATCCCTCATTGTATTGCTAATTCTATCATGTTCTTCCTGCATTGACTATATCTGGGATCTGCTAGCACTGGGGGTTTTCTAAATGCATGTCTAAGAGGCAATTCACACTTACATTCGATCACATTCTCCCCTACAGGAGAGAATTTCAGCTACACTTGAAGCCTGAGGCAGCCAGGAGTGCTTCTGGGAAACAGACCTAGACTTCAGTCAAAAGTAAATCTACCCCGGTGAGAAGGTGGCACATAAAGAGAGTCTCCAGAACAGGGTAGGGGTCATGTGTGCAATGGGAGTCAGCAACCCCCCCGAAAATGGCTTCATATCGCATCTCAGTGTGGAAGGTTTCATCTATGCCCCAGGAAGAACCCTGGGGCGCTGGCAGAGCCAAGTCTCTTGACTGTAGCCTGCTGTGCTACCAACTGCTTTATGTAACATTGCCTTTGCCTTTAATGATATTTCACATCATCTGTGTCCTTACACTTCTTTAGTCAGCTACATCACTATCCACTACAGACCCACAAAATGCTAAACTTGCTCTTCTCCTAATCTTCCCTATCTTGGTAATCAGCCAAAAACCTAGAAATCATACTTGATCTCTCTTTGCTCTCAAACCCTACCTTCATTCACTCTATCAAGGCTTTAGAAGTCCACCTTCAAAACTTAATCTGAGTCTCTCTACTTCTTATCTCCACTGCTGTCACCCAAGTTCAAAATCCTCTCTCATTTGAATACTGTACTGTTCTCTTAGATGATCCTAACTGGTCTCACTGCTTTTATTCTTGCCCTTCTATAGTCAGTCCTCTTCATAGTTGCCAGTATCATCTTTAAAAACCATACATGGCTCAGATTCCTTCCTCCTGGTTTAGAGTCTCCAGTGACTTCTCATCACACACAAAGCAAAGCGGGTGGCCTTGTGTGGTATGCGCCCTGCCCACCTTTCCAACCTCAACTACACGTGTGTCTGACTTGCTTACACTGCTCTGACCGTGGTGTTCTTCTTCTGTTTTCTCTAGTACACCAGTTTATTCCTGCCTTAGAGCCTTAGCTTTTGCCTTTCTCCCCAAGAACTTACTTTGCAAGCCTTGCTTCCTCACTTCATTCAAGTACCTATTCTAACCTCAAGTCTTTAAAGAGGTGGCCCCTCTGACTATCCTACTAAAATAGCAACCCCACTTCTATGCACGCACACATATACACATGCACCCTTACTCAATTTTACCAATTTTGCCCTGTTTGGGATTTACTTTATGGCATTTTTCACTACCTGGCATTATCATTAATTTAAATTCCTTGTTGATTGATTGGCATCCTCTCCGCTAGAGTGTAAGTTCCATGAGGGTAGGGATTTGGTGCATCTGAGTCTTCCCTTTATTCCCAGTGCTTAGCAGGATGCCCAGCACATGGAATGTACTCCGTAAATGTTGGTTGAATAAACTGTAATTATTCATATCCATCCTTTCAGGAAGAATTGAAAAAGGAAGGCCTGACAGGGAGGATTCCCTTAAGAACCAGCATGATAGATGTGAAGAGGATGTGATCTGAAATTGATCTGAAGAGGATGTGATCTGAAATTAGACAGACTACGACTTGGACTGGCTAGAATAGCAAGTCTGCCCTTAATTAGCTAACTGTGTGATCTTAGGCAAGCTACTTACCTCTCCAAACCTGTGGTTTTTGTTTTTTTTTTTTTCTTTGTTGACTTGTAAATAGTGATGATGAGACTTACTTTGCGTAGTTTTTGTGGAGATCAAAGATAACTTCTACGGAAATCCTAGCATTCTGCCTACCACTGCAATTGGTTAATTCCTACAGGACTGTCACCAGACAGGGTACAGTCCAGGTGTCACGACATTGACCTCATTCTGAGTTCAAGTGACAAATATCAATTCAATAAAACAAACTGTTTGGATTTAAACAAATGTTCATGCTCACATTAGAAATACAGTCCAATGGCATTTGGAATAATGCCTGTTTAATATTGACTGTACCAAGGCTTTTTTTTTTAACTGCATTTTAAAAAATTACACAGATTTTGAGCATAGTGGACCAGCTTCCCACTGAATTGAAAACATTCCATTTGTAACTGTAAACACAGTTTCTCAATTTGCTGTTCTCCATGGTTTAAGGCATATTTTAAAATTATAATTACTCTATCCTAACCTACTGAAAGAGATGATAAAGTAATCAAAGAAATTCCAAATCCTTCCAGATATGATTTAATTTTTTTCCCAACTGAAGAAGCCAAGCTCATTACTCTACAAATAGCTTTCATTTTCCATGACTCTAACTGAATATATAAAATCTATTAGGTACATTTCCATTTATATGAAGATTTTTACTGTGTTCAGATAAAATGCGCACTTCCAATCTTACTAGAGTTTCCTCCTAATTAAAGAACATATGGCTGGCAGATTTAAAGAATTTAAAAAGTTTTAAATTGCTTTACAAATATAATTTTTAAATGATAAGAAAACCTTTTCAGGGAAGGATTTTTAACCTATTACGCTTACTTTATTTCTAAGAACAGAAGCTTAAAAAGTACATCTTCCATTTTAACGTAGTCTCATATACCAGTATAATATACATTAAGGGAACTTCAAAATTAAATTTCAAACCTTTAATCTAAAAACAATAAGGGGTATTGTTCATTACAAAAAGGAACCATTCTATGATGAAATCGCAGTTGAAGTGCTAAGCATGGTTTGTGATTTACAGCAGGGCTGATTAAGAGCTGGAATGGCTGATAGTTTAGTTTTTTTTAAAGAATTCTTTAATCATGAAGACTGAAACGATCTGATATTTATCAAAAGGCTTCAGGAATATTATGCTGCCAAGCACAGAGATTCTTCTTTGTGGGTAGTGATTGTTAATATATTAAATGAAGAAATGTTGAAGTATATCAGATAAACACATGATTCACTTATTCATTCTTTCTTTCATTCATTTAACACATATTTACTGAATGCTGACCACATGGTAAGCATTGGGATTCAGCAATGAAGAAAGAAGAATGTGGTGTATAGAAGGAGAAGTTTAAAGTACATGCTCAACCCAAGTCAAATGATGCAAAATACACAAATATATCTTCTGGAACAAAATATTTTGTAAATCTAATCTGTTTTCTGGGGCATAACTCTTAAGTGGAATTAACAAAATGCTGAAGTACGAATCAATTTGGTTGAAAAGTTAGCCAATCCAATGATGTTACATCATACAGATTGAATTGTAATAAACTGAAAGCTATTTTGTTCTTTCTCTGTTTTTAATGAGACATGATGCACCTTAAAATCAGCCACATCTACAGATATTGTTTTTGACTTTCTAAGCTTCAAAATCTGGAACCCTAATAATTGGACAGCTCTATATCTACTCTGTAAGATAATATTTCATTTGGTTAAAAAAAATCTTGACTCCATTATGCTTAACAGGATTTTCAATGTGCTACTTTCACTATTCTTCCGAGAGCACGTAACTGTCATTATCAGTTGTCTAGAACAGTTAAGTCACTTTAGAAAAGTCTTTGATCACATTTGTGACTAAAAATTAGACTCTCTAATGAAGTATAATGTGAAATGAAAAGCTGCTTTAACAAGAATCAAAGAGAAAAAAAAAAGGAAAGGAAAGAAAAACTAGCTAACTACCCAACTAACCAAGGAAACTACTTTTCTCTGTCTATGGGTCAGCTGGCTGTGGGTTTGGCTAACTGAAGAACAGCTAAGGAGCTCTGGATAACCAAATAATACCAGAAATTGTTGTGTCCTGCATCTTGGCTACAATAAGATTTGCAGTTAAAAACAGAAGGAGGCAGGGCAGAGTGCATAGTGACCTCTGTACCATAGAGCAGTTTTGTAGACCTGCTACTTCTGATGATTACAAAATGTGCTGTTCTTCTTTTACAGATGAATGACCTAGGTCACTTCGATGAGCTGAAGAGTGATTTTAGTATGTGGTACACTTGGGACCCAACAGGGTAGAGCTAGTGACTGCTTCATAAGCATGGCTTTCTGAGAAGTAGAAAACACTCTTTGTGAGTGAAGCACTTCTGAAGGGAAAAAAATCTAAGTTGAAGAGAAAAGCAGGTACATCCCAATAATACAATGGCATGTTAGAGCTGGATAAATGGTACAACTCATCTACTACAAAGGGGAAGTGAATAAGACTACTCCCTGACAGGTGGCATAGCTCAGACTGAAATGCTAGACTCCGGTTCTTAGGCCAATATTTTAGCACAGACCCATACCTTCATTCTAGAATTTACTCCTAAGTTTCTTTTCTAGGTATAGGTCACCCATTTTTTCCCCAAAGGTTGCAAATAAGAACTTGAAATCAATTAAATAAAAGTATTTGATTCCTAAAATGAAAATTAAAAAAAAAAAAAGATTATTTGTATACCAAAAATGCATGTTTTCCTAACAAAACTCTCAGTATGGTATGAAGAAAATCCCTTGGCTTAGATGAAGCAAATAATAATGTATATCATCAATTTATAGTGAGAAATATCACAAGAGTACATGCATAGGAACATGGCTGGCTGGTGTTGAAATAGGGTGAGGAAAATAAGGTTTTCATCAGCACAAAAAACTCATGGAACTTCTATTAAAAAAATGAACCAGGCTGAGAAGCTTTAAGAAATGAAAAGATTCATATGAATAGCAGAAGTTCTCTTAAGAAGCAAATGTTAAAATTGTGGCACAGCCTTGAGAGTTTTCATTTAGAAGTACAGCTTTTCTAGAGAACTACTTTTCTTCTATACCTTTGTCATTTGTTAAATCTGTTTATTACCGTGTGTGTTACAGTTCATACAGCAAATTTGCTCTAAACGGCGTGTGATGAGATTTGTAGCCAAAGGAGAATGTTTAAGCCAAAGTTGAGCATAAGTCTAGTTTATCTTCATGCACACCAAAACCATGGTTAGCTCTAATAAAGCTTATCTCATTTATTTCCCTTCTTCCTCTAAAGCCTTTTCTGATCCCAGTGTTGTGAAATGTGTGGAAATTAATGTTCTGAATTTATATTCCATATTGTATTTCATATTTGACAGGTGCTGTAATTCATCTAGTTCAACAGATATTAATCGAGTGTAAACGCTTTGTGTTAAGAATATATGAGATAACAGATGATTTAAAAGTCCTAAGATTATTAGAGCTGAAAAGGTTTCAGATTATTTGTCCAACCTTCTTATTTAAAAAAATAAAGAAACTGAGAAACTGCCGAAGATTTCTGTACTTGTTGGTAGGGCTGAGACTAAAATGGAGGCCCCTTGAATTCTGATCTACTTTGCTTTATACTACACCTCAGCAGGCCAGAATCCCTGAACTTCTGAAGCTTATTATTTTGCAAGGATAATAAATAAACATTTTTATAGTTGGCTTAAGGAAAGGTAGAAATACAGGATGCTATAGAGGCTCAAAATATTATGTTGGAAACAAAGAAAACTTCAAACAAACAAGAGCATTGTGGAATTTATTACAGTAAAGGTGTGATACCTGTAGTCTCTGCTGTCTGGACACATGTAATCCATCTGCAGTAAAGTTATTTCCTCCACTTGGATTGCTATACTTCTTGCTGAAGGCTACCCAACTGCTGCTATAGAAACAAAGTGTGAGTCAAGATGGGTGGTGGTCATAGAGAGAACTAACAACAGGAATCTTGAAACTAACCTAAACTCTTCTCTTACATAAAAAGCCAAATTTAATCCTCTCAAGGATCCTCTGAAGGAGCTAGCAGATATCTTCTTTAAAAAATTATAAATAAAGAGATGAGGAAACATTACCTAAATGAAATTAATCTGGCTATCTGGAGTTAAAGTTTTTGTGGAAGAATGTGAATTCATACCCAGACCTTACTGTTCAAAAGTATATGCCCTTCTTCACAGCACTAGAACAAAAAATTTCACAATTTGTATGGAAACACAAAAGGCCCCGAATAGCCAAAGCAATCTTCAGAAAGAAAAACGGAGCTGGAGGAATCAGGCTCCCTGACTTCAGACTACACTACAAAGCTACAGTAATCAAGACAGTATGGTACTGGCACAAAAACAGAAATATAGATCAAGGGAACAGGATAGAAAGCCCAGAGATAAACCCACGCAATATGGTCACCTTATCTTTGATAAAGGGGGCAAGAGTATAGAATGGAGAAAAGACAGCCTCTTCAATAAGTGGTGCTGGGAAAACTCGACAGCTACATGTAAAAGAATGGAATTAAAACACTTCCTAACACCATACACAAAAATAAACTCAAAATGGATTAAAGACCCAAATGTAAGGCCAGACACTATAAAGCTCTTAGAGGGAAACATAGGAAGAACACTCTATGACATAAGTCACAGCAAGATCCTTTTTGACCCACCTCCTAGAGAAATGGAAATAAAAACAAAAACAAATGGGACCTAATGAAACTTAAAAGCTTTTGCACAGCAAAGGAAAACATAAACAAGACGAAAAGACAACCCTCAGAACGGGAGAAAATATTTGCAAACGAAGCAACAGACAAAGGATTAATCTCCAAAATATACAAGCAGCTCATGCAGCTCAATATCAAAAACAAACAAACAACCCAACCCAAAAATGGGCAGAAGACCTAAATCGACATTTCTCCAAAGAAGATATACAGATTGCCAGCAAACACATGAAAGGATCCTCAACACCACTAATCATTAGAGAAATGCAAATCAAAACTACAATGTGGTATCACCTCACACTGGTCAGAATGGCCATGGTCAAAAAATCTACAAACAATAAATGCTGGAGAGGGTGTGGAGAAAAGGGAACCCTCTTGCACTGTTGTTGGGAATGTAAATGGATACAGCCACTATGCAGGAGAGTATGGAGGCTCCTTAAAAAACTAAAAATTGAACTACCATATGACCCAGCAATCCCACTACTGGGCATATATCTGAAAAAGACAAAAACTCTAATTTGAAAAGCTACATGAACCCCAATGTTCATAGTGGCACTATTTACAATAGCCAAGACATGGAAGCAACCTAAATGTCCATTGACAGATGAATGGATAGAGAAGATGTGGTGTATATAGAGAATGAAATATTATTCAGCCATAAAAAAGAATGAAATAATGCCATTTGCAGCAACATGATATGAGACTCTTACATCTGATATTTTTCTAAAACCTTTGCCTCAGTGCAGCATCTGCTTTATTAGGCAACCATACTAATCCTTGTTGAGATTCATGAAGCAATGATGGCTAAGAAAACTTCCTGATATTTTTAACCCCTATTTCCCCAAGCTGACTAATTCCCTTAATGACAAGAGGGATGTCTGGTTCTTCTAAACTCTCTGAGTTTAACAAACTTGGTAGGCAAGAGGGGCATGAATGAAATGCTCAGTGAATCTCTCTACTGCTGTCCTGACTCTCACATTTGTCCTTACACTCAACCTTGTTCTATTCCCAAGAATCATAAGGTACCATCAGTACCTGGCTTCTCTCACTCACTCCTTATGATGTCCTCTACCTTCAGCTGGAGTAACTGGGGAAGCTCATAAGTTTCCCCATTCAAAGAACTGTTCAGGTCTTCTGAGGCAAGCCTTTCTCCAGTGGTGTTAGAAAGTTATTAATTTTGGAATTACAAAATTTCAAATCTCCAAAAGGTAAAGGGAAACTCTGCCCCTGGGGCTGGTTATAATGTATATCGCAAAGACTCTCATTCCTCTCTTAAAATGCAGAAGAGGGATATAACACAGGGAGTCTAACACACCTTTCTTGGGTTTTTAAATAATTACAAGTGAAGGGTTGGATATGCAAGACCTATTTTCATCTGATTTGCTAGCAACATAAATTTGAAAAAGAAGCCCAAAGTAGGCTAATCATGCTGGTTCTAGCTGAATCTTTGGTTCTGTTTCTGAGTCCTTGGAACTTGTGTTCTAATTTAGTCTAGCTTTCTGGTAAGACCTTCTTGGGGGGTCCTGGGGCTACTCCACTTTTGCCAATGGGCTGGCAAAAGTGCTTTGCAACCAAAGGGCTCCTTGGCTAAATCAGCGTGGGGAACACTGCAATTAATGGCCCTTCCCCGATATTCATGCATATTAGTGTATTAAACTGTAGATTTAACTTTGTGTAGAAAAAAAAAGGCTTTCCTTTTATAATCTCATGTATTTCCTTCAGTATTAGCTTTCTAAACATAATGCTTTGTAAAATGCTGTTATGGTACAATATACAATATACCTTTTACATATACGGAGAGGTACTTCTTAGATGCTTACAACAGATTTCACCCTCATCTGAGCCTTATACTCAGCTATTAATTCCTTTAATAATTTAGGATACTTGAATGGATCGGGAATGACTCAAATTTATATTCACCCAAAGGAAATATGGATTAAGAAGATTGCTTTCTCATGGGCCATTTCTCCAGAGATAGTTTGCTGAATTAAGGAATAAAATGTCAGGTCAAACTCATTTCTTATTACAATCTAGCAATCTAAATGGCAGCCATTGAGATAAGTCCAGAGGGGGTTACATTTACAAGGGAACGGGTTTATTGACTATTTAAAATCAATCCTTCTTTGCATCTCTTCGACTTTTAGAGGAATAATTTTTACAGGGTTAAAGTGGTCATTCTCTTTTAAAGAAATCTTGACCCTCGATATGGTTAACTTTGCAATGGGATGTAACAAGTTGGTTACACACACATACACAGACACACGCACACACAAACACATACCCCATGTAATGAGATCTGTCCCAGTGATTCATCTATCTATATAACTAGCTGCTTCTCTCAACAAGAACGGTAGTATTTGATGGGAAAGGTCTAAATATATACATAACTCATCTTCCCCTGTAGAACGATTGTATTAGAGAAATATCTTTCTAATTCTTTTACATTTCTTTACTAAAAGACTACATAAGTATACCAGTAAACAGTCATGGTATACATGCTAACAGTTTCTACTTTTAGGTAGAATAAGGAAAAAAAATTACTTGTATTTTTAAAAAGAGTTAAAAGTAAATCAAGGAGAAAAAAATGTTGTTATGGGATTATATGAAATCATGTGTATGAAACTTCTGAAAATTGTAAAGCACTATGGAGTTTAAAGACTCATTCAATAAAAATACATGGAAATATTTTAAAAAGGAGAAAAATGTCCAATGCAAAAGAAGTGCATTAAAACTAAAGATCAATAATAATAAATTTGGAAGAGAAAATGAGTGGATTTTAAAAATGAGCTAAAGAAATGACTGACAAATTCATTCTTTATATTCTAAGACTTAGTAAATTGTGGAAATTATTTATGCTCTTTATATCATACAGTAATGTATGGAGTGGAACATTAAGTACCTTTTGAAAATATTTAAGTTTATTTTAGTCCTATATGAGTTCAAGAACAAATAGATATTGGATAGCACAAATTTAGTCCAAGTACTAGTAACGTATCATAAAATCTTGTCCTTTGGAATAAGATAGCTATTAAGCAATATTTTGATGTGAATGTTTCTAACGATTTAACAATTTCAAGATTGCACAAAAAGTTTAAGTATAAGCTATTTGCCTGAATACTGCCTCACACATCCTGTAATAACATGTTAAATGTAAATGCAAAAAATGTATTTGACTATTTAGATTGTATTCAAATTTGAAGCTGAAGAGATGTGTTCTTTATAAGAAACAGTTGGGTGTCAAGGTTCCTATTAACCTGTCTCATTAGGCCTTTCTTCTTTATTGTATACTGTGGACCCAATTACTAGCTAACATAGGGCAAAATGACAAATCATCCCATTATCAACCAAAAAAGACAAAACCTGAAAAATTATTTCAATATTTAAATCACTTGCAAGATTACAGTTCAAATGACACAATAGCATTGCTCAATTTAAACTTACATCTTTCTGTAAAGCTGAAAAACAGATTAAATTTGAATAATTAATTTTAATGTTTTCATTTATATGAGGTGCATTAAAATTTTACTTGCTCTGAGCTGTCGATGATGGCCTATAACCCAGTTTCCAGGATTTAGAGATTATTTCCACACAGATTAGCCTTGGTGTTTATACCAGGCAAACCTTCTAAGAGGCAATGCAAAATCTGTAACTGTACTTCACTCCTAATTGGCCTGACTCAGGCATGCTATAACTAAGACTCTTCACGGTATACGATTCTCAAAGGTATTGTAGCTATTTTCTGGGAAATATCCTCTGTTAATTAATTTTCAATCACTTTTAAAGTACAATATAGTCCTTTAACATTATTCTTAACAGTCTACTTTAAATCAAACATTATTTCGTATAGCCAAGAAAAATGTTTTAATAAACTCTCCTTAGCATCAGTGTTTCATTTGCTTTTTCCTTCTGTCCTGTAATACCTCAAATTTTCAATCACTATTCATTCATTTAATGTCTATGTGCTAAGCACCCACCATACATAATGCCCTGAGCCAGGCACTTTTCAGAGTATAGATGTTTAAGTTCAGAACCTGGTCACTTTGTAGTTTATCACTTAGGCAGCGTGGCAAAACCTGGAGTAGGAAGAAAGAGACTGAACAGGGAGTCATAATCTATGGGTTTTGATCATGAACCTGCTACCTTCTAGCTGTGTGATGCTTTGAGCTCTAAGTAGCTGAAAAACTTAATCCATCATGGCTTAACTATATCGTGAAATTTATTATTTCACATAACATGAAGTCTTAAAATCGGGTTGCTCCAGGATTGGTTAATTGAGGGGCTCATTAGCCTCCCCAAAGACACAAGTTCTTCCTACTTTTGTCACCCTACCATCTTGAGAATATTGATTTTATCCCTTCAACTGGCTTCCTTCAATATCCCAAGATGGCTGCCACAACTACATATCATATTACACTCCAACACAACATTCAACATTCAGTATTCAGCAAAACCATGTTTATTAAGGAAAAGGAGTTGTCCCTTCCTTTGTAACTATATGCAAAAGACTGGGCTTTTGCCACCATGAGTTTACTATGTGTCCTTTGTACCCTTTGCTGCTTCACTCAAACGGAGTTAATATCAAATTTTCTCAAAAAAATTGGGACTGAGCAATGGCTTATTAGTTTGGTCTAGTTGCCTGATGAAGATATAAATTCGATTCCATGAGAAATCCTAGTACCTTTCTACTCAAAGGGAGGTCCCTAGTCCCCTTCTACTCAAAGTGGCATCACCTGAGAGCTGGTTAGAACTGCAGCGTATCCGGCCTCTCTCCAAGATGTACTGACTCAGAATCTGCCTTTTAACAGGATGCGCAGGTGATTCATATGCACACTGAATTTTGCATGGTATCACTCTTGTAGAATATAAGATTCCTATTTTGATCCCACAGATGTTTTGAATCCAAATATTTCATCAGAATTATGCTAACATTGATGCTTTCATAAGAAAGCATTTTCTGCAGTAAATTGCTTTGAGCCAGTTTAATTCTTTAATCAGTTTTCTTTTCAGAGAAAATGTTTCTCTTTTTTATTTTCTTCAAATTATTTTATTGGATCAATTCTTCTTTAAATAAATTTTACAACATTCAATTCACTTATCTTTTATTTTTCATATAAAATTATAGTGTTTAACCTGCTGCCACTGTGTCTTTTTTTGGAGGGGGGGCATTTCTACTAAATCCAATTTTCCTGGCTTAAATTTATCAGTTCTAACTTTTTTTTCAGAAATATTTGATTACTCTATTAATATTTAGACAATACAGATTTTACTATATTTGGTTTTAGCCACAGCTAATTTTATTTTTATTTGATTGTTTCTAACTGTAATTTTCTTTATGAATTAGAAAAAAATCGTCTCCAAATACTTATCTTAAAACCAATTAAACAGCTGCAGCTATCCTGATATGTTGTCTACTAAGGACTTAAATGAATAAAAGGTCTTAATATTTAGGTTCAAAATAACTCATGTGAGAGCATCTTGCTTTAGCTCTGGTATCATTTGAACTCAAGCTAGATTATATTAGTTTATGTTTGTACAATATAAAGACATTATCATATAGAATAGTATGTGTTGGTTACTATATGAGTATCCACAAATAAAGATCCTACTGGATTATAAACTCCTAAAGAGTAAGGTCTATGTCTCTCATGTTTATTCCCCTAGAAGAATCTGTGGTACAAGTGTTCAAAACAATTGTTGAATTAGAAATAATAAATATACCAATCTTCAAACACATGCTATGAGAATTCAGAGAAGGAAAACTTGCTCCTATCTGGGTTATAAGAAGTTTTTATGGAGTAGTTGGTATCCTTCCAAAAGGTAAAGCATAATCCAAACATGGAGATGGAAAATGCCCAGAGATTCTTCTGGGACACTGTCCATTTTGCTTAGGTGTAAAACACTCATGAACTAGCATTAGAATGTAAATTAGGACAGGTGGGAAGACTTTGAAAGAGAGTCTGAACATTCTGATCAGTGAGATAATTAATCTGATAGCCAAGTGCATACTAGATGGAGATAGAGAGTGGAGCAGGATGAGAAGAAAGTAGTAAAAAACTGGAGAAATTAATGCATAGGAGATTGCACAGGTAATATGAGCCTGTACCTAGAAAATAGGAACTGGAGTGGAATAAAAGGGATAGATCCTGAAGATGCTTTGTAGCACTGGTGTCCATTCCCTTTGACCCTCTTCTCTTTTCATGCTGTACATTCTTCTTGAGGAATTTAACCCTCTGTGAAGTTATTTGCTAGGAACTTTCAAATTCTAGTTTGCTTTCCCCTAACTGTAGACAACATTTTAATCACTTTAGTCTACCTGCTGGGCATTTCTACTACCATGTTTTATATGAATTTTGTTGTCCCAAGAATAATCTTCCATGTTCTTTGCCAAATTAAGATTTGCTTTCTCAGAAACTACCTGGTGACATGTAAAAACAATCTTATATACTACTGGTCATGCAGGGCTACTAATTATACCTCTTAATTTGCTCTTCCAGTTTTCTCCCTGCCAATTCCCACTCCTACTGCCTCTACTACACTCAGGGCCTTATTATCTTCCACTTACCTTTACAATTTTTTTTCCTAACTTGTCTTCCTGTCTTATGTCTCTATCCTCCCAGTTCATCCTTCACACAGCTAACAGACTAATCATTCTGATATGCAAATATAACATGTCACTCTTTGACTTAAAATCTGTCAATGGTTCCTAAATCTTGTCTTTGAGAAATGTAGTGAGTTATAATGGAAAGGGCAATATGATTTAAAATCGGACATGTAAATCTGAATCTTAATTCTACTATATATTAGTCATGTGGCCTTGAGCAAGTTATTTATCTGGTCCTCAGTTTCAAAAAACTTTCCTTATAAGACGATTTTGAAAATTAAATGAAATTGTATACATAAAGTGCTTAGCACAGCACATAATGGGCATTGATTAAATACATATGTAAGAAAATTACCATTGAAAAATAGACAATAATAAATTGTAAAATATTCTGGGCAAAACCAAGACTGAATATTTTCTTAGCCTAATATGGCTAAACACCATCAATTACCTAATGAGGAAGCAATGAAGTTAATATTAGGATCAGTGTTAATTGTTTAGGAAAACACAATTCAATTTAACTGTAGAATTACCTATTTTTGGTGAATCTTGGCTTATATCATAATAAAGTCATACATAAAGAAACCCTCTTTGTTATGTTGGTTATTGGTCTCTGAACCAAGTAAACCCAAGTAATATGTCTTGAAAAACTCCTGGTGTCCTATATAAGCACATTAGGTTGGCTCTACTGCTTTTGGATTTGTGTCCAAGTTAAGTACCATTTCTGTCTGGGCATGCCACATGGTAACTGATGGGGAGAGAAGTGGCAAGATGTGGGCACCTTTGGAAGGAAAGAGAATTAGCAGTGATGGAAGTTGAGGAAGTGAATGGGATGAAATTTATCTTTTGGTGGTGGAGGGAAAAGAAATATAGGATTATGCTTTGAGTTACATTTTTCTAGAATTAAGAGATACCTAACCTTCTTTGTAGATAATGAGTAGGAAGAAGTGAGAGAATCAACCTGTCTCTCAGGTTGCATATAACTGAAGAATCAGATGAGGTAGGGGGTGTAATCAGAGGTAATACTTGATAAAGGATCCTTGATTTAAAAAAAAAGGATATTTGATAAAGGTAATCCTTAATAAAGTTAAGTCTTGATAAGAAGGAAGAGTCCTATTCTATTGAAATAGAAAGAAAGGGGTCAAAGATTCTTGTAGTTGAAATAAATTTGTGACTATGAGTGATTTCCAGCCTTGTTTGCACATTAGCATGACTGAGGGAGTTTCAATAAAATGACAGTAATGGGGCACCATTCCGGGATTCTGATCTAATACATCTGGACAGAGGTTGGGCATGGGAATTTTTTTAAGCCCCCAGGTGACTTTAATGTGCAGCCAGGGCTGAGGACTACAGAGTTGCTTTGAGGTAGAGGAGATAAAATGGAAGGGAAATGATATTAGGAGAGATTTTCTTGATCTCAGTAGCTATAAGGAAAGTAGTGTTTTGCAGGATGAGGGACGTGTTTATGGGATGGGGGCAGGGAAATTGTTGAAGGTTGTGAAAAAGCTTGCATTTCTTGTCATACTCCTTCTGCCTACATCTGTATGTGCTAAGTAATACTTAAAGACATCAAGAACACACCCTACAATGAAGAGGAGCTTCATGGAACCATCCATACATCAAATTCCCAAGGTGATGTTTAGTGGAAATGGGGGTGACTGATTTAGAAAGAAGAGATGGCACAAGGAGTGGCTTAGTGGCATATTTTTCTTATCTACATTAGAGGAAAACCCAAGAAAAAAAATTAGAGGAAAACCCAAGAGGAAAATTTACATAAATAAATCCCAAAACAAAACAAGGGCACTGTTAAGAATGTGTATAGATTATACTTGCAGTATGTATTATGAATTTATACTTTTATTCAACAACTTATAATTCTGCCACATAAAACATCTAATATAGGAGAGCCCAATTAGGCAAACCTGATACATGAAAATATACACAAAAAATCAATGGAGAGTTTACTGGAAATTTCATACTTCAAAAAATATTTCCAAAGGTTTCTAATAGTCCTATATGTACATATGTAAGTATGTATATACATGTATGCATACATATAGTTATACATATATATTCACACACAGTCTTTAGATATATATAATATTGTTTATGTATAATTTTAAATGTGCATATATAATATCCATCTGTATTGAAGTTCTAAACACTTCTATATTTATATTTCATGAAAAATAGTAGAAATAAAAGCATAGAAATAAGCTACCTTAATGCTTTCACCAAAAGGGAGTATTCAACTTTCCTCAGGCTAAGGTGATCTTTATCACAGGTATATCTTGGAGAATTGCTTTGGCAGCCTGCAGTTAGTTGGAATAGGAAACAAAATCTTAAAATTTTATGCTGGGGTATACTAACAACATGCAATAACTTCTCTCATCTCTTTCCTGTAAGAAATGTAATATATACCAAAAGTGTGATAATACTGAAAGAACAATAAGAAAACCTTCCCTAGTGCTGGGCTGCATTAATTCAAGTCCGTGTCTAGAAACTCAGAGGCAGGGACACCCTCACAGGTCACTCTGCCCATCTCACTCCACACTGATTAGAACAGTTACGGAACACTGTGATCAGTTCTGAGGACCACATTTTAAAAGAGCTAATATCTTGTATCTTGTAATAATCTATAATGGAAGAGAATGTAAAAAAAGAATATATATATATATATATATATATATACACACACACACACACACACACATATATATATCCGAATCACTTCGCTGTACACCTGAAACCAACACAACATTGTAAATCAACTATATTTCATTAAAAATTTAAAAAACATATAAAAATAAATAAAAGAGCTATTAAATAAAAATAAATTGTATGGAGAGAAAGACAAATGAGTTGGCTAGGATTACCATACTTTATTTACAATGTAAAGGTCAGAAAGTGGCTAGAAACTCAGGGAAGTTTTTTTTTTAAAGGAAGGGCAACTTATTCATTATAAAAATCCAGCAATGGATGGAGTTTCCTGCAACTGGAATTATCTAGGCACAGGCTCAATGCTTATATGTCTATAAAGTCTATGTTCAAAGGATTCTAAACATCAGATCTGACTCATCACATCTGATTTTTGATCTGGATGACCTTAAAGTCTCTTTCTAAATCTACAATGCAATTATTAGGAAAAGAGACACATGCAGGAGACAACCAGTTAATGGTATAAAGGTGTTTGGGTTTTTCTTGTCTAAGTATTTTAAATATCTTATATGTGAAATACTTGATGTTTATATATATATTTGCGTATCTAAATGCAAGTAATATTCTTTAAAAAATTACATTTGTCAGAAAGCTCAAACCATTTGTCTACAATTTTGTTATTTTTTTAACTTCCAACCTTGTAACCTCTACTTCATAAGCATTTAGACATGAGGTTAAATGGCTTTCCCTAAGGAGCAGATGCATCAAGAGCTCTAAAAATATCTACGAAGCAAAGCAATTTTCTAAGATATAGCTGGGATATGATAAATAGCCCAAGAGCATGTATATTGGATTTTTGTTTATTCTTAGGTCGTATTTATATATTCATAATATAGAAGGGCTTAAAGGATATTCAGTTAAACATGTATCTTGAAGCACCTGACAGATTGTTGCGATGTTGTGGATTGCCAGTTTCTGGGATTTGGTTTTATCATGAACGAGGCAGCATTTTCTGTCCTCTCTAGGTTATGTCCAGGGAGGAACGCTAGGGCACCAATTCTGATTTCTAGAGTAGCAGAGTCACAGGCAACTTAACAAGTAGGGCGCAGCCGGGGCCCATGAGCTGTGGCAGCCTGCACTTCCGGACCGTGCCTTCCTTGAGTTTCTCACACAACCCCAACCATCGTTCTACTTCTCCCAGACCTCATCACTTCAAAAAATCCTGCCACAGACTGACTAGTTTCAGTAATTGTATTCGTTTGGTAGGGCTGTCATAACCAAGTACCACAGACTAGTGGCATAAACAACAGAAATTTATTTTCTTACAGTCCTGGAGGCCAGAAGTCTGAGACCAAGGTGTCAGCGGATCGCTGACTTTTCCCTGTGTCTTTACATGGTTTTTCCTCTGTGTATGTCTGTGTCCTAATTTCCTCTTCTTATAAAGACACCAGTTATATTTGATTAGGGCTTTCACATATGACCTCATTTCACTTTAATTACCTTTTTAGAGTCCCCGTCTCCAAATAGAGTCACATTCTAAGGTACTAGAGGTTAGGACTTCAACATACCAATTTGATGGTGGGGTAGACACAATTCAGTACATAACAATTTTCAAAAGTAGTAATACACTAAGCTGATTTTTTATATGAAATACTTGTTTGACACCCTTTTTATTCAAGCTTTGATCAGATGTTTTTGCCTTATGGAATCTTGGTAAATTAAAGAAGATAACTGCACTTTCAGGCAAAAGTCTGGATACTATTTTGAAGTTGTGACTTAGTTGATAATTCTACCTGTTCATTACTTATTACCAGAGAAGCTCTAACTAAAGATGACACAAAACCTTTTTAATAACTTAAAATATTACAGAGGAATTTCAGATTTGCCGGACTTATTAGCACAAAACTTCTTTAAAGTTTGTTAACATGCCCCATGAACCATAAGAGAGAGAAGTGCAAAGTGGTATTTGAAAAGTGTACTTCTTCTTTACATATGGAGAAATCAGTGTTTCCTTTTTCCTATGAAAGAACTTCTCAGAAAAGAATTCATGCAAGATTGCTAAGTGCCTTTCTTATTTAATTAAAAATAAAGTTTTATCTGAAGTGGATTAAACATAACTACTGTTTAATTAAACCAAAAACCTTTAAGAGGATCATTCCAATAAGATCAATTAGCATTCTGTTCCAT
Organism: Eschrichtius robustus; assembly: GCF_028021215.1. NCBI lineage: Eukaryota > Metazoa > Chordata > Mammalia > Artiodactyla > Eschrichtiidae > Eschrichtius > Eschrichtius robustus. The sequence goes on from NC_090825.1 coordinate 66,595,660, forward strand.
ATTGAACATAATAAGAAAGGCAATTCTTGTAATCCACTGGCATAACCTTTAAAATATGCTTGGCCTTTACGACATATCTATATGGCATTTCTTTAAAAATCCACATAGTTAAACAGAAAAAATTATATACTAAGTTTAATGTTAGTGCTCATTTAAAATAAAAGTTATTCAAAAAACAGAACTAATAAATCTTATTTGAGAACCGGTACTTCTGATTAACTTGAGAATTCTCCATGAAAAACATATTCCCATAGGTGAAAAAGAAAAGAGATTTAAACCTTAGATTAGGGAACTGGAATACTGAACAAATACAAGAAGAATTTGAGTTTACATATTCCTTTTTAAATCTGAAGAGTTTTGAGTCAGGGTTTTTGAAATATTTGCTTTAAATTTCTGAGTCACACAGCTTAAATATACATAGCAAGATTTTATTAATGCCAATAGCAATTTGAAAAGAAAGCTTATATTTTCAAGTATTTGTATGAAACAGCGAGGAAAACTTCAAGAAACAAAAAAAGTATCAAAGTGACCTCTGACCGCTGCTGCTTTGTGGTACAGTGATTATTAATGGAAATTTTAAAGTATGCCCTACACTTTAAGAAATATACATGACACTGTTTGCTGCCAAATATATGCAGTTATATTTTTCCATTGAAAGTATTTTGAAATGTGCTCTAAGACAACTAGGTGAGTGGTTGAGAAGATGTTTGAGTGTAACATTCAACAATGCTCGGGTGGGCTAAGTGACCCTTCAGAGGGATCTGGCCTTGGGCATGCTCACCAGGGAAAGCCAAGCCACTTGACAGGGTAGAGCTTCAGAATGCTCAGGTTTGAGCAGCTCCTTAGTTCCGAAGGTCATATTTTCAGGCCTTGAAGGGCATCAGCCCCAGCAGGTGCACCCATTAAGGAGCTGCCAGGGGTTGCCCTCAGGCTCTTTTTACATAATTAGCTTCTCTGATCCACTATTCCAGTATAGGATGTTTCTCTGGAGAGATGGTGCCTAACTCCTACATTTTCTTTACTATTTGCATATTGCACTGCTATGTCCCTTGCTATTTTGGTGATTCAACTTGATTATTTCCTGGCCCACACCCAAATTTGCATTTGAAAACTCCAATCACTTGACCAGTAAGAATTAGTAACGGGTCTTCTTCATCTTTTCCATACTTTCTTAAAAATTTTTTTTTCTTGTCTTGTTTCAAAATTGATCTAAAGCAACCTACAAGATACAATTAATTCAAAATTATTAAAATATTAATCCGTTGGCATGTGACACCTAGAGAAATAAGATTTGGGGGAAAAAAAAATGTGTCTAGAGCTCTAATACACTTTCCTGTGAGCCACGAGTTACCTCTAGACAGTTGTACTCTGTGGGATACACTAAGTTAGTGATCTGGACTCTGAGTTGTACTGGGACGACGTTTTAACATGGTAGTCAGACAAAAAAGGGTCTGTTCTCTTAACCCCCGTGGCTATTTTTCTGACGCAAGAACAAAAGTTCCCTCTCTCCCTGAACAGTCCTTTCTGGAGGGGAGGCTCTTTTGGGGGTGAAGAGGGGGCACTGGCTGGCTTGTTGCCACTCTCAACTCAGCAGAATACAGGGCAAGATTCTGAACGCACTGGAAAGAGTCCAGGCTGTCCTGTTGGATATAAAAGCTGTGTGCAGCTACTGCATGAAATTAGAAGACCAGAAATTTGATAGTTATAAAGTCTCCAGCATTCAAATTTACTCATTTAAAAAGAGTAATTTGTTATGTATTTTCTAAATAATCAATTTTACTAAAATTAGAAGAGCTGCACATCGCAGGTGCATAATTACAATTGCCATTAAACACAAACACAGATGCTCGCAACAAAATTAGATGCGATCATTTCATTGAGAAAAGAATGGCACTTGTTTCCCATTTTTCATTTTTGATTAAAAAAAAATTAAACTAAGCTTTGGTTTTTCTCAAAGACCAAAGGATATGTTGTATCCAGTATTTTAATTTTTTTCCCCACATTTTACTGGGAATTAATGATCAGGTCATTCTAGAAGTAACGGAAAGAAACTTTATCAGACTGTAGGCTAGGCCTCCTTCACTATAGTCATGATAATCATCACCACGTCATAGTCAACTCTACAAGATAGGCATCACAAAAAGCAAATGTGCCTTCAACCAATCTAGAATGGCCCTTGTTATAATTTTGTCTACTGTATCCATGTGGGGAAAAGACATTGCTTATGTGACAGGCAGTGTGGTAACAACTTTCATGGATGTCCTTTCATTTCAGCTCCACAAAAATCCCTTGAGAAGCCCTGGGGTGGTGAATTCATTTGCCCTGCTAATAAAGACAGTAAGAAGCAGAGCTAGAATTGAACCACAGAAATGGGAATCTATCCTGGCATTTCATCTCCTCACCAGTCAATAAATCCTCAGAAGACCAAGCCTTTTCTAGCCTTGGTAAGACTGGCCACACCACTGTTATCAAGTCTCAGCATATAGGTCCTGTAGGCAGAGTGAGTGACCCCTCTCTGCACTTGACCTTTTGGAAGACAAAAGTCATGGAGATTTACTTTTATTTTCCTGTGATTTTGCTTTTTATCATAGACTGTAAGACCATACTGATGTTTCTAAATTGGGCTTATGAAATTAGAATGAATTTCTCAAACCAACATGACCTTAGGAATGATTAAACTGAATCGCACATCAGAATTCTCATCTATTCATTTAACCATCTGTATAAGTAGAGCTTTTTATTTTAGACTTCATGCAACTTTAGGGGCAACAGGGAGCAAAGTTCACCCTCATGTTGATATAATGTCTAAGTCTCAACAAAGCTATGCTGATTAATTTAGCTTTCTTATGCTAGAATCATAATCTCAATTCTCTTCTCCAACTCTTATTATAGAAACTTTTCAGTTTTAATATTAAATGATGTGGTTTAAAATTTTCTTAGCTAGAGGATTAAGAAATAAATCAGTTACATTTTTTAAAAATGATGCTCCCTTAAAATTAGATTAATTTAATTCATAATAAATATTTATTTGTTACAACTAACTCCTGCTTATATTCTAGATCTCAGCTCAAACATCACGTTCACAGAATGTCTTCCCTGATCCGCAGGCCAGATCAAATTTCTATTATATGTTCTAATAGAGTCTTCTATATTCCCAGGATATCATTTTTCTTCTCTTTCTTGTTTACAGCTCTGCCTTTATGAGCAATAAACTTCATAAGGGCAGGAACCTTGTCTTTCTTCTTCACCTCTGCATCCCCAGAGTTTGGAGCTAGAATTCATTCAGTAAATATCTGCTGAATGAGTGAGTGATACTGAGTACTCTTGCAAAAATGTGCAAATTTTGTTTAAAAATCTCATAGGATAGCATAATAAAAAGTATTGAAATGAGAACCAATAATCACTCTTTGTGTCATTCCCTCCTGAGTAGCCTGAATTGAAGGTTCGGGATAAATAATGATAAACACCTAGGAGACCTCTATCCTGGGGATGGCAACTGGGAACACAACATGTGGCTCCTGGGGTAGGTACGTGTAGAGTCAGGGCAATCAAATCTGTGCTTTTGTGGAGGATCATTCTGGGTTCGGTCTGTATCAGATAGGGTCTTAAGGCACAGCTGTAGACATGATACTTTTCCTCCTTGGATACCAGGCAGGTATCAGTAAGAAAGATAGGCATTTTTATTTCCATTTCTGGGATGATATCCCATCTACTTTAGAAATAAGGAAGCTGGACTTCAGAAGAGGCAGGTCAACTGCCAAGGGGCTTCTCTACTTTTTCATACATTGTAAGGCTAACCTTTCTAAACGCCTCATTTTAAGACATTACTTTGGAGTCATACTTTATTGCCAAGGCCAACAAATCTTAGACAGGTAGGGATTGTAAGGAGACATGCATTCAACATCGATAAGGGGATGGCTCTAAAAGCCACTAAAGACTTAAGGGATTACAGTACAATGCGATTGCAAAAGTATAAAATCTTAGTCCTGTGAGAGAACTTATCTCATTTAGAGCTGCTTGAGAGCTAACAGTTTCTTCACTCCTCTTAAAGTACATCTTTCTCTTTCTGATGTTTAGTCTCTGCTTGTCAAGAAAAGATCAATGTCTTTCATTGAGAAGGTAAGGGGCTTGGCCAAACTTATAAGACCTTGCTTTCCCCAGCTCCCCTAGCTGAACCCCATCTCATTCAAAACTAGACCAAGCCTGACTTGAAGCAGGAGGTATTACGCACCTTCTCTCCCTATCTGTCGGGTCACCTCAGGTTTGCAGTGTATCACTGTACAGGTTGTGTCCACACAGGGCATCCAGCTGAGGCGGCTGGGTTCTGCTCACCAAGTGCCTGGCCTCACTGGTCCACTCAGAGGAAGGGGCACTTTCACACAAACATACCTTATGGGCATGCAGTGGCCCGAGCTTACTCTTATTCTAGGGCTGTGATGTTCCCTTGTTTTCCCCCACCAGGCTACTGTTCTGTCCTCATGTGTCAGCTCCCAGTGTCAGGCCAGTTCTACTGAACTTCGGTGTCACTCTTGAGACAAGAAGTTGTTCTGCTTCAGGAACCGTGGTTCCACAGCTGAGGTCCTGCTCGGGACACATCTCTCCTACTAAACACTTCTCTCTTATTACACTACAAAACTGCTACAAGTGGTGCTCTAGTCACGGTGCCGATTCTTTGCTGGTACCTGGGCTACTTTGTGTGTGTGTGTGTGTGTGTGTGTATCATCATTCACATGTTATTTGCCTGACGTTTACATTTTGTTTACCATTCTTTGTTTTCCTCCTCACCTGAACGTGCTTAGTCATTTTCCAGAGCTGGGCAAGGCTCTGCAACAACCCCTAGTCCCAAGCCCCCAGCCTCAGCTTTTCAGCCATTCACAGCACCCCTCTCTCTGCCCTCTGTTTTCAAATAGGACAGAATGACAGAAGCAAATTACAAATTAAAGAGCTTTGTTTTCTCTAAGTCATATCTCAAGACTGGAAAAAGCTGGGGGACTATCTCTTCCTTGAGGTTCTTAATTTAAAATCAACTGAAATAAAAGCCCTTTTGGTTGTCTTGAGCAAATGAAATGTCTCCACGGGCCTGCAGAGAATGAATCAAATGACAATTTTGCATCAAAAAAGTAAAATCAAGTGGTGGATTGTGGTGAATGAGTGGGCATATGCTCCATTTAGGCCATTCAAATTAGAGATTAAAAAGGACCCAGTGCCATCTGAAAAAAATTAGGCTGAATTTGAATCCAGCCCACTGCTACTGGTCTGCAATCTGTGTCTAAACATTCTTTGCAAAGCTAGCTAATTTTGTGCAACTATTATCATTACTACTATAAAATGTTTGCTTTCTCACCTGGTTCTTATCAATTCTACTTCATTGACAAATATCTCCAACTGGGTGAGGTCCAGAGTAGCACTGCTGTGATGATCACTATCTGCATTCTCCTTATCATAAACTATTTAATGAGGGTTTACTAGGAACAAGCCATTTTGCTGAGTATTATACCTAAATTATACATTTTAATTCTTAGAACAGCCCTATAAATTAGTAAATACTATTACTCTTATTTTGTACATTCTCTCCCCTCTGGCTTCCAGACGTTTAAAGAATTTTATGGTTGACTTCGTTTTGGCTTCATGAGAAGCTGTAGCTGTCAGATGAATCTATGTGACAGTGATATCATGCTCCTGTGCCTAGTTTTATAATGTAAATCAGGACCCACTTTTTTTTTCTTTTCATTTCCAAAATTTTCCACTCAGAAAAAAAGAAGCATTACTTTGCTACCATTCGTTGGCTAAGATTAAGTCACATGACAAAGCATGAAGTTAGCGGTTGAAAAGTTTTATACTTTTTCAGAAAGGAGAACTTCAGGGAAGAGCAGCAGCAAATCTTTTGAACAACAATATAATCTTTCATGCTTTATCTCTTCAATAGGTATCATGTGTCTAGATAATCATGGGCTAGATTCGGTACTTGGCCTCAGTAGTTGTGGCTCGCAGGCTCTAGAGTGAAGGCTCAGTAGGTGTGGTGCATGGGCTTAGTTGCTCCACGGCATGTGGGATCTTCCAGGACCAGGGCTCGAACCCATGTCCCCTGCATTGGCAGGCGGTTTCTTAACCACTGCACCACCAGGGAAGTCCCCTAATTAGCATTTTAATTCACGATATTATTTACAGATAAAATTTTTCAAGTGCTGTATTTTTCAGTTGCATTTTTTCCCAAGACCTAAAAGGCAGAATAATGTTTTCTACTACTATGTTCCCATAGAACTTCAAAGCCAAAAAACAAACAAAAACAACCCCAAAACAATCTAGTGGATAGACTTTTCTACTTAAGGTCTTTCACCACAAATTTTTCTTAAATACTGGCCATCCTCTTGTTGGTTACTATGGCCTGGCGGATAGAAGAAAAAAAAAAAAGGTGTCAATTGATATGAACAGTGAGCTCAAGAAAGAGCAAAGCATGTTGGGATTCTCTTCTCCACTAAACACTACTGGAGTGGCTCTCTGCATGTGGCAGGTTGGGAACAGTCAGTACCTATCCTGTCTCTCAATTTCACACTTGAGGGTGGAGTGGGCGCTCCAAGGAGTTGGTGGCCCCAAGGTGGCTGGGAGTTTTTAGTTTCTCCTTCAGCTCTCCATAAAGCCTCTCTAATAATCATTTTGTCATAAATTATGGTGTGCTTGCTCTACAAGGGCAGCTTGAAGAAATGTCTCCTACTTCTGTTTTTACCTTCTCTGTGACAGCTCCAACAAGATGCTTCCCTTTTACCAGGAAGTTCTGGGCTCTCCCCTGAAGAAAGCTGTGGTGAGTGAATGCATGACTCTGTTGGCAGATCCTATTACAAATACCAGGTTAGACTGGCATTGCTCCCCAAAGGGAGTAACTTTCCAGAAGGAAAGATGGGCTGATAAAACAATGGATAATCTCACAAAGGGGGTGAGGGAGAGGAGTTTCATAGCATTTTCCAGATAGTTAAGTAGAACTATTGTGGAAAAATTCAGGAGTCTAGGCAACTTTTGAAATATATGAAATAATCCGATTGAAAGCTAGAGACACAAAGTACCTATGTTTCCTCCTTACTTTGTCTTGTGATTAAATATAATATAGCCACAGGATTTGGGGTCAAAATTGGTTCCACTACTGCTAATCTCTAAATGTTCTGCCTTAATGCTAAAGAAGAGGCAGGGAAGAGAACTCATACAGGGCACTTAGCCTGTTCCAAGAACCCTGAATTCTGTTTTTTTTGGTTTGTTTTTTTAACATCTTTATTGAGGTATAATTGCTTTACATTGTTGTGTTAGTTGCTGCTGTATAACAAAGTGAATCAGCTATACATATACATATATCCCCATATCGCCTCCCTCTTGCATCTCCCTCCCACCCTCCCTATCCCACCCCTCTAGGTGGTCACAAAGCACCGAGCTGATCTCCCTGTGCTATGCGGCTGCTTCCCACTAGCTATCTATTTTACATTTGGTAGTATATATGTGTCCATGCCACTCTCTCACTTCGTCCCAGCTTACCCTTCCCCCTCCCCGTGTCCTCAAGTCCGTTCTCTACATCTGCGTCTAGTATCTCATGGTCATTGTTAGCAATATCTATTATTGTGCTATACAAATCAAAGGACTAATTAACAAAAATCCATGATAATTTAAATTCTATAATTCCACTAGAGCTATATATATTTCATACCAAGAGAATTCAGTCTTCCAACAGCCCTGTGGAATGGGCATTTACTAAATTTCTCAGATGAACAAACTGATGATGGAGGTTGGGAGGGATACCATCTCCAGTGTCATTCAGGAGATCAAGGGTCAGGTCCTAAGGACTGTGTGTGTCTTTTTATAACATGAACTCAACTGAGCCAAGAATCTTTGAGGATCCTAAACGCCACCTAGTGGTAATTTCTACAAACTGTAGACACAATATCCCAAATGTCATTGAGAGTCACTTAGGGGCATTCCTGGCAACTTGAACACATTCACATGATGGAAAATATTATACGGAGTCCCTTTACATTGAAAGAGACTGACTTCCAGCATAGATTTCCTTGCTCTATGTGTGGATCTCAAAGCGTTCATCTTACCCCCATAAATCCACTAGACACAGAAGAGTCAGAATAAAGACTAGCTTCTTTTTTTTCCAGAACAAAATAGGGATTAATAATTTTGAAGTGGAGGACAATTTAAGCATATTTGTCCGGGAGTTAACAAACTATTAGATTTCTAATATCTATTCATCTGGAATATAGGCACAGTATAAAATAATTATAGGTGAGCAATTTATTAAAACCATTATCTATTGACTAAATCATCACTATATCACCATGATAGCTTAGTTCAGTTGGAGATTCCAGGGGAAAGAAAGCAAACTAGACAATGTGAAAATAGGGTTGCTGGATTTAGCAAAATAAAATATAGGATGCCCAGTTAAATTTGAATTTCAGATTAACAACATTTGTGTGTGTGTGTGTGTGTAAGTATGTCCCTTGCAATATTTGGGACACCCTTATATTAAACAGTAATTCATTATTTATTCTTAACTAAAAATTCTAGATTTTTTATTTGGCAACCTTAAATTAAAGAAAGTGCTATATATAGTTTCACTGGTAACTGATTCATTCTGATTAATAAAATAATAGTAACACATTTTTATAGTAATTTTTTAAAGCACTTTACTATGTTAATTCATTTTGTCCTTAACACAACTCTATAAGATACTACTGTTACCATTTAGAAAATGAGACTATTGAGACACTAATGTGTAGAATCGCTCTTCCATAGTCCCACGACTGGTTAGTGGCAGAGAAAGGGTCTGAACCCAGACAGTTCTGCTATAGAGTTTACCACCCTAACATTACAAAATACCTTTTCTTATCAAATATACCAATTAATTTAAAATTAACTCTATAAACTGCACATATATCAACACGTTTTGAAAACATTATTCAACAGACTTTCAGTAAGCACCTACTTTAAACAAAGCCTCTTTATGAGACAAAAACAGTAAACTTAATACTCTATCTTCACTGAACATATTTTACTCTCTTCAAATGTTACTTCAGAAATTGGTAGTATCTCACGGTAATTGTTAGGAATATCTGTTATTGCACTACACATATCAAAGGACCAATTAACAAAAATCTGTGATAATTCCATAATAACTCCATAATTCCATACACTAGACCTTAATTCTATCTATCTATCTATCTATCTACCTCCCTACCCACCCACCCACCCAGCTACTTTTCATAGCCAGAGGATACTAGAGATACAGAAACCAATACAGATCCTGTTTCTCGGATTTCAGATCTGGTTCTATGTGAGTATGCTCAATACAACTTATTTCCTATAGAATTAGGAGAAACTAAAGATTTGTTGTTGGATTCATTCATTTAATAAAAGTCAGATCAATATAAGGCTGAAAATTTTGAATTCTGCCTACTGGTATAATGACATTTCCTTAATTTGAAGTATCTGATATTCTACTCCTAAGGTGCAGTTAGATACACACTCAAATAATTTTCAATTCAACATATCTAAGCAAGTCCCATTAAAATGGTAGCCTCTAAATGAATATGTTTATCAGTCAAGCCATAAATTACCAATTCCTTTCTCTCCAATTTCACACAGTGCAAGAATCCCTCAATATATATATCCAGAAATGTACATTCCTATGCCCATTCTAGACCTAAAAACAACAGAGTCTTTGGGAATGGCATTTGGGCATCCACATTTTCAGCCAGCTCATGCCAGCTGATTCTGAAGCAGGAGGTCTCTAAACCACACTTTGAGAAAGTGACTTTGACACCAACATGCAAAAAGATACAAGCAGCTGGTGGTGTGCTTTTTCCCAGTGAGGGCGTTAAAGCTGCTTTATTTTTAGAATTTCCCCTATTTCCCATTATGGAGCTTTGAGGCGGTTGTAGAGACATACATAAATATACTTAGTGTTACATTCTAAGTACTCTTAGATCCATTACCTTGTATATACAACTCCTTCCACATCACCAGGCATATACCTAACAGAACAGATGGGTCCTGTGGTACTCAATGAAGGGCCATCAAACCCTACAGCTCTGGGATTAAAATCCATAGTGCTTCTCATGAAAGAAACAAAAGCTGAGCCTCAAATAGTTGGTAGCATGCTGGGAGAAGGGAAAAAAGTGACTCAGAGTTTAACTGGAATGACAGTTATTCAATTACCCTTGCTTTTATTTTATTCATTTACTTTCAGCCCTCTTAACCATATTTGGTTTTGTCAGCTATGTTGCCTATAAAATGGTAATAATAATCGTTATACAATGACACAATGATAATTAATACAATTTTGAATACAATCTACAAAATTTTATTTTAATTTTAAAACTATAGATATCATATAAATAGGTACTAATTAATAATTATGATAGGTAAATATCTCGATTTCTCTCTTACATTGGATAACCTTTGATAAAATGCTTTTTATCTGCTTTTAGCTTTCTCTATCGAAAGCCACTGAGCATGTAGAAGAGAAAATGTATGGGGCAACAGAAATCATATTCAAAGAGACTGCAGTCTGACTTCTTAAGTGAGGAAAACCTGCAAGGAACGTATATGTAAAATAATGATGCGTTCACAGTTCTGAGCTTGCTTTGCTCAACAGACGGATGCTACAAAATGTCCGTTGCATGTGTTTAGTGTCCTACTTTACTGTAAAACAGTAACTATCCTAATATGAATTCTATGTTAAAGTTTAATGCATGTCAGTTACAAAAGCTTCCATCATTGGAATGAAGAGAGAGACCTTTACACCGTGAATACAGAGAAGGCAAAGCCAAAGGGTATGAACATTTGCAGGAGGGCCAACTTTACAGTTTATTTAAAGATAAGTTCCAATGAAAATCTGTCATTTTAAATGAGAGGGAAACAGATTTAAAGAAAATTATCAGATGCACTTTACAACAAATGGGAGAGAATTTTTTTTACCACTTGAGTTGACAAACATTTGTGTGCTGTTGTGAACTTCTCTAGCTAATAAGCTCATTAGCTTATAGGAACTGTTTCTTAAGAGGCAAAACTGTTCACATGTTACTTTCTGTGCTTAGAGTGGTCAAGGTACAGAGCCCATTTTATTCATGACATGGGTTGTCTATGCTTCAGGCACACCTGGGCTAACTTTAGCTTATGTGCAACGTTCTTTCTGAAGAGGAAATGAAAATAATGCTTTGAATGCACTTAGGCAATTTTAAGTGCTTGGTTTGTACATATATGGACATAGAATTGATGAAATTGTTTGTGATATTGAGTAGGTCTATCACAAAAATAGAAGAATGAAGTGAATTGGAAAACCGTATTTCCAAATACACATATTTTGCATATATTTTGCTGTACTGAAAAAAAAAAACATGAAAATCACGAACAAAATTCACGAAAAAAAAAGGCTACTAAGGTTAGACTTCTTCCTACATGATGTCAGATGCAAACAGCCATGAAAAACGGCACTCAATGGAAAAGAGAGAAACCGGAATTTTGAGTCAAGTTCTGATACTTACAGGATTAAGTCCTATAACCTCTATAAATTGTTTTTTCCTATTACACTTTACATAAATAATTACATGTCTCCAGATTATTATAAAGATACAGATTATTAGAAAAGCCTTTTGAAAACAACGAAGTGCTACAGAAATGCAAATTAATTAATACAGAATATTCTAAAGTGGTTTCTGGAGATGTTAAGGTAGTTATTTTTATTGTTATTTAATTGATTAATTTATTTAAATATATAGTTTGTTTTTTTTTTAAGATTTTTTGATGTGGACCATTTTTAAAGTCTTTATTGAATTTGTTACAATATTGCTTCTGTTTTATGTTTTGGTTTTTTGGCTGTGAGGCATGTGGGATCTTAGCTCCCCGACCAGGGATCTAAGCTGCACCCCCAGCACTGGAAAGCAAAGTCTTAACCACTGGACCGCCAGGCAAGTCCCTTGGTAGTTATTTTTAAAAAGCACTCTGTGACCAAATAAGTTTGAAAATCACCAAATAAAACAAATCTCTTTCCTATATGATTCTTAAGCATCCTATGTTAATATTCATCTGAATCAGTAAGAACAGAGAAGAGGATATAGACTTTACTAAATATATTTCAGCATAGGATTTTTTTTTTTTTTTTGTGGAGAACCTTATAAGAAACAGTGGTTTTCAGGGTACATTTTGAAAAATGCTGATAAAAATGACCATTGGGGGAGAAAGGGAATCTAATTCGTTTTAAAGAACACACACCTTCAGGATGAAAGAGTGATATACGTTATCCTAATTTCATCAGTTCATAATCAGACTGAGAAAGAGAGGACCTTTTAGAAACTCTGGGTCTGCAGTCAGGGGGACTGGATTCCGCTGGTAGAACTATGTGAAGAAAAGATGCATCTGGAAAAATAGAAATTTTGAGTGCCAGGACCAGGAGCTAAGAGAGCTAAGACTGAGGTCAGCTATGGCCCTGTGAGAGCCAGGGCAGGGCTGATACTCCACAAAGATGAAAATGAGCTGATGATAAATAGGCAATGAGCCTTCAGAGGGCAGGCTGGAGCCCTAATGCAAGACCAAAGAGGAGATAAACCAAAGAACAAGGACCCAGGAAAGCTCAGATGAGAAGAGGGCACAAGGGGAGGGCAGTCAGATGTGCACCAGGTTTCGCAGGGAGTAGCGGGCAGGCCAAATGGAGCGAGCAGCATTGGATGTCTAGACAGACCTAGGCAAGGAGCTTAAGTCATGAGTTAAGAAGTCAAAACTCTGGTTGGCCTTGATATTGAACCCACAATCTGTCCTGGCCAAGAAAATTGATATCTATTTTCCTCTGAAATATATACTAATTCCAGAAAGTGATTAAAATATATACAAATTCCAGAAAGTGATTAATTGGTAGGCAGCTATGTCCTTAGGCACATCATAAAGGATATGAGAGAATATTCTAACCAAGGGCTAAATACGGAAATGGGCAAGGGTAGATGGACCTACACTTTCCAGTAGACATACTGTGCGAAAGAAATACAATAGCAGCATAAAACGGAGACACAAGAAACTTAAAAGTCATTTCACTGAGGCTTGTTTTCCTCACAGAAATGCTAATTTAATAGTGAAAGAGAAAATGAATGCAATATTGCTATAAATAAATTTATTTTATGTCGACATTAGCTGGCAAATAAATACTTCACAAATGAAAGACACCTTACTCATAAATGTAAATGAAAACTGAATGACCTATTCATCATAGCACCATTGGCTTTGAAGAAAAATTAGAAAGATCTCTAGTACAAACCAAAGTAACCAGGCCAGGTGAGCTTAACTACAACCAAGAGTGTAGGGCAAAGAAGCGCTGTCTAAAATGTGGTGTGTGCACAAAGGACACACCATCGAGTTGTAGGAAGAAAGCTAGAATTTTCATCATATTTCCTATTTGTTTTATCTTAAACCAAAAAAATAGATATTATATTTTCTAAATATTTAACTTGTGTGGGTTCAATGTTTAACACCGTAAGGGGTATACAATTTTTACAGTGTAGAAGCACAGATATAGAGGGCAAGCTGGATCCAAAGAGGTACCAGAAGCTCTCCTTCAAGAAAGGTATGGCCAGAGCTATGCTATGCACTGGACCCTGGAAGAGCTTCCTAATCCAACAAACATTCCCTGAAAAAAAGGAATCCCCTCACTCACTAAATGGTTTACAAAATACTGTGGTAAAAATCATTGCGTGAAGTGCTTTGTGACCACCTAGAGGGGTGGGAGGGAGAGATATGCAAGAGGGAAGAGATATGGGAACATATGTATATGTATAACTGATTCACTTTGTTATAAAGCAGAAACTAACACACCATTGTAAAGCAATTATACTCCAATAAAGATGTTAAAAAAAATAAAAATCATTGCGTGAGTTTCCTGGTGTATTGACTTCCCCTTGTACTGCTGATTGGCTGTGCAATCTTTAGCAAATCTCTCAGACTCTCTGTAGCCTCCTAAAACAGAAATAACTTAGTCACTGAGAGGGCTGCTTTCAAGACAAAATGAGATCACTGATTAAAGTTGATTCCCATTTTATTTGAAAGCCTTCACAAATGCTCATCTTACTTGAAACAGTATTCCCAAGTTCTAAATTTTACTCATTGGCATATTTTCAGTTCATATTTTTAGAGGGAAATGATTACTATTCTTGTAACTATATTTTGTTACTATAAAGATAGCTAATATGCCACAAATTAAAATTTATTTGCATACAAAGGAATCAGAAGTCATTCAGTTTTCATTATCATAAAAACACGAACGGGCCTGCTGTGCACATACAATTCTTTTAAATCCTGCTGTTCAGTTTTTCAGTGGTTTCAAATATGGCTTCTAAGTAGAAGCATCCAGCTTCCCACATTCCTGTTTATTGCTTTTGGAATGTTGAATCCGTAACAATTAGGGCATCAGTAATCACACCTGCAGGTGGACACAATGCCGAATGTATCTTTCAATTCCTTGCACCTGGTATTGTATTTTGTTATAATAGGGGTTGCAAAAATATTTATTTGAATTAAAAAATTATGAAGCCATTTAAAATAACCTCCAAACCACAAAGCTTCCATCCAATTTTCATGTACCATCGGGGCTTGCCTTCCAAAGCTGCACCCTGCACTCAATCTGATCTACTCCTTCCTCTGCCACCAGAACTATTGCTTTGTGTATTTTTCACGATGTGCTATATGTAAATGCTAATGTATTAGTACTTCATAATGGCTTGGTAGGTCTCATTGCCTTGTCTTAGGGAATTCTTTTCTTTCAAGCTGTTTAAAGAGGGATATAAAACAAAGAAATGACTCAAAATGAGAATGGGTGGAAAGGTAGGGGAAACATTTTGGGTATTAAGTAGATATAATATGCAGAATATAAAAGTTAACTTTTTTAAAGGTTAATTTTAAGATTATATGGCTATACCATAACACTAATTAAATTATACGATGTTGTTAACTTCACCAGAAATTATCTGGTAGGCTTGGTAATTTTCTGACTACTTTGGATTTGGCCAATCATCATTTAGATACTAGAATCTTAGTGGTGTGAGAGTTCTTTAAAAGGGAAGGTTGCCTGAGAGGTTATCTTTTTTTGTAATAGCTACATTTTAGGAAAAGAGCAAAAACTGATCCCAGAGTATTGCTGTGACTTGTCAGCCTTCAAAACCAGATGTTTGGAGTTCGAATTATGCCCTCAGTACAGCTACACTGATGTTTATGGCACTTTTCTTTGCCCTCTAAGTATTTTCTGTATAAATATCCTACTCAATTGTGTTTTGCTCATTAAAAGTTTTTTTCCTAATGGATCATGGAGATTTCCTTTGATATTATAAAATTATTAAAAAATTTAAAGATGAATTCATAATCCAAGCAAAGTATAGACCTCCTTTGATTCATTTCATACACTCCAAAATATATTACCACTTATGAAAGATGGAAGATGTTTTACAATCCTGCATAAATTATTTCATTATTTGATCTCTTGTAGATCTGCTTTATAACTGAAACCTTCACGCAGGCTTATGTTTACTAGATAAGAAAGACTGAAATAGTGAATTGGAAATCAGAATATTCCTTCATATTGCCAAATGTTTCCCAGTGGCTTAGAGGTCCCTTGGTCCTCAAAAACCTTTCCTTTAGCTCTTCTGTAAATAAATTGTTCAGAGAGCAAGGGAAGTTAATGGCTTTAAGGAAGTTATAAAATTTATGGCTAGAATACTCCCTTTAAAAAATCTGAAATGGACTAAATTAAACAAGGCTTATTTAATTTGAAAACCTAAATTCAATTGCCTTCTTACACATTTCCACAAAATTAGTACTGAAATGAAGCTGTGTAGGGTTAGCTGCAATTTTGACAAAGGTCAGCATTAAAATGGGCAGTCTAACAACTCTATTAATTCTACTAATTTGGTTGAAATACTATGCAGACTATCTTAAATTAGCAAATGTCCCATGAAATAGACCAAAAGGTCATTTCCTAAGTGACACTCTGACATTTTTCTTCCTATTAGTCATTTATATTATGCTACCCTTTATGAAATCTGAAAAAACTTTTCTTGGTTTCAATTATGGATGATGAATTATCCATTTTCTATAGTCACCACCAATAAATAGGGCAATGAGTATATACACAGTGTATTCACTATAAGAGAATTTATGATGTCTTATTTAAAACAAGTTTTTAATCAATCCAAGTTAATTCGTAGAGTGTTCTTTGTTTAGATGCATCTACTGTAGCAAAATATTTCTTCATAATTTATAAGATTATCATCAGTAATGTTCCTACTCCTGATAGAATGTCACTAAACATCGCAATCTCATGCTGAATTTTAATCAGTTTGTATAATCTGAGCATAAGTAAAAAGGAATTTACTCAATCTGTTGAAAAGGCCCTGAAAATGAACATTAAAAGCACATAGACATTCTAAGAAGAACACGATTTCAGTAGAGAACATTGCCAAATGATATAATGTTCATTTTAAGTTATTAATAAAATTATTATTACTCTCAGGTAAAGAATCTGTAAAACAACTGATGCTGCCTAGGTAAAAATATTTAAATTTTTTGTTTGCCAATGCAAATTTATGTAATCTATCAACATTGCTCACAGTATGCAACTGATCTAATGGTATATTACTTTATATTTCATAGTTTTATTGGAAATTTCCTTTTGGAAGAAGCAAAAATATGTATGCATATCTTCATTCTTGGTCATAATTGGTGGTGTCAGATGATGCTCTCCTGAGTTTTCAGAAGCCACCAGAAAGAGAAAGAAGGGAACTACTTGTTGCTGGGTACCCACTATGTGCTTCCTCGGTTCTGTCATTTGTTTTATTTAATCCACCTTAAAACCCAACAAAATTTCTGGGTTTTTGTTTAGAAACTAACCACAGGAGATAATAATAGTTTGCTTCTAAAAGATCTCTGTAAATTAAATGTCACTAATTTTATGACAGGGTTTAAAATCTAGTCCAACCATGTGTTAGGAATGTCCAACTCTGAGTTAGGAATGACTGCCTTATTACGTTTCAACTTAGGTGTAGGTAAGACTTTCTGAAAGGCAGGAACTACAATTTAACCTTTGTAGGCTTTTGGAAAACACATTGATAGAACTTCTTGCTCAAAGTTTAAGAGACCATCAAACATATCAAGTGATGCAACAACAGTTTTTCAGAGGTCTGAGAAATGCCCCTCACTTAGGAACGCCTGTGGACTTAACACATTTCTGCCATGTTCATATAGGAATAGCATAATGATTTCATGATTAACAGTAGCTCAAGGAAAAGAATCAGTTAGGTAAGATCACTCCTTAAAAAACCCACAAGAACATTTGCTTGAGAAACTTCTGAGATTTCGACCTTAGAGAAGAGACTGGAAGAAACATTAGAGGAATAATAAGAATAAAATGTTAAAGTGATATTTGAATACATAAGAATTCCTTAAAAGAATGCATAAAGATTCCTTAAAATATATCACAATTGGGTAAAGGATTTTTTTTTTTGGTTTCATTTTCAACAATTGTATTTCCAGATACTACATGATCAGGTTTTGGAAAAAACTATCAAACTGAAATAAAATTCTCATTATTAAAGAGTTACGTGTATAGTTGGCATATAAAAGAAATTTCTTAAAAAACAATTAGGAGGAGCCCGATAACGAAGAAAGAGGATTTAAATGGCAGCCATGCTATTTCTCACAACTGATGCATTTTAGTTAAGATCACCGCCAAAATTTATAAGTTCAGAAGCATTAAATAAGGATAAAAATTGATTCTACACCAAAAATTTTAAAACAATCACCCTATACATTATCTATAAAAGTATTAATCTTATCTTCAACAAAGACACTAACAAGTATAACAATGTACAGTTGAACAGATTCTACTCTCTTGAGGAGAAAACACTAAAAATTGTCAGTTCTGGAGCATTTTCTTGCATGATGTCAAAAAAGAAAAAATAAAAATAAATAAAGATGTCAATTTACCTTGCCTTGGAGATTCTGAATATGTTTTGACACAACAAAAAATAGACATATACTATGAACAACTGGTCCACGAATTGACAGAAAATCTGTCACCAACAGAATGAATCAATTTCAGCATGCAAGTGACTTTAAGAAGACAGATGAAAAGTCATCTTAAAAAAAGTGATGGATGAAGGTTTGCATTGAACATTACACCCTGATTCATGTAAAAATACTTGTTTTATTTTGATCTTTCTAAAGAAATTTGCCATTGGCAATACCGTTATGTGGGTATTTCTAGAGTCTACCAGCCTGTCTGAGTTACTTATGGGGTGTAAAATATTTTGTCTTATTCCACATGGCATTATGATTCACAAATAATGTTAGCCACACCCAGTTAATTGAGATATGACTGAAATGTTTTCAATTTTAAAAATATTATACAGCAACAAAGAACAAGTTTAACTTCACCATTCAAGTCTAACAAACGGAAAGGATATTTTCCATGGTTTCTTCTAATTAAGAACTTGAAAAGTTCATACAGGCTATCGATTATGAAAATTTAGTTCCTTTATTAAAAAGGCCAGACCTTTAATATGAAATTTTAGATTTCTTTTTCAAATATTACTTAAAATTTTGAGGATATTAGCAGTTGGTCTCTTAAATTGGGGAGCAAATTATATGCATTTTAGGCCCAAATCACTAAATTGAATAGTACTTTGATCGATTCACTCATTCTTTCATTCAACAGTACTTATTGTGGGAATGTAAATTGGTACAGCCACTATGGAAAACAGTATGGAGGTACCCTAAAAAACTAAACTTACAGATACCATATGATCCTGCAATCCTACTCCTGGGCATATATCTGGAGAAAACCATAATTTGAAAAGATACATGCACCACAATGTTCACTGCAGCACTATTTGCAATAGCCAAGATATGGAAACAACCTAAATGTCCATCGTCAGATGAATGGATAAAGAAGATGTGGTACATACATACAATGGAAAATAGCCATAAAGCATGAAGTAATGCTATTTGCAGCAACATGTATGGACATAGAGGTTATCATACTAAGTGAAGTAAGCCAGACACAGAAAGACAAATATCATATGATGTCGCTTATACATGGAATCTAGAACAAAGAAAAAGATACAAATGAACTTATTTACAAAACAGAAATAGACCCACAGACATAGAAAACAAACCTGTGGTTACCAAAGAGGAAAGGGATGGGGGAGGGATAAATTAGGAGGTTGGAATTAATATATACACGCTACTATACATAAAATAGATAACCAACAAGGACCTACTATATAGCACAGGGAACTATACTCATTATTTTATAATAACCTATAAGGGAAAAGAATCTGAAAAAGAATATATATATGTTCACTGTGCTGTACACATGAACCTAGCACAGTATTGTAAATAAACTATACTTCAGTAAAACAAAAACAGTACTTATTGAATGCCTACCACATGTCAGGTGTTGTGACAGGTATTTAGTTAGGTACTGGACAACAGACTGAGAAAGTAGAAAAAGGCAAATGTGGTTCCATCCCTCCTGGAGCAAATAATGTAGCATGAAGACACAACATCCAATAGAGCGTGATAATGTGACAGTGAGAGAATTACAGGGGACACAGTAGTATCCAGAAGAGAACTTAAGCCAGATTTGGTGTGGGATGGAGCTGGCAGCAAAGCCTTCCCAGAGGAAAGTGCATCTAAACTATAGTTGAAGGATTTAACCAACAGAAGGTTGGGGATGCTCTGGGCAGAGGTGTTCTCTCCATTCTTTTCCTCTAGGAAGAGCACATGTATAACGGAAGGGGAAGAGAGAGGTAGTGTTTGGTTTGAGAAACTGAAGCGAATTCAGAAGTGTGGTAAGAGGTGAACTGAAGCCAAATCACGCCAAGATTTTTAGGCTATTTTAAGGAAGCTGCACTTGATTCTGAGGCTGATGGGGAACAATTGAAGGGTTTAAATAAAGGAGTAAAAGAATCACATCTATATTTTAGGGAAAAAAAAAAAAATCACACAGGTTACAATTTGGGAAACAGGTTTCCAGAGAGTCAGACATTTAGTTCCAGAAAGCTGGTTAGGAGGCTTCTGCAAAAACCAAGGTGAAAGAGGGTGGCAGACTAGATCCTGGAAGTGGCAGTGGGGATGGTGAGAAGAGAAAGAATTTTGGAGAAGCTGAATCCTTTTTTCAGTAGTTGAAATAAACAGTACTCACTAAATTGGCTAATGTGAGTGTGTGGAGTTGGTGAAAATGAGGTTGTCAGGAAGATAACAGGCAGAGGAAGGGTGGCCTGGGGGACAGTGGGAAGCAGCGGCGAGAAGGATGAAGAAAAACAAAGTGTGGTGTTATGCAAAGCAAATAAAAGGAATGGTTTATGAAAGAGGTAATGTCTTCGGAGCAAGAAGAGTGTGTTGCTCGCTCATGTGCCATCGCTATTTATCATGGTATGTGACGCTTCAGAGGTACATCACAAACATTTGTCAAACGAATGATTTAATTTAGTAGTACTGCTACATATAGGCAAGGACATGAGGCTGGGCTCTGGGATGATAAATATGTCCTGTATTACATATATATATATATATGTATAAAGCCTACCTTCAAAAAGTTCACAGAGTAGTAAAAGGAGAAAGACATACATAATTATATCCATTATGTATGGTAATGAAAGAACTAAATAAAGCTTCAGATCAATAAATATCCAGGTAGAATGTTAGGGGACAGTAAAGAAAAAAAGTGAATATTTCTGTAAGAATAGGGAAAAGTAGGGTCAAGAAAGAAGAGACTATTGGAAATTTCAGGTGACTTGGTAAGAAGAGTTTCATATGTGGCAAATCTGGTTTGATGAGGGGTGACATTTGCTATTGTAATTGTTTTCATGATTTCCAGAAATACAATGAATTACCACAGTTCTGAAACGCATACACGCAGCATAAAAATCAATAAGAGGAGAACGCGTATCTTTCAAATAAAATGACCTCATTATGGAATTAAGCTGTCTTACTTTTCTTTGCTACAGAAGACATTAACAAATTTGTGCACACTTAAAAGTACTCCATAAATAAGTGCGCTTCAAGAAGGTTGTTTTAAGAAGCACTGACTATAATCTTACCTCGTTTGCAAATGATAAACAGACTGCAATGTCTATGCTTTCCTTCTACAAGCAAGCTTTCTTATGAGAATGTAATCAAATTGCTCCATTGCTTAGCAACCACAGATAAAGAGCTAATAAGTCATGAGTCATGATTCTATGGGAACAATCTGCTGGTCAGTGGCATGATTTCAAGGCGGTTTGGATTCCTGCTGTGATGCTTTCAAACCAATATTGACACAAAGCATTAGAATAGATGAGAGTTAAAATGCAAATCCTCTCATAATCAATCAAATTGACCTACATGTAGTGTGATTTGGTCCACTCTGCTGCATCGGTCTGACAGTAGCATCTATAAATCAACATCAGAGTAAAAATAGCACACGAAAACGGATTCATAAGGAATTTTTGTTTTACCCATTTAGTTAAGCCACAGAGGAAGGCACATTTAAACTAGTATGAAGATAATGACTCCGATATTTATCTAACCAACAGGAAATCTTCTAAGGAAGAGGAAAAGTGGGTAGTGAGACATTTTTAGAAAATATTACCTGTAACCATTGTGACTGGTCATTGTGGCCGGAGGTCCAGGCATTCACTTTGCCCTGCTTGTCCAGCCGAGCTTTCCTTGGTTCCCAAGTGAACATGTCCATATTGAGAGTTCTGAAGATGCTGGAAGCAGTGATCTGATAGTCCTGTATGTGTCCTGATTTCATCCCCAGAGGCTCAGAACAGCCTGGAAGAAAATGAGAAGGGCTCTATGAGAAAAATAATTTATCATGCTGGGAAGTTTTCTGCATTCATTTTGGATAGGCAAGAGAGGATTAAGCATAATGCTATTCATTCTCCCAAAGAGAGAGCATCTAAATTCAAAAAACGGCTATAATCAGAAATAAATCGGGAACAAAATCGAAAAACAAGATAACCAATTCAAGCTATTTTGTCTGAATATATTTTGGAAAAATTGAAAACAAGACAGACAATTCAAACTACTTTTCTGTGATAGATGATTTTGCAAAATGAAAGCAATGCTGAAATGCTCTCTCCTGTCTTATTACTGATAGCCTCATGACGGTTTCCCGGTTTTCAACAGTTTCATTTTGTCTTTAAAAATGGAACATTTTCTCAGAGAGGATATTTGGTTTTCTTTTATTTGTTTTCATAATACTGAAAATGAAAGTTCCCTCAGTACAAAGTCATTTTCACAAACTGCTCCGATGGTATATTCTAAACTGGACAGCATTTGTTTTCCAAGAAACCTGTTAATCATTATCACTGATTCTTATAATACCAACATGGCTTCTTCTGGAATATAGGAAACTAATATTTATTCAGCGTATACCATATACCTGACATTGTGCTAGTGTAGAATTTAAACTAACAGATAACAGAAAAAAAATAAGCTAATTCTAGCAAAAACCATTACTGGACAAGACTTTTCATAAATTTTTATGTTTTAATCATACTCCATAATCTCTAGTATTGGATATTTTTTGAAGATTTTCAGATCTGCCACATATATTTTCAGGTTTGACATGGTACAAAATTTGGGTTTGTTTGTCCTTGAAAAATCTTGTATGTGTGTATGGACATATACACAGGATTTCCCAATGTTGAATTGCAATTGTGACAAAATTCACATTCACAAAGCTTGTAATGGAAAGCATGATTCTATTATCATATTAGCCAGCGGCTGAGTCTTCCATATGTAAAATTTTACCTTTTGGCCAAGGAACACACAGGTAAGTTTGATCATCAAGAAAGCCAAGATAAAATAGGAGACTTCTCTGATCAATGTCATCTCTTCATGCTCTGCTAATGCCCTACACACTAGCTGTGTGGCCTTGTACTCATTATTTAACCGCTTTGTCCTTCAGTCTTCTCATCTATAAAATGGTCATAATAATCAAAATTATCTTTAAAAAAGTCTTCTAAGAAATTAGTTGATAAAATATTTAGAAACAGTGCTGGCATATAGCTAGCATTCAGTAAACGTTAGCTATTTTTATTATCTCCATAAAGCTTATTCCAACAGATGACAATATTAAGTCCCCAAATCAGCATACCAGTGAGTATTAAAAGAATATCCTATGACTGGCTGCAATTTCTGAAACTACACCATTTTCAGTCCAGGCTCTAAGAGAGGTGGTTTAGAACTTTTCACTGATAAATATAATTCTTAATTGCAATTACTGGCTTTCTGTCCTAGTAGATCTAGATCAAGTCTTCCTTCCTGAGGCTCCTCCGTATTTGCCTTCACCTCCACCCTCTAGGAAATTCCTATCCTATGCAAACATGACAGAGACTGACATAGAGGGCTAGCCAACTGGATGTCTTAGCTCAAGTTTTGTTTAGTTGCAGGCATAGGAGACCTATATACCCCAAGTTCCATGATATAAGTAGTTCTAAATCCTAAATACGAATTCTGAAAAAGAAAAATTTCATGACAAAAATCTCAAAGATTTTAGAAAGCCCTAAAGTCTTAATAGCATGCTCTTTATCTTCAAGCAGTTCTGAGGTAACGTGCATTGTCTGTATTATGGATTTCTGACTTTTTCTTCTGTTATCACCACCAACCCCCCACCTTGCCACTGGAATCTCTGTACAACTGCTTGGCTTACAGAAGAGACACAAAGGAAAGAATTGCTTTTCTCCTTTTTGCGATGTAACACAGTTTTTGAAGTATTGGATAGAAAAGGGATACCTTTACTTTGACCATTTCTGCTTAGTTATAGAATTCATTTCATTACCCACTCTGCTGTCTAGTACTCAGCCCAGAGGAAGTGCTGAATAATTTGTTCAAAGAATGAATGAATGACTATTCTTCTACTAATTACGGTCATGATCCATTTCATGCTAAACATCTTAAATCATATCTCTTTCGGAGAATTTAAGGGAATTTTCTTTGTAAGTATCTGGAAAAAGATTAACTGCTATCTTCTAGGCAGGCTGAGAGCTCTTATAACAGTTTATTGAATACAATAAGGCAGCCTTGGGCTTTACAGTGTTGCACTGGATTGTGGGAAATAGTTTGGTACATTCTACTAATGTTTATTTCCAAGTGTTATAGCTAACCTCTCTGTCAATTTGCCTCACATCACCAATTTCCCTCCTCATCCATATGATTTTATATGTATAAATTAACTCTTTTACCAACATGGAGAGCACCTGAACAAAATGAGGTATTAACAACAAAATTGATTATTTCTAAAGTGAGGTGCCCTAGCTTTAAATTTTTATTTATGTGTTTGGTCACACCACAGGGCGTGTGGGATCTTAGTTCCCCGACCAGGGATCAAACCCGTGCCCCCTGCATCAGGAGCACAGAGTCTTAACCACTGGACCGCCAGGGAAGTCCCATTGTTTTTTAAATTTTTATTTATTTATTTTTTTCATAAGCATTCATTAAGAGATATTATTCTCTGCATACACTTTCAAAATCATTTTGTGGGGTTGGGAGATGAGGTATGGCTTCTTTTTGAAAACATAAAAATCCATAAAGGGTCAGGTGTAACCTCTCGTCAAACTTGAAAGTAAAATATATTCATATCTTAGGGGTGTAACTGTACCATGTCTGAGAGACTGGCCCTCATGAATCAAAAGACTGAAAAATTGGGGAAGGTGATGTTGTAGCACCTGAAAAGCATGGGACTTAACAGCAAACTTCATCATACTGTGGCTTCCTCTTGATTGCTTTATGATGAATGACTTACGGATGACACTGGCCTGTGGTGATATAGTGACATGCAACATAAACACCGTGCAGCAATAATTCCGCTGAGATTTACTGGTAGTCAATAAGCCAGTTCAAATTACCAAAATAAGGAAAACATCCCCATTTTGATAATTAATGGTACTAAAACTGTATGTTGACTGCTTCATAAAAGACACCCATATATAACATGAAAATGTGATTCTTAAAATATCAATAGATTCATTCATCTGCCCAAATGTCTCTAACTCCTTTGAATGTAATGGGTTCATTTAAAGTTTGGTTGTTTTTTAATAGTAACTTCTATTTCCTTGAAAATCATTCCCTTTCTTAACGTCACAAATAAACCCAAGAAGGGAAATAGATAAAGTGTGCGCGTTTTAACCTATATGCAACATTTTGAAATGAATAAAAAGCTCTCAGTTGTCTCTTTGCAGGGATGTGTCCTATTTTTAACTAAACGGCACTTCTGTAAGTATGACAAAAGTCTCTCATACTTGGAGGTTACACTAAAAAGTGGGGCACACGTGAATTTCTAGTTTTCTTAAAAACACAGTGGTTTGAACAAAATCTCAGGCCAAAGTGGCAAAGATAGTTTGTAAATGTTGATAATAGAAATATAAGAACAGCCACCAAAAATATAGCACAGTGAAATGCCTAGACAAGGTTTTCTGTTTAGTTCAGAATCTAGCTAGATTGAAAGTGAACGACTGTGAGATCCACTCATAAAGTCTTCATTTTTATATCTAGTCCTGATGCTCCTGGAAGACAAGGATTATTTAAATCTGAGTCCCTTGATAGATCATCTTTGTGTTCGAAAACCACTGTTTGTACAATAAACAGGTTGTTAGATAAGAATGATCTAAGAATGAATTTATAGTAGCAATCTTGGTTTTAAAAGTATTGTCTCCTTGGAAGCATTGATGAATTTACATGTTTCATAAAACCTAAAAAAAAAAAAAAAGACAAAACTAAATTCTTATGGTAGATGTACAAAGATAAAGCTTACTTTTCTATGCCGTATAGCCTAAATGTAACTGCAATTTATGAGGTCAGGCAGATTCCAGTTTTTACTGAAATTTTGTCATGAAACATAAATCATAGTTACTATTAAAATCAAGAAGGCACATTTAAATTTGACAAAAGTGTCCAATGAAAATGTGTTGTACCTTCTTTGACCACTCAAAGAAATACATTGCCCCTTCTACATTAATTCTATTCTGTAGCATGTTATAGAACTTGTTTATCCTCTCTCTCTCTCTCTCTTTCTCATTGAACCAAATCCTAGACATTTTGTAGCAGAAATGAACATCTATGAGTGTTGAAAATTTGCAAGTTAGTAACACACTACATACAAATGTACTTTTTTTTCCTTTAAAGAGAGTACAGAAATACATAATATGAGACTCACCTGACAGTTCACATCCAAGAAGCTCCATTCTCAAAGTGCAGTGTCTTCGACAAACTTGGGGATAGAGTCTCACATACTGAGCTTTTATGGGGGGCGTGAAAGAGTTAGCATAGGGTGTGTTGTTATCCACATTTCCACGGAACACCTATGTAAAGAGATAACATAGAGTTTAAAATTATTAATTGCAACAGCTTTTTCTTAAAACCTATTTTCATATATTGACCCTATATCCTACACAACGTAATCTCTCAAAGATTGGATTAAATAATCTAGGGGTCTGGAGCATTTAGAAAGCACCTTGCCATGAGAAGTGAATATAAATATAATTTTCTGTAAATTCAATATTTAATACCTTTCTGCAACCTTAGTATTTTATTTTTCTTCTACTGATATAAATAAAATATAATGCTTTTTTCCCTAAAAAAAAAAAAAAAAAAAACAAGCCTATAGACAGAATCCTCATTAAAGCTGTAAACCACTGTGACCGATGGCTTAATCTATACCTTACTATGATGGTCGTGTCAATTTAAGGCCAGTCCTTCAGACTACCTTAATCTTTCAACTTAATCTGGGACAGGGGTCTGTCTGCTCATTTTGCTACTTAGTGATTATAGTTTTTTTGTTTCATTTTGTTTTTAGGAACCAGTCTTCACTATTGCTTCCTGATCACTCAGTTTCTCTAATACTGTGATCAGATTTATGACATTTTAGGGTCTGATTCCTCAAGATTACTTCCTTATCAGTCTGTCCCAGATAAGAGGCTCCTAGTTCTTCATATATATCTCCAGTGAAAAGCTAATTTTCTCTAAAAATTAAGTGCTAAAATGTGTTATTTTTAATTCCTTTAAATCTCATTCTCATTTTACCCTCTACATAATCAGAAAACCTATTTAAATTCATTTAAGAAGGTAACTTAAAAAATCGTTCATAAAATGTAGGAGAGTCTAGTCTAATGACTCAGTTTTAAATGGAATGAGCTGCAGTGCTGATTTTTTTAAGTTAAAAATGGGGGGTAAAATTAATTTAAAAATTAGAAATATCATATGAAAAGGCAAAGGAGACATAGAATATTATATCCATTTCTTCTAAAATATTTTATTCTGCTAAATAACAAAATTTTCTTCCAATATGAAGTATATAAAGATATTTATGTTTTCTATAACTTGGTGTTTTTCTTTAAAAATTATATTTTTTCTTTAAAAATAATAGTTTTGATCTGTATTTATTTGATTAAAGAGAGTGCTAATCTGTCAAAGCAATAAAATGAAATTGAAAGCTGACTGTTGTTAAAATAAAACTTAATTTCATACACAGGACTATGTTAACCTTGTGATAAAGTGTTTATAGGACCACCAATTAAAATCTGAGAAAGATTTCAAAGGTAGCTACTGTACATTGATAATTTGGGATAACACCGTACCCTCTCCACACCACTGGTCCAATTAAAAGAATCATAAATTTATTTTCAACAGCATAAGACTTCTGCTGAATATTCAGCAATCATTTGGTAATCCATGATCACTTATGGGAGTTTACTTTCAAATTAATAATGTCATGTAAGTCTTACCATATCCTCATTGGTGCCTTTCACTGTGTACATTGCCCAAGTCTTTCCATCATTACTATAGGCAATTTTGTAGGATTTTGTATACTCTGGGCTTCCAATCCTCTTGGCCCCTTGAGTAATCACACCAGTAACTCTCATTTTTCTTTGTAAATTTATCTGAGGAGACAAGGCATAATCAACTATAATTTCATTGCTTCCAGGATAACGGTGCTGATGATATCAAATTTGAAAATGGAACACTTTTATTTATTAGTAAAGATTTTAAATAATACAAAACAAGCATACATCAAGCTAAGCTTCAAAATGTCTTTCTCTGATGGTATACTTTTTTTTTTTTTAAAGTAAAGCAATATGTAGGAACAAGATTTGAAAAGGGCCATGTGTCCCCGAAATATAAGTACTGAAAGCATTTGGTTGATTATGATATGTAAGTATGAGTTAGCAAAGTGAAAAATGAGAATGTTATCTTCTCAAAATAACCTCAATGACATTACTATGAAACTAATGTCAATATAACTGTTAATGTGTCTCAACTGCTTTAGCCTTCAAGAAATTTCCATTAAAATAAAACATGCAAACCTCTTTGAGATCTTTGAGTATTAGAATAAGAAAAGGTAAAGACAACAATGATGGCAAAAAACAAGTACAGAAGTATCTTCAGTTTCTCAATCTTTATACTGTAGTCTCTGCTATGGGTTGTGTAAGTACACACTGGCCATGGAGGGTTTTTCACCAAATACTTCTCATTTCATTATATGGAGATGTTCTAACTGATATTTTCTCCCCATTCCAAATCACCCTACAATAGTTTGCTGCAGCATAACTGTCACCTAATAAATTTTTCAACATTTTTCTCATATTTAAATAGAAATCTCCTTTTGACACAACATAATCATTCATTAAATGCTACCATGTAAGAAAAATACTTTCTAATCTCCAAAATATATAAACAGCTCATTCAGCTCAATATTAAAGAAACAAACACCCCAATCCAAAAATGGGCAGAAGACCTAAATAGACATTTCTCCAAAGAAGACATACAGACGGCCACGAAGCACATGAAAAGATGCTCAACATCACTAATTATTAGAGAAATGCAAATCAAAACTACAATGAGGTATCACCGCACACCAGTTAGAACGGGCATCATCAGAAAATCTACAAACAACAAATGCTGGAGAGGGTGTGGAGAAAAGGGAACCCTGTTGCACTGTTGGTGGGAATGTAAATTGATACAGCCACTATGGAGAACAATATGGAGGTTCCTTAAAAAACTAAAAATAGAATTACCATATGACCCAGCAATCCCACTACTGGGCATTTACCCAGAGAAAACCATAATTCAAAAAGACACATGCACCCCAATGTTCACTGCAGCACTATTTACAATAGGCAGGTCATGGAAGCAACCTAAATGCCCATCAACGGACGAATGGATAAAGAAGGTGTGGTACATATATACAATGGAATATTACTCAGCCATAAAAAGGAACGAAATTGAGTCATTTGTTGAGACGTGGATGGATCTAGAGACTGTCATACAGAGTGAAGTAAGTCAGAATGAGAAAAACAAATATCGTATATTCATGCATGTATGTGGAACCTAGAAAAATGGTACAGATGAGCCGGTTTGCAGGGCAGAAGTTGAGACACAGACGTAGAGAACGGACATATGGACACCAAGGGGGGAAAACTGCGGTGGGCTGGGGATGGTGGTGTGCTGAATCGGGCGATTGGGATTGACATGTATACACTGATGTGTATAAAATTGATGCCTAATAAGAACCTGCAGTATAAAACAAACAAACAAACAAAACAACTAATACTAAAGTTTCATTGGGTTATTTGTATGGAAATATGTGAATATAAATGTTTCAGACATTACATGAAATTTCTAAAAATCTTATATGTTCTGGTATAATGTTATAAGTCATAATCCTAGTTATTACTTTAAAATGTATATCTCAGAAATAACTAATTTTCTTGTCAACTGCATTATTATGAACTTTCATCAAATCTTTAACTGTGGTCATTTTTAAGTCTTTTGTCATTTACAGACAGTTCTGGGTGTACTCTGATGCTTTTGCAAATATGTTCCTATAAAAGGGTTTCATCTTCAAGAAATTCATGGAAAAGACTCTGACAAGTACAGGTTTCTGGTAACTGACTGTACTGCTGAACTGAATGAATAAGCATTTTCAGAACTCTAATGAAAAACTGATGAACTCATAAAAGTGCTAACAAAAGATCAAGATGAAAAAAAAAATTAATTACATGGGATTGAGTGAACTGATGAGGATGAGTATAATTTTTGTGACTTTCTGTCTGAATTAAAAAAAAAAAAATCCCACACGGACTCAGAGGCAAAGAACATACAAATCAATTTTCACTGCAAAGTAAAGGAACTGTTACAGTGGAGGATTACTGGACTGAATGTCAATATTATGACATAGTTTGAGTGTGTTTCATGTTTGGTAATTGCAATCATTGTTGCTTTTGTTGTGGTCATCCACATACAATGCTTGGTGTCAGTCTATTTATCTCTTGTAAAAATAAAATACAGTGTGTGTGTGTGGAAAAAAATAAAAATAAATAAAAATTAAAAAAATAAATTACAAAAAAATAACAACAAAAAAAAAAGAAAAATACTTTCTTCATATATGGGCAAATATTAAAAATTGTTCTATTCACTTTAAAATGCCTTTATGATGTCTATAAAATCTTAAGCTCAGTAGAAAAGCACTGTTTTAATGTTCTTGACAAATCGCCATAAAGCTCTCCTCTCCACCAATTACAAATCAGAATAATTTAAATCTGTTATACTATAATATTGTTAATAATTCAGAGACCATTTCCTGAGAAAACCAGAAAATCTTCAGATTCATGTAAGTGATAAGGATTTTCCACTCTCTGACGGGACTATAAGAGTTAACATTTGAAATGGCGGAGGATGTGCATGAAGAAACCAGCGCCTCTAGAATCATTGTTTTTATATGATTAAAAACATGTCATACATTTAAAAAGTCAAAAATTGGAGTTATGAAAGCAATCATTAAAGAGTTCCCACCCCAGACAAACACTGTGACTCATTAAAAGACCTACAATGTTTTATTTCCCTGGATTTATAGATTTTTAAATGTGTTAATGTGTTAAGGGCAATCCTGAATCTTGCACGTAGCCAGTGCCCTTTCAAGCTTCTGAAAGTTTGCTAACATGGCACGGTCCACCTTCCTCCCTATTCTGAGTTTCCCTAAGTCTCATCTTCCCTCTCTGATGGTTCTTCCCCAACTAGTGCTCATAAAACGAGTCTCTGTCTTACTCATCTGGAATTTGGATGAGTTAAAGAACTGGGGTGGATGGTCCCCAGCCTCTGACTGGCGAGCATGCCCACGTTTCACTCTTGTAAAGCAAACCTATAAACAACATTTTTGTTTTTAAATTCTGGGCCTGTGGTCCCTGTTTTCTTCAACAGTGCGAAGTGAGTTGACTCATATATCTGATTTTGCTTTTCTCATTTTAATACTTAGACATCAAAATCACTGACATGAATACATTTTATGTCCCATTCTTGTTTGGAGGTACAAATAAAAGAATACTCCCCATGAAGGTAAATTTTACTTATTACTCTTTTATCTCAATTCGTTCTCTAAAGATGATTTTGTAATTTTAGCTGTGAGATTTGGTAAAGGTTATCTCCAAAAGAGACTTTATCTGTATGTTAGGTAAATGAGCACATTGCTATGAAAGAGCCATATTCTTCCACTAGCATATGTATAGCATTTTTTTTTTTTTCACATGAAGACTCTTCATAGTCTAAATCTTTCCAATATATATAACATAAACAGTGGACACTATGAATCACGTTTCCTCCCATTTTGGAAGCCAAATTCCACACTTGATACTGCTGAACATTCCTTTTTCATTATCTTTTATCTTGTTTCAATTATCTTGTTTACACCCCTTATAGATGGCCAAATTATCTCTGTTAGAGTTTTAGCTGATGAGCTGTAGACTAATTTTCTGAAGCTTAAATTGTGTAACAATCAAAAAATGAAAATCTGAGTACATGTTTCTCTCTGAGTCATATCAGAAATGATGTTTTAAAGGACTCCTGTTTGCTCTAATATTTGCAAGCTCTGAATATATATCTCAAGGAGCTGGAATCCCAGAGAGTAAACAGCACCCAACTTGGGTGGTATCTACTTTTAGTAGGTATTTGTAATTAAATATCAGTACTGTTTTCATCAAATAAAAAATAACAACCAAAAAGTGATTCATAGAATACTGGTTCAGGGATTATTAGCAATTACTAGGTTTTAGGCTTTTGAGTTCTCCTGTATCTAGCATTATTAAACTTGGAGTAATAAGGAATTCATATATAAAAGAGCTAAGATTTCACTGTCATAGTCATACACAAATTTAATACCAGGAATCTATATTACTGTGAGAAATAAACTAAACCTTGGGAGAAGGTTATCACATGATTTTAAAAACATCTCTACCACAAAATTTGCTGCAAGTAATCCCCTTTCATCCCACTCCAACATTATTTTGTGATCTTTTTGTAAAATAACATCGGCTAAAAGGTGATCTGACTTCTGTTTATTCTGCCTGTATGAAGGTGTAAATAAACTAAAGGTCTACTAAAGGGGGTTATATCAGAAATTCCAAAATTACTCCCTGTGGCCTTGATAGATGTTTGGATATGCAATAAAATATTTTCATTTATTTATCTGGTTTCAGAGAAATTACTGTTCCACTGGGTAGTAGGTATACTGCATGTCCTTAAAAAAACAAAAGTACTTTCTAAGGTGTTTTGAGTGAACTGTTTTCCTTGCATTAATGTAAATATTAAGATACGTAATCTGGATCTAGAATGCCTAGAACCCAGGCAAAGACCAGGCAGAAGGCAGAAAAATACTGACAGTTTCGGCCCTGGCTTTTGCCACTTCCCACCAATATATCTTGAACAACTTGTCTAAGCTTTCTGAAATTTAATTTCCTCCCTAGTAAAATGGATTTTAATAGAGTTCTTACGTGTGAAAATTACATGATATAATGCATGTAGAAATTTAATAACACCTGCCACCCAGAAAGCTCTGTGGTTACTCTTTGGGTTGATGTTTAGTTTTTGTTGTTCTTTAAATGAAAAGGGGCATTCCTTTTCTGTGTCCTGCCCTTATATGAGCTAATAATCATAATAACCATATGAAAAAAACTTTGAAATCAACTTCCAAAGCTATGTACTAATAAGATATTTAGGGCTATTATGTTTAAGTGTGTGTGTGTGTGTGTGTGTGTGTGTGAATCTAACCATTAGATTCAACATGGGGGAGAAGGGGAAATTAATGGGTTCCTGACAGGTGGCAGGTTAAGATTTCAAAAAAATTTTTAAAAATCCCTAAAAAGATAAAGGAGTTTTTGAAACATAAGACAGAAACAAGCATCTAAATAATAAAATAATAAAAAACCAATTGGAAATACTGAGAATAAAAAATATAAAGTTAAATAAAGTTTAAAATGAAGCTGAACAAGTTCCCAATGGGGTGACTTCAAGCAAAGAGTCATAGTTGAAGAATAAATTAGTGAGCAGAAAGACAGGTTATGAAACCCTTTCTAAAAGGCGATGGGATAAAGATATTGCCCATATTGGCAGATGATATAACAATTTACTTTGAAAATTCAAGAGAAGTAACAAATAATAAAAACTAATTAAAAAGTTCTGCAAGTTTGCTTAATATAAGATCAACATATAATTAATCAGGCTTCCCTGGTGGCACAGTGGTTAAGAATCCGCCTATCAATTCAGGGGACACGGGTTCGAGCCCTGGTCCGGGAAGATCCCACATGCCGTGGAGCGACTAAGCCTGTGCGCCATAACTACTAAGCCTGCGCTCTAGAGCCTGTGAGCCTCAACTACCGAAGCCCGCACGCCTAGACCCTGTGCTCCACAACAAGAGAAGCCACCACAATGAGAAGCCCGCGCACCGCAACGAAGAGTAGCCCCCACTCGCCGGACCTAGAGAAAGCCGGCGCCCAGCAACAAAGACCCAACTCAGCCAAAAATGAATAAGTTAATTAATTAATTTTAAAAAAACATATAATTAATCTATATCAGCAATTATCAAAGGAAAATGTAATATAAATAATCAAAATAGTGTGATACTGGCACATGTAAAGGCAGACTGATCAATAAAACAGAAGAGAAAAATCAATAAGTAGACCCCAGTAGGTAAGGAAATTTTGTATATGAAATAAGTGATATTCAAATTAGTGGAGAAAAGATGGAATATTCAATAACTGGATTGGGACAATTTGGTAGACACCTTAAATAAATAAATTGAGATCAGTATCTGTCATTTTATCCCAGAATAAATTCCAGGTGAATTAAACACTCTAATGAAAAAAAAGAAAGAAAGAAGGAAAGAAAGAAACCACAAAGGACAGAGGAAATGTAGAATTAAGAATACTCTCAGAGATAAAAATGACTTTCTAATCATGGTACTGGTTTTACAAATGTTATTATATTAAACTAAAATTTTCTTTAAAAAGCAAAATAAAGTCAAAATACAAATGACAAACTGGGATTCATATTTTTATCAGAGCACAGGATTAATCAAAATTATTAGATCTTACCAATTAATAGGTAAAGCACAGACAACCTAAGGGGAAAAAAATGGGCAAAGGATTTCATTAGTTGACATCTAAGGAAATATATATGGATATTAAACATATGAAAAGATACTCAATCTTCTTCATGTAAATTGAATTAAATCTACCCCAAGGTACTATAATTCACCTTTTACATGAGCAAAAAGCAAAAAAAAAAAAAAAAAAAAAAAAAAAATTATTATATGGTATTAGCAAAAGTGTAAAGAAATAGGCAAGCATGTACCTTCGTGGTGGGAGTATAAATGACACAGTCTTTTATGAAGGGCAATTTAGTGACTTGAAACAAAATGACAATTGCACATTTTCTTAAACTCGGCAATTTCATTCTAGGAATGTAGCCTACAAGTATAATCACACATAGGCAAAATGATGTAAGTACAAAGTTGTTCCCTGCAGCACTATGTATAATATAACACAATTTCAAGCATTTTAAAATGTCTATCAGTAGGGGTCTAAGCCATTTCATTATGGAGAAGTCCAGAAAATGAATACAATTCAGTTGTAAAACAAAAGAACAGGAATGAAGGAGCCGGGAGGGGACAGGGAGAGAGGAGAGAAAGAGAGGAGATCTTAGCATACGATTTAAGAAATTACTGCTTTCAAGTTTTGGTGTGGTATCAAAGAAGATGATCTACAATTATCTGGAAATTATGTGAAAAGAGTACAAAGACTTTAGTAACAGGACAGCGTGCACTGCATACTCCTCTTTACTGTAAAGGGCGAATAATAAATATACATATTTTCTTGTACATAATTATAATGTCTGAAAGCAAAAATAAGAAACTGGTTAACAATGGTTTCAAAAGGAGGTAAACAGATATCTGGAAGAGAGAATTAGGAAGAAGAATTTTTACTATACTCTTTTGTGTCTTTCGAAGCTTCTAATTTGTAGATGTCTTACCTATTCAAAATACAAATACAATTAGAGTAAAAAAAATAAGATGTTATTTATAATACCACAGTAATTATAAAATATCTAGAAATTAACCTCAAAAATAATTAATATGACTTATGGAGAATATTTTTGAACTAAAGGACATTATAGAAGACCAGTATAAATTTTAATGGATGAGACAATATAATAAATTTATTCCCTCAATTTTGTTTGTAAATTCTGTGCAGTTTTCATCAAAATGCAGAAAAAAACTATTTGCCATGATAAATTTATTCTAAAAATCTATACTTTTTTATTTTAAATTATACATTGAAAAATAAACTTTCATTAATAGATAGCTAAATGAATCTTGAAAAAGATGTAACAAAATGGGGGAAATCTGCCATGTATTAAGACATTACAAGACCATTTTAATTAAAAATAATGTGGTGCTAGGAGATAGATAGAAAAATATCCGTGCAAATTGGAAAGGGGATCCAGGAAGAGTCCCGCATATATATTGACACTTGAGGCAGCACTACAAGCCAGTGGAGAAAGGATAGATTATTTAGTAAATGGTGTTGAGAGAACTGATTCTCTATATAGAGAGAAATGAAGTTGGATTGGAATGTACTGAAGACCGAATGTGAAAAGTAACACTATTCATCTAACAGAAGAAAATGTAGAAACATAATTTTTGTGACCTCAGAGTTGAAGAAGCTGTTCTTTTAAGAAGACCAGAAAAGCATAAATGTGAAGGAAAAATGGAATTGGCTCCCCAAAGAAATTAAAGGTTTCTATTCAGCCAAGTACACGGTTGGGTAAGGGTAATAGAAAGGTGACAGCCTGGGAGAAGATACTTGTAATGTCAAAAGCTGGCAGGCTTATTTAGTGCACTAGTTCTATACTTTTAGGTCTCAAGACTCCTTTACTCTCAAAAATTATTGAGGGCCCCAAAGAGAAAATACACTGATACCTGACATTGTGGTATATATATATATCAATGCTTATTATATTAGAAACTAAAATTGACAAATTTTAGAAATATTTATTAATTTTTAAAGTTAATAACTTTATTAATAATAGTAAAATAATTGATTAATTAAAAATAAGAGTAACAAACCAATTACATTTTAACATAAACTCCATAATTTTGTAAAATAATAAATTGTCCAAAGCCAAAATTTTACTGGGGAGAGGTTATTTTACATTTCTGTAAATCTCTTTAATATCTGATTTAAGAGAAGATAAGTAGGTTCTCATATCTATTTTCCACATCAAATCTAATGCAAAATATTTTTTGGCTGAAGTATGAAGAAAAGCCAGCTTCACACAGATATGTAGTTGGAAAAAGGAGTATTTTAATAACCCTTCCAGATAAGTGTTTATATTCTTCTTTGCTACCACATCAGAACTTAACAAGAAATGGTTTATTAAATTTAAGTTGCAGTGTGGAATCTGAAATCTACCAGTGGACTTCTCATATTCATTATGTTAAAATCCATTGGTTTATCTTGCACTTTAAATGGGTCTTTTACCCCTGCATGGTTTTGTAAAATCATACATTGGTCATTTGGAAAATATAGACTCACGGAGCTATGTGGACTCGCTAAAAGATTACACATTTTATTATATAATATCAAAAAGTCACATTCATTAATATCACCACCAATTTCATTAAAAAATCTTAAAACACTGGAAGCTCTCAAGCTCACGCTGACAGTTACATTTTTTCCAAAATTCTAATTTTCCCTTGAAATTTCAAGTTTTGTCTAGCAACAAATACTGTCAGTTGTTTTCCTTAATATGGCAGGACTACTTTGTTCATTTTCAAGAAAATATCTGCCAAATATCCAGGTATGAATAGTCATGGTTTGTCAGTTGTTCTCTGAAGTAAACATAATGTTCAAATAAGGAGGGGGTAGTTCAGCTTGCGAGTCACACAATCTCCCAAGTGCTTTTCCTCGAGATCATCCTCATAGTTCAGTACTCAGCAGAAGTGCTTTATGTGTGATTCCCATGTCATCACGCAGAATGTTAAAGACATGGCCAACATCGGCATTTAATAAAATTAATGATCGTTACTGTTTCATCAAGGACATTCTTAAATGAGCTGGAGTTTTCTTTTCTTTTTGGCCTCCAGCGTGTGCATAATGGGGGTGAATACAAAGACTACTAGTACAGTTTGATGCTACTGTCTTGATTTGTGCTAAGACTCCAGCAGTTTTACTCACCATTGTTCTGTGGCAACAGTACAAATGTCAACACAGAGAAGATGGCAAAGAAAATCTTATAATTATTATGGAAATAGTGTTGACCTGTGAACTTCCTGAATGGGACTTTGGGGGTCCCTGCCTCCACAAGACATATGGGTACTTCAAGTTCAGGTGAGAACTACTGATGTGAAATATACAAGGGGTTATTACAAACACACACACACACACACACACACACACACACACACACTCCAAAGAGATGAATAAAACAACAGAAAACGGAGCAAAGCATATTAAAGGGCAATTCAGAGAAAAGGAAATGCCGATAGTTAAATTTTCACTATTAATTAAATAAATGCAAATTAAATAAAAAGAGCAATTTATAGCCAACAAGGTATAGCCAGAATGGCAAAACAAAAAACTGAGATAATATCAAGTATTGCTGAAATATTCCTCTGCTGATGGCGGGAGTTGTTATTAAAATTAAACTATTCCTGGGTATTCCTCCCCCCACCCCTGCAAATTTCTGCATAGGTGCTCAATGAGAAATGCACACACATATTTATTGTAGAATTTTTTATGTTAGCAAAGAAGAGCAGCTTAAGTGACTATCCCTAGAGGAATAGAGATTGAAAATATAAAATGTATGTGTGCACATGCATGTGTCTGTGTGTGCTTTTGCACACATACACAAAAGCATACTTTCTGAGAGTCAGAAGTGATGAACTGGATTCATACATAGCCATCTAAAAACATAAGAATGTGGGAAAAAACAGAATGAAATATACACAACACCATTTATGTAAATTGAAAAACAAACACGTATACAACATAACATCATGCACTTTCCAATAATTCATGTGTCTAAATCAACCCAGGAAAGGTGAAATGAAAGATTACACATCAACTCTTCTAGGCTGAGTTTCTATAAGAGAAGAGGAATGAGACAGAAGGTGGGGAATGAGTAACAGTGCCAGGAAATAAGGAGGTTCATCCTCAAATCAGTGCTGGCAAAAGATATTCAAAGTAGGGGAAGGGATCATTGGTTCCTCTCATTTCCTCCTCTGTTCTCAAGGAAAAGGACTTAAGTATGGCCATCTGATGTACGAGTACCATTACATACAAAAGTATTTTCTGAGACTCATTCCCCAGTATAAAATACAGTGCCATAAGCATTTCAAGCATACTTATTGTATAATAACATACTTAAAAGTATTTATAGTTGTACTTTAGGTAAAAGCTAGTATTAAATAAGCAATTAGCTTTAAAAGTAGCTTTATGAATAACTAATTGTTTTTCTCTACCTCAACCTAGAAGCTGTGATACACCTAAGTAATGCATTCCAGTGTGGGTCTGACTGGTAGCTGGTATCACTACATAAAAACAATATGAACATAAAATGTGAACAAATACAGCTTGCCAAAAGGAACTACTTTCTTATTTTATTAAACTGAAAAAA
The DNA here is from genome assembly GCF_028021215.1 of Eschrichtius robustus. Taxonomy (NCBI): domain Eukaryota; kingdom Metazoa; phylum Chordata; class Mammalia; order Artiodactyla; family Eschrichtiidae; genus Eschrichtius; species Eschrichtius robustus. The sequence continues at coordinate 66,634,669 of NC_090825.1, forward strand.
AAAGCTTTCAGTTTTTTAAATGTTGTAATACTTGGGAAGTGGAAGAGGAAGAATTCCTTTTTGAAGAAAAGGAAACGTTTGCCAATTGAAGATTGTTAAAAGGTAAACTGAGGCATATTAAAAATTTTAAGAGTTTATTTGATCGAAAAGTGATTGGAATGGGGCAGTACCAAACAGGAAGTAAAGAGTGTCCCACAAACAGGAGCTTGGGGGAGACTTACAGAGAAGAGGGGGAAGCTAAGCAAAGAAATTATCTGATTAGCTACAGTTTAAGGAGTTCCATCATTTGGGAAAGCCTAGTTGGCTGTTTGTGATTGGTTGCCCTTAGGTTTCCATTTCTTAACCTTGAGGAATTTACAGGCTTAGGTTTGTGTTTGCCTATGTAGGCTGCTAAGGCATTAAAGTCAACTCAGTCTAAAACACATAAACAGCGCATACAACTCAATATCAAAAAAACCAAACAACCCAATCAAAAAATGGGCAGAAAACCTGAATACATAGAAGATATACAAGTGGCTATCAGGAGCATGGAAAGATGCTCAACATCACTAATTATTAGAGAAATGCAAATCAAAACAACAATGAGATATCATCTCATACCTGTCAGAATGGCTATCATCAAAATGTCTACAGGGGCTTCCCTGGTGGCGCAGTGGTAGAGAATCTCCCTGCCAATGCAGGGGACACGGGTTCGAGCCCTGGTCTGGGAAGATCCCACATGCCGCGGAGCAACTGGGCCCGTGAGGCACAACTACTGAGCCTGCGCGTCTGGAGCCCGTGCTCCGCAACAAGAGAGGCTGCGACAGTGAGAGGCCCGCGCACCGCGATGAAGAGTGGCCCCCGCTTGCCACAACTAGAGAAAGCCCTCGCACAGAAAGGAAGACCCAAACACAGCCATAAATAAATAAATTAATTAATTAATAAAGTTCCTCTTAAAAAAAAAATGTCTACAGGTAACAAATGTTGGCAGGATTTGGAGAAAAGAAAACCCTTTTGGTGGGAATGTAAATTGGTGCAGCCACTATGGAAAACAGTACGGAGTTTCTTCAAAAAACTAAAAATAGAGCCAGCAAGTCTACTCCTGGGTGCATATCTGGAAAAAATGAAAACACTAGCTTGAAAAGATCGATGCGCCCCAATGTTCATAGCAGCACTTTTTATAATAGCCAAGATATGAAAGTAACCCAAGTGTCCATCAACAGACAAATGGATAAAGAAGACGTGATATATACATATATGAATATTACTCAGCCATAAAAAGAATGAAATTCCGCCATTTGCAGTAACATGGACAGAACTAAAGAATGTTATGCTTGGTGAACTAAGTCAGATAGAGAAAGACAAAGACTGTATGTTTTAACTTATACGTGGAATCTAAAAAATAAAACAAATGAACATATATAGCAAAAGAGAAACAGACTCACAGATACAGAAAACAAACTAGTGGTTACCGGTGGGGAGAGAGAAGGAAGGGGGGGACATGTTAGAGGTATGAGAATAAGAGATACAAACTACTATGTGTACAATAGATAAGCAACAAGGATATATTGTATAATACACGGAAGTATAGCCATTATCTTGTGATAACTTTTAATGGAGTATAAACTGTAAAAATACTGAATCACTATTCTGTATACCTGGAACTAATATAATATTGTAAACCAACTATACTTCAATAAAAAAGGCAAATCAGACTAATGGTCTCCTTGTTTAATTAATTTAATAAGATGAATAAGAGAAATAAATGCCTGATTCATAAATTATTAGGAAAATCATATTAAAATCAAACACTTAGTGGTTGTTTACTTCATGATTATTGGGGCACACAATCAGTAGTCTGTGAGTTGCTACGGAAAAAATGCAGATTTGAAGATTAGACAGCATATTACATTAAAGTACTATGTAAATAAATAGTACTTAAATAATGATACCCTATAGCAATCATTATGCATACCAATGTTTTAATAATTTGCACAAAATTTATGTAAATTGACCACTAAGTGCTAGTGAAGAGAGATTTTTAAATTACTAATTTTTCTTTTCTTAATGATGAGGGCTATGGATTATCATATAAATATTAAAAGTATCAAGATTAAGTAATAAAAGAACCTATGAGACAGGATGATGTTGATATATGTCCATCATTAGAATTGTTAAAACATAACTTGAGGAATTTGCTGTAACTGTGTATTAGCTATGAACACAATCATGCTTAAACTAAAAGAAAAGCACATTTCTTAAGGAAACAATGGCCAAACTACAACCATCTTTTAACTTAAGGAAATGAGTATTTCACTCGAATATCAGAACTGTCCTTATGTTGAATGAGAAACATTATTTTTTGTGTGGTTATTATAAAGGACATGTGTAATTAGAGAAAATTAGAGCACCCTTGAAATTGTAAATCGTCATTATTCATGACACTTTCATCTTAATAGAGATTTTATTTTATGTACTAACATTCTACCTCTGGTGGAGTGGAGATGCAAAAAGACATGCATTCAATTAGCTCCAGGTCTGGAAGTATGAAAAAAAAAAATGTATATATATACACACACACATACACACACACATATGTATACATGTATATGTATATTTGAAAATTCCAGATAACCATTTTATACTGATGGTATTTAAACTTTTAAATTTGTAAATGAGATTTTTTTTTTCCTCCACAATATTTTTCATAATCCACCTCATTTAAGTATGCTTTCACAGGTCACAGTAAGGACAATCCCTCCAGGAGGGCTGTCAGTTGGGAGCTGGCAATACAAATAAGCTTCAGGCAAAAAGAACAGGTAACCATCTCTTTTGAGTGATATGAGAAATAACTTGAGCCTCTGAGGCAGTTCTAAATATGTGGATTGTTCAGATGTCACTGAAGGGCTTAAAAAAAAACCCAGGAACATTATTACCAAAAGTTTCTAGTTAAAAATTACAGGGAATTAGACTCTCCTGTAATTCACATTCTCTTATTAACATAAAGTATTTTATCGATTGCATCTTTAACATCTTCTGTGGAGTCCTGGGTGGTGGGAAGCATCATGAACGTGCCTAAGGAGGAAGACCTCTGGGGTGTGTCAGGATGAAAGGAGTAACTCAGACCAACAGTGCATAGGTTCATGGTTTTGAAATGACTGGCCTAGTTATAACAGAATTTCCCTTAAACAACCTCCCTATCACCAATGACCTGATTCACTAACACTTCATTCCCACTGTTAAACACATGCACTGTTCTGCACATCCTGGCACTTTGGCTGGTCTCTGCCAGGCCCATTCTCCTTGTTGCCAGCTGAAACGCACACTAACCGTGAGTCAGTTGTGTTTGATCCTCAACCTGTTTTTTTTTCAAGTTGTGCCTGTTATTTTAATTATGTAATTTGATTAAACATAATTGCTAAATGTGACTGGGAAAGGAGAGGGTTTTTTTGCCTATGAAAACATGAAATAGCTTTGAAAAACCTCGAAAAGGCAAATTACTGAAAACAATTGATATTATTGGGGAAGTAATTAATACCTAGGGTTCTATGCTTGAATAACTTTGCCAGTATGTTTAAGCAACAAATAAAATAAAAACTGAAATCAATAATGCTTCATGGGTGTGATTCATCTAAGAAACATGAAACAGAATTTAAATGCTTTTTTCTTTTAATCAGTTTTTATTAACTAATCTAATACTTAGTTCTGAAGCTCCAGATAAGAGGGGTCCTAATTTGCTCTCCACTGTTCTGGATGCTGGTCAGCCTTTGACATGTGTTCAATTAATCCAACTGTCTTCTTTGAAAAAAAGATGGGACAAGAACACAAGCAAGTAAGCATAAAAACTAGAATCTCTTTATGACTCTTTGCACCGGGGAAAATTTCCAACCAAAGTGAAACACCTCATTCAGTACATAGCACGCAACAGAAGGAATACACACACCATCATGGGTGTAACCTGTTAGCTGTTCCACGAGTCCTGGCATAACAGTTTCCTCTGAATTTCCCCCTATTTCTGAAGAGCTTTCAGTATATTGTACTCTTCTCCCCCTTCTTGGTACTTGCTGTGGCTAGAGTTTCTTCATATCCTCCAGTATTTATATTCAGGAATGAACTGAACTGTGGCTATTTTGTTTAAAGACTTCAATCTGTATATTAAGTTTCATGTAATAGTATATATGAAGGTAGTGGTAGTCCAGAACCCTCATAAATAAAGTTTCATGGTCTGAGGTAGGGATTTTAATTCTTGTGCTCTGAAATTTAGATTTTTCTTGTCTTTTTCCTGGTTACTTTATATGGCTAGGGCAAGAATTAAAGGAGTAATTGTCTGTAAAAAGCCTGGTAATTTGAATAGATTCAGTAAAAAGATGGAAGGAAGGAAGGAGGGAAAGATGGAAGGAAGGAAGGAGAAAAACAGAAACCTCAAAGAGAAGATAGAAGATGGGGAAGAAACAAGAGGAATTAAAAGAGAAAATGATGACTTTACATGAGTAGGAACATTAACCTCAATAAAGATACATTAGAAATAATAAAAATAAGGTCACTTTGCTAATCTATATATTTTTAAAGAAGCCTGAGGTGATACCAAAAAGGAAAAAAAAAAAATCCTTGATGCACAAGCACATGAGCAGTGGATGCGCCATGAAGGGGAGAGGAAAGAGGGAGGCTGTGGGCCAGAGACTGGACTTGCTTAAGTTCCCATAGGTGGCCAATGTCAACAGCAATAGCTCTTAGGCGGATGTGAAGAGGGCAATCACCTGCTCCACCAAGAAACGAGAGAGGGGGGAGGAGTGAGAGAGGGGGGATAAATTAGCATGTTGAAAAATTTTTAAAAGTTTATCAATTGAAAAAAAACTTTAAGGCAGATGTTAGGAGAGGTGCATTACTTCTAATAGCTGACTCAGGAACGAGGGGGAGGAATTTCACTTTAAGGTCCACATGAATGCTCTCCTCCACTTCAACCACCTCGCTGAGTGGCCTTCAAAGTGAATGTGACTGAGGACAGTACTGAGGGAATAGGAAAAGAAAAATAACAACTGGGTCTTCAATTATTTTAAGTGTAGTCTTAGCCAAACCTGAGAATTCCCTGATGTTCATATCCCTAACCAGGACGATGAAGGGTTGGCAGGTAGAGAAGAATGCATTATCCCCTGTGTTCTCTAATTTTTCTTATTTCAGCGTGTTGTTTGTAGCACACAAACGACGACAATGCCAACAGAACAGTTTCCAAGTTTTGCTATGAGAATACTCTATACCTTTCCCTTCATGAAGATATTATTGGTAGTGGCAGTTAGTGCCCTGAAATTTAAAATGCTGACATGGGATCAATCAAACATCAAGACAGAAACAAAATTCACATAATAAAAACTTAAAAGGTACTTCTGGGAAGCAGAATACTATGATACTCTTCATTTTTATGTACTGAAGGAAAAAGTCTAAGCAAACATATGCTCTAGCAAACGAAGTGGCACATTTTCTAGGATATTATTTTCTAGCATTGAGCAATATGAATGAATTAACCAAAAAGAGAAATCAGAGGACTAAACAGAAGGAGTGGAAACCTCTGGGACACAGGTGCAGCAGCCATTACCAAGAAATAAGTTAGTGTTCTATAGTCTTTGTGTACTTCTGGCTTTATTTTAATCTAAATAAGTACGCTCTTCCATCTGTGTTTCAAAAATAAAATTAAACAGTTTTAGAAATTAAATTTCATTGTCACATTGGAATATATCAGCAAATATTCTGAACAATAACCAAACAGACAACATTTCACGGCTTTTTTTGAGGACTTAACTTCATGATTCAAAAACTCTGTTTAAAAAGACAAACCAAATAGTGCTTGGTTATTTTTCCTTATTATTAAATTGTTACTCTAGACCTAACGGTAGCCGCTAGGAATGTTATTACCTGAGCTAACCAGGTTATCCAATTTCAGACATGCTGAAAGTAAGTTTTTAATATGACTCCAAAATCGGACACACACTGGCAATATTCCATCGTCTCCTAAAGTGCTTGCTGCCTGACACAAAAGGTTCATTGCAGTCTATAACGAAGTCTCCCTGGAAGAGGCAAGTAATATCTTTTAATCCTTCTACCTGCTCATACACTTCTATGGTAAGGATTAATTTGTAATTTGCATTGTATTTCTATGGAAAGTATGGGTACTCCACTTAAATATCTAATTATTTTTAACTAAAATATGGAAGGTAAAATGCTCTAAGCTGTTTGAACATTTTGAATCCCTTTATGAGCAAATAAATCCTGAAATTTGAAGTCTGAGTTTTTCACAACAAACCAACATCTGGGACTGGCCTTGTTGAGTTTGGGGCTTCTTATTAGCTGTTGGGAGAATGATGGTGCTATGGGAACACTGGAAAGATGAGAAACACAGAGAAGCAAAAGACTGCAATCGGAAGTCCTGTACTGCATGTCTTTAAGATGCGCATACAGACCCCTCCTTTCTAGGTGATGATCAGTGTTAAGAACCACTAAGACCCAAAATTGCTTGCCTCCACCGAGGGGTATTAGAAGGAACAACAGAAATTCTGTTTCTTTAGGGTGGGAGAAGATCACTGTACTTAAAATGTTTGTCTTCTGAAAACCCATGCTGGAAACCTGGTTGTGCCACTGTACTTCCTAACATGGCCTTGGGCAAGGTTCTTAACCTTCCTGAACCAGAATTTCTTCATCTGTACAATGGTAATGAGATGCTGTCTAACTCACAGGGTCTTCTGAGTATTAAAGGTGATGTTGACCCTTAGGTGCCTAGCATCTTTAGGGATTCTTTGATTGTTTGCTATCAGTACCATTCTTTCCAGGAAAGAGGAAAGTTGAATTTCTCCTTTACAAATGTAGGAAAACAACAAAAAGAAGAAAATGATTCTTTAATTCACACCGATCAGGCATATTAGACTCCATTTCTTTAACTTTTACTTTTCAAAGTGCTTTTATACATATTACACTATTTCTTTGCTCTTTATATTAACCCGAAGAAATACATTGTATAATTCTGGTCTCCCATATGGGCCAAGAGGGGAAGATGATGGGGGAATTTTGGTCATCTATGCTCCCTTAGAAGTAAGGAGAAGAATACACAAAGGGCAAAGGTAAGCACAGAAAAAACTCTACTCCCCACACAGCACTCTTGTCCAACATGGACTCCTTGATAAGGTAGAAAGATAATATTTTTACCTGTTTTCAAAGAAACACAGTTTCACCACTACCAAAAAAATCTGCATAGCAAAACATTAAAATACTTCAAATTTAGGAGGAAGAAAATAGAATATATCTCATTTTTTTAAAATAATAATTTTGCTGAACAGATGTTGGCAATTAGACAATCTTTAAAAATGTAATGACTGTATTGTTCGTAAACTTTTGTTCCACTTCCCCTAACTAAATACTATAATACAATTTGATCTAACATTTTTGAAACCTTGAATTAATTATTTTTAAATGGAAAAATATCATTTTTTAATTTTTGTAATTTCATTAGAGTGTGACTGGAATTTAGAAAACAAGTTATTTTTTAATGGTCAAGAACTACACATACTAACCACTGACCAGATTTATTCCTATAAAAATTACATCCATAACTCTAGCTTTACAGTTCATTTTACAACCCATTATTCTAAGATTCATATGATTTTAAAAGTGACATAAAATTTCTGATGACAAAATACTATAATCATGTTATTAGGACATTCAAAATAAGGCAAACTACATTACACTTGACTTTTTTTTTTTTTTTGGTAGCTTGAAGTGTAGACTTTCTCCAGTCTTAGATCACTTCTTCATTTTCAAACCTTCAGTGGTTCGCCTCCCCACCACCAAATTAAAACATGCACGTCTTTCACTCTGCATGCACTAATTCCTACCATGTCACTGCAACTTATATTTTCAGCTGCACTTCTGATTATTTAATGGATTTAATTTGTCCCACATGTCTATAATGTACAAACATGATGATAGAGACAGTGGGAAATGGAAAGACAGAAAAGATCTTTGCACATGTAATCTAAAGAGGAAAAAACACACAATTAACTGTAATTCGAAGCAGAATGTTACAGATGATAAAGGGACAAATGGGTTGTTATGGGCATAAAGAGAAAATATCAATTAATAGTGACTGGAAACAGAAAACTAGGTCTAGAAAGGTCAAGTTGCCTCCCCAAGGTCACATGCCAGGATTGAATGGTCATCTCAGACCCAGAGGAGAGCAAGAGAGATAGCCCAAAAGGTCAAGTTGCCTCCCCAAGGTCACATGCCAGGATTGAATGGTCATCTCAGACCCAGAGGAGAGCAAGAGAGATAGCCCAGGAGGTGGAGCACTCCCTAAGCTAATGAGGGTCTGGCGAGGCTGGACAAAAAGGTAATTCTTCTGTTGTTCTGTCTGTCTATCTGGAAGGCCCCTTTCATCTACTGGAGCAGTCTGAAAGCTTATCTGCTCTTTAAGTCTCCTTTTAAATAGCTTCCTTTGCACTTACATGTAACACTTAAAAATTATTTTTATGACACTAATACATTTGGCCTTGGATCTAATATTGAACATGCTATTTTCAGAATCATATTAGGTAAGATTCAGTTCAGATGTGAGTGATGAAAGCCCAAATTAACAGTGGCTTAAATAAGAAAGAATTTGGCTTCTCCCTCGTGTAAACATGTGACTAGGCAGAAGGGGCTGATATAGCAGGGCCCCGGGTGCCTTCTATCTTGTTGCCACTGTATGTCACCCTGATCTCATGGTCCAAGAGGGTGGCATCTGAGTTTCTGGCAGCAGGATGAAGAAAGGAATAAGAGGGGAGAAGAGGGCATGTGGGTGCAACCTCTCAAGGAAGATTCACAGAAACCACACTGTGATGCTTTTGCTTATATGCCTTGGGCCATTTGTGAATCACAAGGCTACACCTAGTGGAAAGGGAGGTTGGGAAATATAGCCTAAAAGACTATATTTTTATATAGAATATACAGAATATTACACTAAATAAGATATATAATCTTATACAGAATAAGACTATATTCTGAGGTAAAACATGCTTATTAGCTAGTAATCCTCTTGCTATGGAAATAGGAGAAAGGATGTTGGGAGACAGTTAAAAGTCTTGGCTACAACTCTCAATAAATATTTGTTAATTGAGTGAGAATGTACATTTATTAATCACTTGCTGTATGGTCAATATGTGACAACATCCATTATAAAATATTCACAACAATCTTAAAAAGCCACTCTATTTTTTTTACCACTTTATATATAAAGAAGTTGTATCTTAGAGTGGTTAAGTAATTTTATCCAAAGTGACAGTGGCCAGTTGAATCCAGAACCACTGATCTTGAACACCATATTGCTTTACCATAGAATATAACTGCTTATGCAAATTTGTTTTACTTGTGTTAGATTTATAGGTAATGTGGCTTATCTTCACACTATTTATTAATTCACTTAATAAATACTGAGCAAAGAAAAATTGTTCTAGGTCTTGGGGATACCAATTATGATAGCATTTTTTCTTATTTATTAAAGGTTTAGTCACTGGGATTGGTGAGAATACAAAGTGAGACAACAGACAGTCCCCTACCCTCATGCAGCTTACTTAATATAATAATCTCCTATATAGTCTTTAATTATAAGCAACAAGCAAAAAAGAATAAGAAGTTGTAAGAACATATATTATGAGAACTGTATCTAGTCTAGGGTGAAGAGTTGAGTCAGGGAAAGCTTCCTTGATAAACTTGCCTCTAGAAGAGAAATTGGCACATGGGAAATGCTCAGTGAATATACTGAATGAATGAATGAATGAATGAATGAATTAAAAGGGAGTTGGAGGTCACTTTGGAAGATGTTTTTGCCAAGCCTGGGAAGTAGAAGGGAATAGCCTTCAAGAAGTCCCATGTGGCTGGAACTCAGAATAAATTCTCCACACTTCCCAGAGCACTTCGTTGAGTTCAATTATTCGTTGAATTAAATCAAACAGCTTTTTTTTTCCCTCTCAAATGTCCACACAATGAAGTAAAAATTTTTTGCATAAGGTCATCTAACATGTTTTCTTTACTTAAATAAGCTCCACATAGGCTCAGAAAACGTGTCTATTGCCCAAATAGTTTCTTGCAAATAGGAGCTGCTAAATAAATACTGATTCATCTACAGCAGATTCGAAACTAAGGAAAACATTCTAAAAAATTTGTAATGTACTCTTCTTTCAACATTTACATACATCTTTCCAAATCTGGGTTAATGCTCCTAAGAAAAGAAAAGCTAAGATCCATTGGCAATATCAAAATGTCCCATTTGTTGTTTTGTTTTACAAGATAATCACTTGAAAGAACTTCTTGAAAGCTACCAATATGTAAAAATACAGGGATTTGGGAGAGGGAAGGAGAGATGAATAGGTGGAGCACAGGGGATTTTTAGGTGAATGAAACTACTCTGTATGAAACTATAATGGTGGATACATGTCATTATATGTTTGTCCAGACCATTATATGTTTGTCCAGATTGAACCCTAATGGAAACTATGATCTTTGGGTGATAATGATGTGTCAAGGTTGTTTCATCAACTGTAGCAAATGTATGACTCTGGTGGGGGACACTGATAATAGGGGATGTCTGGGGGCAGGGGATATATGGGAAATCTCTGTACCTTCCTCTCAGTTTTGCTCTGAACCTAAAACTGCTCTAAAAAATAAGTCTATACAACACTGTTAATCAACTATACTCCAGTATAAAATAAAAATTTTAAAAATCAAAAAAAAAAAAAAAATACTGGCTTAGGTTGGGTTCCTGCTAGGAAAACTAAGAAACATTTACATCTGCTTTTGAAACTCAGCACTCACTCTCATAGCAGTGCTAATGATAGTAACTAAGGAGACCTGAGTTTAACACAGTTTTCTTTTTAATCTGAAAAATGAAAATATAGCCTATTATTATAAACTCAGAGAAGAATACTTCAAACTTAAAGTAGCATTAAACACATAATACAAGCAAAAATCTGAGAGCCCATTTGTGGGGGGAAAAAAAAAGGAGATCTTTGTTATTTTTTCAAGGACCAAAATAACAACAAAATAAAACAATCTAAGTACACCAATGTTAAGTTGAAACAGCTACTATTCTAATTAAATATATCAATTTTGGGGAAAAAAGCAGCAGCCACAGCAATAACAACATTAAAAACAAATACATGGAGAAAATGTAACCAACATATAGTACAGAAATGAAATGTCCTGAAAAAGGCGTTAATGTGTAGAATGAATATATTTATCCCCAAGCTCAAAGTTCAGCTCTTTTCTTCCAAAGGGTCCTGTGCAATGGTGCTCCCAGGTAAGCTATGGTCTTATACACTGTTTTGATGAAAATGGAAATAGAAGAGAGAGAGACTTTTACCTCTGTGGGAGGATACTATATTTTAGAGTTCTCATCTGTCCTCTCAAAAATCTATTTCAACTCTGTGGACAGGCATGGCCTTGTGACTCAAAGTGACCAGTGGTAGTAAGGAAGCGTGTCACTTGGTGGTGGTGTCCACTTGATCCACTTCTACTTTCTATACAGAACAAACTCACTTTTCCAGCTTTATGCTGGATATTATTTTCTCTAGGTAAATCACCGAGGCCCAAAATATATGCATCATTTTCCAAGCAGACCAACTCCTTTTCCTGATTTCTACATTTCTGTTAATGGTACCAAAATCATGCTCAGGCTCAAAATCCTGGAATTTAATTTTTCTTACTTTTTTCCTCCCTCCCCTCCCATAACACACAGTTGAATCAGTTGTCAGTGATGCACCCTCAAACCCTCTTACAGTTTGATCTTTTATTTTTATTTCAACAGCTGCCAGTCTCATTCAGGTCCTCCTCTGGGCAGTTAGCCATAAAAGCCTCTCAACTGGTGTGCCTGCTCCTAGACTCACCTCTGCATTAAACACAGCATTTATTCAATAAAATTTTACTGAAAGCCTTGTTAGCACTAGGCTTTGTGTTGTGTACACATAACACGCACCACACCACTGACATGCCACCTTCCTAAACTCTAGTTCTGACAGTATTAATAACCTGCTGAAAACTCTTCAATAACCATCAAGTGCCACCTTCATCCAGTATTGATGTATTTCACCTTCTGATGTCTCCTTACCTTTGTAGACCCTTATCCTCTTATTCCGCACCCTCCCGCCCCCCGTGCCCCCCACCTCCCGACATGTATTCAAATTTTCACTATAGTAAACCAGTCCCTGTGGTACCTTGAGTTCCCTCCATTTCCTTTGTGACTTTGTTCATCCTGTTCCTTCCGTCTGGAATAAGCTCTTCAATGTCATCCTCAAAAATGGTGAATATACTAAATTCACCTTTAATAATTAAAATGTAAATGGCTTTTTGATGTTTTCATTATACTCTGGTTGCATAGAAAATAACTAATTCTTCCTTAAAGATTCCTAAGACCCAGCTGAGGATTTGAAAATAAAACATTTAAAGCCTGGTCTTCCAGAGATGTGGATGTTTTACGACCCGTTTACTATTTAATTATGACTTAATTATTGAAGGTCTCACGTCATAGGCAAAAATCCTTTGAAAATGATTAAGCATTACTATTTCCAGTTCATGGAGGAATGGGGATTCCACTTAAGGCAGATAACTCATACAGGCAGGTTAATAATAAAATATCACCAAAGCAGGTTAAGTAGTTAGGTCTTAGAATTGTGATGTCTTGATGCCATCCATTACTTTAAAATATCCCACACTGATGTCTCATTTGGAAGAACAATATACTATTCTCCAACATCTTTATTTAATTAAGTTGCTTCTAATAGTGAAAGGGGCACATTCAAGGAGGAGTATATCTCTCTTGCTAGACTGTGAGCTCCATCAGGGTAGCGATTACTACTTTTTTCCCTAAGGATCACCACTACCACAATCCACCTGAGGTGTCTGCTTTTTATGTAGTCCCCTGGGTTCCAACTCTGACCTATTAATCCAGGAACTCTAAGGATGGGGACCATAATTAAAAAGCTCTCCAGGTAATTTTTATGTAGTTGACATTTGAGAACTACTGCCCCAGCCTAGAGGTGCACTGCTTGCTTATGGGCAGATATAAATTTTATAAAATACAATAGCTACTTTATAAAGCTTTAAGAAAATCCAAGACTCCCCCCATACCCACTACCAGTGCCGACCCCGTACCTCCAAAAAATAAATAAATAAATAAATAAAAGGGCGCTTCCAAGAGCTTTCAAAGTAAGGACAGTACAGAGGTTAGGAATGGCTTAGCGCTGGCCTCTCACACAAGCTGTCTGTGTTTACATCCCAACTATGCAATTTACTAGATGAGTCAATTTGGACAATTTATCATTCCGTGCCTAAATGTCCCTATCTGACTAATGGGTATAAGAACAATACCAATTACATGGAATTATGGATTCAATATACACCAGGTAGTTGAAAGAGCATATAGTGCTAGCTGTTAGATGATTTTCAAGCTAATACATAATAGTATGGATAATGAGACTCAGCTGGATCCAAAGTATAAGTGACTAGAGTAACTTTTTCTGCACTTACATCTAACCACATTCAGTTAGTTTTAAACAACAACCGAATCCCCCAAATTGAAATGGTTTCAAGTTAATTACTGTCTCAAAAAACTAAAGCTTTCAGAATCAGGCCAAGTGGCTTGGTACTTGGTCACATTTTCAACACAAGGAGGTTTTCAGTGATGCCTTGGGGCAGAATAAATTTGTTCAGTGTCTACAGTGGAAATAAGGGTTTCCTACAGCTCAGTCCAAATAGTAATCCCACTAGTTCCCAGATGATAAACATAAAGAGACAATCAAACCTTTAGCTCAGACTCTCACTTTTCCCCTTGCTTCTCGGCCTTTCTACCCCGCCTGAGGACTCAGGACAGGCTGCCAGTAGCCCTCCTCTGCCCTTGCAGGAGGTGCTGCTGCAGCCCTTTCAGAACGAACTGTTGCATTGGAGGCAGTAGCTGACGCGGACTCATAAGCAAAATCTCCCATGGCAGGTCTCATAAGCACGGTTAACACCTCGGATTGAAGCTGGATCCACAGGCACGGCAGACTCACGTTCCCGAGCGCATTTGGTAACATCGGAGCAAAGTTACTAGAAACTCTGAAAGATGATAGGAACTTAGGGTTCTGTCTCCTTTAGTCCTAAGTGCCAGAAATTGGGATATATAGCCCAGAGGCTGCCCAGATGGTCACGTGAAGAGATTTGAAGAGGGAACCAGAGTAAGTTTGCCAAGAAGGCGATCAAGGTAGATTGGAAAACCAGAGATATTAAACTTTGAATGTTTTGTTTTTTCCATGACAGAGAGTTATTTTCAATCAATTCAGATGGTCTCCATTTCAATCTACCAGTATCATAAACTAAAAAAAAAAAAAAAAAAATCACTCTGATAATATTCATGAGACATTGGGAACTAAACGAACCACAAGACATTTAAAATCTCAACCTTTGTAAATACAGAAGATAAGTTGGAAATGTTTTTCTCATGGCCAAAATGTATAGCAAGTACGTATAATGAAAAAGTCTTTTATATATGAGTGTTTTACTGAATTATCTACTAACAGTTTAATAGATGCTAAAAATTGTGTTAAAACAACTCCCTGGAACTCTTCATATTCTATATTTTATGAATAATAGTAATACATTTAGTTGGGTTTTTTTGACATTTCTGTAAGGGCAAAAATGACATAGCATAAGCTTGGGAAATACTAGTACTTTAAATGTTTTTCTATGGTAAATTAATCTTAGAGAGAGACTGAGAGAGACATTAAAATAATATGATTATTCTAACAACAGTAATGTCTAAAGTTTCAAACTCTGGCGGTGTGATTATAACAACAAACTTATAAAAATTTTGCAAGAAGTTAAAATAGACATTTTTTCTTTAACATTTCTAGAACAAAACATAACCAGGATAGGAGAAGATGAAAATTTTGGTGTTTGGCACTCAGGGTTTAATTAGCAGACTTCCTGGCAAACACCTTACAAATATTACCCACGCTCATCTAACGTTGCATATAAAAGTGGTTTGCAGTAGGTACGGAGGAAAGTATGGGCCACTAGAATTACAGAAAGCTTGATTCCTCTTCTGCCCAGATGCGTGAGGAATTCCTTATATTGTGGAGAGATGTAGCACATATGGCACCAATGGGATCATGCTTAGAGGGCACAATTCACATGTAAGTATATAACAGCTGAACATAGAGATGAGCTAAGTTGTTTGGACAATCTCAGTATCACTCAGTGCAGTATGATTACCATGTGAAAACAACCACTATTTCTCTCCCATCTATTTTGTTCAGTAGTCTCTTTTCATCTATCAATTATCTGTATCTATCCAACACAGTTTGTTTTTTTTTTTTTAATTCAAGGTGCTATGGAAATAGACTTAAATCAGGTGTAATACTAACTCTCAAGTGATATAGGAGAAAGGTAAACAAAGACCCTTTTATGTTAAGTATATTAGCTGCTATGATTGAAACATATAGTTGTCAGAGTGGGAAAAAAGGACAGTGTAGTCACTTATGGCTTTGGAGATAAAAAGCAGGAATTTCAGGAATCACTTTATAGAAAAGGCAATAAAGGAGCTGAATCTAAAGAAGGTTGGTAGATGGTCAATAGAAAAACCATGAAGTGTATGTGCCTAACCACAACAGCAGCAAACAGCCAGGTGAAGCTGAGCAACAGCAAGAAATCCAGGTCAATGAGGTCTCGGGTGCTGAAAGAGAGGAAGCAGCTTAGAGGAAAGAGAAGAGATTCCCAATGCAGCTTCTTTTATATTAGAGAACAATTGCTATCTGGTTAGTCATCTATTCCATAGCTCAGAGAATCTGGAGTTAAGATCCAAAACACATCCATTAAAGCAAATAAGCAAGCAATATGCACTAGTATTAGTATAAATGTGGTAAATGACCAAAAATTAGAGACTAACTATATTTATTGTCAATATTATATATTGATAATATATTTATTATCAATATATTTATTTATCAATAAGTATATTGATAAATATATTATATCAATATAATATATTTCAGTAAAGATGCATCATGTCATTTTTACTTAATGCTAAGTGCCTTTTTGTTTTTAAACATTAAAAAGTTTTTAAAAGCATACACAACTATGTGTGGAAGCTCATTTCTAATAAACAACTTAAAGGAAAATAGTAATTGTCCATACAAGGTTACTATTTTAAACAAAGATGATTAGAAGCAATATATTAATGTCTAGATGTAATTAACCTTAGAAGTTTAGTATGAATGGGAGTGTATCTGAGAATGTAGTTTTTTCAGGAAAAAAACAGGCTAAAACATATTCTACTTGAATGAAGATGTAGTAAAGACAGATTCGATTCTGTGCAATTCAGGTTCTGTAACTAGAAAACAAGCTGGAAAAAAAAAAATCAACTTTTTAATTTTATGATTTTAAAAACGGTTTTTGTGTTTCAAGGAGCTCCAGGTGCCTATAAGTACCAAAAGTCTTCAAACATATTATATATAGGCTTTTGAAATGAAATACATGATTACTCTATTTTTTGCAGCATTTTAAATACCTAGTTCACAAAGTTTAAAAACCCCACCACAAACAAAAGTCCAGGACCAGATGGCTTCACAGGTGAATTCTATCAAACATTTAGAGAAGAGCTAACACCTATCCTTCTCAAACTCTTCCAAAAAATTGCAGAGGAAGGAACACTCCCAAACTCATTCTATGAGGCCACCATCACCCTGATACCAAAACCAGACAAAGACACTACAAAAAAAGAAAATTATAGACCAATATCACTGATGAATATAGATGCAAAAATCCTCAACAAAATACTAGCAAACAGAATCCAACAACACATTAAAAGGATCATACACCACGATCAAGTGGGATTTATCCCAGGGATGCAAGGATTCTTCAATATACGCAAATCAATCAATGTGATACACCATATTAACAAATTGAAGAATAAAAACCATATGATCATCTCAATAGATGCAGAAAAAGCTTTTGACAAAATTCAACACCCATTTATGATAAAAACTCTCCAGAAAGTGGGCATAGAGGGAACCTACCTCAACATAATAAAGGCCATATATGACAAACCCACAGCAAACATCATTCTCAATGGGGAAAAACTGAAAGCATTTCCTCTAAGATCAGGAACGAGACAAGGATGTCCACTCTCACCACTATTATTCAACATAGTTCTGGAAGTCCTAGCCACGGCAATCAGAGAAGAAAAAGAAATAAAAGGAATACAAATTGGAAAAGAAGAAGTAAAACTGTCACTGTTTGCGGATGACATGATACTATACATAGAGAATCCTAAAACTGCCACCAGAAAACTGCTAGAGCTAATTAATGAATATGGTAGAGTTGCAGGATACAAAATTAATGCACAGAAATCTCTTGCATTCCTATACACTAATGATGAAAAATCTGAAAGAGAAATTATGGAAACACTCCCATTTACCATTGCAACAAAAAGAATAAAATACCTAGGAATAAACCTACCTAGGGAGACAAAAGACCTGTATGCAGAAAACTATAAGACACTGATGAAAGAAATTAAAGATGATACCAACAGATGGAGAGATATACCATGTTCTTGGATTGGAAGAATCAACATTGTGAAAATGAGTATACTACCCAAAGCAATCTACAGATTCAATGCAATCCCTATCAAATTACCAATGGCAGTTTTTACGGAGCTAGAACAAATCATCTTAAAATTTGTATGGAGTCACAAAAGACCCCGAATAGCCAAAGCAGTCTTGAGGGAAAAAAACGGAGCTGGAGGAATCAGACTCCCTGACTTCAGACTATACTCCAAAGCTACAGTAATCAAGACAATATGGTACTGGCACAAAAACAGAAACATAGATCAATGGAACAAGATAGAAAGCCCAGAGATTAACCCACGCACCTATGGTCAACTAATCTATGACAAAGGAGGCAAAGATATACAATGGAGAAAAGACAGTCTCTTCAATAAGTGGTGCTGGGAAAACTGGGCAGCTACATGTAAAAGAATGAAATTAGAATACTCCCTAACACCATACACAAAAATAAACTCAAAATGGATTAGAGACCTAAATGTAAGACTGGACACTATAAAACTCTTAGAGGAAAACATAGGAAGAACACTCTTTGACATAAATCACAGCAAGATCTTTTTTGATCCACCTCCTAGAGTAATGGAAATAAAAACAAAAATAAACAAGTGGGACCTAATGAAACTTCAAAGCTTTTGCACAGCAAAGGAAACCATAAACAAGACGAAAAGACAACCCTCAGAATGGGAGAAAATATTTGCAAACGAATCAATGGACAAAGGATTAATCTCCAAAATATATAAACAGCTCATTCAGCTCAATATTAAAGAAACAAACACCCCAATCCAAAAATGGGCAGAAAACCTAAATAGACATTTCTCCAGAGAAGACATACAGACGGCCACGAAGCACATGAAAAGATGCTCAACATCACTAATTATTAGAGAAATGCAAATCAAAACTACAATGAGGTATCACCTCACTCCTGTTAGAATGGGCATCATCAGAAAATCTACAAACAACAAATGCTGGAGAGGGTGTGGAGAAAAGGGAACCCTCTTGCACTGTTGGTGGGAATGTAAATTGATACAGCCACTATGGAGAACAATATGGAGGTTCCTTAAAAAACTAAAAATAGAATTACCATATGACCCAGCAATCCCACTACTGAGCATATACCCAGAGAAAACCGTAATTAAAAAAGACACATGCACCCAAATGTTCATTGCAGCACTATTTACAATAGCCAGGTCATGGAAGCAACCTAAATGCCCATCAACAGATGAATGGATAAAGAAGGTGTGGTACATATATACAATGGAATATTACGCAGCCATAAAAAGGAGCGAAATTGAGTCATTTGTTGAGAAGTGGATGGATCTAGAGACTGTCATACAGAGTGAAGTAAGTCAGAAAGAGAAAAACAAATATCGTATATTAATGCATGTATGTGGAACCTAGAAAAATGGTACAGATGAGCCGGTTTGCAGGGCAGAAGTTGAGACACAGATGTAGAGAATGGACATATGGACACCAAGGGGGGAAAACTGTGGTGGGGTGGGGATGGTGGTGTGCTGAATTGGGCGATTGGGATTGACATGTATACATTGATGTGTATAAAATTGATGCCTAATAAGAACCTGCAGTATAAAAAAACAAAACAAACAAACAAACAAACAAAAAAAACCCCACCACATACGGAATTTATATTCCAGAAATGTGAACTTGTAACATAACTTGTGCTCACATAAGTCTCTTTTGGGTCCATGTATTCTACACTAATTATTATTTTGTTTAAAATGCAGAAGTCAGATGGTCTTGCTTTTGGGTATTTAAACTTTTCTAACAAAGAAGAATCTAATAGCCATTTAAGAACACTAACTGTTGAAAATACTTACAAACTTTATGACTAATGAATAATGACTACTTAGGAATTGCTGCTAAAGGAGGGATGCATTTCTGACTAGGACATACAACATGGTTTTGCCTCCCTCTAGTTTACAGACTTTTTGCGGGTCACATAATTCCTACTATTCTTCTTCATTTTTCTTCACTGTTGTTTCCTCTCCTTCCACCCATGCAGTTGTCACTACTTGCAGTTCCAACAACTAAGTGCTCAGATCATCAAGCAAAAGTGCATTTTATTTATTTATTTTTAATGTATCTCAGGCAGTACAAAACCAGGCTTTATGAGCTGATGAGCCCTATTTTTACAGTGTAGTCTGAGGATGACCTGCAATAAATAGGTCTGTGGGACAATCCAGAAGTTTTAATTTTTATCCAGTGACCTATGTGATTCCTGGGCACATTAAAGTTTGAGAAATAACTACTCACCCCGCCCCCCCACCCACTAAACTCTGGGATATAGAAAAGGAACATATTAAGTTCATATTCACATTTTCCAAAAGGGTAATGAATTATTTAAAATAGATCAAGATCTATTTTTCTGTGATAAAATACTAGCACTGAAACAACTACTCGTAAATTAACTTTCAAAGGAAAATTATGGCTTTGCCTTAATATACCCATCAAATAGATCAGCATATAATAATATAGCTATGTAATACATAGTGTAATGGGAATTTCTCTCCTTTCATATTCTATAACTATGCCAAACTAGTTTTTAGTTTAACAAAAGCTCTATTAAAAATAGACTGTTTGGATATAATAAAATATTATGGTTCAAATAGAATGGTTAGCAGATGATGTAAGACCAGGCTACACATGTTATACTATTATGTTTACTTACTTTTCTATATCCTAGATTGAAAGCATTGTGAAGGCAAATACTATCTTTTTTCTAGTGCCCAATACAGAACAGACCACAGGGTAGACACTCATTTAGTAAATGTTTGTCGAACAGATGAATAAATAAATGCCTGGAAATCCAATGTATATGCATCCCAGAAAGAACATATACAAACAAAATCACCTTGGAAATTAAAAGAAAAAAATAACAAACAATAAATGAAAACTACATGTAGCTATACAAAAAGAAGAGAAAAATAACAGGAGTAGAAAATATTTATCTTTTAAAATAAATAATCAATAATCATCCTGGCTGATCTGATTCAGTGAGCAAAGTTCCCAGAAGGTTTAGATAAGCTTTTAATTTTTATATATTACAAGGCATATTTCCATAATTGTGCAAAGTTGCTATTTCTGACATATCAGTCAAAAGGGAAATTGATATTCCAGGGTGCTAATGACCCAGTTAGTGTTGAAGGTGGTGGTTATTTATTACATGGAAAAAAATCTGGGTGAGGAAATAAAGGTCAGAAAAACTTGAAAAAAAAATAAGAAAAAAAAAGCTTTTTGTTTAACTGAATATACTGCACTAACCCCTTAAATTCAGAACCAATTACGAATATTGTGGTACTATCCATAATTGCATGCTGAGTGTGTAAATTTAAAAATGGCCATTTCAATTTTCATTTCATCAAGACAAGGAAGAAAATGAAATTGAATACTAATTAGGGCATGTGTCTCATACACGTGAAAGATTAGGGGAATACTGTGCTCATTATAAGTGAGTTTAAGTAAAGTACTCAAATGTTTCATTTGAAGGACTGAATATAAATAAAAGAATTAAATGACAAGGGAAATTACTAATGCTCAAACAAAGAATATTTGGTACATAATTAGACTTCCCAGAGCCTCCTAGACACGGTTTTCCTTTAAGAAAGGGATACACGTTTTCTTTTTAGAAAAATAACTTAGAAAATAAGATGTTATTAAAGAATATAATAACATAATACTCTGAACACAATCATGAAGTATGTATTGAATAACAATGGTGAGTTTTCAGTTTTCCTCCCATCATATGCAAGATTTCCTCATCTAATATAAACCCTTTTATTTTACTTTTACTTGTTTTTCTCTAAGAGTTCATTATCATCTTCACACCAAAAGAAAAATAATAATAACCATAGTAATAATAGTAAAAGACTGCCCTTAAAAGAAGTATTTAATTATTCTACCTAGGTTGATAAAGTTATATTTAATCTAAGTTCCTCTAAGAGTCTACCACTATCCTGTTTCACTGAGGTTATTTCTACCTATAATCACTTGGATAAAGAAAATTTAAAATTCATTCACACTCTGAAAGACTTCTGCAGTGTTAAGTAGGCAATAAACCGTGACAAAATAAATGAAAAATCAGGACATAAAACAATCATAAGGTGTTTCTCAGAGAAAAAAACTGCCTAAGTGTGTTATTTATGGTTTACTGAAATAGGAAATCACTGACGCTCACAAACAATTTGTCAAATAGAAACCCTGATGCAAACTTGTGACATTATCTCTCAATTGCTCTACAATTTCTGCTATGAATCATAATTTCTAAAGTTTTATCATGACCTCAATCCTATAAATACATTTCATAAGGTCAACTTAAAGAATGGTCTCTGGAATGATTTTTAGCACATAGAATACAAGCATTTTTTGTTGTTTTGTGTTTATTTAAAACTTAACTGGAACTTCATTAGTCTATGATCAAAACTGTACAAAGGTGCCATTTCCACTCTCTGGAATTTTCTTTGTGCATGTGGCTGTAGATTAGAAAAATCATGTGCAACTTAAGAAGGAATTTCTGCAAATGCATGCAAATTAAATTCATAAAACAAAACAAGAATATCAGGCAACCACATGGAGCCATATAGATAAAAGAAATGTATACAGGATATGTAAAAATTCATAAGAAATCTGAGCAAAGATATATCTGAAGGAGGTTTTGGCCCTGTTTTGAAAGTACTACAGAGATCACGCTACTTGGCCGTAAATCAATTTCCCTTTCTATTAACTGCCTATAAAGCAGTCTCTATCTTCTGCTATAACATCACATCATGGATTCCTATCTTAAAAATTACCTCGGACTCAAACTATGTAGTCAACAGATAAAACAGATCAGCTACCTAAACAAATCAAAATTCTGTAATAACTCCCTATTCCAATGGAATAAAGCCCAAACCTTTTGGTATTCATAAATCCTACGGCGTGCTAAACTCGCACACTAAATTTGAACGCATTCCTCTAGCAACCTAAACACAGGTCATGATTTTCTACATGGCGTTGCCCGGATTCTCACCTAGCATCTTGGATCATGCTGTTCCCTTGATATCTGGTCTCTACTGAAAGCCATCTTCCAAGGCCTATCTTAAAAGCTATCTTCCAGTGAGGCTTTCTCATGATAATTAATTACTTCCTCCTCTGACCCCAGGGTATACTGGATTTTCCCTCTCTTCAGCACACATCAACGACTTGTTAGATGTTGTTAACATGCTCCCCACCAACAGAGGTATAATCTTTCACAGAAATCATGGTTTGATCACCTTTTCTGTTTCCAAATAGGTAGTTTCCTGTCTCACTTCAGCTAAGGGCTCAAAAAGTATTTAAGTAGATAAAATGTAAGATGCAGGCATTACTGCCCTCCATGACATCTTTGGGAAATCACTTAGTCTCTTGGTATGTCATTGTTTTCCCATGTTTTAAAAAAATAGCTGACTGATGCTAATAAATGATAGAGTATGAATTGAAACACACTCAGCTATTGAAAGAGGGTGCTAAAGACTTTTGAGGTATTATCATAATCCATTGCATATTCTATATTTGCACATATGGAACTACTAATAAGACAGAGAAGGAAAAGACATAATTTTTATATTCTTGAAGTATCAAAAGTTGCTACTAAATGTTAACACAGTACTAAGGAACACATGGCATATGTAAAAACCTCCCTCTTTGATACGTACCTTAAGATTGTCATATTTATAACCCAAGAATTTTAACATTTTTAACCCTCTTAACACACTTTCCAATGGAATGTGCATGTTTCCCACAGTTTCAGAGTTTATAGCCCATTTGGACTCTAGCTAAATCATCCTTTCCTCTGTGACCATGAAGAAAAGTCACACTTTGGACACTCACTATCTTCTTTGTGAAATGACTCTGGTCATTCCTTGCCAGTAACCTTGTTCCATCCCATCTGTTACCTGAATCCATGGCCATCTGTCATTTTCTGCAGCTGTCCAGGCATTTATAAGCCCCTTCTTATTAAGACGTGCATAGTAGGGATACCATTTCTGGAGTCCAAAAAGAGCTCGGTGGGTAGATGAAGCTGTGATTTGCTGATTTGAAATGATTCCACCTTCAATTCCCAATGGGCCCGAGCATTCTGGGAACAAATGAGGAAAAAAAATTGAATGTATTAGAAATAATCCATATCAAAATATGGCTGTTAGATTTGATGGGAGATAGTTTTAAAGTGATTTCAATGTGGACCATCATACAATTCAAGCCCCTCGGAATTTACGGATTTGTTACTGATCACTACATGAAGGAAATAATTCTTGCTCCTCATGCCACGCTCTTCTTCCTTTGCTTTGAAGGTGGCACCTGAACAGACACGTCCATTCTGCACTGCAATCCTGCATTATGTACTGTTATCCTTTGCTGATCACATTAACAAAAGTGTAATGTCCTTAAAAGGTCTCTCTCATATTTTATATTCCCATTAGTATGCCTCACAAATCATAATCCCTTAATAAATATCTGTTGATCCATTATTTCTTGACTAGCCTACATCTGAGGTTTGTATCAAAATCATTTTCATACTGACTTAGCATTTCTCACCTCTATAAATTTCTTAAGTTAAATTTTTATAACCACTGTCAGTTATGCTTCCACAAAAAGGGCAATGTTTAAATCTGTCAACATTTAAAATTATTATAATAATAACTTGTGATATGTTATAAGTAACAGGAAATATGTAGACAAATTATTTTTATAGAGTAAGCAGGTAAGCACTCAGACATTATATAGAGTCGTATAAATACCACTTAGTAAATCAAGATATTAAAATATTTACATTTCGAAATCCACAACTCTACCAATTGGGATTCTGCACAGACATTTTAGCTTTTTTCTTTTATTGTTCTTTAAATTTGCAACTTGGAAATTCAAGATAAATTTCCTAATAAAAATTTTAAATACTAAGATTAAAGCATAATATACTCAAATAATATGTTCTCAGATACCAAATGTGTTTAGATTTTAAGATTAGAAATGAAGGTAAATCAATCTAAAAATTATATATGTACTATATATCATATATATTCGAATTTCTTAATTATTCCCTAAAAGTTCACCAGAAAGTACATTTATTGTGAATTCAGTTTTGAAAATTCAGAACAAGCAATAGGATATAATGAAAAGTAATACCTAGTTTTCTTAATTTCATTAACATTTCATATACTACATTCAACTTATTGCAAAATTAGATTTGTAAAACAAATATGATAATTCTATTATAAAATACACTATAATACATACTAGAATTCCTGAAAATATGAAAGGAGCGTACTGCTATTATTAAATGTTAGTGTATATAAGTCAACTTGATCAGTGATTGCTACCAAGCATATTTTAGATTTTAATTACTATTGAAGTCTAATGATTATCAGTAATTAAATGATTACACTCAGATTGAGATTGAAAATATGAAAGGAAGAACTTTGCCACTGGACCATAATATTTTAAAAAGTTACAAAGATGTTTCTCACTGGTAACCATTTTTTTCACTAAGTGTAAACATGTTTTCTTTTTTCTATTCCAAGCTCAGATAATAAGTAGTTCTAAGCACATTACTTACTAACATTTCCCCAATGAATTTAAAACCTTTAAACACTTTTTATAAAAATGAAAATGTGTGGATAAGTAATCATCTTAATCAGTTGTTATTAGTAAAGATGACATTAATACAGCAAAAATTGCATCTCTGTGATTGACAGTTGACAAATCATTCACTTGATAAGTTAAATTTAGGTAGTAAGATCTTTTCTAAAGCATTGTATTTAGCACTCTTTAGCACTTTATAGAGGTGCACTATATCACTTTGAAGTCATTAAATTAAGAAGCCATTCGTTTTTAGAATAGCAGTATTAGAAGCCACCGATAACAATCTGATTTCCGCATTCCTAAAAAATTAACGTTGAAAACTCAAATGTTGAGTCTTTGGCCTCTTGCTTTGCTTTGCATTTCAAATTTCAAGATCTTTACAGATTTCGTAAAAGCACTAAGAAACTTTCATTATGCTCTTTGATTTTAAGCAACTGCAGGAGCCTGGCTTTTTAAGAATATTGCCATTAAAAGGAGTCTCAAGGATACTTGTCCTTGATTTGTACAATGTTTGGATGGAAAAATGCAGCAGGCAGGGAGACCATTTATTGTAGGCCAGTCAGTGGCATGGCAGAGTTAGAGAGCCAGCTTTGATTAATTAAACTGCTTAGCCTTAGAAAGAACTGTGTACCATTTAGTTGTTTACTTCTAAAGATGTTATGCTGAACTGGATATCTTCACCGAATTTGTAACCATTTTAAACAAAATTAGACCTCAAACTACACTATGCAGTATGTCTACTTTGTCAGCACTCTCAACCTACCAACCTCCCCTTATTAGCTACTATATCAACAAACACAGTGGCTGTGAACTGTTGCATTATCATATAGGCCAAACACCAATGAGCAATTTAAAAAATATATTTGCAATTTTTTACTCTGCCATAAGGCTCCCAATCTTTGTCATGCCCTCAATAGTCATTCATTCAGATAAAATATAATTTAAAAAATATATTGGCATGTTATATTTATATAGGGCTTCACAGCTTACAAAATATTTTCACATGAGCTATCTCATTGTTGTGATGTCAAACTGATGAATATTTCTTTTCTCAGTCCTCAATTCCACAATTTTTTTTTTTTAAATAAAGTTTTGTAACATTCACTTACATACTATACTTTATGTTGTTGATCACTAAAGCCCAGCAGAGGGAACATGACTCTGGGGGGTTCTCGACCAAAGCATGAGTCTGTGAGGTATCAGTTTAATTCCTTAAAAATTGAGTGGTCCTCAATTTTTCTCATTTTAAAAGTTGTGGTCATGGTGACCCCTAATTCACCAGCTGTGAGGTAAGGAAAGGTAAACAGTGCTTTGCCTCTGTGACTATAAATTGTGAATAATGAGCTTGGTTCTACAAGGCCACTTGCATTTCTCTCTTTAGAGATGAGGTGATCCTGGCCTTTTAGCTCCTGTGGAGCAGGCACCAGATCTTACACTGCTGTATCCTTAGATGCTCACAGTGGCTTGGCTTGTACACAAGAAGAGCTCAGTAAATATGTGCTGAATATTGATATTGGGGGCTTTTTTTTCCCTCCTAAACAGCAAACTAATAAGCAAATCCAACTCTTACACTTTATTTCACACTGGAAAGTTGTCACAACACCAGCTTTTCTTCACTCATCATTTGGACCACAATCAAATGGATGTCATCATAATAAAAGGTTCAAAATCCAATTTCCTTTTGCCTGTGCCATCCACTTCCCCAATGTCCTATTGAATGCAACAGTTATAAAAACTAATGAAGGAGTTGCAATTCAGAATGCAAACGATCATACACCTAAGATTAACTGACCTTAAGCAGCAAACAATAAGATGCTTAAAAGAAAGATAATATGGAGATATACACTGCTATCACTATCCATAAGTGAGGGAAGGATATGAAATGATACTTGAAAAACAATATTAGATGAGCATTCTGAAGTTTGAAAAATGCATCCACATGTGTTTCCTCACATAATCAAAATAATATTTCAAGGAAAAAAGATTATCACACCTATTTCATAAATGAGGAAACCTTTGAGGAGGGAAGCTAAACTCATAAAAGATGAGTCTGGAATTTAAGCCAAATGCTCTATGCACAAACAGAAAATAATGTCAATTGATAGAGTGAAGAGTTCAGTAATTCTTTAAAAGTTGATTCTGAATTTTTTTTCTTCTGTGTTTTTATATGGGGATGTGTGCATAAACATACTAGAAGATAGGAAAATTAACATGAAGGAAACGTGTAGAATATTACTAGTGGTACACAGGATATGACAGAGCTTTTACAAATTGGGATACCTTAAAATAGTAGACAACAGTCTGTGGCAGTGAGTCACAGAAGTAAATATTGAGGTATTATGGTGGTCTGTGTCCCTTTATAGGTGTTAAAAAATTGACCTACTACCATTATTGGCCTATATACTGCTTATCTAATATGGATATGCTTATTCAGTCTTGACTAATTTATTGACCTCTTACTACATGTCCATCTATTCATCAATATATCCATCCATCCATCCATCCATCCATCCATTCTCCATTCATTAAATTCAGTTTTGAAAAATGCATATTCATTAAAGGGCTACTATATACCAAGCACTTTTCCAGGCAGTGGAGATACAGGGATGAACAAGGCAGAAAAAGTCTCAGCTCTCAGAGTTCACATTCTAGTGGAGAGACAAACTATATACAAACACTTAAATAGACAAGGAAATACCATAAAGTGATAAGTGAAAGAAAAAAAGGGGTGAACCAGGTGGGAGTATGAGATGATCAGAGACGGCCTTTCTGAGAGGTGACATAAATCTGATCTCTGAGTGAGAAGCAGGAGTCAGCTACTGCACTAGATTTACGGTACTGGTTTCCTGAAGGAAACATTTTAATATAGCAGAGCAGAAGCTGTGATGTTGGATGCACAGGATTCCCTGGGAGAATGGGAGAGGGAATTATAAGCCAGCTTGGGCTTCAGGGAAAGACTTCCTGGAATAGAGTAGGGATTAACATAGTGAAGAAGAAAGGGAGGGCAGACAGAGAGATAGGAAACAGCCTGGTATGATTAGGGAAGTAGAGGCAGATCAGTATTACTAGACCAAGACGGGCTGGTCAGAGGATAGTCAACGATGGGATGGAGAAGCAGAGATAGCCTAGATTATTTTGCTGAGAAGAATTGATTCTATTAGTGATGGGGAGCTTTTGAAGGATTCTAACTATGGTGATATTGTCATTTAATATAAATGACCTAAGAGGGGACAAAACTGTGGCCAAATAGCAAGCTACTACCATGGTCCAGGTGAAAAATGATGCAGGTCTGAAAGAGAAATGGAAAAGAAGAAGAGTTCAAAGCATACTTAGAAGTTAAAATTGAGCAGAGCTAGTATTAATTAGATGTAGAATGGAAGAGAGAAATGGAGTATCTTCGAGGGTGACAGATAGTAAATAGCAGATAGTAGCTCCCAGTTAAGGGATTGGCCATGTCTCACAACTAACACCTTTGAATCTAATTCCTTCCTTCAAATTTTATCAAAAATTATTCTTGCTGGTGGATTGCATTTGAGGGGAACTGTTTTAGTCCCACCTGCTATTACCATGCAGAACCCTATGGGCTAGATTCACATCAACCAGGCTGCAGGGACAGGACTGAAAATTGAAAACCTGCCTCTAAGCTGAGGCCACACCCAGAACTTCCTTGCCCCACGGCTCATCCATGTGTGTACATCTGCTGTCCCACAAAATGGGGAGCCCTTTTGTAGACAGGGATTATATCCCACATAGTACCCAGCAGCAAGCCTCATTCTTGGCAGAAAATTAATCTTAAAATAAATATAAAAGGTAAATAAACAGTAAAAATTACAGCTAACATTGTAACATTTTATTTGTGTAATTTATTTTTAAATTAAAAAATTATTCCACTTAGTCTCTCAAGAGTACACAGATACTGAAGCCTTTAGAAGTTGTTTATATGCTGAGTGAAGAGGGAGCGCATTTCTTCCATAAGGAAAAAAAAAACAAAACGGAGTGGCAGTCAAGTGGGTTACTTCTCTTTCAACTAGTTGCCACAAAGCAACCAGGTATTTCTGAAATTGTCCACCGTTACCCCTAGAGTGGGACCAGTGGCAATTTGATCACTGTCAAATATGGCAGTAGGACATGGTGGTCTACATTTCCTGACCATTAGAGCTGTGTTTATGTATCTTTGGTATTGAGCTTGCTTTTGTCAGGTTCAACAATAATCCTAAATTAATGAGTCCAATCAACAACGATTACCAGAGGCTTTTAGGTGTCATTTACATAATCAGTTAAATAACTGCTTTGCCTGAATTGTCTGAGTGGCCTGGAAATGTCTCTGACCTGAGGCCCTGCTGTTCAGATGAACTGAGCAAGTGAGTGATGTCACCTGGCAGGCTGAGCAAAAGCAACTGGGCCAGCTGGGGCCAAGCCTCACATGCTCTCCCCAGAGCGACTTCTCTGCCTTTGCCAAGTTCACGCGCAAATAAAATAGCTTCAAAGTGAAGTCCTTCTCACTCTGCAAATTCATTTTCTGCAGCGTGGCAAAGAATGGCGTCTGCATTTTATTGATCTTTCAGCTGACAAGGAAGCAGTGCCTCAAGATGTCTCACGTCTTGTTCCTGAGTGTGCTGATTAAGCCTTTCAAATAAGGGAGATGCTTGGCTGAATCTGTAACAGGAACGTACTGCTTTCATTCGCTCTATCTCAGTATCCAGACATCTTCAGAATGAAAGGATTTCAAATTAAAGCCATGTAAGAAACAAATCTTTAAACATCTCCAGTCTTCTCCTTCTCTGGGCATCTCGTCTTACAGGAGTGTGAGACCACTCCTGTGCTTAGCATAGCACGATAATTGTGCTGAACACGAGCACGGGCGAAGGAATTACTGATGACCTCCAATACTGCAGAAGCAAATGCTGATTCAAGCAGAAACTTCCCTCTGTGCCACCTGGACCAAGGCCTTTCTTTTATTCCTAGTGTTTGCTCTATTTTGGAGTTGTTTTGATACTGGGTTCTAAATTGGTGAGGGAGAGATCAAGGCCACTATTCCTCACACTGGGGCTCAGAGGTTAACAGGAGCCCTGAAGATGTTTTGCTTGTGAGTCTTGTCACTTAAGCTCCCCCCGGCCCCACCACACACACACACACACACACACACACACACACACACTCACACACACACTCACACTTGCTGATTTCTCTCAGGCTATCATTTTGCTGGTGTTGCAGACTGGTGTCAGAGGAAAGAGGACAAGGGATAGAACGACAACAGGAAGTATAAGAAAGGCTGATCTAGGGAATAGGGTTTGGAGGTAGGAGTTTGGCACTGGTTTGGTGGTAGGAGACCAGGGAGATGGGAAGGAGCTCCCTGCACATGGTGTGAGAATGTGAAAGTGGACACGCACAACACAGCCTTCCCTTCACCCACAAACCCCTGAAGAGCACCCCGGGGGTCAGCCAGCCGCTCCTCATTGCACTGGAAGTGATCACCTTAACAGGACTTAGAGTGAAAATCCCATTCGGTGATGTTTGTTTCTCTCCACACTTAGAGAATGCTGCTTTGTATCAAGACATAGATTTCACATATGGCCACAGTAACGTTGCTTAGGGAAACCAGTAGCTGAAAAATCATCAAAATGGTTTCCAAAAATTAGTTAAGCGTATTTGGAATTCACATAAAATGAATGGGTAGCTTGGAGAAAACTCTATTTCTTTGCATCAGATGGGCTGCTTACCCTTGATAAATGCTAATTTTCTTCACAATCTTGAAGATTGATTCTGTGATACGTGGCCACTAAAGAATTTCCCCCATTCTATTAAGAACTGTATTATTTTCGATATTGAGAAGCTCAGAGGTGCCCGAGATCAATGATGAGGAACAACTATTTGTGCATATTTTTTCTCTTAGATAATACACTTCTTAAAGGTAGAAACCATGCCTTTTGCATTATTTATGTTTCCAAATCACTTAGCACAGTGCCTTACAATTGGAAGTTCTCAATATTGTGGGTTAACATACATTAAAACAAATCATTGTTGTTTTGGAGTTACTTCTCTTCCTTTCTTGAAACGGAATTAATCTTCTTAATGTAGATATTATCACTCTAAGGATTCTACATATTGGGTGGGTGTTAAAATTAGAAATTCTTTCTTGGTATGCTGGAACACTTGAAATATATAATAATTAGCTCTTGGAGGTAGGGGAAGTATCTGGAATGAAAACCAGCCTTCATAAAGTTACAAATTCAATTCTCAGCCATCTAGCTATTTTCCTGTAAAATGTGGTTATGCTTTTCTTCACACTGTATTATCTCAAGTCAATTATGATGTACTATCAGTTTAAATTAATTGTTTTAAATTCCAGAAAAAATTAAACTCATGAATAAGCTAAATTTGAATAGGAAACTGTCCATTAATATTTCCCCAAGCTAATTTTTGAGCATATTGATGCAGAATGATACAGTTATTTAAATAGCAGGGCCAATGGACTCTAGTATTCAAAGGCCAAAATTTGTATTGAGATAATTCACAAAGGTCAGTCAAATCTAATATTATCATCCTATCACAGCTAACAGCATTGCCATAGGACTATCAAAGAGCACATTTTAGTTTGTTTAAGATATATTCTTTCAAAAGAGAAAAGCATACGGGCTTTTCAAGCACTGAATGTACTTTTGCAGCCAGGCAAGATTTCAGTAACTTGTACTCAGGCTTCCACTTCCACTACATAATTCATCTTCTACCAACTATGAAGATAACAACATGGTCGGATGAAACATTTGTCTGTAGAGTCAAAAGCCTGCAATTCAAAAACCTGCAGATGTATACCTATTCTTGCCTTCTGACAAAACATACATCTGCACAGGAAAGAGCTAAAAATGGGTATAATGCCTAGGTAAATGCTAAAGGTGGGATTCAGTTGCTCCAAGAAACATGAGTCGAATAACCAAATGTAAATATCCAAACACTGCCATGCAGAAGACACTTTTCCACACTTATAAGTTATTTACATCTTTTAAGTGTCTTTGGTAAATGCATATAAGGATAAGTACTGCAAGGTGTTGCCTCTGATGTTTTGTTATAGCAATATGATTGGCATGTCAAACAGATTTTTATTTGAGAGATAAATCACTGTCCCATATCCAATTATCAGCTATCTGGTCATTTTTTTCCTGTACAATGCAGCTTTGCTTTTCTTCACGCTGGATGTTATCTCAGGTCAAGTATGAAGTCTCAGTGTTCCAGAGGTCAAAAGAAACTAAGCAAGAAGAGGATAAACAGAAAGCCATTGCAGATGGCAGGTACAGCATAATGAGCCCTCTCTAATGCTAGCATACTTTGGAAAGTTGGTGGAACAAAGGATGGAGGCCCAAATGGAGCCTGGAAGTACACAGTAGATGATTTGATTATTTGAATTCTAGAGATGTCTACATGTATATTCACTGCTAAAAATATAAAGAAACATTTGTCATAGAGAAAATAAATACACAATAATCATAGAGTCAGAGAACTGTTAGTGTTGGAAAAGGGAACTAAAAGTTCTCGCAAGTAATTTTTTTAAGTCTGCTCTCAACGTCACAACCTCAGCTCCATTATTTTTCCTCCTTCCAAACTAAATAAAAAAGTAAATCATTTGTCAGCATTTCCAGTATAGAACTGAGACAGAAGATGAATTCTTGATGATAATGCATTTACTAATCGAACATTCCTAGAGAAGAAAGTATCACAAATGCTTTGCATATAGTATTTGCAATGATTTTGGTAGTTCTGAAAGGGAAAACCCAATGTAGAATTTTAAACAAAACAAATGTAAAGCTACGAAAACAAAGGATGCTTTATGAATTTTATAGAAAGAGCATTCTAGGAGAATTTAATAGAGTAACAATTTTATTACAAATCTGTAGAAGCTAAGCCAGCTTTTCATACATTAACTCTTATGTGAGATTCACATGAGATCTATTTTATAATGTAATGAATATAGGTCGGCCTATTAAAATAAGAAATTTAACTTTTGTTTCTTTTCAAAGTAATTTTATATAATAATGGTAGACCCTGATATTTTGTTATGTTCAGGTTAAATATTCATTTTTGTTGGACAATATTTGCAGAAAAAACAACTAAGGTGTGTATCAGAGCTACCTAATAATGCACACATATATTTCAGAGAAGTAAGGTATTAAAAACCTTAAATCTGGATTTAAATCTTCAACTGCTGAAAAGAAGATAGAATATTAGCTATGTTCAACAAAATATTCATGAGATACATTGCTACTTTCTGGTATGTTCAAACAGAATAAATTATTATTATGTACTCTGACCTAATGATTAAATAAATAGATATGCTTCCTATAAACTTGTGTCAAGAATAGATGACAAGGAGGGACCTTCAAGATGGTGGAGGAGTAAGATGTGGAGATCACCTTCTTCCCCACAAATACAACAAAAATACATCTACATGTGGAACAACTCCTGCAGAACACCTACTGAATGCTCGCAGAAGACCTCAGACCTCCCAAAAGGCAAGAAACTCCCCATGTAGCTGGGTAGGGCAAAAGAAAAAAGGAAAAACAGAGACAAAAGAAGAGGGATGGAACCTGCACCTCTGGGAGGGAGCTGTGAAGGAGGAAA
Organism: Eschrichtius robustus; assembly: GCF_028021215.1. Classification (NCBI taxonomy): domain Eukaryota; kingdom Metazoa; phylum Chordata; class Mammalia; order Artiodactyla; family Eschrichtiidae; genus Eschrichtius; species Eschrichtius robustus. The sequence goes on from NC_090825.1 coordinate 66,668,484, forward strand.
AGTTTCCACACACTAGGGAGCCCCTTCACTGGCGGGGATGGGGGACGGGTGGCGGGGGGGAAGCTTCGGAGCCACGGAGGAGAGCGCAGCAATAGGGATGCAGAGGGCAAAGTGGAGAGATTCCTGCTCAGAGGATTGGTACCAACCAGCACTCACCAGCCTAAGAGGCATGTCTGCGGGCTGGGAGATGAGGCTCGGGCTTTGGAGGTCAGATCCCAGGGAGAGGACTGGGGTTGGCTGCGTGAACACAGCCTGAAGGGGGCTAGTGCACCACAGATAGCTGGGAGGGAGTCTGGGAAAAAGTCTGGACCTGCCTAAGAGGCAAGAGACCACTGTTTCAGGGTACGCGAGGAGAGGGGATTCAGAGCACCGCCTAAACGAGCTCCAAAGATGGGCGCGAGGCACGGCTATCAGCATGGACACCAGAGACGGGCATGAAACTCTAAGGCTGCTGCTGCAGCCACCAAGAATTCTGTCTGCAAGAATTCTGTCACTATCCACACCTCTCCTCCCAGGAGCCCGTGCAGCCTACCACTGCCAGGGTCCCGTGATCCAGGGACAACTTCTACAGGAGAACACACGGTGCCCAGGTTGTTGCAACATCACGCCGGCCTCTGCCACTGCAGGCTCGTCCGGCATTCTGTACTCCACCCTCCCCCCAGCCTGAGTGAGCCAGAGCCCCCTAATCACCTGCTACTTGAACCCTGTCTTGTCTGAGCGAAGAACAGACGCCCTCAGGTGACCTACATGCAGAGGCGGGGCCAAATCCAAAGCTGAACCCCAGGAACTGTGCAAACAAAGAAGAGAAAGGGAAATTTCTCCCAGCAGCCTCAGGAGCAGCGGATTAAATCTCCACAAACAACTTGATGTACCTTGTATCTGTGTCATAACTGAATAGACAACAAATCATCGCAAAATTGAGGTGGTGGATTTTGGGAGCAACTGTAGACTTGGGGTTTGCTTTCTGCATCTAATTTGTTTCTGGTTTTATGTTTATTTTAGCTTAGTATTTAGAGATTATTATCATTGGTAGATTTGTTTATTGATTTGGTTGCTCTCTTCTTTTTTTTATATATATATATTTTCCATTTTCTCCTTTTGTGAGTGTGTATGGATATGCTTCTTTGTGTGATTTTGTCTGTATAGCTTTGCTTTTACCATTTGTCCTAGAGTTCTGTCTGTCCGTTTTTTTGGTTTGTTTGTCTTTTTTTTTTTTTTTTAGTTGTTATCATTGGTGGATTTATTTCTTGGTTTGGTTGCTTTCTTCCTTCTTTCTTTCCTTTTTTATTATGTTTTTATATTTTTAATTTTAATAATATTTTTTTCTTTCCCTTCCTGCCTTCCTTCCTTCCTTTCTTTTTTCCTTCTGAGCCAAGTGGCTGACAGGGTCTTGTTGCTCCGGCCGGGTGTCAGGCCTGAGCCTCTGAGATGTGAGAGCCAAGTTCAGGACACTCGTTCACCAGAGACCTCCCAGCCCCACATAATACCAAAAGGCAAAAACTCTCCTAGAGATCTCCATCTCAAAGCTAAGACCCAGCTCCACTCAAAAACCAGCAAGCTACAGTGCTGGACACCCCATGCCAAACAACTAGCAAGACAGGAACACAACACCACCCATTATCAGACAGGCTGCCTAAAATCATAATAAGTTCACAGACACCCCAAAACACACCACCGGACGCGGTCCTGCCCACCAGAAAGACAAGAACCAGCTTCATCCACCAGAACACAGGCACTAGTCCCCTCCACCAGGAAGCCTACACAACCCACTGAACCAACCCTACCCACTGGGGGAGACAGCAAAAACAACAGGAACTACAAACCTGCAGCCTGTGAAAAGGACACCCCAAACACAGTAAGTTAAGCAAAATGAGAAGACAGAGAAATACACAGCAGATGAAGGGCCAAGGTAAAAACACACCAGACCAAACAAATGAAGAGGAAATAGGCAGTCTACCTGAAAAAGAATCCCGAGTAATGATAGTAAAGATGATCCAAAATCTTGGAAATAGAATGGAGAAAATACAAGAAGCATTTAGCAAGGACCCAGAAAAACTAAAGAGCAAACAAACAATGATGAACAACAAAATAAATGAAACTAAAATTTTTCTAGAAGGAATCAATAGCAGAATAACTGAGGCAGAAGAACGGATAAGTGACCGGGAAGATAAAATAGTGGAGATAACTACTGCAGAGCAGAATAAAGAAAAAAGAATGAAAAGAATTGAGGACACTCTCAGAGACTTCTGGGACACCATTAAACACACCAACATTCGAATTATAGGGGTCCCAGAAGAAGAAGAGAAAAAAAGGGACTGGGAAAATATTTGAAAAGATTAGAGTTGAAAACTTCCCTAATATGGGAAAGGAAATAGTCAATCAAGTCCAGGAAGCACAGAGAGTCCCATACAGGATAAACCCAAGAAGAAACATGCCAAGACACATATTAATCAAACTATCAAAAATTAAATACAAAGAAAAAATATTAAAAGCAGCAAGGGAAAAGAAACAAATAACATACAAGGGAATCCCCATAAGGTTAACAGTTGATCTTTCAGCAGAAACTCTGCAAACCAGAAGGGAACGGCAAGACATATTTAAAGAGATGAAAGGGAAAAAGCTACAACCAAGATTACTCTACCCAGCAAGGATCTCATTTAGATTCAATAGGGAAATTAAAACCTTTACAGACAAGCAAAAGTTAAGACAATTCAGCACCCCCAAACCAGCTTTACAACAAATGTTAAAGGAATTTCTCCAGGCAGGAAACACAAGAGAAGGAAAAGACCTACAATAACAAACCCAAGACAATTAAGAAATTGATAATAGGAACATACATATCTATAACTACCTTAAATGTAAATGGATTAAATGCTCCAACCAAAACACATAGACTGGCTGAATGGATACAAAAACAACACCCGTATATATGCTGTCTACAAGAGACCCACTTCAGACCTAGGGACACATACATAATGAAAGTGAGGGGATGGAAAAAGATATTCCACGCAAATGGAAATCAAAAGAAAGCTGGAGTAGCAATACTCATACCAGACAAAATAGAATTTAAAATAAAGACTACTTCAAGAGACAAAGAAGGACACTACATAATGATCAAGGGATCAATCCAAGAAGAAGATATAACAATTGTAAATATTTATGCACCCAACATAGGAGCACCTCAATACATAAGGCAAATGCTAACAGCCATAACAGGGGAAATTGACAGTAAGACAATCAGAGTCAGGGACTTTAACACCCCACTTTCACCAATGGACAGATAGTCCAAAATGAAAATTAATAAGGAAACACAAGGTTTAAATGACACATTAAACAAGATGGACTTACTTGATATTTATAGGACATTCCATCCAAAAACAACAGAATACACATTCTTCTCAAGTGCTCATGGAACATTCTCCAGGATAGATCATATCTTGGGCCACAAATCAAACATTCATAAATTTAAGAAATCTGAAATCGTATCAAGTATCTTTCCGACCACAACGCTATGAGACTAGATATCAATTACAGGAAAAAATCTGTAAAAAATACAAACACATGGAAGCTAAACAATACACTACTACATAAACAAGAGATCACTGAAGAAATCAAAGAGGAAATCAAAAAATTCCTAGAAACAAATGACAATGAATACACGATGACCCAGAACCTATGGGATGCAGCAAAAGCAGTTCTAAGAGGGAAGTTTATAGCAATACAATCCTACCTCAAGAAAAAAGAAACATCTCAAATAAACAACCTAACCTTATACCTAAAGCAATCAGAGAAAGAAGAACAAAAAAACCCAAAGTTAGCAGAAGGAAATAATTCATAAAGATCAGATCAGAAATAAATGAAAAAGAAATGAAGGAAACAATAGCAAAGATCAATAAAACTAAAAGCTGGTTCTTTGACAAGATAAACAGAATTGATACACCACTAGCCAGACTCATCAAGGAAAAAAGGGAAAAGACTCAAATCAATAGAAGCAGAAATGAAAAAGGAGAAGTAACAACTGACACTGCAGAAATACAAAGGATCATGAGAGATTACTACAAGCTGTTATATGCCAACAAAATGGACAACCTGGAAGAAATGGATAAATTCTTAGCAAATCACAACCTTCTGAGGCTGAACCAGGAAGAAATCGAAAATATAAACAAATCACAAGCACTGAAATTGAAACTGTGATTAAAAATCTTCCAACAAACAAAAGCCCAGGACCAGATGGCTTCACAGGCGAATTCTATCAAACATTTAGAGAAGAGTTAACACTATCCTTCTCAAACTCTTCCAAAATACAGCAGAGGGAGGAACACTTCCAAACTCATTCTAAGAGGCCACCATCATCCTGATAGCAAAACCAGACAGAGATGTCACATAAAAAGAAAACTATAGGCCAATATCACTGATGAGCATAGATGCAAAAATCCTCAACAAAATACTAGCAAACAGAATCCAGCAGCACATTAAAAGGGTCATACACCATGATCAAGTGGGGTTTATCCGAGGAATGCAAGGATTCTTCAGTATACCCAAATCAATCAGTGTGATACACCATATTAACAAATTGAAGGAGAAAAACCATATGATCATCCCAATAGATTCAGAAAAAATTTTAGACAAAATTCAACACCCATTTATGATAAAAACCCTCCAGAAAGTAGGCATAGAGGGAACTTACCTCAACATAATAAAGCCAATATATGACAATCCCACAGACAACATCATTCTCAATGGTGAAAAACTGAAACCATTTCAACTAAGATCAGGAACAAGACAAAGTTGCCCACTCTCACCACTATTATTCAACATAGTTGTGGAAGTTTCAGTCACAGCAAGCAGAGAAGAAAAATAAATAAAAGTAATCTAAATTGAGAAAGAAGACATAAAACTGTCACTGTTTGCACATGATATGACAGTATACACAGAGAACCTAAAGATGCTACCAGAAAACTACTAGAGCTAATCAATTTGGTAAAGTAGCAGAATACAAAATCAATGCACAGAAATCTCTTGCACTCCTATACACTAACGATGAAAAATCTGAAATAGAAATTAAGGAAACACTCCCATTTATCATTGCAACAAAAAGAATAAAATACCTAGGAATAAACCTACCTAAGGAGACAAAAGACATGTATGCAGAAAACTATAAGACACTGATGAAAGAAATTAAAGATGATTCAAACAGATGGAGAGATATACCATGTTCTTGGATTGGAGGAATCAACATTGTGAAAATGGCAATACTACCCAAAGCAATCTACAGATTCAATGAAATCCCTATCAAACTACCAATGGCATTTTTCACAGAACTAGAACAAAAAATTTCACAATTTGTATGGAAACACAAAAGACCCCGTATAGCCAAAGCAATCTGGAGAATGAAAAACGGAGCTGGAGGAATCAGGCTCCCTGACTTCAGACCATACTACAAAGCTACAGTAATCAAGACAGTATGGTACTAGCACAAAAACAGGAGTATAGATCAATGGAACAGGATAGGAAGCCCAGAGATAAACCCACGCACATATGGTCACCTTATCTTTGATAAAGGGGGCAAGAGTATACAGTGGAGAAAAGACAGCCTCTTCAATAAGTGGTGCTGGGAAAACTGGATAGCTACATGTAAAAGAATGAAACTAGAACACTCCCTAACACCATACACAAAAATAAACTCAAAATGGATTAAAAACCTAAATGTAAGGCCAGACACTATAAAACTCTTAGAGGAAAACATAAGAACACCCTTTGACATAAATCACAGCAAGATCCTTTTTGACCCACCTCGTAGAGAAATGGAAATAAAAACAAAAATAAACAAATGGGACATAATGAAACTTAAAACCTTTTGCACAGCAAAGGAAACCATAAACAAGACAAAAAGACAACCCTCAGAATGGGAGAAAATATTTGCAAACAAAGCACTGACAAAGGATTACTCTCCAAAATATATAAGCAGCTCATGCAGCTCAATATATATAAAAAAAGAACCCAATCCAAAATGGGCAGAAGATCTAAATAGACATTTCTCCAAAGAAGATATACAGATTGCCAGCAAACACATGAAAGGATGCTCAACATCACTAATCATTAGAGAAATGCCAATCAAAACTACAATGAGATATCACCTCACACTGGTCAGAATGGCTATGATCAAAAAATCTACAAACAATAAATGCTGGAGAGGGTGTGGAGAAAAGGGAACACTCTTGCACTGTTGGTGGGAATGTAAATGGATACAGCCACTATGGAGAACAGTACAGAGGTTCCTTAAAAAACTAAAAACAGAACTACCATATGACACAGTAATCCCACTACTGGGCATATACCCTGAGAAAACCATAATTCAAAAAGAGACGTGTACCACAATGTTCATTGCAGCTCTATTTACAATACCCAGGATATGGAAGCAACCTAAGTGTCCATCGACAGATGAATGGATAAAGAAGGTGTAGCACATATATACAATGGAATATTACTCAGCCATAAAAAGAAACGAAATTGAGTTATTTGTAGTGCGGTGGATGGACCTAGAGACTGTCATACACAGTGAAGGTAAGTCAGAAAGAGAAAATCAAATACCGTATGCTAACACATATATATGGAATCTAAAAAAAAAAAAAAAAGGTTGTGAAGAACCTAGGGGCAGGACAGGAATAAAGACGCAGATGTAGAGAATGGAGTGAGGACACGGGGAGAGTGAAGGATAAGCTGGGGCAAAGTGAGACAGTGGCATGGACATATATACACCACCAAATATAAAATAGATAGCTAGTGGGAAGCAACCACATGGCACAGGGAGATCAGCTCGATGCTTTTTGCCCACCTGTAGTGGTGGGATAGGGAGGGTGGGAGGGAGATGCAAGAGGGAGGAGATATGGGGATATGTGTATATGTATAGCTGATTCACTTTGTTATACAGCAGAAACTAACACCCTTTTGTAAAGCAATTATACTCCAATAAAGATGTTTAAAAAAAAATAGATGACAAATATAAAGTTTTAAACTACAAATAATCCTATGACTGACCATTAGGAAGTTTTACATTTTGAAAAAAATAGTCAAAACTAGAATTTCATGCTTTTTCTTAAGCTTTTAATTAAAAGAGAACTTAATGTGTCTCATACTTTGGAATTATGTAAAAGACTAGTTTCTCCAGAAGCTTTTGTCTAACTCATGTTGGACAGCTCACCAGGAATTAACCAGGAATCCAATAAAGGCCAATAAATCACAAACATAAAATAAAGCCCAGTCCTTAACCCAAAATGGACATGGAAGAATTATCATGATTTCTAAAAATTCCTGTGCAAATGAGGAAAATAGTGATTTACTTTTTTAGGGATCCTTCACTTTAGTCTCATGCTTCAAAAAGTTACTAAAAGCAGTTATTTTGTAACTTAATGTCATTAGGATACAGCAAGATATGAATACTATTATTAATATACAGGAATGATAAATTACACAAAAATAAATCGAACCAGGGATATAAATTTTACCTGCATTACTAATATTTCATTCATTGAACAATTTTTTCAATTACCCAATACCTCTTTAGCTACAGAAAAAAGAAATGACTGTGTGAACTATAAATTGCTCAGGTAGGGGTTTACGACAATATTTTCTTGGCACCTCAGTACTTTCAAAAGTTATCTGCTCAGCTAAACCAAAACAGCAAAGAAAAAAAGACAATAGAAACACTCATTTTACATTAATAGAATTAAAGCTCCACAATTTCATAGGATCATACAGTTTACAAATGTAAGTAATTTATCTGGGAAATAAGGTAACAACGAAGTGTAATACACTGGTGACTTGTGATGTATGTAAAGTGACTTATCGAGTCTTAGAGACTTTTGTTGTATCAGTTCTTCAAGACTGTTTTCATTGCAAGTTTGGTTAAGGGCATGAACAAAAATGCAGTTCCAGGTATCTGTATTTTTAAAAACCTGGGTGATACCAATATAGAGCAAAGTATGGAAACTGTGAGTTAATCATCTTTACTACTGGGAAAATAACACCCACCTTAGGTTTGTGTCATAGGTTAGAAACAATATATGGTAAGCACATAGTAAACCATATGGCAATCAATATGCCCTTAGTGAATGGGAGCTCTTCCATTGTAATTGTTATGGTTGTTATTTTATTGTTATAAAGCAAAAGTTAGAGTTAAAAGTTATGGTGGGAGAGATTGACTTCCACTGTGACTACCTGAAGAATCCAAGATTGAAAAATGTACTGCCAGTTCAGCCAGGTTTTACGTGCATTTACTTCTTATTCAGGAAATAAAAGAAGAGTAGAACATCTGCTCGCATTTCCCATACAAAATATTCTTTAATAAAAATTAAAATACATACATAAGCACAATTATGAATCATGAACAGTTACTGAAAATGATTCAAAATGTCATGTCACTTGGCGTCTCCTTAATATTATATTCATCATCTGATAATTCTGTCACCAAAGCATTCAAATTGTCAGATAAATCTCTGCCTGGGGGAAATATAAACTATAGCTTCTTGTAATGAATGAACACGAAATGATTCCCCACAGTATAGTGCCAGGCTCACTGGAAATAAAAATAACCAATTAAATAATCTCTTTTTAAAATAGGTCCGTGACTGGCAGGCACTTTTCTTCATTGTGGTAAAAAATAGGGATCTCTCCTATGGAAAAAGTCTCGTATTAACACTTTGATAAACCAGATTACAACTCTGAAAAGCGCCTTTATAATCAAGTTTTTTTTTTCCCCCAATTTAATATCCGAGTAATCCTATCTTTAGGTTAGATGGAGATAAAGTTTTAGCTGGTGGCAATTTTGTTGCAGTAATCAAAGAAATCTCATTTCCTCAAGTCCATAACTGAGAGTAAAGTAACAAACCTTTTCTCCCCAAATTGAGTAATACCTGATTCCCATATCTTCAGCATAACCATTTTTGCTTCATCATGACTTATTTTTCCAATCAATGTGAGAAAAATGTTAACATTCATTGCTTCAGATTTCCAAAGACATAAAGAGGATGGATTGGAAGAAAAATCATGAAATGCCCCTTAGCACCTAGCCAACTCTTTTTTTGATCTGATTTTGAGGTATATGAAAACCATGCATGAATACTGGTTTTTTCTGAAGTGTCAAATAAACAAAGTAAAATGAAGAGACAGTTTCAGAAGAAACTTCTTTCCTCCAAAGGTATGGATCTTTTCTCTCACTGACATTCCTGAAGAATAAAAATGAAGCCTGAACATATTTATTGCAGAGAAAAATATGTCAGGCATTTCGGCCTCAAAATGACCCCATGAATAGCAGTTTCATTCCCAATTTTAATTAAGGCAACTGAGGCTTGGAGAGGTTAAATAACTCCCTTAAAGTCACAGAAGGAAGATTTGACCCCAGGTGAATCTATTACCAAAGGGTCATGATAAACACTGTGATACAATCTGTTTGCCGGGGACACTCTGTTTGCTGCATTATGTCTTAAGCAGTGTGGAGAAGTGATGAGAAATGACAAGCAGGGCACTTGGCTATCATGTTTATAAAGACAAAGAGTGGTAACCTAGCTCACTTTGTGTTCTTCATCATTGTTTCTGCCATGGCTTGTAGACTGAAGGGTCAACATTGATTGTTATTCATTAAACATTTAAAAAATATTTGTCGAACCTCTTCTTTGAGCAAGGCAGAGGCATGACATTTCATACTCCAGTCTTTTAAGGTTCCAGTGATGCTAATTTAAATGCTAATGATGCTAATTTAGCATCATTTTATAGCTAGAGATCCATAGAAAAGGACGATAGTGAACTGCCTACCTCAATGTTTTCTACGTCTTTATTTTTCTTCTCTCTCTTGCTCTTTATTTTCTCCCTACAATATACGAACTGCTTTCAATGTTCACTTATAAGAAAGCCAATTATGATATAAGGCTTTATTCTCTGGTTAATGAAATGCCTCTGGCTAAATTTTGGAGGCAATTGTTTTCCATGTTAATATTTTCAAACAAGAAATTAGCATCTGGGTAAGTATCACAACGTTAGTCTAATTTAGGATACAAAGGTTTGCGCATAATTTCCAAAAGTTGTATCATTACTTTATCAAGAACTTTGTGTTCTAACCCAGAATTGCTTTTGTAGCAGCTGTTATTTTTTGTTTTTCATAGCTTTATATTTTAGGTGCACAATAATCATTAGAAAAATAAACAGACACCAATTAAACATTCATGTGCACATAAACTTGGATTTCCCCAGTATATTTCTCTTTTCTCTCATATTCACTTTATTGTAGATCCAAGATTCATTATCTGTGCCAACAGATTAAAAAGTAAATATGAAGAAAATAAATCAATTGATTATATTTACTCCACATACCTTACAATCATTTTAAAATTCAGTTTTAACTCCCATTTCTCATAAGCATGGCTATTTAATAACATGAATTATTAACTGAAACATGATTTTTACAGTATTTAACTGCTATCAATACTCTCTGGTTAAAGTAGAATACTAAAAAAAAATTCATTTCAACCAGTAATAAAACAGCCTGTAGACCATTTACTTGGCTAGCCAGCTCCTGGAACTCCAAAAACTGTATGTACTATTATATTCTTGGGAGTAGAGAGGCTGCTACTAGAATGTAAAACAGTCATTCCTTTTTACTTATATGCTGTTAAAAAGTGTAAGACCAAGCCCATAAAATTTTCCAATATTTTTCTTTTTTTAAAATTCAGTTAAAATTTGGATTATATGTATCTAGTGGTCTGTTCATTATGTTTAAATAAGTGATAACCTGCTTCCCATTTTTATGTTAATATAGATGAAGGCATCTCTCCTTTCTCTCTCTCTCTAACATTTTTTTCTCTCTCTCAAGAAATCTTAGCTACTCAACTGCCTGGGTTTGTCAAATGTCTAATCTATCCATGCAGGGAATTGAGGTGTTACAGAGACTAGAAAAGGAAGTACATTGAAGAAACAATGTCTACTCTTGAAAAACTTTAGATCTGATATGGGATTTGACCAACTAGACACATGTTAGACACACACTAGAAAGAATAAAGTAACAATAAATAAATGTTATAAGGGCAGTCTTTGGTAGTGTACTCTAACTGGTGGATTTAAATGGACTCTATTTCAGGGGCTTCCGTGGTGGCGCAGTGGTTGAGAATCTGCCTGCCAATGCAGGGGACACGGGTTCGAGCCCTGGTCTGGGAAGATCCCACATGCCACAGAGCAACTAGGCCCGTGAGCCACAACTACTGAGCCTGCGCGTCTGGAGCCTGTGCTCTGCAACAAGAGAGGCCGTGATAGTGAGAGGCCCGCGCACCGCGATGAAGAGTGGCCCCCGCTTGCTGCAACTAGAGAAAGCCCTCGCACAGAAACGAAGACCCAACACAGCCAAAAATAAATAAATAAATAATTAATTAAAAATTTGCATAGGTTCAGCAGAACTTAATTGAATGATTAAAAAAAAAATGGACTCTATTTCAGAACGAAAAGAAATTAAAATGCTAATTTTGTTTTCCAAGTGTTCTTTTTTAGTCATATATGTAACTTTGTAATCAGAAAAACAAAATGTTTAAAAAAAACATTAAAGGGGTGCTCTCTTCGGCAGCACACATACTAAAAAAAATTAAAGGGTCATTCAAAACAAGTGAAATGTAAACAGTTTTTCAAGTTAGACCATCAGAGATGCTATCACCTGTTGCTAAGTGCACAGAGATACTCACTAGAAACTACTTGATAGATAATTGTGCCTAGAAAAACATAATTAATCTATTTTCTAATTAAGGTAGAGGGGTGTGTGTGTGTGTGTGCATGTGTGAGAGAGAAATGGTGTGTAATGATCTTATTGGTTTTGAATTATTCTGAACACATCTCCATATTTGGGAAGGGTAATCTGTGGGCAAATACACTGGCTTCTACAGATATGGCCTGACGTAAATAATGGTAAAGTATTCATACAATGGGAAATACAAATGGACAGCATGAATTTATGCATCACTTTCTTTAGTATTAATCCATATTTTTATTTTATTGATTTAAAAATCATTACTTGCAGAGCTTAGCTCAGATATAAATGCTTGCTAGTAGTATATTTTTTGGAATGGTCATGTTACTTAAATTTCTGTTTTATTATTAAGTTAATAGATTTTAGTGAGACAAAGATCCCATTATTGTGTACCATTTTCTTAAGTACCATTAACATATCAATTATTTTATTTTATTTTATTTTATTTTATTTTTTCCATTTAATTATTTTTATTTTTTTTAATTTTTATTTTATTTTATTTTTTTTTAAACATCTTTATTGAAGTATAATTGCCTTACAATGGTGTGTTAGCTTCTGCTTTATAACAAAGTGAATCAGTTATACATATAAAATATGTTCCCATTTCTCTTCCCTCTTGCATCTCCCTCCCTCCCACCCTCCCCATCCCACCCCTCTAGGTGGTCACAAAGCACCGAGCTCATCTCCCTGTGCTATGCGGCTGCTTCACACTAGTTATCTATTTTACATTTGGTACTGTATATATGTCCATGACACTCTCTTACCCTGTCACATCTCACCCCACCCCCTCCCCATATCCTCAAGTCCATTCTCTAGTAGGTCTGTATCTTTATTCCCGTCTTGCCACTAGGTTCTTCATGGCCTTTTTTTTTTTTTTTTTTTCCCTTAGATTCCGTATATATGTGTTAGCATACTGTATTTGTTTTTCTCTTTCTGACTTACTTCACTCTGTATGACAGACTCTAACTCCATCCACCTCATTACAAATACCTCCATTTCATTTCTTTTTATGGCTGAGTAATATTCCATTGTATATATGTGCCACATCTTCTTTATCCATTCATCTGTCGATGGACATTTAGGTTGCTTCCATGTCCTGGCTATTGTAAATAGAGCTGCAATGAACATTTTGGTACGTGACTCTTTTTGACCTATGGTTTTCTCAGGGTATATTCCCAGTAGTGGGATTGCTGGGTCGTATGGTAGTTCTATTTGTAGTTTTTTAAGGAACCTCCATACTGTTCTCCATAGTGGCTGTATCCATTTACATTCCCACCAACAGTGCAAGAGTGTTCCCTTTTCTCCACACCCTCTCCAGCATTTATTGTTTCTAGATTTTTTGCTGATGGCCATTCTGACCGGTGTGAGATGATATCTCATTGTAGTTTTGATTTGCATTTCTCTAATGATTAATGATGTTGAGCATTCTTTCATGTGTCTGTAGGCCATCTGTATATCTTCTTTGGAGAAATGTCTATTTAGGTCTTCTGCCCATTTTTGGATTGGGTTGTTGGTTTTTTTGTTATTGAGCTGCATGAGCTGCTTGTAAGTCTTGGAGATTAATCCTTTGTCAGTTGCTTCATTTGCAAATATTTTCTCCCATTCTGAGGGTTGTCTTTTGGTCTTGTTTATGGTTTCCTTTGCTGTGCAAAAGCTTTGAAGTTTCATTAGGTCCCATTTGTTTATTTGTGTTCTTATTTCCATTTCTCTGGGAGCTGGGTCAAAAAGAATCTTGCTGTGATGTATGTCATAGAGTGTTCTGCCTATGTTTTCCTCTAAGGGTTTGATAGTGTCTGCCCTTACACTTAGGTCTTTAATCCATTTTGAGTTTATTTTTGTGCATGGTGTCAGGGAGTGTTCTAATTTCATACTTTTACATGTACCTGTCCAATTTTCCCAGCACCACTTATTGAAGAGGCTGTCTTTTCTCCACTGTATATGCTTGCCTCCTTTATCAAAGATAAGGTGACCATATGTGTGTGGGTTTATCTCTGGGCTTTCTATCCTGTTCCATTGATCTATAGTTCTGTTTTTGTGCCAGTACCAAACTGTCTTGATTACTGAAGCTTTGTAATATAGTCTGAAGTCAGGGAGCCTGATTCCCCCAGCTCCATTTTTCATTCTCAAGATTGCTTTGGCTATTCGGGGTCTTTTGTGTTTCCATACAAATTGTGAAATTTTTTGTTCTAGTTCTGTGAAAAATGCCAGTGGTAGTTTGATAGGGATTGCATTGAATCTGTAGATTGCTTTGGGTAGTAGAGTCATTTTCACAATGTTGATTCTTCCAATCCAGGAACATGGTATATCTCTCCATCTATTTGTATCATCTTTAGCTTCTTTCATCAGTGTCTTATAATTTTCTGCATACAGGTCTTTTGTCTCCTTAGGTAGCTTTATTCCTAGATATTTTATTCTTTTTGTTGCAATGGTAAACGGGAGTGTTTTCTTAATTTCACTTTCAGATTTTTCATCATTAGTGTATAGAAATGCAAGAGATTTCTGTGCATTAATTTTGTATCCTGCTACTTTACCAAATTCATTGATTAGCTCTAGGAGTTTTCTGGTAGCATCTTTAGGATTCTCTATGTATAGTATCATGTCATCTGCAAATAGTGACAGCTTTACTTCTTCTTTTCCGATTTGTATTCCTTTTCTTTCTTTGTCTTCTCTGTTTGCTGTGGCTAACACTTCCAAAACTATGTTGAATAATAGTGGTGAGAGTGGGCAACCTTGTCTTGTTCCTGATCTTAGTGGAAATGGTTTCAGTTTTTCACCATTGAGGACAATGTTGGCTGTGGGTTTGTCATATATGGCCTTTATTATGTTGAGGAAAGTTCCCTCTATGCCTACTTTCTGCAGGGCTTTTATCATAAATGGGTGTTGAATTTTGTCGAAAGCTTTCTCTGCATCTATTGAGATGATCATATGGTTTTTCTCCTTCAATTTGTTAATATGGTGTATCACATTGATTGATTTGCGTATATTGAAGAATCCTTGCATTCCTGGGATAAACCCCACTTGATCATGGTGTATGATCCTTTTAATGTGCTGTTGGATTCTGTTTGCTAGTATTTTGTTGAGGATTTTTGCATCTATGTTCATCAGTGATATTGGCCTGTAGTTTTCTTTCTTTGTGACATCTTTGTCTGGTTTTGGTATCAGGGTGATGGTGGCCTCGTAGAATGAGTTTGGGAGTGTTCCTCCCTCTGCAATATTTTGGAAGAGTTTGAGAAGGATAGGTGTTAGCTCGTCTCTAAATGTTTGCTAGAATTCACCTGTGAAGCCATCTGGTCCTGGGCTTTTGTTTGTTGGAAGGTTTTTAATCACAGTTTCAATTTCAGTGCTTGTGATTGGTCTGTTCATATTTTCTATTTCTTCCTGGTTCAGTCTCGGCAGTTTGTGCATTTCTAAGAATCTGTCCATTTCTTCCAGGTTGTCCATTTTATTGGCATAGAGTTGCTTGTAGTAATCTCTCATGACCTTTTGTATTTCTGCAGTGTCAGTGGTTACTTCTCCTTTTTCATTTCTAATTCTATTGATTTGAGTCTTCTCCCTTTTTCTCTTGATGAGTCTGGCTAATGGTTTATCAATTTTGTTTATCTTCTCAAAGAACCAGCTTTTAGTTTCATTGATTTTTGCTATTGTTTCCTTCATTTCTTTTTCAGTTATTTCTGACCTGATCTTTATAATTTCTTTCCTTCTGCTGGCTTTGGGGTTTTTTTGTTCTTCTTTCTCGAATTGCTTCAGGTGCAAGGTTAGGTTGTTTATTCGAGATGTTTCCTGTTTCTTGAGGTAGGCTTGTATTGCTATAAACTTCCCTCTTAGCACTGCTTTTGCTGAGTCCCATAGGTTTTGGGTCGTCGTGTCTCCATTGTCATTTGTTTCTAGGTATTTTTTGATTTCCCCTTTGATTTCTTCAGTAATCACTTCGTTATTAAGTAGTGTATTGTGTAGCCTCCATGTGTTTGTATTTTTTACAGATCTTTTCCTGTAATTGATATCTAGTCTCATAGCGTCGTGGTCGGAAAAGATACTTGATACGATTTCAATTTTCTTAAATTTACCAAGGCTTGATTTGTGACCCAAGATATGATCTATCCTGGAGAATGTTCCATGAGCACTTGAGAAAAATGTGTATTCTGTTGTTTTTGGGTGGAATGTCCTATAAATATCAATTAAGTCCATCTTGTTTAATGTATCATTTAAAGCTTGTGTTTCCTTATTTATTTTCATTTTGGATGATCTGTCCATTGGTGAAAGTGGGGTGTTAAAGTCCCCTACTATGATTGTGTTGCTGTCGATTTCCCCTTTTATGGCTGTTAGTATTTGCCTTATGTATTGAGGTGCTCCTATGTTGGGTGCATAAATATTTACAATTGTTATAGCTTCCTCTTGGATCGATCCCTTGATCATTATATAGTGTCCTTCTTTGTCTCTTGTAATAGTCTTTATTTTAAAGTCTATTTTGTCTGATATGAGAATTGCTACTCCAGCTTTCTTTTGATTTCCATTTGCATGGAATATCTTTTTCCATCCCCTCACTTTCAGTCTGTATGTGTCTCTAGGTCTGAAGTGGGTCTCTTGTAGACAGCATATATATGGGTCTTGTTTTTGTATCCATTCAGCCAGCCTGTGTCTTTTGGTGGGAGCATTTAATCCATTTACATTCAAGGTAATTATTGATATGTATGTTCCTATTCCCATTTTCTTAACTGTTTTGGGTTTGTTATTGTAGGTGTTTTCCTTCTCTTGTGTTTCTTGCCTAGAGAAGTTCCTTTAGCATTTGTTGTAAAGCTGGTTTGGTGGTGCTGAACTCTCTCAGCTTTTGCTTGTCTGTAAAGTTTTTAATTTCTCCATCGAATCTGAATGAGATCCTTGCTGGGTAGAGTAATCTTGGTTGTAGGTTTTTCTCCTTCATCACTTTAAGTATATCCTGCCACTCCCTTCTGGCTTGCAGAGTTTCTGCTGAAAGATCAGATGTTAACCTTATGGGGATTCCCTTGTGTGTTATTTGTTGTTTTCCCCTTGCTGCCTTTAATATGTTTTCCTTATATTTAATTTTTGACAGTTTGATTAATATGTGTCTCGGCGTGTTTCTCCTTGGGTTTATCCTGTATGGGACTCTCTGTGCTTCCAGGACTTGATTAACTATTTCCTTTCCCATATTAGGGAAGTTTTCAACTATAATCTCTTCAAATATTTTCTCAGTCCCTTTCTTTTTCTCTTCTTCTTCTGGGACCCCTATAATTCGAATGTTGGTGCGTTTAATGTTGTCCCAGAGGTCTCTGAGACTGTCCTCAGTTCTTTTCATTCTTTTTTCTTTATCCTGCTCTGTAGTAGTTATTTCCACCATTTTATCTTCCGGGTCACTTATCCTTTCTTCTGCCTCAGTTATTCTGCTATTGATCCCATCTAGAGTATTTTTAATTTCATTTATTGTGTTTTTCATCATTGCTTGGTTCCTCTTTAGTTCTTCTACGTCCTTGTTAAATGTTTCTTGCATTTTGTCTATTCTATTTCCAAGATTTTGGATCATCCTTACTATCATTATTCTGAATTCTTTTTCAGGTAGACTACCTATTTCCTCTTCATTTGTTAAGTCTGGTGTGTTTTGACCCTGCTCCTTCATCTGCTGTGTGTTTTTCTGTTGTCTCATTTTGCTTATCTTACTGTGTTTGGGGTCTCCTTTTCACAGACTGCAGGTTTGTAGTTCCCGTTGTTTTTGGTATCTGTCCCCAGTGGCTAAGGTTGGTTCAGTGGGTTCTGTAGGCTTCCTGGTGTAGGGAACTAGTGCCTGAGCTCTGGTGGATGAGGCTGGATCTTGTCTTTCTGGTGGGCACGTCCACGTCTGGTGGTGTATTTTGGGGTGTCTGTGGCCTTATTATGATTTTAGGCAGCCTCTCTGCTAATGGATGGGGCTGTGTTCCTGTCTTGCTAGTTGTTTGGCATAGGGTGTCCAGCACTGTAGCTTGCTGGTCGTTGAGTGAAGCTGGGTCTTGATGTTGAGATGGAGATCTCTGAGAGATTTTTGCCGTTTGGTATTACATGGAGCTGGGAGGTCTCTTGTGGACCAGTGTCCTGAAGTTGGCCCTCCCACCTCAGAGGCACGGCCCTGATGCCTGGCTGGAGCACCAAGAGCCTTTCGTCCACACGGCTCAGAGTAAAAGGGAGAAAAAATAGAAAGAAAGAAAGAAAGAAAGAAAGAAAGAGGCTAAAATATAGTGAAGTAAAATAAAGCTATTGTAAAGCAAAGCTATACAGACAAAATCTCACCCAGAAGCATATACATATACACTCACAAAAAAAAGGAAAAGGGGAAAAATTAATATATCCTGCTCCCAAAGCCCACCTCCTGAATTTGGGATGATTCGTTGTCTATTCAGGTATTCAACAGATGCAGGCACATCAAGTTGTTTGTGGAGTTTTAATCCGCTGCTTCTGAGGCTGCTGGGAGAGATTTCCCCTTCTCTTCCCTGTTCGCACAGCTCCTGGGGTTCAGCTTTGGATTTGGACCCGCCTCTGCGTGTAGGTCGCCTGAGGGCGTCTATTCCCCGCCCAGACAGAACGGGGTTAAAGGAGCAGCTGCTTCGGGGGCGCTGGCTCACTCAGGCCGCGGGGAGGGAGGGGTACGGAGGAGGCGGGGCGAGCCTGCGGTGGCAGAGGCCGGCGTGACGTTGCAGCAGCCTGAGGCGCGCAGTGCGTTCTCCCGGGGAAGTTGTCCCCGGATCACGGGACCCTGGCAGTGGCGGGCTGCACAGGCTACCGGGAGGGGCGGTGTAGAGAGTGACCTGTGCTCACACACAGGCTTTTTGGAGGCGGCAGCAGCAGCCCCAGCGTCTCACGCCCGTCTCTGGGGTCTGCGCTGATCGCCGCGGCTCGCGCCCTTCTCTGGAGTTCGTTTAGGCGGCGCTCTGAATCCCCTCTCCTTGCGCGCCGCGAAACAAAGAGGCAAGAAAAAGTCTCTTGCCTCTTCGGCAGCTGCAGACTTTTTCCCTGACTCCCTCCCAGCCAGCTGTGGTGCGCTAACCCCTTCAGGCTGTGTTCATGCCGCCAGCCCCAGTCCTCTCCCTGCGATCCGACCCAAGCCCAAGCCTCAGCTCCCAGCCCCGCCCACCCCGGCGGGTGAGCAGACAAGCCTCTCGGGCTGCTGAGTGCTGCTCGGCGCCGAGCCTCTGTGCTGGAATCTCTCCGTTTTTCCCTCTGCGCCCCTGTTGCTGTGGGGTCCCCGCTGATAGCTGCGGCTCGCGCCCGTCTCTGAAGTTCGTTTAGGCGGCGCTCTGAATCCCCTCTCCTCGCGCACCAGGAAACAAAGAGGGAAGAAAAAGTCTCTTGCCTCTTCGGCAGCTGCAGACTTTTTCCCGGACTCCCTCCCGGCTAGCTGTGGTGCACTAACCCCTTCAGGCTGTGTTCACGCCGCCAATCCCAGTCCTCTCCCTGCGATCCGACCGAAGCCCGAGCCTCAGCTCCCAGCCCCCGCCCGCCCCGGCGGGGGAGCAGACAAGCCTCTTGGGCTGGTGAGTGCTGGTCGGCACCGCTCCTCCGTGCGGGAGCCTCTCCGCTTTGCCCTCTGCACCCCTGTGGCTGCGCTCTCCTCCGTGGCTCCGAAGCTTCCCCCCTCTGCCACCCGCAGTCTCTGCCCGCGAAGGGGCTTCCTAGTGCGTGGCAATCTTTCCTCCTTCACAGCTCCCTCCCACTGGTGCAGGTGCCGTCCCTATTCTTTTGTCTCTGTTATTTCTTTTTTCTTTTGCCCTACCCAAGTACGGGGGGAGTTTCTTGCCTTTTTGGAGGTCGGACGTTTTCTGCCAGCGTTCAGTGGGTGTTCTGTAGGAGCAGTTCCACGTGTAGATGTATTTCTACTGTATCTGTGGGAAGGAAGGTGATCTCCGCGTCTTACTCTTCCGCCATCTTCTCTCCTCTTCTCTATCAATGATTTTAAGATGCATCCCAAATTCAGAGATGTTAGTATAAAGGCATACATTTTAGAATTGTGGAAATGAGGAAATGTATATGATGAATGTTTATTTTTTCTTTTAGGGGTGCATGTTTTAATTTTTTTGGACAATTCCTTATTCCCATATTACTGGTATTAGGCAATTCTACAATTGATACAGTTAAACCAGAACTATAAAATTCTCTCTTCCAGGTCATATTAGAAACCAAAATCTGAGGGCTTATTATCAGACTGGGAAAATGAAAAAAAATTTTTTTTCTTTTATATTGGCTTATCCATTTCATTGCACAGAATTTTATATATTACTGTATAATATTTTCAGGCAACAGTGCCATAATCCCCAGAATATAAAAAAAATTGTTTTACTTTTTATGACTAGACAAAACACCAGGACACAGTTAATACTTCTGTGGGGACTTTCGTAGTGTTCTGCATAATGAATGAACTCACTTAGGCTCCTATGATAAAATCCACCTGACTGCTCAAAGGGTTAAATGTGTATAAAAAGCTGGTATTTTGCTATGCTAGGAAGAAGAGTTAAGAGACACTAAATGAATTGTTTTTCCTTCTCAGATACAATTGTAAGCTTATTGCTTTTTTGTGTTATAAGTAACCTTTTCATGTGCAATCCATAGCACTATTTATTATTCATTAAAAGAAGCTACCCCAGGTAAAAATACTGTTGTAATTGAGGAATATTCAATAAATTGAAATTCATTATTCATGCAAAGAAGGAAAGAGAATTAAAAATAGGGAAAAGCAAAAATTCTATGAGAATCTATGTGACCTGGAAACAGGAATAAAGACATAACGAGAAAGCAAGACAGAGGCCCAAGTAGTACATAAGCCTTCTTTATAGTTTTGGTTCACATGTAGTCTTGAAAATAGCCCTCTTAATGAAGTAAATTGAGTGGGTATATTTTTCCTATAATCAAATAAAAAAAGCCAGAAAAAGTATATCAGAGCAATATTTCAAATGTTTTAATGTCAATGACCTTGTGTTATATATTTTGATAGTTGTCTCAGCATCTAGCATCATGCTATTTTCATAGTCCTGTTGCAAAAGATCTAGGTTGTTAGATGTCCAGTCATTTCCACCTTTTTATTCCAGTCCAGCCCTCACAGATCTGTGCAAACTTATCCTCCATAAAGAAAGAAGTCCAAGTATATGATAGAATCACATGAGTCTTGGAAGCGTACACTGCTTAAAATAACTCTAGGTACCTGTAAACTATGAAATAAGAACTAAATTCGAAAATAGACTTAATTATGCATTTAGTGACAATACCCTGATGCTTTAAAACTGATGTGAACATCAACTAAAAGTATAACTTAATAGATTGGCTTTCTTTTTTCTTCTCTCATGTAATGAGCAATCCACATTTACTTTGTACTTGATGCTGTGATTCTGGACCACTAGCAATTTTTGGTTAACTCATACACAAGTTGCATTCTTTTAAAGCAACTGTGTATATGTCACTGGCAACCCAAATAACTAAATTGATTATAAAATTTTACACAGATTATAATTGGTTTTGAGAAAATTTAAAAGATCCTGGTAAAAAGCAGAATGTGCTCAACTTCAGACTGTAGCCCTTGGATGGGAGGGATATTCTTTAGTTTATCTCTTTTCTCTCGTCTTTTAAATATGGGTTAGTATCCATATCTAACGCAGAATACATCAATTCTCTATAGGGTTACAAACTTTCTAAACCTGCATTGTTGGTGAGAAGCAACAATGGGTTCAGTAAAAACTCAACCCTGCTATTAAAACACCTGTAAACACAGTGACAAAAATGTGGCTTAACAGTATCATCTTCTGCTATTTTGCTTATATTTTTTATACATGGAGCTAGAGAACAAAACTCAGAAGCAAGCCTAGAAATGGACATTCAATGAAAATGGATCATTAATAGCTTTTATTTCCAAAAGCTTCATCCATATTATCCAGGAGGAAAAAATATCTTTTGACACCAATAAGCCAATAACTCAGGATTCTGAACCTTTTCTGCACTATGGATATTTCTATCAGTTTTGTAAAGCCTAGAGGCCCTTCTCAGCATAATGCTTTTGAGTTCATAAAATGAAATAGACAGAAGTACAAAGTAATTACCAAAATATTTTAAAATGTGTGATACAATAATACGTGTGCTCATCTATTAACACATTCAATAACAGAGGTGGTGGCAGGACTACTATAATTTCTTATAGTGAAAACGGTAAATGGTATTTTCAGCTATGTACAACAAGTATAATGTGGTATGAAAATATCTGTGATTTCTATTAGTGACAAAGTCATTGGTATTGCTAATGCGAAGATTCATTGTTGCCTACATTTGTAATGGATAGAAATTCTAAGTTTCAGGGAGCCATTAGTAAAAATAAATATACGATTTTTGTTTTCTCATCAAAAACCACAGACACCCTGAATTCTATCCATCCCCGAAGATCCTGTACCCTTGGTCAAAAACTCTGCATTAAGCACTTAAGGGGGTGGGACTGAGAACATCCTTTATATTAATCTCTGTAGGAAAGTGCTCATGTTTTGTTATACTGAAAACTATTAACAGTGGTAGAATCCAAGAATAATTCTAATGGGAAAGGAAAAGGCATTATTAAGTGACTGCTGAGTGGATATGAGGCAACATTTATAAATGAAATAGTCGTTTTATGCATATTCAAAAAGTTGTGTGTCTGCCTGAGTGTACCAAAAAAATATAAGGTGAATTTTATTTTGAACATACCACCACAAATATCCTCGGATTTCTTGGAGCTAAGAGGTGCGGTTTTAATTCTTCAGTGTTTTGTAGTTAGATAATAGTGCTGAGTATTTATAAGCTCCCTTATTATAACTATAGTTCTGTCCATTTTTCCTGTCAGAATAGTTTATTTTCTGTCCCTGCTCCTGTTTTCCTTGAATTTTAGTACTGAATTTACTGACTTTGCTCTGACTCTACTTCTTTTTATAGAACCATATTCCTCAAGTTCAATTTATTTTTAAGTTGGATACTTTATGTGTCCATTCCCTTTAGAGCTCTAAAAAGAATGTGTATTATTGACCAGATAAAGCTGTTAAGGTAACTATTATGAAATATATTTTTAGGTCCTTGACCACCTTAATGGCTCTTTGAGTTTTAAGATATGTTCAAAGTCCAGCGCACTATAATCTGGGAGG
Source organism: Eschrichtius robustus (assembly GCF_028021215.1). NCBI lineage: Eukaryota > Metazoa > Chordata > Mammalia > Artiodactyla > Eschrichtiidae > Eschrichtius > Eschrichtius robustus. The sequence goes on from NC_090825.1 coordinate 66,691,392, forward strand.
AGTGGTCTGTGGCTATTATTTCTTCCTCAGCACCTGCTTGATCTGGAAGAGCTGCAATCTGGCATTCTCTTTACCACCCACCACAATTATTTAAGGGCTAATAATGATTTCAGGATCCAAGTTAAAAAGTCTTTTCTTAGGTATCCATTTCCTTGACAAGCTCCTGTTTTGGAAACACTATTTTCTTTGCCCTCTCTAAGTCTTGATTCTCAATTACTCTAATTACTCTTTTATTTTTTGTCCTTTTGCAGATAGAACTTCTTTATCTTAAATTCTATCTTTAGTAATCTTATATTCTTTATTCTTTTTAATATCTCAGTTGGCACTAACATTCCATCTTACCACTTCACCATTCTCATCTGATTCTTGAATCTGAGTCTTTGTGACCTATGCTTCCCTGAGTTATCACCCGCATTTTAATAACTAGCTGTCCTAGCTTACCAGGATGTGCCAATTGCACCTATAATTCAATATGCCTATGCAGGAAAGAAATCTGTTGGGCCCTTCTCCTTCAGGTGAAGAAGAATGCTTTGAAGATGAAACTCAACACATGTACGAGGCTCTTTGTGTTACATGCTGCTGGAAGCTATCACTTCCAAGTCTGCTTATGTAGCTGACAACTGCAGCCAGGGGCATGCTGGGATTGGTGTCCCGCCCAACTCAGCTCCTTGGGTGCCAGTAAAATTTTACTGCTACTATTTGAAACCCTTGGGATTTCAGGAAATCCTGGAAAACTGTGCACATCTGGTAAAAGATCAGAAACCATCTATGTTCTTTTCTTTCTCCTATTTGAGAAAAGCATTATTTATCTCTGCTGTTCAGTGACTCTGATAAAAGCAGAAACCACAGTGGTTTGTGCTTGTAATTTCCCCATTATGAAACAACGATTTCAGCCTCACTTTGATATTCAGACCCAAAATTTCACCTAAGTACCCAAAAATGCCATGGCAACACATGTAAAGAATAATGACTAGCCCACAAATTACATTTTAACCATGTTTCAACTTTCAAGTCCTAGGGTGACTTCTCTTCTAGTAGTTTCCTTATAGAGAGATTTTTGGTTTTCTGTAGTGTAATATTTTATTTGAGTTCTACCTTTATTTTTTTTCAAGGGTGAGGATGGGGTGATGGTTGAAAAGACTGATATTTACAGTTTGAGAAAAATACAACATTTCTCAATCATACACTACCATTCTAAATGTTATGAACATGAAATCAAGTTATCCTGTTCCCAAACTCTCCTGATCTCTGCATATTTTACCTTACTTGGTTTCTGAGACAGGTAGGATATATTAAAATGAGTTTTAGCCTGGAGAATAAATGCCAAACTAAATTTTAATCCCTGGACACATGCAGTTTAGTACATAATGGGAATGTTACATAATTTGAAAAACAAGAAGGTCTTACTGAATGTTTCAGTAATTATTTGTAATCAAATACAAAATACAGTTAATAAGAACCTGATTCAATTTGTTAGATGTATCTAGTAAGTCCTAGGGGGTCTATTTGAGCATTCTGCAGATATTTTTTCTGTCTTTCCTTTTAGATTATCACTTTAACGTACAACAGGTGAACTTTCAAAGTGTGATATGTCTGAACAAAACTGTTGGGCAACATTTGGAAAAATATACCCAGAGGCAACTGATTGAAGATGGAACTTCCGTGTCAGACACAGAAAATCCAATTCGGTTTTGTCATTGAGTCAATTTTTTGTGTTTATTGTTGCAAAGACTTCATCCTGCAGTAATGTTGGAATCACTTCTTTCCTTGAGGGCTATTGATATTCTTGCACAGTATTCTGGGTTTTTTGTACTTATTGTCATGTCTTTAAAAAGAATGTGAGAAATTAAGTTAAAATAATTATCTATACTCAAGTATTTATAGTTATGGTCATTTCCACTTATATCTCTATATATTTATGGGTAGATTTTTAAATCTTGTGTATATTGGATTAACATCATACAATTAATCCTGAATATAAAACTTTCATCAACCCACAGTCGATTTCTTTCTTTCTTTTTTTTATGTTCACAAAAGGTGACAGCCTGAGGTAAGCTGTCCTTCTCCTGTCCTATTGGAGTTCTGGATTAATTCCTATCCTATGTATTCAAGGAAAGTAATCTTACATTGATATTAGGCAATGCATTCAAAGACAAAAATTGTTGCAAATTACCATTTCAAAATTCTAAAACAGAGCAGCTATTTTTTAACTGGAATAAAACTAGAATTAGCATTCATGATTATTTTTCTTTGTTTTTTTTGATGTCTTGTTACATTTGCAAAAGTTAAAGTCTATTTTGGTGTTTTAAAAATTCCTTGTAGATGCATAAAAGATAGTTTATGAGATGGATTATTAATATATAAATATGCTTGCCATCAACTAGTCTTGACCCCATATTGTCAAAGCCTAAAAGGTAAGTGATCATTCTGAAAACCTCATCATATGATTATCATACAGCAATCAGAGCTCATCCACTTAATATTAAGATTCTTAAGGACAAAGGGTCTGTTTACCCTTGAGCATATTGTCCTTCTTGTAAAATTTTCATCTCCATAGCCTGCCCTCTGTTTGGTACCTACTATATGTGCTTCTGGCCTCAGTTCAAATGTTACTTCCTTAAACTCCCCGAAACAGAACAGGCACCCCTGTCATGGCTCCCTCTTCTTTTCGTTCATGGCACTTATCATGTTTTGTAACTAGACATTGTGTAATTCCTGTTTTTCTCTCCCACTAATCTCTATACTCCATGAGAATAGGAACTGAATTTAACTGCCATTGTCGCCCCAGCTCTAGGGGGTGGCTAGTGTTGGATCCAATTTGGTGAATGAATTAATTCATTAATACATGTTCTGAAAATTCTGTACATAGTTAAGAAAAACTCAATAAATATTTGTGGCTAGTTTATTTATTGAACACATAATTATATGCATTCAGTATGTTTTAATACTGGACTTAACACAATTTTCTTATTAAATTTACGTCTTAATTCTCATCTTTACTTCCTTATAAACACCTTTTATTTTTAAAACTCTTTATTTTAATCAGAATCTCTTATATTTTGCTTTTGGATCTATGTCATAGCTGGATATAGCAGAGTAGAAATTTAGTGTTAGATAGGATAAAATTATAATCTCTGACCATCTATATTAGAGAAGAAAATACTGAAATTATTTTTCCACTGTTAGTTCCTATTCATCATTCACTAAAGTACTTGATCAAATAACAGTGACAGCTTACAATAATTGTAAACATGAAAACATAAAGAAATGAACTTAGGTGTTTGTGGTTCAGAAGTATGTTATAATGTCATATTTTTCAAAAACTAAAGCAACTCCTATCTCCTATAAAGGTTTTGGTTGAATTAACAATATTTGTTTATTAAAAATTATGTTAATGCCACTGGATTTCCTAAATTTATGTACTTGTAAAACATGGCATGCAAGGCATTAAAGCTGACTTCTCCACATTTTGTTCTCAATACACACAGTCAATTACTAAAGATAGGCAGTTGTTTAAAAATTTTAAATTTCACGAAATTATAACAAAAGAAAAAGGGGACTAAACTAGATTTAACTTTTTAGATAACTCAAAATCCTTGTGTCTACTTATTTATTTATGCAATTATTTGCTTTTTTACAAAATGTATTGACCTAGGTATTTTACTAAATGGTTGATATATAGGTTTCTCACTCCAGTTCATCACCATTGTCCTTTCAAGCTGTTTATGAAAATGGCTATCTGAACACTTGAACTTACATCATTTAAAAGTGACAAAGGAATATAAATTAGAACTTAAATTAGAAGAGTATCTGTAATACTGTAATAGATATTATGGAAACATCTAAACGATTTTCACGTATCAATCAAAAGTAACTTCAATTAAAATAAAAAATAATCAAACTTAAATCCCCTGTAATAGAAAATGAAGAATAAAACTAAAAAATAACTGAGATTTCTCAGAGTCAATGATAAGTTGTATGAACCGTATATGGAAATCTAAACTGAAATTATATAAATCAAATGTATTATTGCCTTAACTCACCTGTAAATATTAATTAGGAAATAATTAGTGTGAAAATTACAGGCAGATCCCTTGCCAAGTATTAAAACATTTGTTGTTAACATCTGAACTAATTATATTGTTACTGAAAATGTTTAATAGGTGATTGATAGGTATAATAATTATTACCACATAGTTAGGCATTGTGTTATAATAGATAGGGTTAAATATAAATTTATTCCTTACAAAGTAAAAGTACTTAATAGCTATATTAATTAAAGACATACATTATAAAGAAGTCACATAATTAAAAAAATAATATTAAAGTAGCATCTCAGCATAAACATCTTACCTTTAATGGTTTAATTGAAAATGAATAAATATACTTAGGTTTTTAAAATGTAGAATATCATTAATATTAAAAATATTTCATTTAATTACCCTGATAAAGGTAGTAATAATAAATTGATTAAAATTGAAGGTATGGTAAATATGAGAAAAATGCAGAGAAAAGGTTAAGATCTGAGAAAAACAAATCTTTTGATGATAAGTAGAGAGATATCAAGATCAGTCTGTCTACACCCTGAAAAAAGCACCCTCCAAAATTACCACTTTTATATTTTCAAGGCTCATTAGTAGTAGTAGTTGGTCAGATCATAGCATTCATATGTCTGTTGATTATTTGAAATGAGTGAGAAATAAATAAGTGATCTCAGATAAACTATCAAGATGTCTGCATGTAGAAATGGCCTAAAATGAGAAACAGATCCCCGTCTACCTCTCTTATTTCAAATCCATTTGCATAACCCCATTGCAAAATATACTAAAACTTAATTAACCCATCAGTACAAATAAGAAAGAAGTGGCACAAGTGAGGCAAATATAAGTGCAGCAGCCCCAAATTAGAATGACAGCTTGAATGTGAACACAAGGATAACGATACTTCGGTATGGGTGTCCTCTAACCCCCCAGCAGTTAGTCTCCATCATTCTCCTTTCCCTCTCTCACATGAAATATCTGCTGAAACAAATGGCTTCTCTCCCATTATTGCAGGTGTAAGCTGACCTAGTGGACCCCTGTGGGAGAGCATACAAAGCCTGAAGAAAGTTCATCAATCTTACCTCAGAGTGGAAGTACGCAAATTGGTTATAACCTATGTAATGTCAACTCCTAAGATCCTAAACTCAATCAGCTGGGAGCTAGCATTACCTGTAACCTGCAGGTGCTTCTATATGCCATGTAGTGCGTGAATGTTCTACGTTCTCAATGCATATCACTAAATCATCACTGTGGCAAGATGCACTTTCTTACTGTGGATTTTCTAAACATTCTAAAAAGCCACAGAAAAAAAGTAAAACCATAGCCTCAGAAACCTAGACAATGGGAAGAATCAGAATCCTTAATTTATTACATACTCTTATAAATCAATACAATAAAAACAAATATCCCAAGAGGAACATATTTTAGAGTGTACCTTAGGTGACCTGTTCCGATATCTGTCAGGGCACAGAGATGAACAGAGGGAACGGTAGAATGTCAGAGCATACGATAGGTTAAGGGAGGCACCTCACTATCACATGCATGTTCAGAGAGCAGTCTGGATTTACATATAAATATTTTACAAATATAAAACCAAGTCAGAGAAAAACAAAGAATTTCATTAAACGCAATAGCAAAGACACTAGATGCAAACTAATGGCCATTAAGTTCAAAGTCTATTTCAGTACATCCTTCCTAACCTATCAGGTTTCTTTCTTTTCAAGGGTATTTTCGGATGTGGTGACCTCAGTAAAATCTCCGATGGAGGGATGAATAGGCTTTAGTCATTGGTTTCAATTTCTAGCTCACATCAAGGTCTCCTTCCATTTTCAATAGGTAGGAAACCAACTGGCTGTCTAATTGCTCCTTGGTCAGTACAGGGGGCAAAGGCTGACTAGGCAGCCATATTCAGGTCCCATGAACCAAAAGAAAAAAGATGCAAGAGCTGGGCCTGGGTGGGCCAAGGACCAGTTGAAACTGAATTTAAGTTAACTTAGTGCGTGGTCAGTTAAATGCTTTATAGGAAGGTTGCTAGGTTTGTCGATTGGGTGGCTATTGGTCATCCAGTTGTATGATCAACCTGCTTACTCATACTGTCCTTTCCTTCCATTCATCCATGTCTGAAGCTTCCTTTATTAACTCATGCTCCATGTCCTTCTCAAATTATTTTTAAGCTTAGAAATATTTTCCCCCATCCAAGGTATTTCTTTGATATTCACAATTTCATTATTTTAATGAAGTTTTTCCGGACTAGGGTAATGAGAATCTCCAGATCATCATTTTGTTTATATACATAACCCAAATAAATTCTTCAATAATTTTCCTTGTTTTATTTGATAAATTACCATTGTCAAGGAGGAAGAAAGAGAGGGAAAGTGAGAAATAAAATTGTTACTCTGGCTAAAGAGAGAGAGAGAGAGAGAGAGAGAGAGTGTGTGTGTGTGTGTGTGTGTGTGTGTGTATGTAAGAGACAAAGTGGAGGTGGAGGGTGCTTTCAAGTTTATCTTGCTCAGCTCTATCCAAAGAGATATCATTCTCGGTTTAGAGGAAAATACACTGAACTGGGAATCACAAGACCTGGTTCTAGATTCCTTCCAGTCCTGGTTCTGTCACTAACTGTGAGAACCCGGCAAACCACATAGCCTATGTGTCTCAGTTTCTGTGTCTGAATTCTTATCTGCATTTGCCTTTTGAATTTGCATAATGTTATGATGTTCTAATAGTATTATATACATCAAAGTAGTAGCACTATGAAGTTTCTATAAGTGCCCAACAATTATTAAGCTACATGACTATTGTTCTTGTTAGCGTGAATTTGTGCCCAATTCTGGTCTCCTCTTACTGACTATAATCCTGTTACTACCTCTCCCTAGGTTTTTCATTTGTTTTGGAGAAGGTGGGGTGCTTTGTGCCTCTTTGTAAACATTTCAGGCAAATTATTATCCTATAATCTGATCCATCATCTCAAGACCCTACTGTCTTAGGCTTTCAAGAAGACAAATAAATAGCATGTAAAACTCTTACTGATGTGTTGGCCAGTTCAACATGAACCCTCATGAATCTCTACCTTTTATTTGTGACAAAGGTTATCTGGTTAGAATGCTCTGAATTTACTGTTTGAAACAGAGTAACCACTCTGGGAGAAAATTAGGTCATATGCACAACTCAAAAGCCAAAATGTGATTCATGGGAGAGATGTACTTGGGTCTCTGAGGAACTGTTGACCTCCTTTGAGACCACAAGGCAACCACTCCTATGCCTATCATGCTCTAAGTGAGACCTATCCTGGAGAATAGATGCACATTAATAACATTAACAACAACAAATATGAAATGTGCCATTTCAATACATTATGAAATCTGGAAGCAAATTATTATTGATTTTGGCCCAGATTCCATAATAAATGGAGGTTATGCAAATAAAGGTTTATATATATATATGAATACTTACTGTATTGACAATTTCTTCCCATGAATTCTCCTGGGCACTCACAGGAATAGTTAGCAACAAGGTCTGTGCATATTCCACCATTTTTGCAAGGCTCAGCTTCACATTCATTAATATCTGAGGAAAATAGAAGAGAGGAAGAGAATTATTGGTGAAAAAATGATCAGTTATTAGAAGGTTTTAGGCGTTTTAAATAAAACAAAGTCTAAATAATGCTGTGTGTGTGTATGTCTCTAGTCAATAATGTAAGTGGTGCCTACAATCGACAATTTATTAGCAATCAAATTAAATACAGTTCAAATGGAATTGAGAATCCAAATCCAACAGAACTAAACCACTCTCCTATCCTGAAAATAAATATGAATAGTTTGGGGAAATATTCCACGTATCCTTAGAATTAAATCAAACAAATTAACCCTGATAGAGAAATGAACTGGTATCACAAGATCTAGAAACCTCCCCAGCGGCAACCACTGCCAATTAACACTGTCTCATTTCACCTTAATTCATTAAAATTCTAACTGACAGAGATGTTTTAGTTTCTAAATAGTTCACCTTTGATGAATGCGATGAGAAGTAAATTGGAGTTAATAGCTAAATCTTGTTATATGCAAAGTATAATAAATGTAAATGATGATCACTTCCTAATCTCATTCAAGGGTTTCTAAAGTTAGGAGGGCTAAAGGGACTTACCTTTTATATATCATTATTATACCTGATGCAAAATCATACGAAATATAAAACATTCAGCAAATTATACTAATTTCCACTCTAATTTTGGACAACAGGGACAACAAATGGGATTTTGAATGAAAAAAGAATTAAAGACTAATTCAATCAAATATCAGTCACTGATATTTACACATCCTTTCGTCTAAGCTCAGCACCAAGCTAGGTTCTGTGGGAGCCAGTAAAGTAATTGGAGGACATGCACTGCTCCCCATCACTCTCCCTTCCTATCATCTATCTCAATTGAAATCCTGCTCTGCTCTTACTCCCACAACTCCTTCTTACATATCTAAACGGTGTTACTTAGGGACTGTCTGTTTATGTGCCTTTCACCCTTCCACCTAGTCAATCTGTGAAGTTTACAAATGCAGCACCTGTCCTGCACTGTTCTTTGTACCTCCACAAATGCCATACTCTATCTGGAAAACCACCAGTGCCCAATAAATATTTCTTGCTAAAATTTATAACAAAATAGTGGTGCAAACAATCTGAAAAAAATTATTTCAGATGTGTAATGTGTCTTCGGATACACTACAACATATCAAAAGTTATTCTGAAGTCCTGGGTTTTCATAGTGCTTAAAACAATATGATCATTAAACTACCCCCTCAATATCAAACAAGGACAAAATACTAGAAAACCTCTATTTTGCCCTTTCCTTTAACTTCTTTCTTATAAACAGCATCTCCTCCTGGAAGCAGATTTGGTAATCCTTTCATTCTAAGTTTATGGCAAAGTTTGGTCTAAATTTCTTTAGGCAGGTGACCACTTTCTCTGAAAAAACCATCCCTTTTGGTTTCTGGTCAAGTGCTACAGTTTGAGAGTAGAGACAATTCATGACTGTGTTCAGAGAGAATCTGAATAATTTGAGCATTTTATAATATCAAACAATAGGATAAAATCAGAATCTGATCATCTCTAAAAAACAGCTGTATACTATAAAATATAATAGACTCACAAATATTTGACACTAAAACTCTTAAGCAAGAAGGAAGGAAGGAAGGAAGGAGGGAATGGAGGGAAAGGAGGGAAGGAAGAGTATGTCACGTATTCGTTTTCTCATCTGATGAAATATTTAGCTCTTTTTGTCTTAACAAAAATTCACTTTTTCTTTATATTGGACTAACATGCAAAATATTTTCATTAAACTTTGAAAATAGCACAAAAGTCACTGTGCTACTTATTTTCTTATCAGATGAATGTCAGGAAATGGCAATGACTGGCTACTTTGGAACATGCTTAATATGTCTTTCCCTGTATCCTATCTACTACAGTTTGTTTTAGGTGAGATATGTCAGAGCCTGACAAGAAGTTAAATCTTCATGTCTTAAAGAATGCATTGCCTTATTTTGTAAAGTTAGACATAAAAAGCTACTCTTTTATATACTTATAGGGAAGAAACTGAGTACTAATTAATGTCTGAAAAAGAGCACATAAGGGAAATAGAATTTGATCTTAGATTTGAAGGAAAGTTTTAATTAGGATTAATAAAAACAGGATGAAGAGGGTATTGTATTTCCAAGCAGGGATGCAGAATGAGTCACAACTTTGAAAAGAAGCGTTCATTGTATGACGGTGTGTTCAAGTACACAAACAGCACAGTTTGTCTGGAGGACAGAGTGGGAAGGGGGGTGCTGGGAACCAAGTCTGAGGATGCAGATAGGGACCAGATTACCATGAAGTCTCAGTGTCAGCTGAGGGAACTGGCCATTCTCTTCTGGCACTGAAGGCTTGGAGCCACCTGCGAGGGTATCCTCTATACCCTTGTACCCTAGAAAGATTTATAAAAGCCATATGTGGGTTGGATTTAAGAAATAAATGAAAGAAGGCTGGACAGAGTCCCACCCAGGATTTGATGCTAAGAGGTACAACATATGTTTTAATTCTCAGGTAAGAGAATTACCTTACCTGAACATTTCTCATTTTAATATTGACCTATATCATGAGTAAAATCAAACCCAGCTCTTGCTGCTTTGAAATGTTAATAGAAGGAAGTTTTCATAGTTGATGATGTGAGATCAAGAGTTATTATATGTACTGTTAAGGATATGCAGTTACCGTTGTTCTTTGCTTCCTCATTTCTTCTAAATTTTTACACGATAAGTAGTACTTAACACATGAGAATGTGAATTTAATTGAGACTAATCGACCTTTGAACGTCTATCTATTTGTTCATCAGACCAGGTCTACAATCATCAACAATGGAAGTTAAAATTAAGAACATTTGTTTCTAAAAATACAGTTACACCTTTACCCAGAGGTTAACATGAGGTGGAATGAACTGGAATTGCATTTGCTGAAATGAAAATGCTTTCTAGCCATACTTAGTTTGTGATTTAAAAAAAAAAAAAAATGATCCTCTACTGTTTGTACAATTTTGCTTTTTTTTTAAACCAAAAAACTACCTTGATCTAAATTCATAAAAATAAAAACATTATATTAAATGAGTTACATACTTTAATATAGTAGCAAAATAAGTAAAACATTTCTGCCTATGTACACATCTAGTAACACGTAGGCTCAGATAACAGATGCAAATTACACAGAAGCCTTTATATATCAGTATAATGCAAGAGTTCTTTCAGCGGTGAAGGCTATTTGCACTGTGATTAACACTGCAAGCAATCTAAATGGAAACAGACCTCAACTGGAATAAGTCATGTTTAATTAAAGACTAGATATAAATACTCACAGAATATAATGAAATGAAAGTTAAACATCTTTGTAATAAATCACATACATATTTCTTTGTCACAGATCATGACATTATCATTTCCAGAAAAAAGTCCTCATCTATTCCAAATATACTGGGATATAATAAATTATTTTATAACTAAGAAAAATTTGACATAGCAGTTCCATACAAAATAGGAATTTCCATATTTGGTCATTTTTATAGTTCATTTATAATAATAATAGCTATCATTTTTTGAGGTTTTTAGTTCTATGACTGCTTCCTGAGAATTATTTTTTAAAAATAACATCTTTCAAAGCTAGATTTTATAATTAAGACACCCAGCTGAGTCCTGATTCCTTACTCTGAAAACATAAATTTTTGCTGTCCACCCTCTAGCTGACTGAAGCACAGTGGTAGGAGCTGAGCATGATTTCCAGATACAATCTCGTGATGTGTGTGTGTGTGTGTGTGTGTGTGTGTGTGTGAAGGAATTAAAAAGCAAAGCAAAACAAAACAAAACAAAGCAAAGCAAAGGAGGGAAGGAAGGAGAGGAAGAGATGAGAGAATAGATAGTTGGTCACAACAGCATGCATATCTTTGAAACAAAAGGTACTCTAAAAGGATGTCCAGACACTTTTTCTGTTGTAAATACTTACATAGATTCATTCATATTATATGCATAATTTAGTCTCTTTATCTTTACCATTATTTTGCCCTTAGCCCACCTTTTACAGATTTGGGAAGGTGTGCTGTAGTCTTCCCTATTAGGCTTGGCTTCTTGCTAACAGAAATAATGTCAACCCATGTACCCTCTGGAGATGTCACTGTGAGAAGCCTCCTCTAGTTATTGAAAAACACATACATTCATTGAGATCGTTCTGAGTACTCCTGAACTTATACACATGTGCATCATGAGAAGTGCTCAGTTACTCCTAGTCTTTTTTTCTGGATCTTTGTCAGACCCATCACTGTGCAAATTACAGCCCCAAAGCCCATGAAACTGACTTTGGAGTAGTAGGCTGTCAAAGAGTTTTTGAAAATCAAAATTATATTTGCTAGTTCCTTTATCAGTGCCTTCAAAAAACAGTGGCTTCTCTGGGCATGATTTCTCGCCACAGAAATGATGTTGCTTCTTTTCAGATCATTATATTTAAATATTCAGAAATCCCATTCTTCATTATAGACTCCACTAGCTGGTCAGAGAGGAAATGGAGATTTGCGGAGTCTAATTGCTAGGGCATCCTGTGGAAACTTTCAAAATTAATCGATTAACTAAATAACTAATTAATTAATTAGTTTTCAAACTGGCTCCCATTTGTAATCTGCAGAACAGGAATGATTGCACATTGCACTCTTGGGCCATCAGTGTCCCAATTCACCCTCGAGTCTCTCTAGAACTCCTGAGGTGGATGCCATCTGGCCCCAGTAGTTCAACTACATTTACTTTGCCAACTTGGCCTAGAATATTTTGAATATTGACCACCATTTAGACTAGGACATCCAATCCTTTTTAGGACAGAAATCCATGTAACCTCCTCTTGAGTGGAGGAAAAAAGACAACTTAATTCACTCGTGAAACTACCTCCTTTTGATCCCCAAGTATATCCAGGTCCCATGAGCATCAAGAAAGGAACAACTGATTCTCCGGCTGAGCACCCCCGTTTTGATATATTAAAAGGACACCATAACTAAGCCCTTTTTTTGCTTTGCAAAGGTATAATTCCTTGGCTTCCTTATTCCCTTCCCTTGGGCTGTCTTTCCTCCTGCAATATTGTTATTGACTGTTAAATAGCCCGCAAATGCTTATTTTCAAGTCTGCTATTTTTGATCCTTTGTAACCCATCTTCCCTGGGCTCCCCATTAGCTATTAAATATTCTCCAGACTTCCTGTGAGTGACTGCCTTTTAAAATTTAACCTTTTATATTTTTTCTTACCTAAAGTCTATGGGTTTTCAATTTCTCTTTTAAGGCTGAATAAATTATGATGAATTTCTAGGAATTCTGTCCTCCCACTCAGGTATTGAACTTAATTACATCATAATCAGAACTATCTACAGGATTTCCCAATCATTTTGGGGGCAAGTCAGTATATTTTTAATCTTGTGTGCTTGAGCTCTGTTTTGATCTGGCCTTTTGCTATAATGCTAGTAATTTATTTTAAAGTAGCAAATTAAAATGAGCATTCTTGGATGAGAACATACCACAGGCAAACCTTTTATAATAATTTACTGATAACCTTCACTTACCAAGAACAATAGTGTAAAAAAATATCCAAGAGGTATTTAACCATCACCGCTTACTAACAAAGATAATACTCTATGCTCATCTGTATCCTGGCATTCTCACATTTATTTTGAGATCTCAATTTTAATGCAAGAAACTTTGTTATTGGTATCCAGGTAGGGCCCAGTTCTCTAGGATGTCTCCGTTTAAAATTATTTCAGTAAGGCTTTAGTTGTCTTAATTAGTTATTTGGCCAGCAAGATAAGACAGTTATTCCAAGATACTTATAGAGTCAAAACCAGGGAAGATAGAAGAAGGGTTGGGGGAGGGATAGTCAAGAGGGTGATATAACTCAAATATTTGGGGCCTTGAAGAAATTCATAAATAAATGCTACATGACAAAACACAGTAGAAGCTAAAATGAACCAATGCCTCTGGTAAAATTTTTACCAAAGAGCAAACAATTGCAAAGAACATTACCTTAGGGGTATGCAGCATAGTAACTTGACCTGCAATAAATATTCATTGATTGGTAAGAAAACTGAGAATACCAGAGACCTGGGGAACCATCACCTGTACTGTGACAGTGAGTTCCTGGATTTGGGCAGACGTACCAGCCTACTTCTAAGGCGGTTCTATTAAGGAGAATGGATTTAGAACAATGCTCCTCTTAAAAGTTAGAACTTTTAAAATATACCAATGCAAAGCCTCCACACCAGAGAGTCTAATTTGAATGGACTTGGGTGGAATGAAGGCATAAATATTGTTTTATAGGAGTCCAGGTAGCCAGGGTTGACAAACACTGCATAGAACCTCTGTGTATGAAGTCCATCTATCCATCCACCCATCCTTAGTTCTCTGCCAGGTTCTAAGAATGCAAAGGTTAATATATCATGGACCCTTACTTTTCTCAAGGCTCTTATAGTACAGCAGATAGACGAGGAAATAATCAGTTACAGTACAAAGTGACAAGTGCTCTAATGAATGAACGCACAGTTTCTCAGAGACTTCAAATAGCGATAACTAAATTAGTCTAGCAGGCTAGAGAATGTTGAATTTTAGAGGTGTCTATCTGACTGCGGAAAATGCTTCTGAGGTATGTCAAGTTATAACTAATTACTCTGTAAAGTTATTTTTCTAAATTAATATGCATCTCATTATTCTACATATCCGAGAGTGACTCCTCATTTTCCCATAGTTCTGTGCTCCAAGTATAAAACTCATATATTTCCTTTTATTATATATGTTATAATTTGTATATTTTTGCATATTCATAATGCTTTATCCAAAATCAATCACTCTATTCTGTCAAATGCATGTTAAATTAGTTTGCTTGCAGTTCTCTCTAGTTTTAATGGTCAATACTAAAGATCAACTATTGTGGATTTTTTCCATAGTGAGTTATCAGAAACCCATAACTGGCTAAAATGAGATGGGATTCACATGGGAAGCATAGCTATGATTCACATGGTTGCTTTCACACACCCATTCACTCACTCATTCATTCATTAAAACTTTGATGAGCACCTTCCATGAATCAGGCTCTAAAATACTGAATATATGATTGGATACATCAGTGAACAGGGATAGTTGCAACTGTTCTAAGAGGTCTCACCTTCTATAATTGGAACATAAAAGGACACAATGGTTTCAGAGAGAACTGAGCACTTTTAAATGTCTGGATATGCACAGAGACTATGTGGAACTACTAGGGATGGTGGTTACTAGATAGTCTGGGACCAGATTTTTATGGCCTTACAAATCAAATTAAGGAGTTTGAACTTTAGTCCTTGGACACTGAGAAGTTAATAGAGAATTCAAGAAGTGTGGAAAGGGGGCATGGGATTGAATAGATCTGTGGTTTAGAAAGCTCATTCACTCTAGAATTTCATTACTGGTAACATTTGGAAAAATAATTCAAAGAGTTGGAAGGGCAATTTATGTTGAGTCTGTATCACTCAGACCATACATACAACATGATGACTACAGCATGTATCTTTAAACATTTGGCTTGGTTTGAAATGCATACAGACTTCCTAATATTTAGGGTTGCCAGATTCAGCAAATAGAAATACAAGATGCCCATGCAATATTTGGCTCATACTTTATAAAAAAATTTTTTTATCTGCAATTCAAATTTACCTGGCCATCCTGTATTTTATTTGGGAATCCTACTTGAATAGTCAACTAGAATACGATTTCTTCATATTTTCTCTCTTTCCTTTTATATAAGCACTTTAATTTCAGCATATGGTCATGCTTTCCATTTCGCATATTCAGCAGACCCCAAGGAAAACTACCTACAGTAGAAAATCTTTATTGACAAATGAGTCCTCCTCAGGCTTTTGCTCAAACTAAACTTCGTTGCTTGCAAAGCAGTTGGTAATCTTTAGAGTTTACCTGTATGTAAGCTTCAATGTATTATTTATATAGTTATACTTGTATATATATCAATACTTCAGCTATGTAAGAGCCAAAGTAATCCATTTCTAAATAGACCAGCAGTTATGGATTTTAGGAATAAAATTACAAGAGATGCCCATTAAGCCAAAATCACTTAAGGTTTTGAGAAAAGTTACTAAGAGGAATAAAAGAACTGGGGGAAAATTTGCACTCTTATCAGCAAATTAATTCATAATGGTTTGGAATATACAGTATGCATGAAACTTACAGTAATCACTTATTTCACTTCATATGCAAGTTGTAAGTAGAAGGACTTAACACCAGTATATCAATTTGAGATGCATTTTTTACCAAGAGAGGCTTTTAAGGGAATAAATTAAAACTTACAATTCACCAGGTTAAATTATTTTTCTCTTCAATGACAGTACTTTTTTCAAAAAAAACCACATAGGCAGTAACTTATACTAAACATGATGAGCCACTAAAAGCATACAAGCAATGCCACATTTAAATAACGGGCAATGATACACAGTTACATTTCATATATACAGAAAAATAATTTCACTTAGTTCAGAATTAATTTCTTAAAAATAACTCTATAACATATTAAGTACGGACAAACAGCTCTTCCGGATGACAATTGATTGACAACAATTAGCACATCCACCCACTTGTACTATGAGCCAAACCTTGTTTCAAACATTTTGTATATATCATCACACCCTCTGAGCTACTATTATCATAACTGTTTTCCAGATGAGTGAATTGAGACATTGAAAATACAAATAATATGTCAGAGTCACACAGGTGCTGAAACTGAGATTAAAACCCAGATAATTTGTCTCAGGAATATATGCTTTTCACCAGTTAACTTTACCACCACTAGGAAATATGAATTCTCCTTCACCTTTACTTCATACTTGCCTTCAAGGTACCACTCTATGCGCTGAGGAGGACAGAGAAGCCAGAATACACAGCCCTTGATCTCAAAATGTTTAAAATGTTCTAGTAATATTAGTATCACTGCTCTAGGCCAAAGACTCCAGTCCTAAAATCTTAGTTTGGAACACCTTTTTTCCCTAATTCCTTTATTCCTTTTAGTAATTTTTCTCAAACTCTTAAGTAGTTTGGGCTTAATGGGCATCTGTTCTAATTTTATTCCTAAAAGCCATAACTGCTTGTCTGTTTAGAAATAGATGTCTTTGGCTCTTACATTCTTTTATACTTGACTTTTAACTTTACATTCTGATGAAAAGAATACATTTATTTTTGTTTCTTTCTTTACAGAGAACATGGATCTATTTTATACGTGTCAGCTGAAATTCTTATTTTTCAAAGAGGATAATCCACATTTTAAAAAATCATTATTTGCAAGATAGCATACACATAGAAAAGTACACAAACCAATAGAGTTAAATGAATTATTGTTAAGAGACAACCTGTTTAACAGTCACCAAGGTCACGCACAAGAACAACGCCAACACTTGAGAGCCTTTCCATGCCCCTTCTATTCACAATTTCCCCTCCACCCTCACAAAGGTAACTGACCTCCTGCTTATTATGGCAATCACAGCCTCACTCTTTTCATGGTTTAGAGTTTTGTTACTTAAATACGCATTCCTAAATAGTATCTTTTATTCTTGCCTATATTTGAACTTTATAGTAAAAAAAAAAGAAATCATTCAGAACGTGCTCTTTTGTTTGTGGCTTCATTCACAATGTTTTTGCACGTGGTTACAGTGAGTTCATTTTCATTGCTTTATAATATTTCACTATAAAATGCGCGACAATGAATTTTCCCTTTCTATTGTTAATGGCACTTGTGCTGTTGCTATAAATAAAAGCATCCATAAGTGTGCTTGTACAGAAGTATATTAAATTTCCTCTGGGTATACCTAGGAGTGAAATGGCTGAGTCATTTATATACTTTAGTGGATAATGCCAAACTGGTTTTTAAGTGGTTGCACCAACTTGCACTTCTAATCAGCAACTGAATTCATAGTATTTTTGAAGATACAATACACATGAAACTCGCAGGTAACCACTTATTTCACTTCATATACAAGTCGTAAGTAGAAGGGCTTAACACCAATATATCATTTTAAGATATATTTTTATCAAGAGAGGTTTTTAAGGGAATAAATTACAACTTTCAACTCACCAGTCTGAATTATTTTTCTCTTCAATGACCATGATATTTTTTAAAAAACATGGACAGTAACTTATACTAAAAATGATGACTCACTGAAAGCATATAAGCCATGTCCCAATTAAATAAAAGGCAGTGATACACAGTTACATCTTGCATATAGAGAAAAATAATTTCTCTTAACCCTAGAATAACTTCTTAAAAATAACCATTAATCAACTCTTACCTACAGATATATGTGGACTCAGGTAATAAAATAAGAATAGTTCCTGCTTTTACATTTCAATATCTTTGAAACTTTATATCATAGGCATAATTAAAAATGATGAATTCTATTATACTTTAAAGCTACTCTAAGGATTAAATGAGGTAATGTATGGGAAGAAGATAAACTTCAAGGACTGTAAAAAAAGCTATTTACATTAGTATAATATGGACTAATCGATATTTATATTGCTCTGTTGAATGTTTCTTCATTAGGTTGCTGGATAAAAATGATACTGTTGCTTTTGGGGTTATCATCAGAGTAAATAAATGGGTAGGATTTTCATAAATGTTCTACAGAAGAGCAGCTCTGCCTTGGAGAGGCATGAAAGATAGTATTTATCCCCATAATTGCAAAGCCCATGGAAATTTTGATCCACTGAATGGGATAATTCAACAGATACCCTCAGTATATTTCGTTCTAAAATGGTGACATTTACTATTTTCTAAACATTGACTCTCCATACATTCGGCCTGAGAGATCACTGAGCTCTATATCTGATAGACATACATTATGGCTGGTAAGGTAGAGAACACTCCTTTTAAAATTCTTAGGCATGTCAGTTTCCATCAAAGTAAAAGAGCTGGGTGGCTAGATTACCCTCAGTTCCAGAATCTCATCTACATAATTATAGGAGGTTTCCTGGCAGAGCTGGAGGCAACAAAACATCTGGCACACTCCAGGCCACCACGGAAGAATCTGCTTCAGGAACCAACTCACTTCTCAGAGCCAAAAAAGTGCTGCCTACAAGCTGTTAATTTTTATATTTTATTTTTTCTCCCATATTTATTGCTAAGGATGCCAAATCAGCATATTTTCTTCATTGAAAGTGACAACACATTGGGAGATTGGGACTGACATATACACACGACTGTATATAAAATATATAACTAATAAGAACCAGCTGTATAGCATAGGGAACTCTACTCAATGCTCTGTAATGGTCTATATGGGAAAAGAATCTAAACAAAATGAAAGAGTGGATATATGTATATTTATAATTGATTCACTTTGCTGTACACCTGAAGCTGACACAACATTGAAAACCAACTATACTCCAAACAAAAATTTTTTTAAAAAGTGGTAACGCATTGGGATTCAAGAGAACTCCTGCTTCTGCCCAAGACAAAGTTCAGGGACAAGATTTGCCCTCCTGCCTGAAACAACCAAAAAAATAAAACAGAAAAAACATATAATGGTTTTCAAGACACTGGATATTAGGAAATGAAGGTTAGTAACAAACCAGGTGAGTTCTACAACTGCCCAGGTTTACTGCCTTAAGAGAGATTCCAGGCCATGGCACAGTGAGAAAGAATCCAGGTGGAACCTGGCCAACTCTATGAGTTAAAAAGAGGGAGCTGAGAGTCTGGAGAGCCCAGGAGGCTAGAGTTTGCAGGACAGAGTGAGAGGAGAGGGCTACAAAGAGGCAGCCCACAGGGACCTACAGAGCATATCCTGTATACTGCAGTGCTGCCTCAGGAATTCAGCAGAGCATGGAGCAGCCCATGCAAGGGAGGAAACTACTGAGGAAAAAACCATCTAAATGGACCAGAGGGAGCAATATTTGGAGATCACACCGGGCCAGGAAAACTGCCAGTTCCCTCCAGTGGGACTGGAAAATAAACTAATTCCTGGGGCACTGAGCAGAGGACTTAGAAGGGCCTTGCCTCAGTAGTGGGGAGTAAATTAGTCCTGGACTAAAGATCTCATTTGTCTCACCTAACAAATCTCAGAAGTAACACCCAGAAGAATCAAACCATTTCCAAGAAATTTAACCATGTAAGAGAACTAAGCTCAAGAAGATATATAGGACTACAGCGTATGAGCATTCCCACTCAACAAGGTAAAATTCAATAGTCCTGATGGGAGTCCCCAGTCAGGATTAATAGACATGCGAAAAAGCAGGAAGCGAGCCAGATTTTAGAGTTATCAGACAAGGATTTCAAAACAGGTAGTATAACTGTGCTCCGTATATTGAAAATGTTAAGTACAGACATGGAAAATAGAAAAAGAGACCCAAATTGAACTTCTAGAGATGAAAACCACCACGTGTGAGATGAAAAATACACTAGAAGGAACTACAGCAAATTAAATATTGCAGAAGAAAAGATCAGTAAATTTTTAAGATATAATAGAAACTATACAGAATAAGATATCGATAGGAAAAAAAAAAAAAACTGGACATATGTGAGTGTGGGACACATGTATATAGGTAACCTAAAATAGATGTGATTGGAGTCCCTGGAAAGAGTGAGCAGAAAAATATTTGAATAGACAATGGCCCCAAATTTTCCAAATATGATGAAAACTATATGACAGATCCAGGCACCAGAAATCCCAAGCACAAGTCAGTATCAATGTGGTCAAAATCTGGAAGAATATTCTCCCAACTGTTAATAGTATTCACTATCAGAGCATAAGTGTGGGTGATCAGATGAGTGGAGAGCAGATTTTCACCTGATGTTTAACTGTTTATTTTTTAAACTTTTTGAAAAAAAATTAGTGGGATTATGAGTAAATTTTTCTTTTGATTCGTAGTAGTATTTCAACCAATAAAAAGAAAAAAGAATAATAAAAAAAAAAGAAATCCCAAGCACCAGAAACATGAGGAAAACTAGACAAAGGCACATCATGATTACAAAAGATGTAAAAGTCATTCTGTAGATAGACGTAGTCTTTTCAGTAAATGATTCTGGAACAACTATTTAAATAACTACATGAACAAACAGACAAACAAAACCAAAAACTCAGGTCCATATCTCATACCATATACAAAAATTAACTCAAAATGGTTTGTAAACCTTAGAATAAAACCTAAACCTATAAAAAATTATAGGAGAAAATCTTTTGGGGTTCAATTTAGGCAAAGATTTCTCAGATACAACATCAAAAGCATGAGCCATCAACACTGATAAATTGTACTTTAACAAAATTATAAACTTGTGTCTTTCAAAATCAATTTTAAGAGAATGAAAAGACAAGCCACAGATTGGGAGACTATATTTTCAAATCAAACATCTGATATAGCACTTGTAACCAGAATATGTAAAGAACTCTCAAAACTCAATAGTAAGAAAAAAAAAAGACAAATAATGGACAAAAAATGTCCTTCAGAAAAAAGAAAAAAATATATATGAATGGGAAAACATATGAAAAGATGTTTGACATCATTTGTCAATAGAGAAATGCAAATTAAAATGAAAAAGATATCACTACACAACTATTACCATGGCTAAAATTAAAAAGACTGACCATAGCAAGTATTGATGAAGATGTAGAGAAATTGAACTCTCATACACTGCTGGTCAGAATGTAAAATAGTACACTTAGTTTGGAAAATCGTTTGACAGTTTCTTCAATATTTAAACATAGAGTTACCATATGATCTAGCCAGTCCACTCCTAGGTAGTGACCCAAGAGCAGTAAAACGTCATGTCCATGTGAAGACATTTATGAACGTTCATGGTTGCTTTCTTTGTAATGGGCAAAAACTAGAAACAACCCAATGCCCATCAATCAATCAGTGAATGGCTAAACCAATTATGGTATAGCCATACAGTTGAGTACTACTCAGCAATAGAGAAGAATGAACTATTGATACAAACAACAACATGAAGGGTTCTCAAAGTAATTATGTTGAGTGAAAGAGAACAGCTAAAAAAAGAGTATATGTATATTTTACTCTACTTATATAAATTTCTAGAAATGCAAACTAATCTATAGAGACAGAAGGAAAATCAGTGGTTGTCTGGGATGAAGTTGGAGGGACAGATGGAAGGGATTACAATGGGTAGGGAGAAACTTCTGAGGGTGATGGAAATGTTCAAAATCTTGATTAAGATGATGCTTGGATAGGTGCATATATATGTCAAAACGTATCACATTGTGCATTTTAAATATGTGTATTTTACTGTATGGCAAGTATGGCTCAACAAAGATGTTGAAGACAGTGATCGTGTCAAGGTTCTTTTTACAATCCACTTATTTACTAGCTGTGAACTTAGTTCTACACACACACACACACACACACACACACATGCATCCATGCACACACAATGCATCGCAATAACAGGCCCACAAAATTAATGAGGGACATCAGCCTTCTGAAATTCACATCAGAGGGGGTTTGTTTTCTTTTATGCTTACACCTCAAACTGAGAGCCATGCAGCCCAAATGAAATGAGGCAGGCCTTATTGGAAAGATTGAGTAGTTTAATAAAACATACTAATAGAAGGAGCTGTATTCATAAAAATGACAAAAATACTAATTTTTTCATGGTAGTTCACCTCCTGCTTTGCAGGTTATTTTCATCACTCAAGAAAGGCTTTGCAGGAAGCCTTAAATGAAGACGAATGGAAAAAAAGTAACATAACTGCAAAATTTTCTATTGCTCATGTATTTTTGGTTTTAGATTGGATTTATTTCTGCTATGGCTGACTATCAGAATAATGAAGACTATTAAACTATAACTGATGTTACCCATACCTACCCTAATAGTTCTTATTTCCCAGAAATTTTTCTGCAGTAAGTTCATAAAGTATATTGATGTGTATGTTTCCTGCACTCTTAGGATCTATTTAAGAAGTTGTAATTTTCATATAAAACGCATGAAATAACTCTTCTAGTTTTCTTTGCTCCTCCTATATGAGAGGTATAACTTTAACACACATGTACACATGCATATTTGACAGGATTTTTATTATTAATTTCTATTAATATACAGTAAGATGGAAATCTCAGTGCCATTAATTACTTACTATGTAATTTCACATTTTAGAAGTAAGCCTTCAAGGCAACAATTTCCATCATCTGCAACGAACCTGATTGAAATAATTGGCTATTTCCATAACAAGCACTTTAACAAATGGTCTTATGTCAGAGAGGAGTGGGTCTGATTAGAAATTGCATTGCTGTATTATGCTATTATCAGATTAATGCAGAAAAAGAGTTTAGTTCCTTTTAATAAAATCCAATGACTTGTGAATTGAACTAAATATCAGTTAATAATAAGTATAAGTGTAACCCCATCTACTTAACTTAGTTGCTTAATTTGGCCCCGAGCATAATGATTTAAGCTTACACAGCAAAACTTACTTCCCTACCCTCGTTAAATCTCCTTCTGTGTTTCAGAGGATAAAGGAAGGCTTATGTAGTCTCAGTTAAATGTACTGCAGAGTTATCTTCAGAAGTGATGTTAATATCTTCCCAAAGTAGAATCCATCCACAAAGTACCACAATATTTAAAGTATTTTGGTTAAGTCATGCAGAGGAAGAGAACAACCAAAATCTACTGACGAATCTATTACACTGAATATACAAATATATTTTTGAAATCTGTAGATCTCTTTATACGTACTACCACTAAAGTATACTAAATTCATATCTTAAAGAAATTTAGAGGTTATTGTAATTATACATAGTTAAATACAATAGACACTTTATTTTTATCTACCTGCCATGTATATATTATATGTATAATATATATACACATAATTTTGCAGGTGTATAATTATTTAGTCCATGGCTTTTATATTATTCTATCCTATTCATTATCAATAGTAACTTATTATACAAGTGAGAAAATGATCTCCAGAAACTACCTCCTCTTATTCTCTGTGCCTTCTAAATTTTCTTAAATAATTATTTTCCTTCTTCTATTCATTATTTTCACAATCTTAACCAATATATATAAACCTGCTGTTTGTGCATAAGCTTTAGACATTAGAGCTCTACATCACTTTTCACATTTCTTTCCTGCCTCTAGAGTCCCACTGTTTTTCTTACTACCAAAATGTTATTTATGTTTTTCCAACACGTTCTGTTTTATGGTGGTATGTCAATGAAAGCTACAGTTAGTCTGTGTAACAATCACAAACCTCTGTGGCCCATAATATGCATATATTTATTTCCCAGTGAGAGGTGGTGGTGTCAGGAGATCTCAGGTGGGCTCCACAGAGGAGCTCAGCTTTGACCTAAAGATACTGCCATGCTCAGCTCCTCACTGACATTTGCGCTCAAGTCTGCTCCCTGTGTGACCATTCTGGGATCCAAGCTGAGGGTATAGCAACCGTATTTTGACCTCGTCCATGTGACAACAGAAGTTCAGAAAAGAAGGTGAAACATGCAAGACCTCTTAAGGCCTAGGCTCATTCAGTTAGCAAAACCAAGTCACATCTCTAAACTCAAAGTCAAGGAATGAGAGAAATATATTCCTCCTTCACAGGAAGATCCAAAGTCACATATGACAAAGGGTGAAGATATATGGAGGGATGAAGAATCGGGGCAATAATGCTGTCTGTTGTATATTAATTCTCCAATGTCTTGTGTATAATTAATTGTAAGAACTGGAAAATGAAGAGCATTTGTAATAACACGATGATATAAATATTATTCACTATAGAACCAAGTAGAAAAATGGTACTGTATCTCACCAAAAATGTACCTCACTATGGAGGCACAAATCTACTTCCTTTTGATATATTTTATGAATTGTTTAAAATCATGTCTCATGTAAATGCTTCATATTTACAGAGGTTTTTTTCTCTTTCTCCCATTTTTTCTGGAATATTTGTTTTTCTTGTTGCAAGAAGTATAAAGGTATTCACCATATGATCACAATCTTTCCATATGTTGATTGAAATTCATTCCCATGCTTCTTGAAGACGTTCTTGGGGAGCCCTCTGATTTCTTGTTCTGAGTTGGGCTGACTGCTTTCCAGGCATGCTGCAAGCTACCTCCTGGGACTTCTTTTCCTTGCTCCCCTTTCTTTCCTTTTATATTTTCTTGGAGGCTAAGCTTCTTTTTCATATCCACTTTTCGTTTGCCAGAGAACATCTTCAGGTAATTTTCATGAAAGGAGTAAGGAAAATATTATTTTGTGCCTTTGTCTTATTGTCCCCGCACCTGAATAAAATCTGGCTGGTAATAGAAGTATAAGTTCAAATTCATGTATCCCCAGAAATGTAAAGGTACACTCGTTTCTTCATTAAGTTCTAATATAAACTGTCGCTGTCTGAGAAGATTGAAGTCAGTGTAATTTTTGCGTCTTTAGAGTTAACATGGTACCCCTCTTAGGGATTTGGGGATTTTCTCCATATCCAGATTTCATTAGAATTTATCTGGATACATCTTGCTTTGTGTTCACTGTGTTGGTACTTCTTATTTCAATAATGATCCTCCAATTTCTCTATTTTCCCTGGATCTACAAAATTAGTCCTATGTTCAATTTCTTAAATAGATTCTCCATGTTTGCTAAACATATATCTCATGTTTTTCATTTCTTTATATTTTGATCTAAGTTTTGCAAGACTTCTCTAACTTTATTCTTCTACTGCATCAATTTTTTTCCAATCATACTTTTCATATCCATAACGTTTTTTCAATGTGACATTTTCTAGTTTTATGAATATCATATTTTCTTTATGTTTCTAATTAAGACGTTTTAAAAAGGTCTCGCTGATCCATGAATCATGCTTGCTTCGTCTTGTATCAGTTATTCTATGTGCTCATTTTGGATCTTCTGTTTTGCGTAGTTGACTTCAGTGATTGACTACCTGTCTGAATGAAAAACTAGATTGATTAATATACTTAACTGGTGTGGTTTCTTCAATCTCTTTATAAGTTTATTTTTACCAAGTCTTCCCTCCTACATGGAGGGACTGACTGGAAACTCTAAGCACGCGGGAACGTAAGGAAGCAGGCAGCAAGGCCCCCTCCATTTACCGAATGAAAAAGGTTTTATTCAGTGATACCTACTTCCACACCAGGAACCCAAGCTCTCCCCAAGGAAATTCTGATCAAAGTTTTTAGACAGCAATCTCCCAGTTTTAGACTTGGAAATTATGCTTTATATATGGGGCGGCGGATGGCGGGAAATCAAAGGGTCGCTGGGGTCGCTGTTGCAAAGAGAGTTCTTAATGAATGAACCTGCTTTCTGTCCACTCGTCTCTCTGTACCAGCTGACTCCAGGTGACTCCTAGCCTGCACTCTTCCCCTAAAAGAAAAATAACCTATGACACTATTTCAGACTTTTCCCGATCAAGGGTGTAGGTTCTTGGCCCCCTTCTTTATTAACATTATTCGTTCCCACATTCCATCATCTAGAAATGTCTAAAATCACTGGGGTGCTAATAGTCCCATCTCACTATTTTTGTACCATTAGAATCCTATCCCTTAAAAAAAAATCTTCACTGTCACTTCCATGAGATCTGAGGATCTGAGAATAAAGGGGTGGTAAATATGTATGTTCAGTTTGCCATCATGAAAGGCTAAATTTAAATAAGTAACTAAATAACTAAAAATTAGGTGGAAACATGGAAACAAGAGGAAGATAATCCATTGGGGCATCCTCTTCCCAAACAACTTCACTAAAATGTTCACTATGTATTTTAAGAGTGTAATACTTTACACTATTACAAGGTTGTTAATAAAATAGCTTTTTAAGCACGTGGAAACCAGCCTCTTACTACAGTCCCTTGGACTTAAAGATGGCCTTCTGGGGAGGGTGGCAGCCCCACACACAAAAGCATTTCTTCTGACTGTTCAGTAAAGTTACAGGAGAGCATATTCCCTGAGACAGCAATAAGTTCAGTCCCAGAGTTTGTTTAGGAAAGCTTCAGGAGAAGTTATTCCTTTTTTTCAAATCCAGCATCCACTAGATAAAATCTTCATTATATTCATTTGAGACACCAGAGTACCATCAGCACATGTCAGAGACAGAAAGAGAAGTCAACAGTTGGACTTCCTCCTTCTCCAGTGCCACCTTTATCAACATTTTTGTGCCAGAAATTAACCATCATGCTTAATTTTTCTATAAGTTTCCTTTGCATGAAGAAAGAATGGAGGATTCTTAATACACCTCTGAAAATATCTTTTTTACCATTTGATTCTAATAAAAAGTTGAAGAGTATTTGACAAGAATCTCAGTATAACCCTTTGCTTCTTCCTTTAAAACGAAGTGGGGGATTTACATCATTGACTCTAAAACAGCTTTACATACAATCCACATGTGAAATAAGGTGCCCAGAAAATAACATTCAAACTACCATGAAGACTCAAGATGAAGAAAGGGGTTGGTGATTGTGGGGGGATAAGACACTCAAGGCTTTTCAATTAAACACACACACACACACACACACACACACACACACATGAGTTACACAGTTTCTGGAATTATTTACTTAAACTCTATTTTCTTGAATATTCACATTCTGCACATTCAACTAGTTTCAAAATTACAAAGCCTGCTTCTATGTTTTCCTAAAATCAATTTCTTGGACCCCTTCCATTCTGCTCACATCATATAACTCAGTGTCGCTGACAGTGGCAGAGCTGCCAATCTGTGTGATCTCTGTAAGGAAGCCTGTGGAGAGAATGATCTAGAGGATGATGAGTATTTTTAATTCTTTTGAAGTCTTTGTGGCAAATTTGTTTTTCCCATTTAATTACTCCTTATTAAGATGTGTTATGAATTAAAAGTAGTGGCATATAGAAAAGTAAATGCATAAGTTACTAAATGCATAAATATTCAGAAGACGTAATTAAAATAAAACAATACTTCAGCCTTACAATCTTGCGTATTTTGGTGACAAATAAAAGTGGTGGATGTTTCTGAAACTTTCTAGACCACAATAACTAGAATATATTACTGAACAAAGAAGTGTCACTACAATGAAGCAGCATGCTGCATGTAACTAAAGTATTAAAATAGTACACAGACAAAACGGGTAGGCACAACAAGCTTCATTACACACGAGGAAAGAGAAAAAAGAATACCTTTGTAAAACCAGCTGTCCTAATAAGTAAAAGTAAAAATAAATTGAAATCTGACTGGTTTATAAATCTACCAATTATATCGTACAGAGTCAAGTAACTTTTGGCATTCTCATTTCTCTACTTTTATCTAGCAATTCACAAAAAGAGGTAACCTTAAGGGTTTTACCAATTTACTTCTTAACTCTCAAAGTGAACACTGCTCTGATATTTTAAAGAAGAGTATCAGCATTGAAGAAAATTAAAGTGAATACTGGAAAAATAATTTATCCAATTCCCACTAGCGAAACACAAGAAAGTTCAGCTGCATTCATACACATCCAAATATGTCAGCATTTTCTCAGAGACATACCTTGAATTATCCTACAAAACAGAATACCTGGGAGATGAAAGAGCATTCAGAACATCAACACAGAAATACACTGATTACTAAAACATAATTTTAAAGTGCTTCCAGCATACACAAGATACTTTTATATTCCATAGTTATGTTGTGCATAGTCCTACCTTATTATAAGATAAGCTTTGCATCTATTTGCTATTTATCCCTCAATTACATGGTGAAATTGGATAGTTAAAAATAGAAGACATATAGAAATGTTTGGTTTTATGTCCTAAAACCTTTTATATTAAGATGCTTAAGATATGCAAAAAAACTATTACTTTGAAAACAAAGTATTTATGATAAATTCTCCATTTTCTGTAACAAGGTGTTTACCTTAATTTTTGAAACATTCAGGTCAAGATGCAATTGTGTCATTCCATGCTTTTGTGTTTCAGTGTCATTCTCAGTATATTGATCTAATAATCATACTCTACACCCCAAATATCTCTAGTCATTTTATATACCCCCCAAACTAATTTATTATAAACACCCATAAAATTATCCCCTGTAGTGCCTATAATAAAGGAACAAACAGAACAATAAAAAGACACAATGTACATTTTTATTCTATTTTAATGATACCCCCGTTGCCTATACATGTACAGCCAAGTGGAAATATTTTAGCCACAGGCATCTCTAGAGATTCACTTTTTGCCACTTCGCAATACAAATTAATGGGTAGAAACTTCCATTCTCAAAATAAGGTAAAAGGCAACTAGCTATCCATTATAAATAAACTGTGCATTTTTGAGTTAGCTCATCTTAAATCACTGTGTGAAAACTAGGGTGCAGACATTGTTTACAAGTACTGTATTTCTCCGAGGGCTGCATAAATCTCTCTGACTGAGGTTTTATATTGTTTCGATAATCCTAAATGGACTACAAATTGGTAGGTAGAAAATGGTGTCTTTGAGGTTAGCTAGAAGCAGAGGAAATGGGTCAACATAAATATAATAAGACATTCATTTGTCTTATAAGTTGAAGCGTACATGAGCTCAGATGTTGTATTTTTTTCTTTCAAAAAATGTAAATACTCTTTAGTCCTTTCTAATCATGACCTCAAAATTCTTGATCATATATCAAGTATTACTAAATGAATATATTTTTTACAGTTTAGAACGTATGTAGGAAATATACATTTTAAAAGAATGAGAAAGGTTGCAATACAATTTTTAAAGCATCTTCCTAATTGTGATGGCTTCATATTACCATTAATATCTCAAAACATGGTATCTACTCTGGGTGAGTTCATCAATAATAACGGTAGATGTAAAATATATATCATGTTGACAATCTCAATTTGGGGGCCAATCTCCTGTTAGCTATGACTAGTTTGACACAAATTATCTCATAATTTTTTGTGCTTAGGTCATAATAGAAGAAACCTTAGCTACCATTTTCTTCTCTTCTTGCATCATTGGTAATTTCTCCAATCTGACTTTTCTCTGTAGATTTCTTTTTAGGCCAATTGTGGATTTGGTGAGGGTTAATTTAATTGAAAATAGATAACATAAGCAGCCACATTGTGCTGATAGTGTGCTGCTCTGTAGAACTCCTACCTTCCCACAGAACCTCTGCACTGGTGTCCCTCTGACAGATAAACCCAGTGAGGTGTCTCTGTCAATCCACATGGCAAATAGTAGTATGATTAATATACATAATTGTTAACAATAAGAAAACATAAAAGTTATCTTACTTTCTTTGCACCTATCAGGATTGTCTCTTGCACTCTTCTGGGGTATATGCACCTCAGTGTGGAAACAACTACACTACAGGTAAAGTGTCTAGGAAGATGGATCTGGGGCGTAACATATGTCCTGTTTCTTTTTTAATCATAAAACCACGCTCAACTACTTATGACTCGTAGAGAATAACTAATAGTTAATAGAATTAGACTTTTCTTATTTCAATTCTTTCTAATCTAATGAAGTATTCCAAATTTAAGAAAAAAATTGTTCTTCAGCTAACTTCAGGACAATTGCCTTTTAAAAAACTGGGTTTGGTATGACTAATCTTGTACTCAAGCCTATGTATCTTGGACAGGTGCTATGATCACAGGGTGACTATAAGAGAATGATCCACCCAAACAAACAAACAAACAAATGAACACTGGGTTCTTTATTAACCAAAGAGTTTCCTAGTATGTAAGATTTAAAACAAAATAAAAACATCCTTTACCTAATACTAGATATTTATTTCTATCTATCACTGAATCAAATCTTGAAGCAACTTCCATAGATTTTTTCTGGTTACTTTTGGGTAATAAAGCTATCCTTAGCTTACTTTCAGTTAATAAACGGTCACTTATAGTTTACATACTAAAATAAGTCCACTCTTTTAGCATCTAAAAATCCATAATCATACCCAATTTGGAAATTTCTTCCCCAGCTTAGTCTTACCTTAGGCTGGGAAAATTGCCGTGGGGAAGGAGCAGGCCCTCCCTTAACATTTGCAGTGTCTCTTATATGTCTAAATATTTAAAAATCATAAATAAGGTTAATAAATTGTAATATATATATATATATATAAATTGTATATATATATGTACGCCTGCCTGGAGAGGTCCAAAGACAAGAGATTGTGACTGAAGCTGCCTCTATGTGATATGGAGCAAGGGCAATGCACTGTTTGAGGAATGGACGGCACTTGCAGAATATGGCAGGGAAGGGATGTGTATATATAAAGGATATATATATATTCTCCTACATTTCTAACACTGTGGAAGACTAGGTTTCAACTGAGAATCCCAGATACTTCAGAGTTCCAGAAAACAAAGAGAGGATGCTGGGGGAAAGGACCTTCAACCCACCCTTCTCCATGGATACCCAAGCTATACCTCCCACCCAGCAAACAGCTACCCAACGGCCTGTCACTGAGCTGAGGCGGGGTATGCACACTAGTGGCACAGTCCATTCATGGCAGGGCAGATACGGAGAGGAGGCATGCATAGGCCCTGGAAGTATGTTGGATGCCATTTGACAGAGTATTCTGGGGTCCTGAGTACCTTGAGCATGGTCTAGAAGAGGGGAATCTGTCTCCAGGTGGGCATGCTCCTTGTGCCCATTGACTCTTTGCCCCACGGAGAGGGTTGATGCCAGAGGAAGGCCAGAGCAAGGTCGCCAGTGTGAGGTACAGAGCCCGGGACCCTCCTGGCAGTGTCCGAGGAGAGAACTGGGAAGGAAGTGAGGGACACACCCTCTCTCATTCCAACCCATCCTCTACGCTCTAGCTGTATTTTGGCCTCTCCAGTTTCAGAGTAGATGAGATGAAAGTCTTCCTTGATATTCAGGTTGAAATATGGCATTGGTGACCCTGGATGTGGCATATGTGTAGTTGTGAGCTCATTCTCTTGTGGGGCGATTTTGTGGGTTCTTTGAAAATATCTCGTCACTAGGAGTTCTTTGCCTCTAGCTTGCCTTCTCGGATGGGTCACTATGCTCTGCCCCCGGTTCCCTGAGGACCACCATGTTGGCGGGTCAGAGAGCTTCCCTGGGCTTTCTACTTAGGCTCCATTCCTTTTAAGACAGCACAGTTGCTTGGTTTGGGTTCATATCTGACCCACAAGAAATCCACACACATCCTTTCCCTGCCATAGTCTACAAGTGCCGTTTATTCCTCAAACAATACCTTGCCCTTGCTCCATATCAGGTAGGGGCAGATTCAGTCACAGTCTCTTGTCTTTGGACCTCTCCAGGCAGGCATTAACTCACCAGTATGTAAGTGAATATAAGAAGTCATTGCAAAACAAACAAACAAACAAACAACAGCAACAACAAAAAAAAAACGAGTATTGTACTGCTTTCTGATCTCCCATGGTTTCTTTTTCCTTTATTAGTGATAATGTACTTAATATATACCATGTTTTTTAAAAGGAAATATTTGGAGGAAAAAAGGTTGTCTGCTTTTAAAGTCTACCAAGGCTCATGAGTTTTGTACTTGAGAAGCTTTTAAAAATAAAATGCGAAAAGAAATTAGAACCTCAGAGAATGATTCTGCTTTCAAATGACAAAACAAAATCATGTCCAAAGTCCCTGAAAAACAGAAAATGACCAAAAGGTTCATTTTAAATATACTCTCTGAACCATTTGAGAATGGCACACCATAAACTACAGCAGAAAGATAGCTGGCAATAAATATTTTTCTTCAATTCAATCACTCTGAATAGGAAAGAAAAAGATTATGCTCTCAGATAAAACATCATTTACATTATTACAAGGCCACACTTAAAGAGAAATTGAAATAAGTCATATTGCCTATGAGTTTAAAATATCAATTAAAAAAAAACCCCAGAGTCCACTGAGAGTTAAACTACACCAAGGAAATAAGACAATTTCACATCTGTTTAGTTTCTGATATATAAGACCATCAACACAAAAATATACTAAATACCTTATATGACTTTATTAGTTAAAAAAGTAATTGACAGTACAGGAACTTATCTAAGCAGACTTAAAAGATTAACCAGTGTATCTAGAGGTAACAATCAGCCATCCTGAGTCAATCCATCTATACCACTTAGGGCAATATTGACAGTAATGCATTAACATGGACATTATGTTCTCTTTTACTGACAGAACAATGCACGTAGCAAGTTTTAGAAAAAAAAAAAAAATCACAGGTGTAGACTTGCAGATATACAATGAACTTCATCTTAAATGAAGACACAGAAAATGATTCTAGAAAATGCTAGCCATATTGCCACCAAAGAACACCTTATTAATGTCTAAGTGGACTCTATTGCTTGCTCTATTCAAATATGGTAAATCATTTATACACAGCTCCTTAGAAATTTGGAGTAATTGCTCTGCCTCTAAAAAGGCTGACTTGGACCTCTGGAGCTGGCCATGAGGGATTTATCTTTATTGCTATACATGCTGTGCTGTGCTGTGCTGTGCTGTTCTCGTTATATATGCCAAGCCAACATGGAAGCATTTGGAATAAGTATTTATTTTTAATATATACCCTGCTTTTCTACAAAGCAGTTGAAACAGCTTGCAATAAAATCTCTACAAATTAAAATAGTTGACAATAAAAATAGATGTCCAAAACCGACAAGTAGAGTGGGAGCAATAGGAACTTAGGATAGAATACTTACTGGATTTGAACACTAAGTTTGTCTAAGCCAGCCAAGCAAAACAGCTTTTATAGTTTTCAGTATCTGATGACACAGAGCATCTTTGTACCTCAGAGAAGAAAAACACGTGCTTCCCTGAATTTATATAAAATATATAAGTAGCGCATTGATAATGTGTCCTCATATTTATTCACTCAACAAATATTTATTATTGTACACCTACTATGTGACAGGCACGTTGCTAGATATAAAGGGTAAATTGATATGTAAAACATACACATAACTCTGCCAAGTAACGGCAAGTAACCCCAACAGGTCTAATGTCTAGAGACAAAACAGTTGCAATTATCTCTGTTGTAATTCACCATGGTTTTCTCTAGGTTTCTATTTTAGTATTCAAACAACAAGGAAGGGTTTACGGAGCTCTTCCTAGTCACTCACTTATTCATTAATTCATCAACTATATTTTGAGTACCTACTACATGCAAAGCACAATTCTAGGTTGTGATCAGGAATCGAGGATGGCTCAGGTGGAAAGTGTCTTTAAGCTACCTAGGGAGAGGAGAAACACACAAATCAATACAAAGCAGGGTAGAAAGAAGAAAGAAAAGTGCCATGCAAGGTGGAGAGCAGGGGGGCTTTCTTGCTTGAGGATGGACTGGGAATCATGGAAGTGCTCCTGGAGGATCCGGGGCTGGTTTTATAGACAAGTGATGAGGGGAAGGGCTCCCGGCACAGAAAGCACATCAGCAGAGGCAGCGCGATGGGCAGTTAAGGAATGTGAAGGAAGAATGGCAAGTGCTCACTTGGGTGGCATATTTGGTGAATAAAGGGGAACACAGAAATAAAGTAGGGAAACTAAGTCAGGGCAAGATTTTAGGAAGAGAAGAGGTTCAGCTTATGGAGCTGGTACCCCTAACTGTGTCACTTGCTATGCAAAAGCTGGCAAAGGAAACACACAGCTAGACTCTTGCCCTCAAGGACTTCACGATTAATACGTGCATGGCCAGGCAAATGCCAGATGCTTGCATTTAATTATTCTCATTTACCTTTCATCTACCACATGATGTATAGAGCTCTATACAGAAAGCAACTACATACCTGCCACAGCTCTGGGGAGGGCACGGATTCAAAACCATCTGATCAGAACCACCTCTCCCTGTGCGTACCTTTTATGTGTGTCTAGGGTTCTCAGGACCCATTTCTCCCACAAGTGTAACTCTTGTGCCACGTTCCTCTCTAAGTGCTGCTGGAGTCTGCCTTACAACGTTACTCTTGAAGGATTCACTGCCTAGGCTGCGAAAACATAGCTCACAAAGCTCTTGAGTTCAGTCTGAAGAGATGCAGCATTAAAGCATATACAGCAGCATTGGACTGAGTTGGTATGACGGTAGAGGAAGAAAAGTGACTCCAAGAAAAACAGTGTGTTGACTGTATACCACAAATAATGGCAAAGACTCTCATAGCAAAAGTGGCAAATGGCTCTCTAGATAATCTTGATGGAAAGCATCACTCATCACTCCTTCACCTCTCAGACAAAGGGGTCACTACAGGCAGGGCAACATTAACATAATCACTGTTTCTGGGAGAACTGTAAATGCTGAATCAATGCTCGTAAACAAGTAGGCATGGGTGGACATTTGCATTAAAACATGAATATGTGCAGATGCTAAGGATCCCTGAAATAACTTTCCACCTCACCCCACCCTTGCTTCCTCCATATTTACCATTCGTTTGGCAATAACCCCCTCAACTTCAGTGTCTCTACCTCACTTCGTTTTCATCTGTCCTCTCTCATTTGCCTAAAGTTTCAACCCTCCATCTGAGCTTTCACTGTCATTCCCACTCCCACCTCTTCCAGATTACTGAGTTAAACAATATTAACCAAGTTTTAAAAATTATCTAACAATTAGTTATCAAATAAATTGACAATCAATGTATCAACAACCTATTGGCCTTCTCCAAAAGGAGGAAAAAATGGACAGTTCTCAAACTTATTTGGCCATAGGAGTCTTGCTAGATGACATGTTATTTTTCTCCACACTAATTTCACAAGCTATTGAAGGCAAATTCTTAGAGTTTTTTCTTCTTCCACGGAGCCCAGCATCATGGAAGACAGGGTATTAGTAGATGATGCATTAATGGGTTAATTGTGTAATAGACTAATGGTTTAGTTATTCACTTATTCATTTAACAAATATTTACTGAGTACCTACTAGGAACTTTTTAGGCATAGACAGCAGAGCAAAAAGTAAACAAATCAAGCCCTTGCTCTCAGGAAGCTTAATTTTTAGAGAAAAATAAATAATAAATATATAATATGTCAGGTGGTGAGGAGTGCTAAAAAGATAAAGAAAAGTAAAAAGTTTGGAGAGTAGAGATAGCAGAGGAAGGTTTTACAAAATGACATAAGGGCACTCTGGAGAATCAACACTTGTGCAAAGATCTAATACAGAAAAGAAAGGGAGACAGTCTTGTGATTCTCTTGGAAAGAGAGGTCACGTAAGTGAACACAAATGCAAAAGCCCCAGATTGGAAGCAGGCTTGGATGTTGGAGGGCAGCCAGAACGTTGTGACCCCAGCTAAATCAGCACCGTGGAGCATGGTTGGGAATAAGGTCAGAAATGGCTGGAAGAGAATGCATCAGTCTCTTGTGGTAGATACAGGACTTTGGATTTTACTCCAAGTGCACTGGGAAACCGTGGAGGGTTTTATACACAGAAGTGACCTAACATGAGCTGTGATCTAAGAGGACCACTCTGGTTGTTGTTTGGAAAATAGCCTAGGGACAAGTGTAGAGACAGCACGATCATTAAGAGTTTGTCCTGGTGGATAATGGTGCCTTACGGACGAAGTGAAGGTGGTAGGAGGTGATCGGAATGTTATATAGTCTTTAAGTAATCACAGAGCATATAGAAGACATTGAGTATAGATAACTCTTCTAAGGTGTTTTAATGAAAAGCAGACAAATGGAACCAAAGTACTAATGTGTTTTGTTCTCTCTCTCATTCTCTTTCTCTCTCTCCCCCAACACCTCTCCTTCCCTCCCACCCTCCCTCTCACTCTTCTTCTCCCTCTATTTCTATGTCTATCTCTATCACTGTGTCTATGCCTAGCTCTCTCTTTTCTCCTTCCTCTCTCCCTAGCTATGGAGAAGGCGTATACTCTCAATGACAAGATTTCACTTTCTTAAATTGAGGCATCTAGGCTTCCTATTCTCTCTGCTGCAAAATTCGCTCATATAAAATCAGTGTTTATTTTAGTACCAATTTCTTCTATAATGATTAAAGAAAAAGTATTTTGAAAACTAGTCGGAAATAATAATGAGAGTTTACAAATGTACAGACTTCTAAATTGTCCGTAACACTTTCACATATATTAAATTGTCTGGGCATCATTAACTTGGACCTAAGAGTAGGCAAAGGGCTCAGTTATTTCTATTTTACAAAGAAGGAAACCAAGGCTTAGCATAATCATTAGTTCAAATTGATATGACTTGTTAATAACATAGAAAGAATTCAAGTTTGACTCTCTTCTACATTTAACTTCTTAACCCCCTTAACAATCATGCCTTTACTATTCAAATTAACTATACTCATTTTATTTAGCAAGAGTCAAAAGCAATTCCTTTACTTACCACTGGAAGAGTCTTTTTCATGTGGTTGGGAGGAAGAATACTCATTTAGAAATGTTTTAGTTTAAGATGTATCTTATAAATTGATTAAAACCTCCTGAATATCTAAGAATAATTTACTTCCAAGGAATATATTGCCTCAAATTTCTCTAAACTTATAGGCTGCAGCGTGATTGCAAAATCAATTAGGAACCGTGAGAGCAAAACTGATCAAGTTACATTCTAAAGGCCGATGTTAAATACCCACTCAATGCAATTGTGATTTCTGGATTTCCGATTAAAATGTAAATGTTGTCCTCTTTTTCAAAATCATTATTGTATTTTAGTATGTAATTGTATTAGTCTTGATTTACATATCACTTCCATTATAATGTTTTAAAATATACTGTACTATATTATTATGACTCAGCTAATGTGAAAGATAAAGTGACACAATGTATCTAAATATAACCAATTTTGTGAGTCATTTAAAAATATCAAATTTTGAAAATTCAGTATCTTAAATAACATCGTACACATTTAAAGCATTGATTATATATGTATATATGTATATGTGTATATATACCTTTTTTCTTTAAAATTCTAGATTCTATCCTAATGATGCTGTTAAAGGCTAAAAAGAAATGTCAGTAACTAGGCATAATGAAAATTATAACAATATATTATACTGCCCAAGTTCATGACAAGAAATTAAGTAAAAATAAATAATTATAATGCTGTTGAAATTAATTAGAAAAAAACAAGTATTTACGACCCCAGTGTAATCCACTTGAAACGATTTTCCGAATCTGAACATTGTTCAGCTCCTCTCAAGTCCTCATTACCACCTCAATCCAAGCCACCAACTTCTTGCCCCCAGCAGAGCCTATTCTTCACCAGTGGTCAGAGTCATTCTCCAAACAAATGAATTAATATACTCCCTTGTTCTCCGCCCTCCAAAGGTGCTCTTCCAATTTCAATAAGATAAAAAGTCCTCTCTATGGCTTACAAGGCCCTACCTGATCCAGCCCTTGACCAGGCCTCCTTTCTGCCTCCCTTCTCATCATTCATTGAGCCCTAAGCACACACCCCTCTTGGGACCCTAGCACTCGCTACTCCTTCTGGTTTACTTGGCTGACCCCCGACTTCATTCACATCTCTACTCAGGTGTCAATTCCTGGGAGAAAACTTCAGCCATGCTCTAAAATAGCACTCAAAAACCTCTGCTCCTTAGTCCTTATCCTTATAATACATATTATTATTGTTGATATTACATGTTACTACTACATTACTATGCATTATACATTATATTGCTACATTTTAAATTAAATTTTTATTAAAATAATTGTAGAGTCAAATGCATTTGTAAAAAATCAGACAAAGAAATATCATGTACACTTTACCCAGTTCTCCACAATGGTTAACCTTTTGCAAAGCTGTAATATAAAAGCACAACTAAAATACTGCTATTACTATATCAATCTTATTCAGATTTCTCCAGTTTTACTTATACTCATTTGTGTATATGTAAGTAATTCAGTACAATTTTATCACATAAGTAGGTGTGTGTATCTATCATCCTAGTCAATATACCAAATAGTTCCAATACCACAAGGATACCTCATGTTGTTCTTTTAAGGACTCACCTTCCTCTATTCCTTCCTTAACACTTGGAAATCTGTCCTCCCTTTCTAAAATTCTGTCTTTTCAAAAATGTTTTACTTGGAATCATCCAGTAGGTATCCTCTTGGGATTGGCTTTTCTTTTTTTTTTTTTTTTTTTCACTCAGCTTCATTTCCTGGAGATTTATCTAAGTTGTATTTATCAACAGTTTCTTCATTTTCATTGCTGAGTACTAAGTATTCCATGGAATGTATGTACCAATGTTTGTTTAACCATTCACCTGTTGAAGGACATCTGGGCCAATCTGAGATTTTGTTTATTACCAATAAAGCTGCTATGAACATCCACATACAGACATTTGTGTGAATTTAAGCTTTCATCTCTCTTGGATAAATGCCCAAGAGTATAACTGCTGAGCAATATGGTAAATGCGTATGTCCTGTTTTTTAAATTATTTTTTTCTCCATTAGAATGGAAGTCCTATGACACCAGGGACTTGGTTATTTTAGTCTCTTTCCCTTGTTCCTGGCACAGAGCACCTAAAACCCTTGTAGTTTCCCGGGTGATAGGAGTGTCTTTTGTTCTAATGAGGCAACTGTGGGTGGTCTCTTGGGTGAGGGGTGGTCACCAGAAAGACCAAACCATGATTAGAAGCTTGAAATTTTCAGCCCTGCCCCCCATTTTCTAGAGAAGGGAGAAGGGCTGAAAATGGAATTAATGATCAATCATGCTTACATGAGGAAGCCTCCATAAAAATCTCAATAGTACGGGATTCAGAGAGCTTCCAGGTTGGGGAACATATCCATACTGGGAAGGTGACACACCCCAATTCCACAGAGAGAACCTCCTGTGCTTGGGACCCTCACGGACCTCGCCCTGTGTATCTCTTCGCTTAGGCTTTCACCCGTATTCTTTATCACATCCTTTAATAAACTGGGAAATGTAAGCAAGAGTTTCCCTGAGTTCTGTGAGCTGCTCTAGCAAATTAAGAGAACTTGAGGAGGGAATGTCCTATTTGTAGCCAAATCTGACAGAAGTTGTTGGTAACCTGGGGACCATCCGGAGTGGGCTGGGGGCAGTCTTGTGGTACTGAGCCCTCAACCTGTGGGATCTGACACTATCTTCAGGTATCCAAGGACAATAACACCCACCACCACCACAGATAGAGAGAAACAATTGATGGCTGCAAGAGGCAGCGGGTGAGGGAGTGGGTGAACGGGGTCAAAAGATACAAACTTCTAGTTACAAGACAAATAAGTGCTGGGGATGTACTGTGCAGCATGGTGACTATAATTTTAAATACTGTATTGCATATTTGAAAGTTGCTAAGAGAGTAGATCTTAAAAGTTCTCATCACAAGAAAAAAAATGTATGTTGCACACCTGATATGCATATAATGTTACGTGTCAATTGTATCTCAATTAAAAAAAAAGAAGGCGCAGTTAGGTCAGGAAGTTGAGCAGTTGTGTCCGTAAAGGGATGTGTGATGCTCTGGGAAAAGCCCTGTGACTCTCCAACCCCAGGGAACACAGTAGGACCCAATGTCCTTAAAACGGCTTAACTTGGCCTGATGGTTGCTTAGACCACGTGCAGTTTCAGATGCCTGGGTGGCCACCAGCAGAGGAAAGTGCAGCCAGCCCCTTAGCAACATTTTCAAGGTGGAACCGTCAGCAGAGCCAGGGAGCTCATACTCATTCCTAAGCATGTGGCAGCCTGGCAAAATAGTAAGTAAGCTCTCAAAAATTACTTGTCAAATGCGTAAATAAATAACCTCCTGGCCTGAGTGAGGAAGACTTCAGGAGAGAATGAGGCCCCACAGGGGTAAATGGCACTGGAAAATGGTAGCTAAGAGCAACAGGAATTAGGAAATCAAAGTTACACGTTGCCACAAACTGAGAGGCCTGGGAAGTTTGGATTACATGCAACAAATTTCTTTTCTTAAACTGTATTTGTGGTACCATCTCTATTCCTGGAGAGATCCTTTATGAAATCATGAGTGAATCAGTTCTAGAAGGTCAGGCCTATTAGTATAAATACACCACGTTCATGAGTCTAACCTTTCCGGCAAATTTTAACATATTTTTGTTCAGAACTTATGGTTTCCTGACAATCAGATTTCTTTTAATAAGTAACAGGGAAAAAAAAGAATGTTTAACTGTCATTTAAAGTAGCAATTTTCAAATATTTTGAGTTCGACAATATCTGAATATTTCATTGCAAAAAATCACAGACTGTGTCTATATTTGAATAGTGTTTCTGTGTAAATATCTAGTACATAGCTCTGCCAGGACAGTGCTCTTTGTGAGACTCCTGAAAGGAGTGAAAACAAGAAAATGAAAATGCCTTGGAACGCTGACTATTGCTGACAGATTAAGGGATAACATATTTTAAGAACAGTAAGCTAATATCTTCCTTTGGCCTGATTCTTTCAATCAGTTGAGGGCTCTTGCTGTAAGATGATTTCCGTTATATCAAGTAAAGCTTGAATGACAAAATTCAATAAGGTTGCCTGATTATACATTTAGTGTGGAGTTATATTTGTGTATCCTAAGCTTCGTTTCTCTGTGAGTATTTCTCTGCTTGGTATCTTTAAGACATAGTAATTCCTGGCAGTATAGTTCTAGAACACTGACTCCCAGCCTTGGCTGCACATTAGAATCATCTGGGGAGGTTTTAAAGCTCCTAATGCCTAGACCATACCCCAGACCAATTAAATATGAATCTCTGGGGTGGAAGTCAGGCATTAGTAGTTTTCATAAGTCTCCAAGTGATTCTAATGTGCAACCAAGGTGAGAACCAGTGTTCTAGAATTGTTTGTGTCAGTTTTACTAGGGTAATTGTTAATAGGCAGACCTGGGTCCAAAATTACTTCTATTAAGTTAGAATCTCTACAGATGAGCAAAATGAATCTGAATATTTATCTGTACTCCCAGATGATTCATATGCACACCAAGTTCGAGAACCTTTGGCTTATAGAGTTAAGGGGTCTAACATTGACCTGCAAAGTTCTCAGCGAACAGAAAAATCTGAATTCTCTACAGTCAGACACCTTTTGAGGTTGGAGGCAAGTCTATTTTGGAAGTCTCCTTAGAGGTCTATTTAGCCACTGTGGTTATATAGTTTGCAGGTGTCAGTAATAACTCCAGGTTGTTTCCACACAGTTTTGAAGTGAATACTTTATTAGGACAAATTTATCCTCTAGTGGGAAAGCTAAAATAAAGAGGCCATCAAGCTAAAATTAGAAAGAGTAATTTAACAAAATAATAATTACCTCTTAGAATTAAGGATGTAAGAGAGGAATTCTTATAGAAAAGCATAAAGTTCCAAATTAGGCTTCCCCACTGCCCTACAACTCATTTTTTTTGAAAAAAAAATTACAATTAAAAATTTTTTTTAAGAGAAGGGAAAAATTAAAGACCAATAGGAATCCCCATTATATTTTAAAATATTCATCCATTAGGAATTTGTTACCCTTTAAGATATGTAAAGTATGTTCTAAAATGCCTCATCTTATTCTAACAAATATCCTATTTAGGGAAGCAGGACAAAGGATTATTAATTCTACTTTTTATAGACATATTATTTCCAGCACATAATACAGTGTGAAGTTCTCAGTAAGTGTTTATTGAATTGAATTGAATCATTGGATGAGAAAGCTGAATCAAAGAACCTTTAAATACTAACCAAGTCTTCATCAATTGATCAAGATAGAACTGCATCAAAAATCCAAGTCTAATCCAGAATTCTTTCCCTAAAAGCAAGTTTACTCCCATATAATTTGGAAATTAAAGGTCATTCTTTTAGCCAGTAGTCCTCAAGTCTGGTGCACCTAAGGACCACATGGATACTTTTAACTATATCCAGGGTACCATCCAAAGATTGTGATTCAATAGGGCTGAGGTGGAACCAGATTCTAACAAGCATCACCTATCAGAAAACACATGTAATTGTCAAATATGTCATTAATCCAATTAACAGTGATTGTCAAAACAGCAAATACCATTGGCTAACTCTGAGAAAAGTGACAAATGTAATTTAAAAAAGTAAAATGACTCATATCCCCAATAAATATTTGTTGAATGTATGAATCCATTAGTCA
The DNA here is from genome assembly GCF_028021215.1 of Eschrichtius robustus. NCBI lineage: Eukaryota > Metazoa > Chordata > Mammalia > Artiodactyla > Eschrichtiidae > Eschrichtius > Eschrichtius robustus. The sequence goes on from NC_090825.1 coordinate 66,733,891, forward strand.
ATAGTATAAAATTAACACCAAACTGGTTTACAACATTTAGCATAATATACAAAGAGGAAAATTTTAGATTCTGTGATTTTTCTGGCCAACATTCTCAGTTTGAACTTTTTGGCCAACCCAATAAAAGGAATTGAAGGTTGCAGAGCTGAGCACAGGTAGGGAAGAATGCACAGAATGCCTTCACTAGTAAGATGGGCAAAGAATTCTAAGAATGAAGAAACAGTCCTTCCCTAAGGCATTAGATTTGTAACTAGGCAACAAATAAAATATGATTACTTCTAGCCAGCCCAAAATGCAGCTCCCACCAGAAAAGTGCTTGCTTAAAAATGCCTTTCAAAAGTCTAACCTCTAGACAATTTTGGTGTTCAACTCATCCTATAATTTACATCTTATAATTGACACACACACGTATGCGTATATATACATATATGTACATATACGTATATACACATAATTACATATATATGTATATGATACACATTAATGTATGGCATTTTAAGATCATGTATAATTTGATAATTCTATATAAAAACCAATACTAATCATTATTAGTTATAAAGTTATAACCTCATGCTATTTTCATTACCAAAAAAAGCATTTGTAATGGCTAAAATCCAAAACACTGACAATAATCAATGCTTGTGAGAACAGGAAACTCTCATTCTTTGCTGCCAAGTATGCAAAATGGTACAGCCACTGTGGAAGGCAGTTTGGCAGTTTCTGACAAAACTAAATGTACTGTTACCATAAGAATTACACTCTTAGGTATTTACTCAAATGGGTTGAAAACTTATGTCCACACAAAAACCTGCACATGAATGTTTATAGTAGCTTTATTCATAATTGCCAAAAATAGAAGCAACTAAGATGGTCTTTAATAGGTGAATGAATGAACACACTGAAGTACATCCATAAAGTGGAATATTATTCAGTGGTTAAAAGCAAAAAGAGCCATCAAGTCACAAAAAGACATGGAGGAAACTTAAATACATACTGCTAAATGAAACAAGTTACTCTGAAAAGTCTACATAGTATATGATTCCAGCTACATACTGTAGGATTCCAATTGTATGACATTCTGGAAAAGGCAAAACCACAGAGACAGTAAAAAAAAAAAAAAAAAAAAAATCAGTGGTTGCCAGGGGTTGGGAGTAGGGAGGGAGGGATGAATAGGCAGAGCACAGATTTTTAGGTTAGTGAAACTATTTTGCATGAGGCTTTGGTGGACACACGATATTACGCATTTTTCAAAATCCATAGAACTGTACAGTACAAATAGTAAACCTTAAACTATGGACTTTACTTAATAATAATATATTAATATCAGTTCATCAATTATAACAAATATACCCGATTAATGCAAGAAGTTAATAAGAGAGAAGACTAAGGAAGGGGGCTATACGGGAACTCTCTGTACTCTCTGCTCAATTTTTCTGTAAACCTAAAACTGTTCTCAAAACCAAAACCTAATTAAAAAAAAAACAAAAAACATATGTAGGTAATATTAATGCTAGCACTGGAAACATTTTTTCTAATTTGTAACATACTGACAAAACAGTTGTTAAACTAAACCTATTAACTATGTATTTGTCACTCCTATATCATGAAACTTAAAATTCTTTAACTATTTAGCATATTCCAAAAGATATTTAATTCACATTCTGTCATATAGAACTAAATTAATAAGCCCTGCTATAATTGGATGTCTGAAGAATTTTTTTCAATTCTTTTCCCAAATGAAATGTTCATATCATATTGGTCCATCTCTGATTTTCAATATAGTTTTTATTAGCAAAAAAATAATAAATATTTTGCCTATAATGCATTGTTATGTAACTGAATGCAGAAGTTGCTACCTTAACCTATGAGATGACTAGTTCTAGCTACTGAAAGCCTTGTGCAATTTTTCTCAAACTTCGATATGTGTGGGAGTCAACTGGGGATCATTTTTAAAAACAGATTCTGATTTAATTGGTTCGAGGTGGCACCTGGTAATCTGCATTTCCAACAAGCTTCCAGGTAATGCTGACGCAGGTCTACACTTTGAATAGCAAGGTTCTAGAGTATATCTAGGCTATAAGATAATTACCACTGTGAAACACAAACCCAAATCCCTAGCAGTTCTTGCAAGGGACTAAACAGCTGGTTTTTTTGGTTCTCCCACCTGGAAAAACTCTCAGGGCTTCCAGCACTTCTAAATTTGCTTTCCCAGTATATAATCCTTTTCAATTTTATCTGTAAAGAGGAAGACCTGATAACCTTTGTACAGTAAGCAAGCTACCCATTTAGTCATAATACTCTCCTAGTATAAGAGTATTGTATGTATGAGCCAGAGATCAGTTATTTCTAGTTCAATTTCTCTAGTTATATGTCTTCAAGCACAGAAAGGTCAAGTGACTGGCTCAGGGTCACTTATCCAATAACTTAGAGGTCAGGTCTCAAATCCAGGTCTCTGATTCCAAATCCAATCCCTTTCCCTCATTCTCTGCTGCTTCTAATAGTGATGCACTTCAGAGAAGAGGGACCAGTTTGTTTAGACCACAAAATCCCAGTTCTAAACTGAATCCCTCAGCCTCCAGCTTCCCATAAACCTTAAACATAGGTTTAAGGTCTTATAGAACCTGAGTCTTGAAGGAGGGATAGGATATTGATCAGAGGGAGGGGAATAAGGGAATGGCGAATGTCCTAGCGTGAGTAATGAATATATAAGCCATGAATACTAGAGTGATGATTAAGACCATGGTGTTAAGAATGAGTAAGGCAAAATTGGATATGTCAGCCAGAGCCAGATTTCCAATCATCAGCAAAAAATGTAGAGTGCATCCTGGCTCTGAGACTTTGAGAATATTGTGTACTTTTCTGGAGACCTGCAATGGCCAGGAATTCGTAGAATTTCTGTAGAAGCCTGTTATAATACACATAATACAGCCTACTGTAATACCTACACTGCTTGTAACTGTCTCTAAGGGCTCAGATCACCAACAAGGGCCTGAGAAGCTCCTGATTTTTGTCAGGCTGAGTCCAAAGTCACCACAGCTGATTTTTCCTTATTGTAGCATCACTGCTCAGCCTTCACACATGGATATCTCAAAACATCTCTGGAAAGACAGAGATGGGAGCCCAGAATCTTGGCTGCCTTGACATTTACCTAATCACCTGAAGAGAATATTACTAACTTATTGGCAAAGCTTTGTGACATAGTGTCAGAGCAGCATCCAGAGGAAGACAGTCTGGCAACCCCACTTGAGCCCCCCAATCAAGGGCTGCTTGCATAGAGTACACACACTTACAGAGGAATCCCCCCTTGAAATGAGAATAGAATTTTCATAATGGGTTGCTGTCCAGTGTTTAGTGGCAAGGACTGCACCCAAGGTCATATCATCCTAACTTTTTTTTTTTTTCCTGTGCTGCAGGGCTCTAGGGTGGAGAATGTAAGAGTATACAAAGGCAGATTTTTACTGTTAGAAATCCTTAGAAGGACAGTAATGTTGCGCCATATTTCTAAGAAGAAATCATCACAAGTGGACATATTTTGTTTAACTTCAGGTTAAATAAGAACAAGCATAAAAGAGAGATATGCAGATAGCACACTTGTTGAACTTTCAAAGATTTTCACACTAAAAATGCTGACATGTGAGAAGGAGGAAACTGGCTCATAGATAGGACAGAGTGGGCAGTTTTCTTTTCTGGGTATCATCTCTGAACTGAATCAACAGAATAATGTCTAGGAAGCTTGAAGAATGCAGCTTTAGGACAAATGTGAAAGAAAGAGACACATATCAGTTCAATATAAAAGCAGCATTTTGCAAGTATGGCTGAACAACGATGAAAAGGGCCAACAGAAGACTGCTAGCCCCCCACATGCCTGGGAGGATAGAAACACAGTCCAGGAGTCAGCGGGGAATGTGATATATTCAGTGGGAGAGAAGTAGCATTAGCCAACGGCCAGGGCTCTTTGCTGCTCAAAGATTCTATCATTCTACTACAAACAAGAACGATAATGACTTGTATATTTTGCCATCAATGATAGTAAAAGCACAATGACTGTGGATGACTTACTGTGCTGACAGTGAATCCCATTAAATCCTCGGGGACATTTACAGACATAGCCTATGAATGTATCCCCTCGGTATGCTTCACTTATTTCACAGGTTCCTCCATTATGGCACGGATTAGGAGTGCAGGGACCTGAAAGACAGAAAAAGAATATTGCTGCATGATGCATATGCTTTAAAGTAGACATTGGGTCAACATTTTGCAATTAACAATTTTATAGAGAAAAGTGTTCTGGATATTAGTGCCACAGGAAATGTAGTAGTTGTGGGAGTGCTAGAGATCAATGGCCTGGGTTTGAATCCTGGTTTCATCACTTTCTAGCCATGTGGTCTTGGGCAATTTATTTAACCTCTCCTTACCTCAGTCTCATCTTCTGTTGAATGCAACACTAATACAATCTACCACAAAGGGGGATGATAGAGTTGAAAAGAATTCATACATATAAAATACCCAGAACAGACACATATGAAACACTCAGAAAGTATTAGCACTAAGTAAAATATTATTAAGGTCTCTGAATTATAACATCTCTTCTGCGTGTTTAAAAAGTAATAGTGAATGGCAATTTCTAGAGTTACGAACACAGAAGAGCTTTTGTATCCTGCTGGTGCAAGTAGCATAAACTTGTGAGTGACTATAACCACATGGGTCAAGTGGAGTGGAGAGCTGGTTGCAATACTTTTTTCGACTGTCTGTGAGTTTGTGGTGGGGCATACTTCGGGAGAACTACAATTTTTGCCAATGTATAGGAAGTAGCTCATCGAAAGTCGCAAATATAGAGAAGAGACACTGAGAGTTATTTATTTATTTATTTATTAATAAATTTGTTTATTTTTGGTTGCGTTGGGTCTTTGTTGCTATGCGCGGGGTTTCTCTAGTTGCGGAGAGCGGGGGCTACTCTTTGTTGCGGTGCGCGGGCTGCTCATTGCGGTGGCTTCTCTTGCTGCGGAGCACGGGCTCTAGGCACGAGGGGTTCAGTAGTTGTGGCGCACGGGCTTAGTTGCTCCGCAGCATGTGGGATGTCCCCAGACCAGGGCTCGAACCCATGTCCCCTGAATTGGCAGGAGGATTCTTAACCACTGCGCCACCGGGGAAGCCCGAGAGTTATTTTCAAGCTTTGAGAAAGTAACTTCACCAGAGTGACTGGTACTGTGAGAGTCAATAGAACTGTGGTGCTCCACCTCCCTTGGAGAGAACCAGCTGCCAGCACGGTGGAGGTGTAGAGCTGGGCCAGTCCTGCCTGACCCTGGGACTCTTCTACTGCACATTCTTTACTCTGGGGTGCCCCTTTGGTATGGCTGAGATTTTTTCAACTGGCATAGCATCCAAGGCTTTTTCTTTGCAATATTCCTTCCTTCCTTTTCTCCCTTCAGAGTTGACAGGCTTGTGTCACAGTCTGAAGGCTCATCCTACCTACTCTTGCTCTCTCTCCCGTTTGTCCATCACAGTTATTCCCCCCCAATAAACCTTTTGCATGTCTAATTCTGTCTTATATTGTTGGTTGGCCTCTTGGAAGATGCTAATTGACTCAGGGCAGAACCCAGATTGGAGTTTGTGAAGAAGAGAAAAGTTGAAAGAAGAAAAAGTTCTCCCGGGGAGATGAAGAAAGGCCAAGCAAAATATATAGTATTCTCTAATTTTGTCCTTTATTTTTTAATTGGAGAGACTAGAACACACTAGTTTATGTGATTATGTGAAACAAAAATCGATTATGTGAAACAAAAATCGCTGAAGAGAAAGTTAAGACGCACATACTAGAAAAGGAAAGCAAGAGTAATTAAACCAAGTGTCTGACTCTGTATGTAGAGATGAATTCCAGAGTCTGGAGGAAGATTAGTAAAGAAGAAAAGCAAGTGGTTTCAGCAGGGACTAGAGAGTAGGTGAAAGTGTTGGCACAAGAATGGTGATAACCAGAGTCAACTGGGCGGGGGTTCCATCAGGCAAGACTATTAAATAAGGGGTCCCCAACCCCTGGGCCATGGACCGGTACTGGTCCGCAGCCTGTTAGGAACCGGGCCACACAGCAGAAGATGAGGGGCGGGCGAGTGAGTGAAGCTTCATCTGCCGCTCCCCATCGCTCCCCATCGCTCCCCATCGCTTGCGTTTCCGCCTGAACCATCCACCCCCCCCCACCCCGTCCGTGGAAAAATTGTCTTCCACGAAACAGGTCCCTGGTGCCAAAAAGGTTGGGGACTGCTGTATTAAAAGGTCACAGTAGTAAATGGCTACCCAAGTGTGGGTCAAAGCCATTTAACAACTTGATGAGAGAAAAGGAAATTCAACATCATCACAAAGTTGACAACAGAAAGCACTCAGAGTTTGGGCAACGCTATCCTGCAAGACTTCATAATTCTATCACCTCCTCCAGTAGCTGTTTGACAGTTTCTTCCAGTTTAAAATTTCGCGAAATTCAATGGTTGTAGAATCTAATAAAGATATGCATGAAATAGGCAACAATGTGGCAAACTCTGGTGTCTAGATCCTCAATTCTTGGTAGGGCTGACTTTCAAAGAGTGAAAAGAAATCAATGTATCTGTGATTTTTCTCCAGATATCTTCATACCAATTAAAAATAATACATTTATTCAAGTAGGTAGTTTAGTGCTATGCAGTACTTGTCAATTAGACCAACTAACACCTGTCCTTGAGGTGGTATGTTGTAAATGTTTGAGACAGGAAGAAGGTGTTAACACCAGTGGTCATTTTTTTTCCATCACAAAGAGATGCAAACCATGCTACAGAATCCCTCCCTCATTCTCTTCTTTCTCACTTTCTGTTTCCTCCCTCCTCTCAAATTAATTAACATTAACGATCCTGACAACTTACAAATTCCTTTCACATAAATAATCTCATTTATTCCTCCCAGCAACTAGATGACGTCGTTGTCCTTACCATTCTCTTTTACCTTTTTCAAAAACTTAAAGACAGAAAGATTAGATAATATTTCCCAAATGAACATCTACAAGTGATGCATTTAGGTCTCAAGCTAAGAATCTGTGATCCTAAAACCTACATTCTTTACAGAATCAACCAACTGGGGAGGAGTGAAAGAAATAAAAGTGACATTAGAGGGTTGACTCATCAGTTTACTCAAAATAAGAAAATACATGACTTAGATTTTTTTATTATCTGATAACTGATAGCCATGCATTTAATTTCAAAAAAGATATTAATAATTATAGCTCGAGAATTATATAATTTTAAACAAATAAGGAGCGTTGGAGATCACCTAATCCAATCTTTCAACTTTACAGATGAGGAAACAAGCCTAATAAGAATTCAGTGATTTCTCAAAAATAAAAAAACAAAAACCTCAACTAATATGAGGAATGTTGAGTTTAAGGAATTCTCTCTAGTAGGAAAAACGTTATTAAAACCAAAAATGATTAAGCTATTTCTGACCCCTCAAGAGAGTGATATTATTTATATCAGAAAGAAAATAAATATTTTCCATGTTCCCTTCTACTTACAGAGCTGGGTGAGGGAGGGATAAAAAGCAAACAACTGAAATAGTAAGGCCTCTGCCAGTCCTTGGGAGCAGTTAAAGCCGTGATTATGAGGAAAGTGGTCAATGGAAGTCACTTGGAAGAACAAGGAGCAAATATGAGCCTGGAATAGATGACTCTGTTTACTCATGCTTCCTGCATCTCTGGAAAATTAGAACTTGGCTAGAAGCTGATGATGAGTTAGTGGCTCTGCCGTATAGAGGGAAGAACTTAGGAATGAATGGGGACAACCCAGGAGGGGAGACCCCACAAGCAGAGATGGAAGTAAATTTCAGGGAGCGAGGAGGGTCAAGCAGTATGCTGTGAGGCTGTAATATGGGAAGAAAAGTAGCTGGTAAGAAACTGTGATGTCTAAAATTCAGGTTTAAGTTGTTGGCACTGCTGCAATGTGACCTGTCTCTGCTGGACTATCCAGATCTACAGTCAGACCTGTGTGTGGTATTGGGGGAAATCAAGGGGAAAGAGCTGTGCTATTCATCTGGCTCATCCTGGCAGAAGGGAAGAAGTGTTGCAGGACACGACGCCCGAGGGACTCAAGAATCCAGTGGATACAGGAATCTGAAGACCAAGCTGACAGAGGTATCTAGTCCTAGACACTCTAGATATTTCCTGAGGGCACAGGCAAAGTCTGCCCAGCAATCTTGGTGCAGCCTCTGGGATTCCCCAAAGATACGAGTTAGAGAGTTGGAGCTCATTTTATTTATACCCTCAAAGACATCATGACCTCAGCTGACATCTGGGTTTCAGAAAAAGATTATCTGTTAGCTGCTGTTATTTTTCCTACTCTAAGAAATTCAATGATTTTCATTTACAGGGCGAGGATGAGGTAAGGCAAATGCGGCAAGGATTTAACCTTTCTAGAGTGCTTTATACGCTAAGCAACATGAAATACATAGTATTCTTTATGATGCTCTGTAAGAACATATCTTTGTTCTACAGGCAAGAAAACAGATTTGCGCAGAGAGGTTAAGTAACATGTGTAACTGCAAAAGCCAAGATTTTAACACATTCTGCCCGACTACAAACCTAAGCCCTTTCCATTAAGCCACACTTCCTGCCCCATTGAAGATCTGTAGATTAATATGTTAATCTTGACAGATGACTACAGAATCAGCATGCACTCACTAAGCACATTCCTATAAATAATACAGGACTCCAAAGGCTTCCTAAATGGAAATATTTCAAAGTATTTTCAGCAAATGGGTCAGTGTGTTAGGTATTATGGATATAGAGAGGCTCTGCTATGCTAACAGTACTCCACTTCAGCTATGTTTGAAATCAGCTGTCAAACGCATTTCCCCCTATTATTTTGTAATAATATATTTGTTATGTGTATACTGTTGCTTATACTGTGAAGATAAGAAGTTGACCCTGCTCAACATACAGATTTTTTTCTTTTTTGTCCCTAATAGTTATACCATGAAACTGATGTTATATGCCTTGTATACATTCTTTTGGCGAACTCACGGTAGAGTGTTGAAATGACTGGTTACATGATACTTTTCTCCATTAGACCCTTAATTCTCTGTGGTAAGAGTCATGGTCAGCGCACAGTAGGTTTCTGATAAATTTTTAAGAAACAACGATATGGGACTAATGAGTGATAAACGTCATGTCTTTTGCAGAGACCCCATTAAAGCTTACAAGGTTTATAAGCTATAAATATCTTTTGGCATTTCAATTGGTAATTAATTAGGATACTTTCTGTAACTTTTCTACACCTTTTAAGGTTCAAGTCCTTTAAATTTATAATTAGTTTCCAATATTTTTTGTCTCTAATACGGTTTAAGCTTCTAGAGTATTACATTTGTCATATTATAACTGTAAATAACAGATCATTAGAATGTAAACTTTTGCCTAATGATTATACCTGTATTCTAATTCTTTGGCAAATATATAATCAAGAAAAATTTAACATCATATAATCTGATTAATAGTGTTTTAGTCTCCTAATTTAATAATTCCTGTATAAAGAAAGACATTCACTTAAAACATTAGCAAAAAGAAATAATCAGAATATAACTTAGTACATAAAGATAACAAACGTAGCCCAAGTTCTCAACTCACAAAATTTTCTTGGTAGCCAAAAAATTTTATGTTTGATGTTAAATAGTGACAATTAAAACATGTATCAAGAGTTTCCAGGTTTCTTTCCCCAGATGATAAGTGAGCTCGTCACATGAGAATTAGACATCCTAGGAAACTCTTGTCTGCTTTTAAGTTTTCCCCCGCATCCAATAATCTTCTCTATTTTGATACTGAAAGTAAGTAGGTCTTAAAGTCTTGGCACACTGAAAAATAATAACCATCACCTATAGCATATACCATTGCTTGTACTGTGAGAATAAGAAAGAAACTGACCCTGACCTTGCTCAACGTAGAAGTGTTGTTAATTTGTTTTTTCCAGTTAAGCTTAAATAACATCTATTCATTAGGCATCTATTATGTGCTGAGTTCTGCTAGTAATTTGTGATAAATGTTTTGAATGGAATTGTCAGCAGCTGGATGAGGAAGCTAACAACAAAAGAAAATACTTAGTGATCCAGTTTATGTATCTCATTTTTTAAATGTAATTTTAATGGCTATCTCTCACTGCGAATATACTATGCTCAGTATTAACATTTTTTGTATTTATGTAATGGTTTCTGAAAATTTAATTCTAGAATTTCCTTAGTGATAATCATATTAACAAATGTTTGTAATATGGCCACATTCTTAACTTCTGCTGCCAAAACTTTGGAATATTTAGGACACCTCATATATTTTTTGTAACACGTCAGCGCTAATCTATAACTTATACATTGCTTTGAAAACAATTTAACAGCAGAGCAAAATTTGAAATCAAAGTAATGTTACTGAAACACTCAGAGCTTGTAAAAACAAGGGCCATCTCAATTCGTTTCCATTTCAAAAGTCTGCTTCTTTTTGTATTACAGGTGTACAGAAGAAGTATACACACGTGGTTATGAGCTTCAGTTCTGATTAGTATTCATAAAAGTCGAAATTATCTGATTAGACAACACTTGGTAATGTCATTCTTAATGAAAGTATAAGCGGACTTGCAAGATACCAGAGGCTTCAGGGAGTTTTAAAATCGATAACGCTGCAATACTTTTGTAGGTAATCTTTAAGTAGCTCCTAACACAATGGGGACAGCATATGATCAATATTACTGAACAACTGAAGTCAACAGCATGTTTTTCAGGCATTTTAATGCAAGTTCATATAAATATGTCAACAAGATTAATTGCTCACAAAAGCAATAGATCTGTATATGGTTTGCTGCTTTTCTGCATCTACCTTCTCACAATTCCAACAGTAGAGAGTTGAAGTGATTTCTATATGTGTAACGTGGTTAGCTTTTCACACATTTAGAGACTATGCCCCAAATCATGAATTCCTCATGGTGTGCAAGCAGATTATTAGAAAGTAAATAGGTTAACACTCTCCTATGACAATGTGTACACAGACCTGGTCAATTTTACAAATTACACTCTCAAAACATTGGCACTTAGATATTAAAAATAAATGTACATTTTAGATTATGTAATAAGGAAATGCCAGTAAGACCATTGCAAGAGCTTAGTTTCACTAGTTGTTTTAGCAATGCAAGCAAATAGGAATAGTTATGACCCAAAAGTTCACTCCAAACTCTCTTCTTAAAAACACGCTAAAATTCTATTATAGTGTTGCTTTTTTATTTAATAAGGTTTGAACATTTTGGCAGTTGCCATTTTGAGCCATTGCCACCCTATTTTAAACTAGTTGAAGAAGAAGGAGTTATTCTGGGATCGTTCACATGATTGATGCTTTCAAACCATTTTTTACACTAGTTGCTCCTCTTCCTCCTCCTCCTTCTCCTTCTTCCTCTTCCTCTTTTCTACTCCTTTTTAAACGTAAATTGTAAATTCAGCCATTTGAGGAAACACTTAATATTTTCTGGGTATTTTGTATATGTATAGAGAGGTAAACTATAAATAAATCTAAAACACTCCATTTAAGGGGAGAATCAGCAAATTTAACAGCTTGTTCCTTAAATATAAAATATTTGAATACATCATGAAAACTGAAATCTGAGGCTAAAGAGAGATTTTTCTTTTAATACCTATTGAAAAACTTTCTCCTCGAGAATTAATACCGGCCTCTCTTCATATATAACTGTCTAGAGGAAGGCACTGAGATGACTAGTGGCTACAAAGGTGGTTAGGGTTCCTGTGTTAGTTTCCCAGGGCTGCTTTAACAAATTGCTACAAACCTGCTGGCTTCAAACAGTAGAAATTTACTCGCTCACAGTTCTGTAGGCTAGAAGTCTGAAATCAAGGTGTGTCGGCAGGGCCACACTCCCTCTGAAGACGCTAGGGCAAAACCCTTCCTTATCTCTTCCAGCTTCTGGTGGCTCTAAATGCTCCTTGGATTGTAGCAGCATAACTCCAATCCCTGCCTCCATCCTCACACGCCTTCTTTCCTGTGTTTCTCTGCTTTCTCTCCTCTTCTTATAACTATACCAGTCATTGGATTCAGGGCCCACCCTAGTCCAGAACAATTTCATCTCAAGATCCTTAATTACTTACATCTGCAAAGCCCTTGTGATGGGCTGAATTGTGTTCCCCCCAAATTCATATGTTGAAGCCCTAACCTCCAGTATCTCAAAATGTGACTATGTTTGGAGATACAGGCTTTAAAGAGGCAATTAAGGTGACAGGAGGCCATAATATGGTCCCTAACCCAATCCAATCTCCCTTATAAGAAGAGGAAATTTGGACACACAAAAGAGATATCAGCGATGTTCCAGTACCAGAGGAAAAGGCCACGTGAGGACAAAGTAAGACGGTAGCTATCGACAACCCAAGGAGAAAGGCCTCAGGAGAAACCAAACCTGCTGACACCTTGATCTTGCACTAAGAGAACAGTGAGGAAATGCATTCTATTATTTAAGCTACCCAGACTGTGGTATTTTGTTTTGGCAGTCCCAGCAAACTAATACAGACCCGATTTCCAAATAAGGTCACATTCTGAGATTCCAGGTAGACAGGAATTTTGGACAGGTACTCTTCAATCCACTGTAGTCCCTAAGTAGTTGTTTCTTGTAGCAATGAAGCTGACTAAGGAAACCAGAGCCCTCGTCTATTGTTAGAGTTGGCTGACAAAGCACTCATATTTAGCAACAATTAACACCTTAGCTAAAACTAATTTCACTTGGCTCTCGTCACACAGAGTGGTAAAAAAAATTTGATGATTTTGGAGATCAGGAGAGCAGTTAAATTTGGAGCAGTGCCTAGGAAGAGTGCAGAAGTGGCTATTTAGGTGCCATCAAGGAGGGCCTGTCGCTGCACGATTGAAGAAAATACTGAAGAAAGAATTAAGATTTCTTGGGGTTGATCTTTAGCCATTTACTCTAGTTTAGAGTTGGGCTTGCCAATGGTAGCACGTTTTTTATGTAGTCAGCCAACACTCTGAGGCAAGCCATTATACACGTTATTTCTATAAACACATGTAATCATTTGTGACAATAGTTGATATGTCCTCTTTTCCCAATAAATAGATATCTTATTAAATATTAGTATGACTTTTAAAAATTATTAACAAAATATAGCAAGAGGATCTATCATTTACAAAGTGATAACTATTACTATAGCTCCATCTTACATTTCTTCCTCTGTCCATTCATCCTGCACTGATGCCAAAATAAGCTTCCTAAACCACCATGTCAGCTCAAAATGTTTTATTACTCAAACAGAAATCTGTCTCATTAGTCTGTAGTCACAATGCATATACATTTTTTTAATCCTTCAAAACATGCTGTCTGTTTGGGGACATCTTTTACCTAACCAATAATATTTGCTTCCTGATTGATTATGTGATGTTATCATTAACAGAACAATATGTACTGAACACAAGACAAAAGATAATGTTGCCCTTTGATTTCCTTTCTAAAATAAAGGATGCTAATTCTGGCATATTATGCCTATGAACATTAAAGATAGTGTATAGAAGCCTTTTATAAACTACTGAATGCTGTATAAAATTAAGTAATTATTACTGTTGAAGTTAGTAACGGAAGCCCCAAGTGCACCTTGAAATCTTGGGTCAATAGGATAAACATTTCTAAAATCTACAGGAAACATGGATATCTAAAGTATGGGCCATCATGATAATCAATGTCATGTTTTCCTTTTTTTTCAGATAGCCACTAGAGTAAGAGAAGGGATTTCCTTGTGAAAATTCCTATGAAACTTTAGAAACCATAAATGCAATCCAATCTAATTGAAAAAACTGACATTCAAATATTTTTGATTAATCTAGGGGAAAAAAAATCTCTTTCTGCTTCTAGTGATTGTAATAAGCCAGCTCTGGCTATTGCCAATAAATCATAAGAATTTCTCTCTAATTCCTTAAAAAGCCCTTTAAAATCAGGGAGCTGTTTCCAAACAGAACTCAGCAAATCACCTGTTTGAAAAGTGCATCTGTCAGAACTCACATTCCATGCATTGCAAAATACAATTCGAGCTCCAGAATACACATCAGCAGGTGGTGCAAAGTGATAAGATATCATTCAAGTTTGCCATTAGCTACCTTGGTTTGTTTCCTCTTCTACATGTCAGTAGGACGGGGCATGCAGTAAAGACAGAGGAGAGACCAGTGTGTTTCTGTTATAAGCAAATATCTGAGCCCAGGTTTCAGGAGCATCAAGCAATCTCACTGTTTCACATGGTGTCTCTAAGCAGCTACAAAATTTCCATGTTCTTCATCAGTCTTCCTCTGACAGCTCTTCACCTTTTTCAGGCTTCTACTGAACTTGCCGCCTGTACTGCATGATTAGCATCTCACTGTATACTGCTTCCTGCTCTAATTATTTTATGGGTCTCTTTTGTCTCCCTGACGAGATTATAAACACTCGTGCACAGGAACCCCTACTCCTTGTATTTTTTTTATCCCCATATACGCTGATAAAGTGCTACATACTCTGATGTTGCTTCACAAATATATGATGATTGACTGAAAATCGGTATTAATTTTAGGAATAACAGCATATAATCTAAACTACCTTTCATAGTCTATAACAAAAACCTAAAGTTTAGAGGTTGGTTGCATTTTCACTTGTAGCCCTTTCTCATCCACACCTAACAGGTTGCAACAATCCAATTTTAAGCCTGGAGCCAAGCTCAATTTTGTTTGCTGAAGGCTGTGGCAATTTGTAAAATATCAGATTGTGGATAATCTTATAATTACAAATAGGTATTACAAGTAGGTGCACTCTTTCCACAAAACTACAGCTCTTTCTTTTGAAATTTAGCAAAGTGGTTTTGATTTTGAAGGCAATAACTGGAGGAGGGGGAAAGGATTTCTATTTTTACTTTTGGAATCTGCCCTCTGTGACTGCCATCTTAACCATGAGGCAGTGAGATCCCTGTAGCTCAGGGATCCAGCTACACTCAGATGGGAAGAGCACCTACCCAGACTGCACAGCTGAGAATATTGAAGCACAGCTGGACAGGCAAGTTACTGTTTGGATAGCCTCCTTAGGTCTCGCATGCGGCTTCTTTGTGGCAGACTTGAGAAGGCATGAAATGAAGCAGGCATGGATTCCGGCCAGCTGGCCATCTGTTCCTTCACCCGCTGTGATAATTTGGTCTTGTAGAATTTTGTTAAGTGAGCATTAAGTAATGACCATGTCAAACAGAGTGTGTAATGAATGCTTCTTAATCACTGGATAAAAGCTTAGGGGATGCTTGCCCAAACACAGAAAAGGTCACCAACACAAATGAAGAATTAAAAACAAGAGAGCAATGAAACAGATGCAGAACAGCAATAATTAACTTATTTTCCATTTTCACTTTTAATCATATTGAATCCATGTCAAATGGAAGATAGGGGTCTCATAGGGAAGCTAGGTAATAGCATCATGGTTCCTACTATCCCACTATGCATGTATCAAACTCAGGAAGAATTTTAAAATGAAGAAAACACGTGAGCGGATTCAGCATCCTGACCTGAGTTGAAAGCACTATGGTTATAATCATTAACACCAAACTTTTCCAAATAATTCTCCAGAATAAGACCAAGTAGTCACTGATTGGAAAAATACTGTCTGTATTGTTTTTTTTTAAAGATCAATTGAAATATCCTATTCTGAGAAAGCAGCTTTTTTGCAAAGTCATAAACCTTTTTAATTCTCCCAATGGAATGATGTACTAGATAAACTGTATTATTGCAATGGTCTCCTACTGCCTGGAATTCTGAAGTCCATAAGTTTAGACTAATCTTGGACAGTCAATGTTAACTCCACTGTTTATAAAAATGAACCAGAATGCTTTACCTGATTAAGTTACCATCTTATCACCTAAAGAAGATAATATCTATTCCTAATATTCTGCTTATATGGTTCCCCAGCTCAGAACGCCTTTCTTCGCCTTACTGTCTCTTCCAAATCTCTCCTTCCTTCCAAAACCTCCCCAAGTTTCATAACCTCCGTTAATTTTTCCCTATCATTTATTCTTATTCTCTTCAACAAATTTTTTCTGTTACTCTCTATTATAGTCATTGTTTCATTCATTCCTTCATTCATCCTTTCATTCACAGAATTATTCGGTTCATATTTAGAGCTCATACTGTGTTCCAGACACAGTGCTAGGTACTAGGGTTATAATGGTGAGCAAAACAGATACTCTTTCTCCTCTCATATAACTTCAATCAAGTGGAAGAACTGACACTAACCAAAAAAATCACATTAAAAATGTAATTTTTCAATGAGTCATGAAGGAAAGGTATACAGTATCCTGAGAACCTATTAATAGGAGGTTTCCCGAGGAAGTTACACATAAGCTAGGAACTAAAATCCAAGTAAGAGCTAAAGTAAGGAAGCAGATGAGTTTTCCATTCATAGGTCTGTGGAAGGGTCTTCAAGGAGTCCAGTATAGCTGGAGTAGACAGAGCAAAGACAGAGATAGATAGGGACCAGATCAGGCAGGCTGTCAAACATCATGTTAAAAAAAAAAAAAAAAAAAAAAAAAAGAGAGAGAAAAAGAGGGCTTCCCTGATGGTGCAGTGGTTGAGAATCTGCCTGCCAATGCAGGGAACACGGGTTCGAGCCCTGGTCTGGGAAGATCCCACATGCCGCGGAGCAACTGGGCCCGTGAGCCACAATACTGAGCCTGCGCGTCTGGAGCCTGTGCTCCGCAACAAGAGAGGCCACGACAGTGAGAGGCCCGCGCACCACGATGCAGAGTGGCCCCCGCTCGCCGCAACTAGAGAAAACCCTCTCACAGAAACGAAGACCCAACACAGCCAAAAATAAATAAATAAATTGAAAAAAAAAAAAGAAAGAGAAAGGGCTTTATGGGGATACACTGACATGTTTAAGCAATAGGATAATATGATTGGAATTTCAATTTTAAAGATAATCTGTGTGCTATATGGACAATACTTTGGAAAGTATCAGCATAGATGAAGGCAGACCAGTTAGGAGTCTTCACTCTAGTCTCAGTGAAGCATGATGGGAAGCCTGGATTAGAGTGGTGGGCTGGGGGATATGGAAAGAAATAGACAGATTTGAGAAAGAAGGGTCAAGGATGACTTTTGTGTTTCTAGATTTCACATCTCAATGGTGCGTGCCATTCCCTAAGACAGAAGTACTGGAAGAGGGTCTAGATTGGAAGGGAAGATCATGAGTCAACTTTTTGGATCTGTTATTCAACAGGAGGTATCAAGAAGGCAGAAAAGAGTATGGCCTAGAGATATAAATGTTAGTGTCCCCAGTATAGGTGGAAATTAATGGGTATGAATACAGTCACCTATGGAAAGACTAGAGATAATACAGAGAATCGAGGACCAAGACTCAAGATATGCCATGACTTAATGGCTGGATAGAAAATGCAGTGTTCAGAGAAAGCAACTGGAGAGGTAGGAAAAAAATCAGCAGGAAATCAAGTGAAATGATTATGGCACTTAACATATTGCTTTACATTATTAATAAACTATTTAACATGTATACATTTTATAATTCTGAGTAGATTTTAAGGTTCCAAAAACATGAGATTTCTGTTTTACACTTCTTTTATAACCGACTCGGTGTTTTATATACCATTTAGCACACAACAAATACTTGCCAGATGGATGAAAAGTGTTCACAACTCTATGGACTGAATATACTGGCAAAGTATGTTAGGGATTTAAGTGACATTATTCTATACCAAGAGGACATTCTTGTCGATCCTTTTGCTTATCTAGGGAGTCACTTTCATATAACTACAGGAAAAGTCAAGTTTGATAAACTGCCAATACTTTTTGTTGCTTCCAAAATAAAGCTTATTTAGTCTATAGAGGTAAAAAATTTTTTAGCAATCTCAATTCCTTTTAGAATCCACAAGCGGTAAAGAAAAAACATGGAGAACTGAAAGAGTGATATGAAAATGAAGAAAGGCAGGAAAAATACATGTTGAGAAAATATACATGTTTTCCGATTTACCTAAAGGCCTTTGGCTGTTTTTGATTTTCCATGATCTCTCTGGTGCTACTCTCAGTGTTGTACTGTCATTTCACTAACCTTAGAAATCCTTTTGTTTAACTACACTTCTAAAACTGGTTGCCATAAGATCACTCTGACAAGAGAACCCAGTTAATACTGCTATAGTATTAGGCTGAGAAAAACCTCTATCAAGATTTGCCCATAGGCATACAGAGTGAAGTAAGTCAGAAAGAGAAAAACAAATACCGTATACTAACACATATATATGGAATTAAAAAAAAAAAAAAAAAAAGGAAAAAAAAAGGTTCTGATGAACCTAGGGGCAGGGCAGGAATAAAGACACAGACATAGAGAATGGACTTGAGGACATGGGGAGGGGGAAGGGTAAGCTGGGACAAAGTGAGAGAGTGGCATGGACATATATACACTACCAAACGTAAAATAGATAGCTAGTGGGAAGCAGCCGCATAGCACAGGGAGATCAGCTCGGTGCTTTGTGACCACCTAGAGGGGTGGGATAGGGAGGGTGGGAAGGAGACGCAAGAAGGAGGGGATATGGGGATATATGTATACATACAGCTGATTCATTTTGTTATACAGCAGCAACTAATACAACATTGTAAAGCAATTATACTCCAATAAAGATATTAAAAAAAAGAAGATTTGCCCATAGGGATAAGAACTGTGTGGGTAAAAAAAAAAAACGGAAAGCCATTTAAAAATAATAACATCCCACTTCATGTAAAGTTCTTGTCTGTTCGCTTCCTAGTAGACATGAAAATGTAGCAGGCAGTTAAATATTTGAGAACCCTGGAAATCCACTTAAAAATGTGTATAACAATTTATTATCATTGCAAACCCAATTAAAAATGTTGAGCTATTAAACACAATTCACTTTCTAACCCATGAGCGAAAGTATTAAATGTATGCAGTACAGATCTGCATTATTATAAAAATCTTTATTTCCACTTCTCCATCGTTATGCATTTAAATTTGTAAATTCCATGTTACATTAATCACATGAACATAGATGGGCAATTTTTAGATAGAGAGCTATGGTAATCACTGCATTCCCTATAAAAGAAATCACTCCTGCTGACAAAATTGTGGTGAATTTTGTTAAAATCTGACTATAGTTCATAAAACGGTAAGGTTTCCTTCACAAAAGTTATTAGATGTTTAAGCCCTTCTCAGCTTTATCAAAATAATAAAAAAATTAAATACTACACTTTAATAGCACTGTCTTTGGACTCTTGACATTGTACTCAATACTACATAGAATATGGCCATATAACCATTAAAAGAAGTGGCAATAGCCCATGTTTGACTGCACTGTGATTTAATATTTATAGTGTTTTCATGATCCAAATAAAGTATGCTGATTAAAATGATCAGGATGTCACCATCTGGAGAGACAAAGAAGCTGAGGTTCACATCTTCAGTATAAAATGCCTCAGGTTATTTCTGCCTGTTGCACCTTCTTATTTCCAACACAATTTCTCTTAGATGAAATATCACAGTACAGAGAAATTACATGCAGTAGTCAATAAATGAATTAGTCAATGAGTGAATACCTTAAATAATTAATTCAAGAAGTTATTACCAACATGCTATTTAAATACAGTAGGTCTGAAAATTAAATACAGTAGGTCATTCTTTAAGGTCAGCATATCAGATATAAAAGATTTTCAGGGCAACCAATAATTTACTAGAAGTGACAAGAATGTGCAGCTGCTACTTGGTCAACGTGGTATGGCTTTTAGAGTAATTTTTCCTGCAAAAAGCCTTTTAAAATAATTTAGGAGTCTGATTGAAGTAGGTAACAAACAATGAAGAGACTTATGATTGTTTATTTAGTGCTTCAAAAAAATCAGTTGTAAATGTACAGACATGGTAATTTCCAAAGGAGCAGCTAAACAATATCTTCACACCATTGTACAAGATACTATGGAACTTTGATAGGAAATACATGTTGAATTCTAATGAAGACTGGCAAGCAGCAAAAATGTCTCTAATTTGAGTATTCAAGGATAACCGTATTGTTCAAGATTAAGTACGTTTTAGATGTGGACTCAGGCTCACCCTCACAACTGTAGTAGGAATGTTATTACACTGTTTTAATATTTTTCTGAATAAAATAATTTTGACCATGCTTTATGTCACTGAACTTGAGATGGGGGCTCCAAATTTTCCTTGATCTATGTGCTAGAGGGGAACCTGAAATCTTGAGAATATCAGCTCTTTACACAGAAGCTACCCTAGTGCACCTCTGGGCTAAAAAGTGCAGTCTTTGATTCAGACACTTGTGGTCATCAGGCCTCTCAACTTCCCTAAGAGGAGGTCCTTCCGAACTCTGCCTATGTTGCCCCTTGGAGCATAAAAGGTGTATATGCCTTTACCCTGCATCCAGCTCCTTAGGAAATGCTATTGGTTCTATCTTCAGGATATCACTGAGTGGCTATAAAGCCAGGGAACACAGATAAACACTCATAACAAACGATATATTGATATTACAGTACAAAACAATGAAATAATTTGTGTCTATACGGCCCCTGTTGCTGTATTGAACATGACAGTCAGGCTTCCACTTTAGGAACTTTGCACCGGCTGTTCCCTCAACCTAAGAAATTCTTCTGCTAACCCCTTCACCTCTATCAAACCTTTGCTCAAAATGATGTTACCTGTTTTCTACTTAAAATTGCAAACCATACCTTTACCCCCAATATTCCTATTTCTCCCTTACTGTGATCTAGTTTTCTCAAAAGCATTTACCACTTTCTAATATAACCTATTTATTTTTATCTATCTATCTCCCTATCTATCTATCTACGTATCTATCTATCATCTATCTTTTTGGTTTTTGCTTATTGCCAGAAAGCCCCCTTGCTAAAATATAAGCTCCATGAAGACACAGAACTTTGTTTTCTTCACTTATATATCCCAAGTGTCTGTCAATGATGTACTCAGAATATTTTTGCTGACTGAATATTGCATTTAAGTGGCTAAGTTTTCCAAGTATTTGTCAGGAAACAATATTAAACTTATTAAATACCATCAAAGCTGGATTTAGCCCTGCATTATGCCAAAAAGGCCATTATCCATGTACGTAGGATCATTCTGACAAACAAAAAAGTGCTTTTATAGGATTATTTTTGCTGTAATCCCACTGACCTACATAAAAACCAAACAAAATGAACGAACAAACAAAAAAAACTTTTCGGGAAAAAAACCCAAAACAACCCACCCCGCTTTATTTACTGTGAGGAGTCATGCTATCCGGGATCCAAGGAGCATCTCTGAACTTGAGACCAAGAATAGTTTTGTGTTTCATGAGCGACAGATCTAGTTTATTCTTAGGAACAATTTAAAGTTATAACATCATTCAGTCATCAGAAACTTATTAGGCAGCTGCCATGTGCCAGACACTGGGTATAGTGAACAATATCAAAAACAGCCAATGGCCACAAGAATCCTGTATGCCAAAGAAGATTACAGACAAGTAACTAGAAAACTTCAATATAATGAATTAGGTGCTAATGTATGGCAAGTACGGAAAGCTCTGGGAGAATGTAGGAGGAATACCTAATTCAATATCGGAAACTCAGTATGATATCCTAGATAATGAACATTTAAAGCTGAGATCCACAGGATGAATAGGAATAGGTTGATAAGGAAGGTAGGTTATAGCCCTCCAGGCAGAGGAGGGCTTTATCATGTATGAATACTCAAAGTAAAAAAAAAAAAAAAAAAAAGCATGATTAATCTGTAGAACTGAAACAAATACAGTGTCATTAGAGCCTGAAGTGCAAGAGGGAAACTGGTAGGAGAAAACGTCAGACGGATTAGCAGAGCCTAATTATGACAAACCTCACAAGTCAAATAAGGGATTTAGACTTTATCCTGAAGATAATGGGAAGTTAAGAGTTTTAAGCAAAGAATGACTAATCAGATACACACAAACTGAATGTGTAGGATTAGCTACTTGACGGAGTTACCAAGGGATGATTTCTATTTCCTCTACAAAGTGTATGTCTGCCTCAATAGTAGAAAAGATACAACCTGCAGCCACTATGGAAAACAGTATGGAGGTTCCTCAAAAAACTAAAAATAGAGTTGCTATATGATCCAGCAATTCCACTCCTGGGCATATACCCAGACAAAACTATAAATTCAAAAAGATACATGCACCTCTAACTTCAGAGCAGCACTATTCACAATCGCCAAGACATGGAAACAACCTAAACGTCCATTAACAGATGAATGGATAAAGTGGATGTGGTGTGTATATATACACACACATACACACTATGGAATATTACTCAGCCGTTAAAAAGAATGAAATAATGCCATTTGCAGCAACATGAATGCATCTAGAGATTATCATACTAAGTGAAGTAAGTCAGAAAAAGGAAGGCAAATAGCATATGTTAACACATATGCAGAATCTAAAATATAATACAAATGAACATATCTGTGAAAGAGAAACAGACTCACAGACATAGAGAACAGACTTGTGGCTGCCAACAGGGATGGGGGTGGGGGAGGGAAGTATTGAGAGTTTTGGATTAGCAGATGCAACTATTATATATAGGACGGATAAACAACAAGGTCCTACTGTATAGCACAGGGAATTATATTCAATATCCTGGGATAAACCATAATAAAAAAGAATATGATAACTGAGTCACTGTACAGCAGAAATTAACACAACATTGTAAATCAACTCTCCTTCAAAAAAATTTTAAAAAAAGATAGTGGGAGGTAGTGTGATAGGAAACATAGCAGAAGAATTTTAAATAGCAACTTGTGGGGCTTAGGAGATATGTGAGGAGACAATCAGAGGGTCTGTAGGTAGTACTGATGTTCAGTTGATGCTGAAGACTAGGAAACTGTAATGGCACCATTCTCTGCATGACATGACATTTCTTCTGCTGTGCTTAGAAGAGAAGGATGATGATACCCTTAATCCAAAGTTAGGAGCTTTCTAGTTGTATGCGGCTCAGGAACAGCAAGGCAAAGGAAATGAAAATGTGTGCAAGAGAGTGGTTTTGATGATGGAACTTGTGGTCTTTACTAGTAAAAGGAGGGTGGTCAGGCTGTAAGGAACTGAAAGAGAAGGCTGGAGTACCACAGGGATTGGAGGTCTGAGATCAAAGAAAAGGTGTAGTTTAAGAACTAAATCAGTTCTGGATCTGAAAAAAAAAAAAACAGGTAGTACTGAGTTAAGTCACATAATAAAGGCATACGCACATTTTGAATATACGTTTACAAAAATGTTAGAGACCTGTTAAAGATTACCAACGTACTGAGCCATTCTTGACTTGATCAGAACGAGGAAAAGAGAATTAGCACGAAAGTAACATTCTATGTAACACTGTGTCATTCAGGGTTATTAATGTCTTCTTTGCCCACCAAGCTCATCCAATGACAACCAGCAGTAAGTACCTTACTTTTGGAAACATTGTGTTAAGACAAAGGACATTTCTGGGAAGATGCCCAGCATGTCATGGGATTTGTGTGCCGTGGAATGGGGCTCTTCAATTTCCAGAACAAGGTGAGCAGCAGAAATTTGGATGTGACCAGAGTAAGCAGAGCTGTATGAGAGCATGGCCTAGTGAAGCTCACGAACCAGAAGGCTTCCAGTTTTAGGAGTCACCAAGACATGATGGTTTCTGAGATGGAATGATATTGCCTGGTTGTAAGATTTGCAGACTGATTAATTCCCAACAGGATCCCTACTTGATGGAGAGACTCAGACCTCTGTGTAAAGAGCAAATTGCAACTTGAATTGATTTTGCTCCTGAAAAAGTCTCTGTTCAGTGGGTAGTGATGAGATAGTCCAATGTGTTAGGATCTTTTATCTGTTGAAAACATATAAAGTTAAGGAAGACGTTTAGAGCCAAAGTCATAGCTCACCTCTATCCTACACGTCTATGCCAAGAGTGTGCAACCCCTTTAGACACAGACCTCACCCCAACTTCATCTTAATTTGACTGCTTATTTTTTTTTTCCTTTGTCACATATAACCAGAAGAACATACATCCTCACTCTTTCTAACCACTTTTGGAAAGAGATGGAAAATCCTTATACTACATATATTGAAAGTTCAAACATCACAAAAAAGGAAGACAATAGGCCCCAAAATGTGATCCAGCCCAAAATGAACACCTCTTAGGTAAGTAGGGTGTTTTGCCTGACAGTACTTTCTAATGAACTTGTTTTCTTATACTTAAATAGGTCTTTGCCATTACCTGGAAGCATGAGATTTGCAATGGGAGAATTGAACAAGGCGACAGATTTCAGAGCAAGAGGGAGGTTATTTTCTTTTTCTCTTTTTTTTTGGTTGTTGCTGTTGTGTCCTTTTTATTTCTTCCAGGGAGCCTCAAATCTCCAGTAAAAATTTTGCAACAGGAAGCTTTTGTGTCAGTGGGATTGAAGAGGCTTTAGTGGTGCACAGTAAAAGGAAATGCTAGCTTCCTCCTATCATACCTCAGCTCAACTGAGGGTTCCATTAGCAGCAGCATTTGGAGGAGCCCTGGAAACTTATCCTGTGACCAACTACGAAGTGAGCAAGGGCTGATAGCCAAGCTGAGAGCAACTAAAGCAAATAGTATCTAATGACTGAGGAAAACAAGCCCTTCCCAAGTCTATAGATTTGGGATTTCTAATAGTATATTGGTACAATTCCCCAAGAAGCTTGGAAAAGTAGGGGAACTGGGGCGACTACAATCAGAATTACATCCAGGGATTAATTTTCTTGAGTGAGTTTATTTAGAATATGAATTATAAATGCTGTATGATTTATATCTGAATTTAAAGATGCCTCTGTAAAATCATTCTGAAAAAAAGGCAGAGTATTAATTAATCAACCTATCTAATGAGTTCCAAATTTCTCAGGGATTAAGCATGATTCTATGTAAAGATCTTCAGCACACATAAACAATGAAGCATATTCGTTTTCAATAAAACAAACCAGACATAAAAATTAATTAGTATTTATGAGTAACTGAAGAAAATATAGCAAACTTTCTTCCCAGTTTAAAAAAAAAAAATCACAAGTTTCAAAATCAGAGTCATAATATACCCAAAGAAGAAGAGCTATATTATCTTAAATTATTACATATTTTAATTGATGATATTTGATGAGATTTCAAATTTAGAAGTAGGAGTATATCTTCATATGACACATCCAAATAATTAAAGTTATTACATAGTTTTGTGAAATATTATACTTGTCTTAATAAAACTGAAGTGATTAGTCATATAAGTACTCTAATGAAACTGAAACTCATTTTAAAAGAAACAAAAAAAAAAAATGTTTAAGTCCATATCAGGCCAATGTTAGCAGCAGACAGGCATTACTGATTATGTATACTTTGATAGTAAGAAAAAAACTTCCTCGGAAAGTACTGGCATAATGGGAAAGAAACTGGAAAAATTGTCTTATATGGGTAAAAACTGAGTGACAAATCTTCCAGTTGATATGATTTCTACTAAAATTCATCTTCACAGGAAAGCCTAAGATAATTATTTATCAAGCATAAGGCACTTAGGCATGGAGCACAGTAAAGCTGGGTGTTTTGTAACATTTTAATAGAACATATTTGTTTGGGTAATGAAAAAAAATTAATTTATTGTGTATTACATCTCAAAGAAATAATCTGTGATATGAATACTAATTCCCAAATATATACCACTTGTGGTGAGAGCAGCTAAATAATTAGTTTATAATCAAATTTTCTCCTTTTATCAGGGGTATGATCCAAGGGAAAGAAAGGCAGATGTTTCCGATCTTTGTAAACATACAGATAGCTAAACCTGTTAGCAAATGTTTGCTAGGAGGGGACATCTTATCTATGAATGTTTTTAGCGGTATATCTCTAGTTTAGGATTATTTCTGGTAAACAAATCTTCAATCCAGAATTTATAAGGCATAGTTCCATGGCAAATGTCATATAAGCTAACAGCTACATGAAGATAGACTATCATCTAAACACCCCCCGTAAACGTCGTAATCCGTGTCCAAACTTAGAGACCTCATCTGTTTTTCTGGGTCAGACATCATGTGTCCAGTGAAGGAAAGAAAGACCTGGGGAGCTGTCCTCAATGTCCTAAAGCTCTCTGTTTCACTCGTGCCTCTTGACTGCTTGTATCCTTGAAATCATTAGTAAGCTTTGATATTGGCTAAGATCTCTGATTTGTGTTAAGGCTGATTTGACAATCTAATCTTTTGAATTAACTCTACTTACTCAACCTTTCTAGAAAAGTTTTATAGTAAAAGTGAAACACTTGAAAAAGTACAAATGCCCACAAGTTGAGGAATAGTTAAGCAAACTTCAATATAACATAACTATGAAGTATTAACAGAATAGAAAATTGCCAATTAAAGATATGAAAACAACTTAGCTATATAATAAAATCTACATAAAATTCTATTAAATGCAGAAAGAGCACAGTTTATGCTACAACAAAGTAAAATGTGGTAAAAGTAAAATAACAGGCACTGAAAGAATAGATTTTTTTAAAAATCTATGGATTTTCAATGGAGAATTTTGTTGAAAAGGGTTTGAAGAAGGGGAAGGTCAATGTAGGCAGGAAACCAGTGTGCAGCCCTTGTAATTATCAGATTAAAATAATCAAGACTTCACAAATATTCCAGGTCTCCTAATAGACACATGGTAGTGTTGTACTTCCCCACCCCTTTCCAAGTTAGTAGTGGCCATGTGAATTTCTTTGACCAATAATGTGAGAAGTAATGTGTGTCATTTCTGACAGATATTTTCAGAACTAATTAGTGGTTAATCATGCCTGCTTCACACTGTGTTAGTGATTATAGAAGCAACTGTTGAGATGTAGCCTTTGTGGGCCCAGGGCCCCGAGTACAATGAGCAGAGATCCCTTACTGACCCACACTGGACCTGTGTGACAAGCCACTGAGATCTGGATGTGGCTTATTCTTGAGGCATAATGAAGTTCATCCTGACTGATTCAGCAAAAAACAAAAAAACAAAAAACAAAAACGGTAATGGGAGTCTAATTCCTTCACTGTTTAACATTTTGTAAACCACAAAGAGCTAAGCAAATTTGTGCAAACATAGATTTTTTAGTCCTATAGGATATCAGTTGAGAGTATTTAGTAAGGGGATAGACTTAACAGTATTGCAGAGTAAGAACGAGATGATCTTAACAGGTCATGTTCAAGAAGAGAGTGAAATAGAAGGTGACTTGGATGTTTTATGTCTGACAGAGAAATTGGTAATGCCATTGAGAGAGGTAACACATGAAAGCAGGGGGGAAAAAAAGTTTAGAATATTCATTTTTGCACATAGACCATTAGATGTGTCTGGCTGATGTCTGAAAATGGAAATATGAAATTCAGGAGAGAGGCCAGGGCTATAGAGAAGAGGGAGAAGAGAAAGCAGCCTCCCATATTTTATGAGCTGAGTATTCCCCTAGGTATTTTACATATAATATCTCCAATAATAATTACAATTTCACCATTGCACTGAAAAAACTGAGTCACTAAGAGGTTTAGCTACCCAGATTTGGGAATACTCTATCCATATAGGAATTAAGAGAAGCCTGGGGGAGAAAAAGGGGCAAGGAGATAGTAAAAGCTATATTCAAAAGACAGGCAAAAGAAAGAGGACACTAAGTAAAAACAGACAATTTTAAAGCCAAACAAAAATACAGAGCCACTGAGGTCAAGGGGGGAATGTCAGGAGTTAAAAGACTGTTGTTCACGTTGAATACTGCAGAGAAAACTAACTAGATTCATTATCTTCAAACTACTGAATTTTGACTCAAAATGCTTAACTTATGAGAGGCAAAAGCTGAAAAGTATCCAGCTTTTAATATATTAATATTCTGCAGAACATTAAGCTGAATGAATCTCAGAGATGGGTTGTTTTATGAGCATTACACCTCATGTTTGCCTAAATTAAAATCTAGGGAATTAAGTAAACACTACCACTAGGAATATTTTTTGTTTCTTTAGATAAAAAAATCTCTAGCAAAGATGACCCAACAGATGAATGAACCCCTTGACAGGCCTAAATCATGTAAGTAAATTAATTCCACAAATTGCTCTCAAAAGGAATTTGAATCTCAGTGCTGATTTTGGTATGCCAACAGCACATGTTCCTGGTGGGTCATAATGCTTCATGAGATGCACGGGAACCTCTGAATCAGATGAATATTCAAAGTGATTTTCAGAGAAATCCTAAATTAGAATGCACTTCAATGATTTAATTGAAAGGTCACATAGGTGAGTGACTATTATAAAATCTATAACATAATGGAAGCATTGTACTCTCACAAGTGGCAGTTAAGAACTTTAGGTCAAGGGCTCATCAAATTTCTAGATTTATAAGAAGACAATATTCTTTACTTATAAAAAGTGTTCACATTTCTCTAAGGAAAAGAAACCTCCTTTTTAAATATAACTTAAGACAAAATACTCGTATTTCTAATATTAACTATCTCAGAAAAGAGGCAAATTTTAAGTAAAGCAAGTGCACGTCTGTAGA
This sequence comes from Eschrichtius robustus, assembly GCF_028021215.1. Classification (NCBI taxonomy): domain Eukaryota; kingdom Metazoa; phylum Chordata; class Mammalia; order Artiodactyla; family Eschrichtiidae; genus Eschrichtius; species Eschrichtius robustus. Next base: position 66,762,446 of record NC_090825.1, read on the forward strand.
TACATTCTTTTTTTAACATTTGAAATGTTACAGGCTTTTGCCAATTCCTTAGACATGATCGACAATTCTTGCAGATACTGAATTCTTCCATTAGAAAACAGCTTGGACTTTACATGTTTGTTCCACTTTTGTTGCTTTGTACTTTTATTACTTTTATTTTAAAATAGGTGTGAAAGCAAAACATCAAACACGATTTTACCTTACTGAAGAATGTTTACAGCATTTTTGGGACAAATAAACCCAATAATCATTATTATAAAATTTATTTAAAATACTTCATTAGAAAGTTATTAGTTGCCCAAGGACAAATTACACATTTATATAGTCCTATTAGTCAAATTCATTTTCATATATATATACTGCAGGGAGTAATGTCTACTGTACATCCCCTGAAAGTAACAATATAGAATACAAGAGATTTTAACATTAAAATATTTTGAACACTATTTATCCTAATTATATTTGGTACAGAATTTATTTCCTTTATTTTCATCAAAATGTAGGTAAAAATGTAACTGAATTTTCACAATCAAGATACTATCTTTTTAGAACCAACTTCTATACTTTTGATGTTCAGCCACTTCTTTAATTAAAAAATGATTTCGTTTTCTCCAATTCTATCATAAAATTTGCAAGCATCTCCATTAAGAGTCTAGTTTTAGTTATTATCCAATTATTTTCTGTCTCTAGGTCTATATGCAACCTGTTCTTCCCTTATTGGCTTGAGTTCCAATTAACTTGGAAATTCAGTAGGCCCCTTATGACTGTGATATCAGTATCCTCCAAAGAGTCTTCTGCTCTTCTTTGAAATAACATATTAGTGATCTCAAAGTAGCTCTTAAAATTCTCTCTTTTCTATTGTGACCATTTATAAGCATAAGTTAATTGGTCCAAGGCCAACTATCAAAAAATGGCTATATGACCTAAAAGGGAAATGTTACTTTTGTATCATTTTTAAATGCAATGTGTCTTATAAGAAGCCTTAATAATTAAAATAGTAAATTTCTACATAGTCATGTCTATATGTTTGTACCTATCTGTGTCCCACTTTTCTTCCAGGAAGGATCTTAGACAGCCCCAAAATAATGTAAAATAAGCTAGAAACATTCAAATAATGAACAAAAATAAAGATGAGCAGTAATGTAACAAAGGAGCAAGAAAAACAATGAAGGCAGCTGTGTCATTGCAAAAGACTACATCTCTTTCACAGAGGCAATAGGAAATGTGTAAGTCATAATATTTAAAATCTCGCAAAGAAGCTGTGTCCACTTGAAGAACTTGACTCTTTAATGACAGATGGTGAAAAGTAAGGTTATTCTTAACTTCTATCAATCACAGGGTAGAGAAGCTGGCAGTGCCATAAACACTGAGCAACAGAAATAGACGCATTTATTGGGTATCCTGTTCACTGATAAATAAAGTGGAAGAAATTCCGTTAAAATGTTTTCCTGACACATTTTTCACAGCAATCTACTGGTATTTTCTGCTCTATCCCTCAAGTTACTCAACATGATGATTTCCCAAGGGTCATTTCCACATCACACTGAGACACTTGGCTTTTGTTACCTGAATCTAGAAAGAGCTTAGACTCATGCCCAAGCACATTCTAATTCACCCTTTACTGCCACCACCTTCAAAGAACATTTTCTAGGTACAAAAAATACCTTGACTTAACAACAAGATTTACTATATGTTAAAATTATCATGAAAGTAAAAGCTTAATACTAACAGTTTAAAAGTTCTGTATTCATTATAGTAAGGTTAAGCTTTGGCTCCCAAATTGCTAAAATGAATCTGAACAAAAGACTGTTCATATTTGCCACAGTAAATATTTGTTTTCTACTTAAAATAGATTACCCATATTGAACTTTTTTCTGCCAATAAATAATAAAACTAAAATAAAAATAAAGTAAGGTTTAATTTTATGTTTTCTCATTATGTGTTATTTTAACTAACCTGACTGGATAAAATAAATGCATTTTAGGCTTTTAAAATCTGGGGCTCTGCCTTTCTTTTTTTCCTTGCTTTTACAAATGAATGAATTCAGCATTAAAGTTGGAGAAATTATAAAACATCAAGTAATTATAAAATTCTGTCAAAATAATTAAGAAGAAATTTGTGAATAACACTTTTCTTCTTTAAAATGGAAAGGAGCTACTTTACAATGTGGTTAAGATGTTGCATATCTCTGTTTATTTCCCCTGCAGATGTTACTAAACATGCCTGTTTAAATATATATTATTATAGTTAGTATCTAATTTTATTTACTTAGAACCCATTTCTTAGAACATACAGCGTTTCCACTGATACCGAGGTTATTTCCACTTCACTGAATTATATTAGGCTTGACAATGCCTATAGGCTTTATGAATGCTCTCTGTGCTGCTTTATTGAGTAAAGTATGATTTCATCATTATATTTTTATGAACAGTTTTTAAACAAGGAAATAAAAAATATTCGAGGTGTAAGAATAGTCTACCATTCTTGCAAATCTTTCATTATACATTAATATGTTCATTTACTTAAAATTTTCAGGTCCCAAAAAAGGACAACCTAATTCATTGTACATTTATTTACCACATTTACTTTAGCTGTTGAAGTATGTTGAATGGTGTCCCCCAGAAAGATATGTCCATGACCAAATCCCCAAACCTCTGAATAATACCTTATTGAAAAAAAGGGCCTTTGCAGATGTAAGGGGGAGGACCTTCAAGATGGCAGAGGAGTAAGGCATGGAGATCACCTTCCTCCCCACAAATACATCAAAAATACATCTACATGTGGAACAACTCATACAGAACACGGGCAGAAGACTTCAGACTTCCCCAAAGGCAAGAAACTCCCCATGTACATGGCCATGTGGCTGACAGGGTCTTGGTGCTCTGGCCGGGTGTCAGGCCTGAGCCTATGAGGTGAGAGAGCTGAGGTCAGGACACCGGACCACCAGAGACTTCCCGGCCCCACGTAATATCAATCGACAAGAGGTCTCCCAGAGATCTCCATCTCAATGCTAAGACCCAGCTCCACTCAACGACCAGCAAGCACCAGTGTTGGACACCCCATGCCAAACAACTAGGAAGACAGGAACACAACCCTATCCATTAGCAGAGAGGCTGCCTAAAATCATAATAAGTTCACAGACACCCCAAAACAAACCACCAGACCTGGTCTTGCCCACCAGAAAGACAAGATCCAGCATCATCCACCAGAACACAAGCAGCAGTCCCCTCCACCAGGAAGCCTACACAACCCAGTGAACCAACCTCACCCACTGGGGGCAGACACCAAAAACAATGGGAACAACGAACCTGCAGCCTGTGAAAAGGAGACCCCAAACACAGTAAGATAAGCAAAATGAAAAGACAGAGAAACACACAACAGATGAAGGAGCAAGGTAAAAACTCATCAGACCAAACAAATGAGGAGGAAATAGGCAGTCTACCTGAAAAAGAATTCAGAGTAATGATAGTAAAGATGACCCAAAACCTTGGAAATAGAATGGAGAAAATACAAGAAACGTTCAGCAAGGACCTAGAAGAACTAAAGAGCAAACAAACAATGATGAACAACACAATAAATGAAATTAAAAATTCTCTAGAAAGAATCAATAGCAGAATAACTGAGGTAGAAGAATGGATAAGTGAACTGGAAAATAAAATAGTGGAATTAACTACTGTAGAGCAGAATAAAGAAAAAAGAATGAAAAGAATTGAGGACAGTCTCAGAGACCTCTGGGACAACATTAAAGGCACCAACATTCGAATTATAGGGGTCCCAGAAGAAGAGAAAAAAAAAAGGGACTGAGAAAATATGTGAAGATTATAATTGGAAACTTCCACAATAAGGGAAAGAAAATAGTCAAGTCCTGGAAGTGCAGAGAGTCCCGTACAGGATAAATCCAAGGAGAAACATGCCAAGACACATATTAATCAAACTATCAAAAATTAAATACAAAGAAAAAATATTAAAAGCAGCAAGGGAAAAGAAACAAATAACATACAAGGGAATCCCCATAAGGTTAACAGCTGATCTTTCAGCAGAAACTCTGCAGGCCAGAAGGGAGTAACAGGACACATTGAAAGTGATGAAAGGGAAAAACCTGAAATCAAGATTACTCTAACCAGCAGGGATCTAATTCAGATTCAATGGAGAAATTAAAACCTTTACAGACAAGCAAAAGCTAAGACAATTCAGCACCACAAAACCAGCTTTACAACAAATGCTAAAGGAACTTCTCTAGGCAGGAAACACAAGAGAAGGAAAAGACCTCCAAAAACAAACCCAAAACAGTTAAGAAAATGATAATAGGAGTATACATATTGATAATTACCTTAAATGTAAATGGATTAAATGCTCCAACCAAAAGACATAGACTGCTGAATGGATACAAAAACAAGACCCATATATATGCTGTCTACAAGAGACCCACTTCAGACCTAGGAACACATACAGACTGAAAGTAAGGGGCTGGAAGAAGATATTCCATGCAAATGGAAATCAAAAGAAAGCTGGAGTAGCAATACTCAAATCAGACAAAATACACTTTAAAATAAAGACTATTATAAGAGACAAAGAAGGACACTACATAATGAACAAGGGATCAATCCAAAAAGAAGATATAACAATTGTAAATATTTATGCACCCAACATAGGAGCATCTCAATACATAAAGCAAATGTTATCAGCCATAAAAGGGGAGTTCGATACTAACACAATAATAGTAGGGGACTTTAACACCCCACTTTCACCAGTGGACAGATCAACCAAAATGAAAATAAATAAGGAAACACAAGCTTTAAATGACACATTAAACAAGATGGACTTAATTGATATTTATAGGACATTCCATCCAAACACAACAGAATACACTTTCTTCTCAAGTGTTCATGGAACATTCTCCAGGATAGATCATATCTTGGGTCACAAATCAAGCCTTGGTAAATTTAAGAAAATTGAAATAGTATCAAGCATCTTTTCCAACCACAATGCTATGAGACTAGATATCAATTACAGGGAAAAAATCTGTAAAAAATACAAACACATGGAGGCTAAACAATACGCTACTAAATAACCAAGAGACCACTGAAGAAATCAAAGAGGAAATCAAAAAATACCTGGAAACAAATGACAATGAAAACCCGATGACCAAAAACTTATGGGATGAAGCAAAAGCCGTTCTAAGAGGGAAGTTTATAGCAATACAATCCTACCTGAAGAAAAAAGAAAAATCTCAAATAAACAACCTAACCTTACACCTAAAGCAATTAGAGAAAGAAGAATAAAAAAACCCCAAAGTTAGCAGAAGGAAAGAAATCATCAAGATCAGATCAGAAATAAATGAAAAAGAAATGAAGGAAACAATAACAAAGATCAGTAAAACTAAAAGCTGGTTCTTTGAGAAGATAAACAAAATTGATGAACCACTAGCCAGACCCATCAAGAAAAAAAGGGAAAAGACTCAAATCAACAGAACTAGAAATGAAAAAGTAGAAGTAACAACTGACCCTCCAGAAATACAAAGGATCATGAGGGATTACTACAAGCAACTCTATGACAATAAAATGGACAACCTAGAAGAAATGGACAAATTCTTAGGAAAGGACAACCTTCTGAGACTGAACCAGGAAGAAATAGAAAATATGAACAGACCAATCACAAACACTGAAATTGAAACTGTGATTAAAAATCTTCCAACAAACAAAAGCCCAAGACCAGATGGCTTCACAGGCGAATTCTATCAAACATTTAGAGAAGAGCTGGCACCTATCCTTCTAAAACTCCTGCAAAATACAGCAGAGGGAGGAACACTCCCCAACTCATTCTACGAGGCCACCATCACCCTGATACCAAAACCAGACAAAGATGTCACAAAAAAGGAAAACCACAGGCCAATATCACTGATGAACAGATATGCAAAAATCCTCAACAAAATACTAGCAAACAGAATCCAGTAGCACATTAAACGGATCATACACCACGATCAAGTGGTGTTTATCCCAGGAATGCAAGGATTCTTCAGCATACACAAATCAATAAATGTGATACACCATATTAACAAATTGAAGGAGAAAAACCATATGATAATAGGTGCAGAAAAAGCTTTTGACAAGATTCAACAACCATTTATGATAAAAACTCTCCAAAGAGTAGGCATACAGGGAACTTACCTCAACATAATACAGGCTATATATGACAAACCCACAGCCAACATCATTGTCAATGGTGAAAAATCGAAAGCATTTCCACTAAGATCAGGAACAAGACAAGGTTGCCCACTCTCACCACTATTATTCAACATAGTTCGGGAAGTTTTAGTCACAGAAATCAGAGAAGAAAGAGAAATAAAAGGAATCCAAATTGGAAAAGAAGAAGTAAAACTGTCACTGTTTGCAGATGACATCATACTATATGCCACCAGAAAACTACTAGAGCTAATCAATGAATTTGGTAAAGTTTTAGGATACAAAATTAACTCACAGAAATCTCTTGCATTCCTATACAGGAATGATAAAAAATCTGAAAGAAAGATTAAGGAAACACTCCCATTTACCATTGCAGCAAAAAGAATAAAATACCTAGGGATAAACCTACCTAAGGAGACAAAAGACCTGTATTCAGAAAACTATGAGACACTGATGAAAGAAATTAGAGATGATACAAACAGATGGAGAGATATACCATGTTCTTGGATTGGAAGAATCAACATTGTGAAAATGACTATACTATCCAAAGCAATGTATAGATTCAGTGTAATCCCTATCAAACTACCAATGGCATTTTTCACAGAACTAGAACAAAGAATTGCACAATTTGTATGGAAACCAAGAGACCCTGAATAGCCAAAGCAATCTTGAGAATGAAAAATGAAGCTGGAGGAATCAGGCTCCCTGACTTTAAACTATATTACAAAGCTACAGTAATCAAGACAGTATGTTACTGGCACAAAAACAGAAATATAGATCAATGGAACAGGATAGAAAGCCCAGAGATAAACCCATGCACATATGGTCACCTTAACTTTGATAAAGGTGGCAAGAGTATACAATGTAGAAAAGACAGCCTCTTCCATAAGTGGTGCTGGGGAAAGTGGACAGCTATATGTAAAAGAATGAAATTAGATCATTCCCTAACACCATACACAAAAATAAACTCAAAATGGACCTAAATGTAAGTCCAGACACCATCAAACTCTTAGAGGAAAACCTAGGCAGAACACTCTATGACATAAATCACAGCAAGATCCTTTTTGACCCACCTCCTAGAGAAATGGAAATGAAAACAAAAATAAACAAGTGGGACCTAACGAAACTTAAAAGCTTTTGCACAACAAAGGAAACCATAAACAAGACGAAAAGACAACCCTCAGAATGGGAGAAAATATTTGCAAATGAAGCAACAAAGGATTAATCTCCAAAATATACAAGCAGCTCATGAAGCTTAATATCAAAAAAAGAAACACCCCAGTCCAAAAATGGGCAGAAGACCTAAACAGACATTTCTCCAAAGAAGATATACAGATGGCCAACAAACCCATGAAAGGATGCTCAACATCACTAAGCATTAGAGAAATGCAAATCAAAACTGCAATGAGATATCACCTCACACTGGTCTGAATGGCCATCATCAAAAAATCTATAAACAATAAATGCTGGAGAGGGTGTGGAGAAAAGGGAACCCTCTTGCACTGTTGGCGGGAATGTAAATTGACACAGCCACTATGGAGAACAGTAAGGAGGTTCCTTAAAAAACTAAAAACAGAACTACCATATGACCCAGTAATCCCACTACTGGGCATATACCCTGAGAAAACCATAATTCAAAAAGAGACATGTACCACAATGTTCATTGCAGCACTATTTACAATAGCCAGGACATGGAAGCAACCTAAGTGTCCACCAACATCTGAATGGATAAAGAAGATGTGGCAATATATATACAATGGAATATTACTCAGCCATAAAAAGAAACGAAGTTGAATTATTTGTAGTGAGGTGGATGGACCTAGAGTCTGTCATACAGAGTGAAGTAGGTCAGAAAGAGAAAAATACCATAGGCTAACAGATATATATGGAATGGAATCTAAAAAAAAAAAAAAAAAGGTTCTGAAGAACCCAGGGGCAGGACATGGATAAAGACACAGATGTAGAGAATGGACTTGAGGACACAGGGAGGGGGAAGGGTAAGCTGGGACAATGTAAGAGAGTGGTATTGACATATATACACTACCAAATGTAAAATAGAGAGCTAGTGGGAAGCAGCCACATAGCACAGGGAAATCAGGTCGGTGCTTTGTGTCCACCTAGAGGGGTGAGGTAGGGTGGGTGGCAGAGGGACACAAGAGGGTGGTGATATGGGGATATATGTATATGTATAGCTGATTCACTTTGTTATACAGCAGAAACTAACACAACAATGTAAAGGAATTATACTGCAATAAAGATGCTAAAAAAAAGAAAAAAAAAGAAAGTTAAGGATCTTCAGATGAGATCATCATGTATTACCTGGGTGGGTCTTAAATCCAATGACAAGTGTCCTTATAAGAGACAGAAGAGGAGAAGCCACAGACAGAAGAGTAAAAGATAATGTCAATATGGAGGAAGTGATTGAAGTGATGTGGCCACAACCATAGAAGCCAAGGAATGCTAACGGCCACCGTGAACTAGATTAGGCAAGGAAGGATTATCCGCTAGAGCATGGCCTTTATGACACGTTGGTTTCAGACCTCCCTCTGGGCTCCAGAACCATAAGAGAATAACTATGTGTCGTTTGAAGCCAATGAATTTATGGTAATTTGTTACGGGAACTTTGGAAAACTAATACAGCTGTAGTCAAAGTGATTAAGGAATGATATAAATCAAGAGATGTGACTGACATAACTGTAATTTACACAAATCCAAGAGGATATAGTAGCTGCATACGTGTACTATCACACAGCTTACATATTTTGTATATTTGAAAAGCACTGTGCTCATTTAATTTCTTTTTTTTTCTTTTTGTTTTATGATCCTAAGGTGTGATGATAATTTTAATGATATGTATCTTTTGGGCACAATACAGATATTGATCCCTGATTCCGTCTTCAGCATTGCTGGGAATACAATAGAAGGATGAATTACAGTCAGCAGTGAGTCCCCAGTCCAGGTGGAGAAGGAATTCCAATGCACTTCCAGTACATAATAACGGAACTCAAATCCCTTTAACGATAGAAACTATTGTCTCCCCAACCTCTATTCTATCCCTTCTTTCATACTCACAGAAACGTGGTTTATTTAAAAGGTAGTAGTGAAGATCCTGTGATCTCAGAGAATGGACTCCTTCCCCAGTCATGCTAATCTCAGTTACCTGCCACAAAGAACATTCCTAACAGATACACAAGTTGAGATTTGGGAAAAGAGACATCAGTGTGGGTTACAGCAGATGGGAGATGTAGGACATGAGATGACTGTGAAAAGATAGATAGGTTTTGGAGATATAAAAGGGAAAGAAAAGTATGCCCTAGACAGACAAACATGAATTAAAGCTTTGAAGTGAGAATGAGCACAGCACGTATGACTTGGAATAACAGAAACTGTTTGTCTCCTAGGGAGAAGAAACACGGGTGTGATGGGTCATAAAAGCCAGGCACAGGTTTCATGGAGTGAAATGAAAGAATGTCTTTAAGAGGCCAGCTTTCATTGGTTTCCTCATTTTCAGAATAAGAATAAAATTAGTGGGAAGCAATAGTTTTGTCTCTCTATCTCCCACCACCCCCCAAACTGTCAAGGAGCACAGAAATTGAATGATATAAACACAGGAGACTGAAAAAAAAACCCCACAGTCTGAAAACTCAAGTTACTTAAAAATATGCTAATCTCCCTCTTCTGTAGCTATATGAATCTTGAAAGTTAGACAAACTTGCTTGAGCATTCTGCCTAAAAGTATCAGATTAAGGAATGGCATATCATAAGAAACTCAACATGGATCAGAATTCTCAGTGGTTTCTTCATGATATTATAAATAAAACTTACTGCAAAACAATGTGTTTAGATAGGTAAAGATGATTAAGGTTAAAATTCTGGGGGATAAATTCCCTATTTATTCACTTCCTGATCATACTTATTTTAGCTTTGTTTATATTCATGGCTTAGTACCTGCACAATTCTTCCCACACATTTTTAAACACTAAGTTATGGAATGAAATAGATTTCAGAGGGCCTCAGTCTCAGAAAGGTATCACAATGTCTTTCAAACAACATCTAAAGCCTTGGCACAAACTATTAGCTGATGTGAACAGTGGTTTTTATTTCTTGTTTTTATTTTTGAGAACTGGATTGCTCACTCTTTTTCAAGAGCCTCTAGTAAGTTTTCAAAAACAATCAACAATATTGTAACATATTATTTAAATTAGGTAAGAAATATTGGATATTTTCTCATTTAGATTTATGTTTAGAAAAGCAGAAAATTAGATGCAAAATATGGGACGTATCTCTAAATCTTGGTGAATTCTAGCAGTTGAAGATCTGTATTGGATAAATAATTAGAAACAAAAAGGTGTATCCCAAGAATACTATACCCAGGTACATTTTATTTTATTTTATTTTTAAATGTATTATTCAAAGACTTAAAAAAGTCTACCACCCACACAACGTTGAAAATAAAATTACCTGAAAATGTCTGTGAGCTTATTAATGAGACATGCATTGATAACAATGCAATAAGGAGGAAGTTATTGTACCAAAAAATTGCAGGCCCTTTTTTATTCTACTTGGAGTCCAAACCCAGGAAGCCAGTGGCCTTGCTCACATCCTTTTTGCTGCCTCCTTGACCTAAGCCCACCCACTCTTCTACCCGTGCTCAGCACTAGATAGTGGTTGTTGCCAGGTTTGAAGTTTTTAAGATCACTGCTGCAGGTTCCATTCAGTAATTCCTAACAATGGCTAAACTACTGACATTGTTAGGACACCACACTCAAAGAAGTACTAAACAAAATGTATTTTATCCTACTGCAACCAAAACAGAAAAACAAAGATCAATGTAATGGCTTTTCACTGCCAAGGGATTTAAGTAATTTTAAAGCATCTTTAAGATTCTTATCAAATTATTAGTGTTATCCTTTTATTTCTTAAATTGGGAAATATATCTATCACCCCCTCTCTCTTTATATCATCACACAGGGAAGAACTATGCATGTTCTTGGGTTAACAGTGCTTTAAAAGCAGCATTAAATCAGTATGGCTGAATTTATTCATTAATTCAACCATACAACAAATGTTTATTAAACGACTACCATGTACCGAACAATTGTTCTAGCAGCAACGGATTCAGTATTGAATAAAATAGACCAAAAAAACCCCATCCCTGGGGGAGTTTATATTCACACTGGACAGAAAATAAGCTACATAAACTGGGCAGACTGTGCTAACATTAAAAAATAAAGCAGAGCAGGGGACCATGACAAGGTGGAGAAGGTGTGACCTTTTTAGAGACAAAAAGAAGGCCTTTCTGAGAAGGCATCTTTAGGTCAAGACATGAAGGATGTGATGGAGGAGTCATGCAGATACTTGCAGGAGAAGCTGTCAGACAATGGACCTATGAGTGCAAAACCCTGCCCAAGACGGGGATGGGCTCAGGGTTTGTGTTTGTTGCATGAAAAGGAAGGACAGGGTGGCTGTAGAGGAAACGCAGCCAGGGAGGTAACGAAGGGTGCAAATTACATCCAGTTTCAATCCTAAATCTACTGCAGGGTTGATTGAGAGGTACTAAATTAGCCTTAAGGCTGAAGAGTGATGGGATCTCATGGTCTTGTAGGAGAATTATCCTGGCCTCTCTGTTGAGAAGGACCTGCAGAGGGGTCAAGGGTACCAAGAAGAAGACCACTCAGAAGGTTACTGCATGATAAGCCAAGTGTGAGAAGATGGTGACTTCGACAAGAGTGATGGTATATGTGATGGCAAGAAGTGATTAGATTTTGGGTACATTTTGTAAGAAGAGGCTAAAAGGGTCTGGTGAGAATGGGATGTAGTGGGTATTATCAAAGTTGACCCTGAAGATTTGGATTGAGCCACTGAGATGGAGAAGACTGTAAGAGCAACTAGATTGAGGCAGAATGTTTTCTGAAAATGCAAATATTCAGTGTGGATGAAGGTAGTCAGAGGGATTTCCATTTCCTATTTTATTATTTTAAAATTGTCTACAAGGTCCATAAAATTACTATAGTAATCAGATTATCATTTAAAATAACAGGTAAAATTTTGCATGTTATTAGGTATAGCTTTATAATATATGCATGACAAAAAACTTGAATAACTGTGCATTACTTTTACAAATGAAAGAAATATATGTTATTTAAAACTATTTATAAGTGAATAAAAGGCAGTTTGCTTCATTAGAATAAGTACAAGTTTCTCCAGAGAAACTTGAAATTGAATCCTCCTTTTGTCGCTTGCTTATTATGTAACCTTGGGCATATTTATGCTTTAAAATTCAGTGTTCTCCTCTTTAAGTAGGAATATATATATATATATATGTATATAATTAGCTTCATTGCTTTATTGTGAAAATTAAATAAAAAACTGCACCTAAAACGCTTAGCACATTGCCTGACAAATACTCATAATCAAAATAACAATATTAATAATATGGGAAACAACAGTGATGATAATAAAAGAACAGCTTAGATTCCTTGTACTTATTATAGGATGGGCATGATGTGATAAACGCTTTAATGTATCATCATGTTTGATCCTTCCATCAAACATTTAAGGTGGGCACTATTATTAATCCATTTTACAGATGATGAAAATGAAATCTGTAAAAGGAAAATACTGTACAGGTAGGAGACAGCTACTTATCTGAAGATAAAAACACCTAAAGGTATAGGTTCAGGCCTTCGGGTACATGGGGTTTTATCCTACCCATCATGAACGGGAATGCTTAATGCCTTCCTTGAGCCAACAAATCCCTGGAATATTAAATTAATACTTCTCAGTGCTCTATTTGTAATAAACTTTGAGGTGAAACTTGGGACAGCAAAAAAATTGACCCAGACAATTGGAGATGGCCTTGAAGATGAATCCATCCAATGCAAGGAGCACTAGAAATTAAATAAGGCTTGAAGTCTAAGTGTACACAGATAGTGGGGTAACATGCATTGTTATTAAACATTGCAAATTATGCTTGGTCTATTTTCCTGAAATAGGTTTGTTGAAAATTAAAATATTTTGTGTTTATATAATTTTTACTCACTTTCTGTGATGGTTAAATTTTATGTGTCAACTCGGCTAGACTGTGGCACCCAGTTGCTTGGTCAAATACTAGCCTAGATATTGCTGTGAAGGTATTTTGTCAATGTGATTAATATCTACAATCAGTTGACTTTAAGTAAAGCAGATTACCCTCCATGATATGGGTGGGCTTCATGCAATCAGTTGAAGGCCTTAAAAGCAAAACGTGAGGTTTCCCTGAGAAGAAAAAACTTTGCCTCAAGGCTGTAAACCATAACTCCTGCCTGAGTTCAGCCGGCCTTCCCTATAGAATTCAGACTTGCCAGCCCCACAATCACATGAGCCAATTCCTTAATATAAATCTCTTTATTTTATATACATATATATCCTTTTGATTCTGCTCCTCCAGAGAACACTGACAGATACACTTTTCCTTTCCATGTATATACCTTTATTACTATTTTTAAGTTTACCTTAAATATGAATATTTCTTAAATATGAAATAAGAAAAATACTATCTACATATAACAGAAATTTAAAAACCAACTATTTTTCTCACAATTCAATGTCACTATCAAATATCTATCAATAAGGAAGTTTTGTTTTATTAAAAACGAAGTAAGCAGTATTTGTTCTTTAACGAATGTCTTAGTGAACTGACCAAAGATAAATCTTTAGAGGCAATGATTTCTTCCCTATTCCACTGAGAATCTACAAATAATGACTTCTTTCTATTTTTTAGAGATTATAGCAATAAACTTTTTAGTTTTATATATTGGGTTTTAATATTTAAGCCTGCTTAGCATATATTTATGAACAAGAATATACTTGACAATATAATTAGAAACGTTGCTCCAGGCACTAGAGGGAAAATAGCCATGTCTATATAAAAAAGGAGAAAATTTGCTACAAATGTAAGGTGAACAAAAACGAGGATGTGCAGCTTTACGTTAGACCCCCAAGGAAATAAAGTGCTAAGATCAAAATGCAAAAGAGTGTTACGCTCATTAGAGAATAATATGGTTAGATATCATTCCTTTCCAAAAGCATGAGTTGTAGAATAATTGAGCATAGTCTGCCATGCAGAATTAAATTCTATAAGAAAACAGGAAAGAGATCTAAAAGAATCTGTAGCATAATTAAGAAAATCACAAAATCCACCATAAACAGAAGTAATGTTTTTGTAGGACTAAGATTGAGTATTTCAAAAACAAGACAAAAATATCTAATCACTGCGTCCTGTGTTTAGCTGCACAGATATATAACATATTTGTTTTAAACTATATATATGGTTTGTTTATAAAACTATGAATATATATATATATGTAATATAGCCTTAAGTCTTTATTACTGCTAGTCAATGTTCTATTATATGTATAGATTATTAGTTCTTAGGTGTATTTCCTCAGTGGCCAAACTGATCATTTATAAAAGATTAAACATACTAAAAGATTTAGAAGGAGCTAGTAAAAATGATGAAGTTCTGCTGTGCTGAATCAACACTGTCTCCACCTCTGATGGGCATCACAGAGGTCACAAGAGTCTACTATAAACTACTGTATCCAGGCAGTAACCTGTATCATCACTACCAATTGGGATCTGATATTAATAGGCCAGAAATGCACTTTTACATGTAAGTAAATTATGAAATTTTAACTTTATAAACATGTGAAGAACAGTATGGCTTTTGCACTTTAGTGTTTTAACATAGCTGATTGCTAAAAAGATTTTCCTTTTACATTCATCTGAAAATTCCATTTTTTCTAATCATATTTTTTGTTATTATATGAGCCAACAGTATTAGTAACTACTTTTATACAAATTCAAACTCAGTCTCTTTCTTTGATATTGAGAAATGACAAATGACAATTAGAGCAATTAAAAATCTCCCTTTAAGCAAGAGAAGAAAAAAAAAAATCAAGATTTGCTTCTGAGGTGGTATAAACAAAAAATAGTAAGTTGTGGTTTTATTAATTTTAGCCACTGATTTATCGTACAACTACAATATCTCAACTGTGTCACTTTCTGACTGACTGATCCCATTCAGTAACATTTTCCATTTCTAGTCCTCTTTTAATTCTTACAATGATTTCACTAATTTGATGAACAAATGGTATTTCTAGAGAGGTAAAATAATAGCTAATGAGACAAAAAGAAATAAAGAGGAATGAAGAAATTTATATGACAATAAGCCTAATTTGATAGACCTTATAGTTAATAAGTTACATTTTATATGGATTAGTTCATTTGTAGCAGTCAATTTTCTAATGTAAATGTCTTAATTTCTTAAAGAACACAGACAAAGGCATTGGTGTAATCAGTTTATCAAGTCTGTCCTTACTATGAAATTTAAATGGAAGATAAATAGAAATTGGATTTGTGCAACATGGGAGAAGCAGCCACTGACTTAACTCTATTAAAGAGTGTTATTAAAGTTATAAATGGATCTGTATCTTACACCTACAGATACACACACACACACACACACACACACACACACACATGCACATTCTCTTAATATTTGCAAATCTTTGTTTTTGAAGGCCTATTTTTTAGACCAGTGTCTGATGAATATAGTAGCACAGTTCTGAGACTATAAAAGGGAATAACCGATGTTGCAATATCTGAAGGAAATTTCAAAAGAGAGTTACCAAAATTATTTGAGCAACAGCAACACAATTGGATTACATATATCACCTCTAAACAGGACTCATTTGGAGGTACAGTACCCGTTATGGTTTCTTTAAAAAAATGAATCTCATTAGTTTATAATTAGATCTTAGTATATAACCTAGTTTGAAGGAATTTCTTGTACAGTTCATAGATGTGTTTTTGTACTCAATGATAAGATGTTTAAATACCTGAACATAAGATTCAACTAAGATAAATAAAAAGAAGCTTCTGGTAGTTACAGAAACAGGTGTTAGGTGAAACGGCCCTTGTAACTCAGATACTACAAACATGGTGCTCTGGGCTAATACATCCCATCGGAACATTTGAAGATGAAAATAATTAACAAATAGGTGCTCCATATTCAATAAGGGGACACATCTCCATGAGTAGAAACACAGATGTGACATATTATGCATCCCCTCTATAAGTCAACACCAAAAAAGCTGTTACTAAGCACTTGCTTTTTGCATGGCAATTTAGAGGTTCAAATAAGAGAAATTACGCATATTTGAAAAAATGACTAAAGACAGAGTGAAGCATAAAAATATTGTAAACAGAAACATTTGGTAACAGAGTAGAGGAATCACTTGTCTGTTTTATGGTGGCAGTTATAAAAATTCTAAATATAAGTCAAATCAAATATACTCTATTGTAAAGAGAAAAGCGCATATCATTTCGCAGCATTATAACACAAGTAACACACTATCTAATATCTCATTAATTTTCTCAGGGTTATATTGTCTCTTTCTAATTTTTTTTATACTATATGTTAGTCCAGACAGAAACCTATTATTTTCTCTAAAAAGTATTCTGGACAATGAGAATTTTTCATGATTATTGAATTATAATTAATCCAATTCTGTGTACCTCTGGGGTAAAAAAACTTAGATTTGCTATATAATATCCATACATTGCAAATATTTAATAAATAGTATCATTCAGTAGTATCCACTAGGCACCTGCACATTTAGATAAACCATGTATATATTTGTTTTTAAAAATATTAATTTTTAACTTATAATTCATATATTAACAACTGGTGATCATGAGCCTGTGACTATCTGGCAGCAAGAAACACCCCCATTTACTTTATTCCTTCTACTGTTGAACTCTGAGGAGTAGCAGATCTATTACAAATATCTGAATTATTTAATTTAAAGAAACTGAAGTATTATTAGAAGAAGTTACAGTCCAATTATGCCATGAAGCTGAAGGAAGAATGTGAAACTGATAAAGATATCATGTGGGGACATATGAAAGTTTAATTCAGGTACAATTTCTGTGGCAAACAGATGATTGCATTTCACTGATAATTTAAACAGAATGGAGAAATAACAGAAAGAAAGATCAATTAAAGAAGGATCAAAAAGATAAAGGAGTCTGAGCTTGGGAAAGATCATTCTAGTTAAACTGTTGATGGAAGGAGATGAAAGTAAAAACAGAGACAATCAACAATATTTTAAATATATTTTGGGTAATAGTTTAAAATAAAAGATATATTTTGATAAATATTACTGAAAAAGACACATAAACAGAATAATAGATATTTAATTGAGAAAAATAGTTGTTGAAAAAATTGGGGGCAAGAAGTACCAAAAAAGCTCTAAAACAAAATCACAATCCACTTTCCACAATTATTCATATTCCTTATGAAATCAAGCCTTTACAAATCTCATAATACCTTGTCAAAAGTTTTAATACAACTACACAATAATACTTTTTATTATACACTTTGATAAAATTAACGGAAGAACATTTGGCTCCCGTTGGCAGTTTCATATAAAAGGAATGTCTGCTTTACTAAATGCAAATTTTCTTAATGTTAACGTAATCTGTATGTGAAACTATTTAGTTAAAATATTACTTAATACATTTGCTCTATTCTAATCGTCTGTGCTAAAATCACAACAAAAACATCTGGTCATATATGAAAACAAAAATATTTTAAAAACATAATTTAAACTCTATGATGTTCAGATCACTCTAGAGTCAAATAAATATTTGGGGAAAAATGTTCAGTTGCATTTACAAAAGAGTTTCTTAATAAGCAGAGAGATTATTAAAATAATTTTAAAATAAGAAAATTACACCAAGAAATAGTTATATGTATTACTTACATTAAATTAAAATTAATCTTCATCATGCAAAAATAATTCTTTTGCAAAGTCAACTAAACTGCTTGGCAGGCAACATAGCTAGGAATGAGGTGTAAGAATATTAGAGGAATGAAACTGCTCTAGAAAAGCGTAGGCTCACAAGGACTGGTACTCACACCAAGAGAAAATTCAACTAAGGCTGAGAAAGACAGAGTCTTTGAGCAACCCTGTCAACACTAAAGCCTCAAGTCAGGGCAAAAAGAAGTCAGAAACTAGGCAGAGGAAACTCATAACAACACGTAAGTCTGCTACTGAGTCATGTGATTAGGTTGCTCCTAAAAATAGGCTACATAATACTGACTAGAGTAGGAGAAAATTATAGGCAGTTCTTATCATCCAAATCAGGTTATAAACTATCTAACAATATTATGAAAATGAAACATTAACTGAGAGTTTGTCTTCTGAGATTCCATTTCAAGGCAGTGATAATGAGTATAATGCAATATGGCATCCTTGGAGTTTACCAAAGATATTTGTAAGATGTCTATTTCATTTTCTTCCATTGAATTTTTGATGTTTTGAACCACTTTTACAGGTAAAAATCCCTGCCCAGTTCTAGAAGAAGGTAGAAATCAAGAAGTCTCCTACCAATTGAAATAAGTTAGGTCTATGAATTGAAAAGACCCTATACCGTACCTGAGTTCCAATAACTGGGCTACATTCCCCATTTCCTATACAATCAAGCCCCATTTTTGTCCATTAGCTTCAGTAACCATTTCCTGCTCCTGTCTCTCAGGCCTAACTCCCTTCCTCAATTGCCTAAGAAAGAACCTGGTGCTGAGTTCTGGTCTTTCTCTTCCAACCAGCATCTAACCCCTCCATCTCAGGGCTTTATCCCTTTTCCCTGATGTTGCTAGTCTGCTAGCCTGGGCCTTTTATTACTTGCTAACCAGATTGGCTGTGGTGCCTGCTTTCTCCTTATAAATGTGCCTGGTCTTTGACCCATCCCACTGTCCTAGAACCAAGTTGAAAACACCATGCCTTCTCTACCATTTGCATTCCTCACAGTATTTAGTTCAGACCTGAGCCTGTTCTTGATCAATGCTGATTAGATGGATGAGAAGCAGAGTCATGATGCCAAGTTTCAGTATCATTAAGTTATAACTGCAAAAATTATTTTCTTAACGAAAGTGAGTATTTGAGGCAACAACATGATTTTTATCCTTAAACTTAAATGAATATCATATTCAATGTCAGTCATATTTGATAATGCAGTATTCTATCATGGTAAGTCATATTTCTGAAAGTCTGTTTCATCATTTTCCTCTTTTTAATTTCAGTCTCCTCATTTTATTAATTTTCTACATTTTATCATTTTAGTTTTTTCTCCCCATTTTATGACTTATTGGCATTTTTCTCAATGTTTTAATTTTCCAATTTTCCTTATTCTGTAATAGTGATGTGATTTTTTGTGTTATGATTTCCTCTGTGACAGTTCATTTTCAATTATTGTCTCTTTTTATTCAAAACTCATAACCAACATCATTTAGACTGGGACAGCGTAATGGGTTCAAGAAATAAAGTAAATAAATAAAACTGTGCCAGTTTTGTGGTTGAAACCTGAACAAATACATTTCAAACGGTCTATATTACTAAGGGCATTAAATTAAATAGGAATAATCTTTACAGCATAGGAACTTTACCTGCTGAAGTTGGCTCTTCTTCATCTGATGCTATGATAGAGGAAAAGAGATGGGGTGGGAACAAAGAGAGGAAGTGAGTGAGATGAGAGGAAAGGAGTGAGGTGAGAGGGAGAGAGAGACGGGGCAGAGAGCGAGAAAGAGAAATTGAGATTGAACATAAATATATTTCACATTTCTAAATAATGACTAAAAGTCTCTGACTTGAAATTTTGTATATACATCAGAAATTTTTCATTAGATAATTAGATAATGACAGATAAATGGATAGTACTTACATTAAATTAACATTTAAATACTCTCATACTTTAAAATAAGCAAGCATTAGAAAAGACCATTCGGTTGTCTGAATTTGAATTTTCCTTTTGCAAACAAGGTTGAATTTTTTAGCTTGAGTGGAAATTATTATAATTATTATAAATAATATTGTTTAAAATATAAATTGTATATAACATAAATACCCCAACCATCCACTTTGTGGGAATTTTCTATTAGCAAAGAGGAATTAAAAGGTATTGTTGACAGTCAAAAATTCTGTTCCATGAGTTAGAAATTATAAAAAGGTAGGAATTATTAAACCTTAGAGTGACTCAGAATCACTCTGAGTGTTGGTTAAACACAAAGATTCTCTCTCTCTCTCTCTCTCCCCATCACATACACACACAAACACACTCAACTCATGTGTACCACAAACTTCAAGATTCAGTGGTGGTGTTTCTGTGTTGAAGCCACAGGAACCTGCATTTTAAAGGTTGACCCCAAGCACACATGGATAAGTACGGATATTACAAAAGGAGAGGTCACATTATGAAAACATAACTTTATGCTAAAGCAGTGGTTCATGACCCTGCATCTATACAAGAATTGCCAAACTCTGGGCCCACCTCAAAATGATTCAGAGTGTGAATCATTTTGATTCCTTCTTTAAAAGGGGACATTTTTGAGAGCAGCACAACTCCAAGGGTAATAATCTCCTGTGTGCATGTGTAGGACGGAGCATGGTGTTGCAAAAGTGAAGTAGCTTCACAATTTTGCCTAGAATGCACGTCTTCATCTTTATACTAACAGACATGCTCTGTGAGAAGATATTTCTGCTCTGTGCACAATTGCAGCTTTATCAGAATATTACTGCTGAATTATATTACTCTAGCCAGCACTACTTCATTTGATTCATGAAGTTTTAAAATAAAAATTTACTCAGCTGAATTGCTTATACAGGAGTTTTGTTTCCAGGTGATTTGTTCATCAAGGTATCGCTGTGTAACTAGGGAGCAGTCTCCACTATTTTCCGTTAGGGTTACATCTGCACAGAGTACACATTAGACAAGCTTACTCTGTGTCCTGACAGTATTTTCCTCTCACACTGTTTGGCTTGTCTCCTTGGCACCAAAAAAATAAAATAAAAAATAGAGCAAACACACTTGGCACGCATGGTGTGGAGAACATAAATATTTAAAAGCTGTTTGCTGCTTTATCATGTCCAAAGCACTTCACAACATGTTCAAAGAAGAAAACTGTTGGTAGCTTCTAGGAACTCCCTTTTAGGAAAATACCACAGGGGCTTGTAGAAGTGCTGACTTGGGTGGGTCACTGTTGGTAAAAGTCTGGAGATTCAAAAGGAACAAGAATAAAAAAGCTTACACTTATAGCTGGTCACTTTGTGTACGTGAACTGAATTTATAAAGCAACTGATGAGATGAAATATACTCTTATTTGATAGATGAAGATACAGAGATTCAGAGTGACTGAACAATTTGTCTAAGGTCAGTTTGAATTCAAGCTCACGTGACTTTAAAACCAAACTCTTTCCACTGTGCCTTACTGTCTCACAAAGTGCTAATTCAGTATCCACTAAAAGAGAAAAGGAAATGGGAGAAAGGGTCATGGAATAAGGACTGGCTAGATTTCAGATAATGTTCCCTGGACTTAGCCTAAGGGAAAAAACAAAAACAAAAACTGGATGTAAGGGCTACAAGAGAAATCCCTTTAAGAAATGAAGTGGTCCCTTGGAAACTTCTTCAAGTCCCTGACAATCCAGGAATAGACATAGGCAGGAGAGGGACTGACTACGAGGTTAAACAAAACATCCCAAGCCTGTGATGCCTAAGAAAGAAATATCAGAAGGGCTAAGATTTTATTCCTCCATTATATATGGATAAGCAAGAAATTTTAGGAAATGACTAGCAAGCACAGAAGTAAAGACAATTCTAAACTTACAGGAGTCACAGCAATTAGATAGTCTTAAAGCCAAAGCTCCTGGGGTGTACTAACATACACTTGAGCCTATAATACCTGAAAGCATGTTTGTAACAAATTAACAATATTAGAGGGACTTCCCTGGTGGTCCAGTGGTAAATAATCCGCCTTCCAATGCAGGGGATGCAGTTTCGATCCCTGGATGGAGAACTAAGATCCCACATGCCGGGGGGCAACTAAGCCCGTGTGCCACAACTACTAAGCCTACATGCCTCAACTAGAGAGCTCGCATGCTGCAAACTACAGAGACTATGCGCTCTGGAGCCTGTGCACCACAACTAGAGAGAGAAGAACCTGCACGCCACAACTAAGAGCCCTTGCGCCGCAACAGAAAGATCTTGCATGCCGCAATAAAGACCCGATGCAGCCAAAAATAAATAAATAAAATAAATATTTAAACAAACAAACAAAAAAACAGTATTAGAATCAGCAGGTACACAAGTCTGCACAGAATTGTATTTCTCTGAAACATCTCCATAGTGGTACTTCCTCATAACTTGCAGATGTAACTATATTCATACTACTAAACATATTCATACTATTAACCAATATACATACTATTAAAATACACACACATATTCACAAAGGTACATACAGGGTTAGGATTGGTATTAATTCACCATTTCAGTTATTGCTGGCAAAGATGGCTTTGTAGGCTAACCGCATTACCAAACAAAGCATCGTGAACTATTAACAGGTGGCAGCAAGAGCCCCAGAAGTACAAATAAACCTCAAAGTGGACATTAGTGGTCTATTTAGTGACATTTAAGTGAAATTACGGATCGTAGAAGTAATTTCATGATACCTAAATGAGATTCCTTACTCTTCCTACTTGCTTCTTGGAATTCATGAATCAGCAAATAAAAATACACACACACACACACACACACACACACACACACACACACACACAGGTCTGTGTCACATGCAAGTTCCTCTAATCCTGGAAATTAAAAACACATGCACCAAAAGAAATAAAAGCAAACTAACAACTCTGTATTGTTCAGCCTGGTGACAATGTAGACGAATGTACTGAAATTATGGTGATGGTAGGGAAAGAGAGAGTAAAAGTATATATCTAATACACAGAATTTAACTCAGTGTGGTCCTCTCATTGCCCATAACAGAATCACCTAGGATTTTGTTAAAATGCCACAGATCTAATAAATTTGAATTCTGGGTGTTAGCCCAGGTTTTTGCATTTTTAAAAAGCTCAGCAGGTGACTGTTATGAACACTAAGTATTGAGAATTATGTCTCTATCCATAAAAAGTTTATTGCAGAGCCATGGGTCCAATTGTTGGAACTGCAGCAGTAAACTAGCAGGCTTGTAGAAAACCCTTTGCAACGTACTCTGTGGTTGTTTGGCCGACTTTCAATGCTCTTTCTCTTGTAACGTCTTCAGGTTTATTTTGGTATCTACATTGATGCCTTGGGGGAAGATGACTCTTCCTTTGGATTTAGAGAGAGAGTCTGTATCTCAGAACTAAGTAAATCTTTTCCCTTTTCCTGGCCACAGTTATTGGTCTAGGTAGGTATATGATCCAACTGGAGACAATAATGTGTAAGGACAGGTTTGTAGGTGTTTGGGTGAGGAGAGATCTTGGAAAGACACTTTCTTCTGCGGAAGTGTCTGCAAATAACCCTCTCTCTCACTTCTTTAGGTAAGGACCAGGAAGTCTGTGGCCCTAGAAGCAAATTGTTAGACATCTTGCAACCATGATGGGAGCCAGCTTTAGAAAGAAGCCAATTCTCAAAGACTGAGTAGATAAACAAAACGAAATTAGATTACTGATGATATTATTGAGCCACTGAATCATATCCTGACCTTACTCTAGACTTCTAGCTCTGAGGAAAAATACTTGCACTTTATTATTTATTTAGTTTTAGTTGAGCTTTCTCTTATTTGCAACTAATGGCATTCAACTGCCATGGTAACCAGTTTTGTTGTTCCCATTTAAAATATATTAGAACGCCTGAGAAATTAATCATCTCTGAGGCAGGCGAGACCAGAAATACATACAGTCTAGGGCTGTGCTTTGAGGGCAGCTGGGCTTTCAGCAAATTTTTATTTTAATTTTTCCACAGAGTTTACCACCACATTTTGATACAATAAACCTATTCCTCTGCTTCTGAAGTTGGTCACAATTTTTTCAGGACAGTCTGGCAGTGTACATCTTCATGAACTGGGTTGGTGCTTAACCGAAGGAGAAGAAGGCATCCTACAGATTTTCCTTCCCTTCCCTCTTTCCTCCCTCCCTCACCTTTCTCCTTTGCTCACAGGATCAACTGTCAAGTACAATAACTACACAAACCCAGTGAGTTTTGTATTACCCTGATATACATGTGCTAGCAAAACACACATACTTCTTCATTGAACAGGCTCTAGTCTCTTCATGTGGTCTCAACCATTTTTATATCTCCTGGGTTTTTTTTCTTTTTTTCTTATCCTTGGGTGTTTTAAGGAAACTTTCATACCTTGGAAATTCTATCCATTTAAAACAATTCTATACCCAGCCCAGCATCGCTCACCATCAAATAGGAAAAGCTCATTATGAAATACATAAAATACATTCCTTAGCATATGATAATCTATTTTACATAGAGATGTTAGTTCATATTGACTTATGGATCATTTTGTTTGCTATACTATAAATCTAGTTAATTATACACAAATATGCTTTGCAAATATACAATTATCTATGTAATTTATGATTTCCATGAGCAAAGCAACAAGAAGTATGTATTCTTGTACTCTCACAACATTTTAGAATGTTTTTATTCAACTGCAGTGATGCAAAAATAACGATGATATGTATGCATGATTATTCATGCCTGCCTAGAGGTTAAATGCTATAAATGTGTGTGTGTGTGTGTACATGTGTGTTAGTACTAAAACAAAGAGGAGTAAATGAACATTTAAAATTTGTGAATTCAGTCATTTAATTAAGTTGTGGAGTTGTCTCTGGAAGTATACAGAGAAGTATTTAGAAAGAGGTTTTATGAGTTTACATGATCTTTGTTTTATTGTTTGTTGATTTGTTTGTTCTTGGCCAATGGCCCAATGAGGACAAGCCTCAGGACTTAAAAGTTGCTGTTACCAACTCCTTTTTTGTGAAAGTATGAAGAGAAGTGTTAGTCTCTCCTGGCCAAAGACTTCAGACAGCATACTATGTGGTCAATTCTCCACTCTCAGAACTGCAGAATAATTGGGTCATGGTAAGCAGCAGCAGTCAATGGATTTGCAGAGAAAATGTTCAGAGAATTTCAAAGTCTTCTCTATTCTATCAGTCTTCCACATGCAGTTTGATTCTTGTGCTAGATTTGGAGGACAGCATTTATTTGAATACAGTTAATAATGTGTAGTACATAAAATATAATTATGTATACATGTAGTTAGCCTGTAAGTATGTATTTGTATGCTTACTAGTCTCTTCCGTTAGACTAGGAGTTTCATGAGGGCAGGAATGTCCCTCTTTTGCTCACCCTTATAACTACAGTTTTTAGAATAATACCTATAACACTGCAGGGCTCAATAAATATTTGTCAAAAGAAAGAAAGAAAATATGTGTAAATATTTAATACAGTCCTCTGTTACTCAGTAAAATTTAGTTGCTTCTTTATGCTACATTACTAGACTTGCCAAAGAGAAAGCCTTAAATGTCATCTATATTTTTGTTATATAAATTTATATATAATCATATATAATAACTTATATAACTATATAATCATATTTTCTTTCTTGGGGCAGGAGAGAAAAGGAATAATATTTGAAAAGACAATGATTGCTCCAATGACCATTTCATCATCTCATGAAAAAATAAATCTGTGATTTTAAATTAACTCAAAAAGCATCAAACTATAGTTTATTAATTAAATAAATTCATTAAAATAGAACCACAAAAATGCACTTTCTAAAGTTTAGTAGTAATATAGCTCACATGAGTTTTACAGGCTACTTATACAGTTAATCTTGTTAACAGCAATTAATGCATTTGTGATTTTCTCATTTTAGAAAGCGGTACAAATGGGGAAAATAATAAAGAATGAATGAAAGCTTTGGTTTCATTTTTTTCTACTAAGTAAAAAACATATGTAATTTACAAAGTATTCCCAGAGAATTGGGTAGCTGGGAAGTAATATGCCTCAAGTAACAGGCCTATATTCATACCTCAGCTAGTATTAAAGAGACTTTGGGGACAGAATTAGGACACATTTTGCTACTTAAAGGAAGCACTAGGTTTCCTTTAGGCTAGGTGATTTAACATTACAAAAGCCTATAATTCAACATTTCATGTATTTATACAACTGTCCTCAAAAATCCTTTGTTTATTCAATGTGTCCTCCCTCCCTATCCAAATTCACCTCATCATTGTAGAATGAATGCAAGTCTCACCACCCTCATTTCTTTAGTATTTATTTTAGTTTCCCGATTTAGTTGCCTCCAAACATCCCCCACTAGCTTTTAAACTACAACCTAAAGCCAGTTCTAAACAAAATGGCAATAATATTTTCCAATCTTGTTCCCAAGCTGGACATTATCCATGCTCCTTCTTTCAAAGGCAGCAGTTATGTTTCAGTTTTGTATAGTGCACATAATTAGTACTGAGTAAATATTTTTGGAAAGCTATCCAGTTTTAGACATGAGAAAATGAAGTCCAGTAAGTGAATTTAATGGCTGTTTTACATTACTGGGAGCCATCTAAAAAGAGAATTGGGAATTAAACCTAAGGTAACCAAAGAAAATTCATGGCCAAATAGAAGAAACTTGTGAAGGATAAAGCAGGTCAGAAGTTAATATAAATGGCTGCTCACATTTATCAATTTCCAATAAAATTAATTCATAATTTTTTGAAAACTTAATACAGGAGAGGAGGGAATAGTTCTGGAAGAAGAATGCTGTTTAATGTGACAGGAAAGCCATGCAGCTGAAGTTACTTGCTTATCATATGTGAATTTCAGATGGTTAAACACCTATATTGTTCTGTTTCACAGCAACTGACAGAAGGAAGCTAATACCACCAGGCTCATATTCTATGGATTTCTGCTTTATTTACGTGTGGGCAACTGCTCACTTCACCCTCAATTCATTCCCATAAGTCTGGACAAATTAGCTAATCTAAAAAGTAAATCTGTTAAAACCAAAAGAACCAAAAACGAAAAAATAATGGATAAGTCAGCAATACTGGCACAAATCCCAGAGATAGCATCCACTTAAGGAAACCACGGAATCATTGCACATAAAATGTTAATGTCAGAAGAGATTTTGTGATTAAGGGGTTGGCAAAAAACCCATTGTTATAATGGGTTAAGATCTGCGTTAGAAATATATTTATGATATTTATTAAATCATCTAAATTATCAACTAAAAACTCAAAACAAACTGAATTTTGAAGTAAAAATACTTAAACATCAGAATACATATATAAAAATATATGTAATTATAATTAAATATTTATACTATAAATAAAACTAGGATTATATAATATATGATGTTCTTTAACTTGCTTTCATTAATATATTGCACATATTTTCTATCTCAATATTATCAGTGAATATGGACAATAATAATATTTTATTTTATGGATAAACCATGATTTATTTAACTAAGTCTCTACTGAATGATATTTGGATGGATTCAGGGTTTTTCTCTTAGAAATACTATTTCAATGAATAATCAGACTCCATTTGAACAGTGGTAGAACCATGAAACAAAAATAAATGACCAAATAATTTCATTTAATAAATAAGAGCTCATAATCTTAAACACAATATAAAATATTCATTTTTTATAAATAAGGCTTTTAAAGGATCCTCTTTTATGCTGTCAGCCTATCTTTAGTAACATGCTTCTTAAATATATTGGACAATATTATATTTGTGACAGCATAATATATTATGCTGTCAGCCTATCTTTAGTAACGTGCTTCTTAAATATATTGGACAATATTATATTGTGACTTATGAAAGTTACCTCCCTTGCAATAGAGTTATTATTAATGGAGATCAAGTAAAAGTTCCAGTGACCGATGCCCAAGCACAAGACACAAGAGACAAAGAAATGGCTGAGCTGTGGGCTTAAGGAGATGCAGCCTTAGACTAACAGATTTCCCTGCCCATCACCTTCACCCCACTAGGGGGTATGTAGGGCTGTATACTGAATATAATATTCTTATATTAAATAATATAAAACTTCAACGTTTAAAAAAATTAATGGTGACTACTTGAAGACAGAAAATTACCTTATTACAAAATATTGGCATATAATGTGTGTGTGTGTGTATGTGCACAAGCCAGTATTTAATGATACGGTTATTTCAAACATGACATTTATACCATTTATGAAATCTGAGAAGCCTTTTAGTAAAATATCATTCTTTTTTCACTACTTATATTCCAAAGAGGAATTCAGAAATTTTATGATGGCTTTGAAATGATGGGTTCCCAAAATACAGATCCACACATCTGGCTTAATTAAAATATCTTTTGAAACTCAAAAGATGAAGGGAAAAAACAGTGGAAGGTGTAACTTGAATAGAGCTGAGATACCTCTGGTGGATCTATCTGTTTCTCTTTGGTCAAGGGGAATTCTTTTTTTCATGTAGCTTGAACTCATCCCAAGGACACTGACTATAAGTGATGAAGCACAGGCTCTGCTTGCCTATACAGAGCTCAATTAATCTAATGTGCCACTGACTTATTCAGCACTGAGTTAATGACTGCTATAGAGGATTTTTTTCCTGCCTGTTAAAATAGAAGCTAAAATTAAATGTTTTCTTTTCAGAATCATTAGGACCTTCTTGAAAAGAAAATAGTCAGTGTATCTACATTCAGGTGTTAATCAAATGACATTGACAATGTAATTTCCCTATCTTCAGAACTTGTCTCCCTAGGATGAATTTTTCCTTAATTGGAATGTCTTTAAGGATAAAAAAAAAAGTGATAAAAAAAGTGGACAGGTCTAACTTTAAGGCAATGAAATTGAATAAAGGTACAAGGCTATTCAGGGAGGGCCCAAGCCCCATTCTTCTTATCTTTGAGGTTATTTTCAAGTTGTGAATGCACACTATTAACTTCTACTTTTCCAAACTGTCAAGAAACAGTCTAGGAAACAGCCTGTTCAGAAAGCAGGACGTAAGCGACTTTGCATAAATAAAAGTTTAAATCCAAACTGAAATTAAAGGTCACTTAGTCCAACCTGCCAATCAAAAATCTAAACATTGCTTCAAAACTTCTAGTGGCAGGGAACTCATAATCTCACAAAGAAACACATCATATCACTCTCCTAAAGACAGCATCTGGAAAACAATGGAATAATGTGGCTTTCTTTGACATACCAGCCATTCAAATATTTGAAGACAACTAACATATTCCCTATAATTCTCTTCTTAACTGAGACAAACATCTCCACTTAATTTCATAATCGTGACGTACAACCTGGTCATCATTTTTATTAACCTCCTCTTGATAAATTCAAATTTGTCAGGGTCTTTTAAAACACAGCAATACGAATGACATCTTACAGCAACAAGATTTAGATGTCCAGATGAGATCTAACTAGCACAGAATACAATGGTGTTATTACCTGCCTTCTTCATGTTGCTGAAAGAATTAATTTCCTTTCTCCCCTTCCTCCAGCCTCATCTTACAGATCAATTCCTAGAACACTGGGGGCTACTAATCTTATCTCCTTTCTATCTGAAGGCAAGATTGGGCAGGAAAAAAAAGGGGGAGGGAGACATGTGGTGAAGGTCAAGAGAGAACAGACTGGCTTGCAAGCCAGTATCTAAAAGTACCTTAGCAATAGGAAAAATTGCAAAAGTTTGAAATCAAGCAAAGCCCTAAATGTATTTTTCCAATCTTTCCTTTTCTCTCTAGCAAAGAATCTAGTTTGCATATATTTCATATGTAGTTGATTACATTCACAGACAGGAAAACCAAACATTTGTCTTCATTGAAACAGTTTCCTTAGTGTCCAGGACTAGGTGTCCATCTAGATGGATATAAATATTTTGTGGTTTCTCATGGGATTTTCCACATGTCAGTTGACATTTCTGTTCATAGGAGGGTCTCCTGAAAACTATTTTTGAAACTTTGCAGTTGCTTCTTTCAGCAATTAATTTCTGGTTAGAAATTCTAGGTTAGAAATTAACACTAATTTCAGTCAATAAGCCACGCTGAGCCTTTTCCAAATCAACTACCTATTAGACCGAGTCTTATTGAAAACAATCATGATAATTAATGAGTTGAAAAACAGGTTTATCTTGGAGGCAGAAAAAAACATAATGGAAAAAAAAAAAAAAACAGTACAATTTAATCCTCAAAAGAAAAGCCTGAGGTACTACTTAAAAATTATCACAAATTTTGTTAATAAGAGTTTTGTGTTGTTTTGTTTTTATAATGTTGGTATGCTTCAATTATACATTATCAAAAGAAATTACAGAATCATGTTCCTGGGATGATATTGTTAATAACATTGAAAACTATATTATGGAAATAGTTCAAGAGGATGACTAAAGGCCCTGTACGGTGTAGATCCAAACCACCTTCCTGTCTGGCTCCTCAGAATCTCTGCAAACACCAAATAATCTAGGCAACCACTAATGCTAATTCTTCCAGAAGGTTCCCATGTCTCTCATCTTTGTGCCTTTTATTATCCTGCATTTTGCTTAAAATGTTCCCACCAAATAATTTTACTGGTGAAGTACACTTCCAACCCAGCCCATCTCAAAAGCTATCTCACCCACTGATTCTGATTCCTAGGACTGGAAGTAACCTTTCCTCCTCTTGATACCTACAGCACTTTGTTCTCCTCTCAGGATGATTATTTTCTGCATTGTGTAATGACAATTGCTGTGTGTGTTTTATAGTCTTTCCCAAATTTGTCTCAAGGTCAAGCTCTTTATCTTGGAGGCATAGACAAAGGGGAGGTTAGGCCCTGGGGGTCAGGAACAGCTCTCCAGAGATGCTCAATAACATTCATTAAATGGAAGATTCTACTGTTCTTTTCTGCTCTGTGATTCTATCTTTATGCAAAGCCACAAAGAGCTTATTGTTGATGTATCACATCTGAGAATCTAATATTAATACGTTGTCATAAATTCCAACTTTGTATTTATTATGCCTTTACAGGATTCCCATTTTGCAATCTTATAAAGAAAAATCAATTCATAAGTTATTTGCTGTAAGCATAAGGAAAGCTCTATTCCTGAAAGGCCAATTCCTAATTATGTAAACATTACTTACATTACTCATAATTTTCAAATAATAAAACATAGGGTTCTCTTTTTTCCCATAACAAATGAGGTGATCTGTCAAATTATGCACTGAAGAAAAGAAAATTTTGAAAAATTAAAAGCTGACAGCTAAATTGCCCCCAGTTTGCATATTCAAGCACAAGCAGAAAAAATCCTGACATAAAAATAATAGGTCAGGATTTATTGGACATTTCAATGTTATTAATGACTGAAATGATGGAAGAATATTCAGGGACTTGGAAACTTGATTTCTTCATGTAACCTTTGAATTGTCTATAAGGTCTATTTTTATTTACTTATTTCATAACTGCTACATAGCTCTTTTATAAGTCAGGAACTATTCTAAGAACCTTACATATACCAATTCACTTAATTTGAACAAAACCCCTTTGAAGTTGGTACTATTATTACCTGGATTTTACAGGTAAGGAACGAAGGCATCAAGAGGTTAAGCAACTTGGCCAAAGTAACAGAGATAGTAAATAGAACAGTCAGAATTTGAATTCAGTATGGCTGAGTTCTTGATCACAACATCATGATGAAATTATTTAGAGAATGTGTTCCTACAGAATTCCAAGAGCATGCTCAGCATGACAACACTGGAATAGAGGTTTTAATACTATTATTATTGTTATTATATCTCCGGGTTCTCTTACTGCTTCAAAGTATCCCTCCCCATATGTGTAACAGGTACACTTTAATTTGGACACAAACACTGGACTGTAGAAAAAGCATGGGACACAATTTCAGGTTTAATGCCTGTTCTGCCCACCTTTGAGCAGGAATTCATGACCTTGGTATAGTCATCGTGTTTATCACAGAATCCTTTTCCCATTTAACACTGAGATTGGTGTTACCTCAACTGGTTATTTCAAGATTATTGCAAGAATAATGCATACATTAGCCTTTTAATGGATAGAGTACTCTAAAAACACTATTAAAGGGAAAAGGTGAAAGAAAAAATGTCATTGGCATTATGGTGATTGGCAAATTTCATAAATGCCCCACTTCAATGTTCATTGATTGGTAAATTTCATAAATGTCCCACTTCAATGTTCACTACATGATGACCTGATAACCGGAATATCTGGTTGTGAGGTGAGACTTACCACAGAAGTTTTGGGTCAGGAAATCATTGTGGAGATAATATAGCTCAACCTCCAGAGTTGAATAATTAATGGAAGCTGACCTCAGAGCCCAGAGCATGTTGTGTGATGCACCCTGCTTTATGCCATTTATGCCATTCAATCGATGACATTGATTGAAATAGAGCTGAGTTGACACAAACAACATGTGTGTTGTTGTTGAAAATATATAGTAGCTACTGTGTCGATGTGTAGCAGTAATGAGTTCTATACTCAATTGCTCTCTATGATTTGGATGAAGCACTTGGGGGTCTGATTTCTCAATTAAAATTTTACCACGTAGAGACATTGTGGGGATTTATCAACATACTATGCAAAGAAGGTGCTAATTCTTACTTGAAATTTGATACATTTTCCCAGGATTAGTACTTAAGAAAACACCCTTATCTGTGGTTCTATCTTTTACTGAGGAACTGAAATTGTGTCCTCCTACTTTATTTTCCAAGCTTTGATTAAAATAAAATAAACAGAAAATATTGATTATTGTCCATTTTAAATCATAGTTCAGTGAATTTTATTCTTTCAGAGGGAAAAATTAAATTCTGAAAAGGATTCTGCCCCAATTCTCTCTCATTAAATGACTTATTTAAAAATTATGTGTTGCCACTGTCCTTTAAGTAATATGGATTACAGAATTTGCCTTCACATAAATACTTTGACATATGTTGAAAAATAAATTGTCCTAGAGTACAAAGTTACCTTAAGGTGTCACCCAGTTTTCCTATGACTTCAGGGACTGTGGCCAAATAAGCCTTCACACACAATGACGTCTACTTGAAACTCCTTGAGAAAAGTTTCATGCCTTCTATTTCATTGTAGTAACCCTTATGCTTTACTCTAGTAATTCCTTGTAACAAACAGTAGGAGCCTAGCACATAGTAGGTGCCAATAAGATTTGTTGATCAATCTAATTTACTAATATTAAAAGCTACAGGGGGTTCTAATAGTTTTAAGAAATAAATATCAACCTATCAAAATACAAATTTCAATGAATTCTTAATGCTTCATCTCTTTCTCTTCATTCAGGTAACTAACGGTAAGTGGAAAGAAGAGAGCAAACGTTCCCTCATTCATCCAAGAGCCTTTCACTTTCCATTAGCGTCATATTAATCTTTCCCCCACTTCCTACCTTTATCTAACCTTCTTAGGCTTTCCTTACCCAGTCATTCTAAGTCTGTTCCATACTCTAGATGCTCTAGAGCCATTTTTAAGGTTTCTTTGATAAAATGCCTGCTCCCTCTCTCATTGGTCTTACTTTTAGAGAATAGCCTTTTCCTCACAGTTTTTACCAAACTGGACTTTCTGTATGCCTATCTATAGTTTGTCCTTTTTAAATGATTTATGCCCTTATATAATAACTGTTTAAGTGAAAATAAAAGGGGATGTAGTCTTCATATGGTATTTAAAAAATATATTTGATAGGACAACAATCTTTTCTTTTGCTCTCCAAGTATATTTTTCTTCTCTTATTATATAAATCAAATAACTCCAAATCTACATTACTGTGATTAAGTAGATCTAAGCCCATTAAGCTTTTTTTTCATTAAAAAAACCATCATGATAAACTGTTTACCTTTCCTATACAATACTTATGATAGTAAAGGTTCTCAAATAACTCTTATCCCAACCATTTACTTTTAAGAATTTAGTCTAAGGAGACAATGGTGAATGTACACAAAATTTAGTTAGAAGAATATGTACCAAAATCTTTATAATAGAGGAAATTTGCAAGTAACTTATATGTCCAAAAATAGGGGCTGATACAGATTCCCAACAAACACATGAAAGGATGCTCAACATCACTAATCATTAGAAAAATGTAAATCAAAACTACAATGAGATATCATCTCACACCAGTCAGAATGGCTATCATCAGAAAATCTACAAACAATAAATGCTGGAGAAAAGGGAACCCTCTTGCACTGTTGGTGGGAATGCAAATTGATACAGCCACTATGGAGAACAGTATGGAGATTCCTTAAGAAACTAAAAATAGAACTACCATACGACCCAGCAAACCCACTACTGGGCATATACACTGAGAAAACCATAATTCAAAAAGAGTCATGTACCAAAATGTTCATTGCAGCTCTATTTACAATAGCCAGGACATGGAAGCAACCTAAGTGTCCATTGACAGATTGAATGGATAAAGAAGATGTGGCACATATATACAATGGAATATTACTCAGCCATAAAAAGAAATGAAATGGAGGTATTTGTTGTGAGGAGGATGGACCTAGAGTCTGTCATACAGAGTGAAGTAAGTCAGAAAGAGAAAAACAAATACATATGGAACCTAAAAAAAAGAAAAAATGGTTTTGAAGAACCTAGGAGCAGGACAGAAATGAAGACGCAGATGTAGAGAATGGACTTGAGGACATGGGGAGGGGGAAGGATAAGCTGGGATGAAGTGAGAGAGTGGCATGGACATATATACACTACCAAATGTAAAATAGATAGCTAGTGAGAAGCAGCTGCATGGCACAGGGAGATCAGCTCGGTGATTTTTATCCACCTAGAGGGGAGGGATAGGGAAGATGGGAGGGAGGTGCAAGAGGGAGGAGATATGGGGATGTATGTATACGTATAGCTGATTCACTTTGTTATACAGCAGAAACTAACACACCATTGTAAAGCAAATATACTCCAATAAAGATGTTAAAAAAAAAATAGGGGCTGGCTGAATAAAATGAAGGTAAGCGATGGAATGTTAGCCTGATATTTTAAATGATGTCAGGAAAGAATTTTTTATGAAATGGAAAGATTTTAATTTCATATCCTAAGTGAAAAAGAATCATCAAAGAATATGCTATGTATAGTATGTTTTATGCACACATATGTATACACATAAACACATGTAGACAATTTTGTATAAAGGTGTCAATTTAAATTGCTATCACTCATTATATGACTGTATATGACTATAGATACAGACATAGATAGAACTTTAGATGTAGGTAAATGATAGAAAAGATAATGAAAGTATATATAACCTAGGATTATGATACTTTTTATTTACTTCTTTTATTGTATATTTCCTAAGTTTTCTTCTTTATTACTCTTGTAATAAAATCAATAATTCTATGTAAAATATAAATTCTTAAATATAGCTGGCTATGTCAAGGTAAAAACAATGCACACACTGTTCACTTTTCTTCCTGTTAATGGTATTTAGCAACTCAACCTAAATTATGTTTTCATTTTCTTGTTTCTATTGTAATCATAGGAAGAAGATTTTGTTCATTCTCCAGCAACATATCAATTTCCCTGAAATGATAAGATTTTAACACCTTGTCACAATTGGTTAAAAACAATGTTATTTTTTAATGACTTGCTCTGTTTAGGATACAGTGGGTTGATGGGTACTTAATTCAATTGAAAGGAAACAAACAATAGCTATAATTGTTAAAATCAAGCAATAGATTAATGGTGAAAAATCAATGAAGAAGATAAAACCAAGTAACAGTATAGAAGGTTTGAAAGATTGTTGGGCATGTTTTCTCTATTTTATAAGTCATTTGCAAGTCTCCTGTAGACCTCTTTTCCATTAAATTGGAAGAGAAAAATTTCCCAGAGTTTAATGCTAAATATGTCATTTAGCCTATCACTTTAAAATAGTAATTTTCATAAATATTCAGAATTGTACATTTTGGTAGTGCCACAACCGACTTCATGCCACTCCATTTGGAATCTGAATAAAAGGAAAAATTAATGTCACTTTGCATTTTCACTTTTCTAATTTCTTCAATGTTATTTCCTTAAACAGAAAATAATCAAGCTTTTCCTTTTAAAAGAGTTTTTACTTTTTCCTCCCTTATAAAAAATAGAGGATTTTTTTTGATAAAAATCAGTGTTACTAAAATTTTTGTATTCATAGCTAGTAACATAAAAATAAATATCCACAAACATATCTATATGTTTACCAACTTTTTGCACTGCCAATAAAAACTTAAAAAATCAAATAAAGAGAAAAGCAACTAACATTCTATGGTAAATTATAAAACTGGCTATAAATTCTTCCCCTTCTTGCATCCTCGCCTTTGCAATATGAAGCGGCAAAGCCTCCTATCAAAACTGTCGTTAGCTAATGTGACACAGGCTGAGGTTTGATAAGTGCTTTTAATTGTGATTTGATCTTTCTCTCTGCTCTTGGGACCTTCCCACCACCACTATGTAAGGAAGCTTGATCTATCAGAGACAAGCCATACTAGCCAAGCCATCTTCAACTATCCAGTACCAGTGAACCAGAATACCACTTAAGTGACTTTCAGAATTGTGAGATGAATTGTTGTTGTTTAAAGCCGCTAAATTTGTGATTTGTTAAGCAGAAAAAGCTTAATGATACACATCTACTATCCCTTCATTCACGAAGTATTTATTCCGGTTTAAATGGTACACATCAAAAAAGAATTAATTTGTTACATTGTCTTTTCCTGAAAGTAAAAGCCTTACCACAAATTGGCACTCATCTTTTGACTGGGCAAGAGAGGATTTCTGTACTTGATATTTTCTGAAGTCCTTTGATGTTATATATGTGTTTTCTGAGGTTAGTATATAAATGTTAGGGCTTGGAATTGCAAACTAACAAACTCTGATTATTATAATTCACAGTAAATTAGAACCACTTTAAAATTAATAAGCTGGTTTATAAGCTATGTTATAGAAATTTAAATATATATAAAACAAAATTATTTTTCTATAATATATGCAAAATAAATGGCAAAACATTTCCCTTAAATTATTAATTCTGTCATCTTAAGTGTATAATTCTATTTGTAAGAACACATATTTAATCATTTTTATTAACAAAAAAGTAAGTAAACATAACTCTGAAAATAAATGCCTTTGACTCTTATTGACCGAGAAATTTCTAAGCTATCATCCATGGGCTAGCAGCTTTTGAGAAACTATTTTAGTGTATGAAGAATAGCTCTCATTATGATAATTTCTAGAAATATGGATTCAATCATGAGCTACCTTTCCTTAGTCCAAGAAGTAATCTTAAGGGGAAAAAAAAACTGACAGTTACTCATAATTTCATCTAATATATGAATAATTTAACTGAAATTTACCAAATCTCTCATTTGGTAACCAAAGTTCAGAAATCTAAAAGTAGCCTCACTCTACCCAAGAGATCTACTTAAAGCTTATCAATATTCTGATATTTCATGCTCACTAACAAGAAGTCTTTTAGACAGGCTCAGTCTCTACTACAATACTTGAAATTCTGACACTGGTCATCTTCTAAAAGATAAACATGAATATGGTTATGCATGGTGCAAGACGTACAGTGGAAATTGGTGTGTATTTTTTTTTTTTTTAATTTTTACGAGATACTTCGTGTTTCTGGGGCAAATGTAACCAATTTCTCATAACGAAATGGAAGCAGAAGGATAGATTAGCAGTGAGGAGAGCTGAGGGCCACAAATTTAAAAGAACCCGAATTCATGTTAGAAAATGGATACCAATTACCGAAGGGAAATAAGTTTCAATGTAGAACCATAGAAGAGGACAGGAGAAGACAGAACAGGATAAAGCACCTTCATGTTTATTAATTTTTTTCTAAATGAGAAAACCTGATTAAAAGCCAATGAAATGACAGACAGGATAAAGAGGAAGAACTAGAAATGAAATGATATGCTTCGTTTCCCTGTACTGAACTACTCTCAGAAACACAGGTACTTTGAATTCTTTCTAAAAGTGATGATGGATTTTAAATTACTACAAAATTCCAATGTTTATGTCCTCTGTTGTCAGACTGATAGTTTTAATAGGTTAAGCGTATGCTAAATATCATTAAAATATCTATATGAGTCATCTGATTTAGTTTATTCTTAGTAAAACACAGCTTAGGTTTTATATCATATTTCTGAATCATAATGCCATTATAGTTCTATTTTAAAGGAAAAACCCCCTTGGCCCAAATTCCTCTTTAGTTACTGTCATCACTCTGCCATCTGTATGCAATGAAGGTATCTCAGCTCTTCTCTCTGTTCAAACATCAACCTTTCAGTCTTTCCTAATAGTCCTATCCAAAAATAACCTCCTTTTATTCTACCTCACACTTGTCTTTATTTTTTTAATAGAGCTTACCATGATAAGTGTAGTGGTTTACTGTCTAGTTCCCCTTTTGACTAGAAGATTTGTGAAGGCAAAGCCTCTTTTTTAATGGTCATATCCTCACTGCCAGGAAGAGTGTCTAACACATAGTATGTGCTCGCTAAATATTTGATGGATGGGCAAATGAATAAATTGATGAATGTTTGTTATAGTCATTTTTAAAACTTAAAGACTACTTTTTACAGCAGTTTTAGATTCACAGCAAAATAGAGGAAGGTATAGAGATTTCCTATATGGTCTCTGACCTTGCACAAACACCTCTCCCATTATCACCATTCCCCACCAAAATGGTACATTTGCTACAAATGATGAACGTACATTTACCCATCATAATCATCCAAAGTCTATAGCTTGCATTAGGGCTTACTCTTGGTGTTGTACATTGCATGGGTTTGGACAAGTGCAGAGTAACATGTATCCAATGTTACAGTATCATACAGAGTATTTTCATGGCCCTAAAATCTTTGCTCTATTGCTATTCATCCCTACCACCCTGCCCCAGCATCCACTGATCTTTTTACTGTCCCCAGTTCTGCCTTTCCCAGAAGGTCATAGAGTTGGATTCATACAGTATGTAGTCTTTTCAAACTGGCTGTTTCACTTAGTCATATGCATTTAAGCTTCCTCCATGTCTGTTCATGATTTGATAGTTCATTTTTTAAAGAGCTGAATAATACTCCATTGTCTGGATGTACCACAGTTTATGTATTCACATACTGAAGGACATCTTGGTTGCTTCCAAGTTTTGTCAGTTACAGATAAAACTGCTATAAGCATCCGTGTGCACGTTTTTGCGTGGACATAAGTTTCCAACTTCTTTTGGTAAATACCAAGGAGCATGATAGCTGGATCACATGGTAAGAGCATGTTTTGCTTTGTAAGAAACTGCCAAACTATTTTCCAAAATGGCTGCACCATTTTTGCATTCTCACCAGCAATGAATGAGAGTTTCTACTGCTCTACATGCTTTCCAGCATTTGGTGTTGTCAGTGTTCTAGATTTTGGTCATTCTGGTAGGTGTGTAGTGGTATCTCGTTGTTTTAATTTGCATTTCCCTGACGACACATGGTGTGGGACATCTTTTCATATGTTTATCTGCCATCTGTATGTCTTCTTTGGTGAGGTGTTTTTTAAGGCTTTTGGCTCATTTTTTAAATCAAGCTGCTTGCTTTCTTATTGTTGAGTTTTAAGAGTTCTTTGTATATTTTCGAGAACAGCCAAGATTTTTTTTGGAGAACAGCTATGTTTTTTCCAAATATACTCTCCCAGTTTGTGGCTTACCTTCTCATTCTCTTGACACTGTCTTCCACAGACCAGAAGTTTGATAAAGCCCAGCTTATGAATTCTTTCTTTCATGGATTATGTCTTTGGTGTTGTATTAGAAGAGTTATCTTCATACTCAAAGTCTTCTAGATTCTCTCTCATGTTATTTCCTAGGGGTTTTATAGTTTTGCACTTTACATTTAGATCTATGATCCATTTTTTTAAATTGAAGTATAGTTGATTTATAGTGCTGAGTTAATTTCTGCTGTACAGCAAAGTGATTCAGTTATACATATTATACACACACACACACACATATATATATATACACACACACATATGTGGTCCATTTTGAATTAACTTTCTGTGAAGGGCATCTATGTCTATATTCATTTTTTTTTGCATGGGAATGTCCAGTTGTTCCAGCACCATTTGTAGAGAAGACTCCCTTTGCTCCATTGTATTGCCTTTGTTCCTTTGTCAATGACCAGTTGACTATATTAATATATATCTATTTCTGAACTCTCCATTCTGTTCCATTGATCTATTTGTCTATTGTTTCTTGATACCACACTGTCTTGAGTACAATAGCATTACAGTAAGTCTTGAAGTCAGGTATTATCATTCCTCCAACTTTGCTCTTCTCCTCTAATATTCTGCTGGCTATTCTGTATCTCTTGCCTCTCTATACAAGCTCTTGAATCAGTTTGTTGATATGTACAAAATAACTTCTTGAGATGTTGATTGGGATTGCTTGAATCTATAGATCAATTTGGGAAAAACTGACATCTTGACAATACTAAGTCTCCCTATCCATGAACACAAATACCTCTCCATTTATTTAGCTCTTCTTTGATTTCATTCATCAGAGTTTTAAATATCTAATTATTTAATTTTTGTGGATGCTAACGTAAATAGTACTATGTTTTTTAATTTCAAATTCCACTTGTTCATTGCTGTTATATAGGAAGATGATTTACTTTTGTATATTAACCTTGCATCCTGCAACTTTGCTATAAATCCTCATTAGTTCCAGGAGGATTTTTTATTGTTGACTCTAGGATTTTCTAAATGATTATGTCACCTGCGAACAAAGACAGCTTTATTTCTTTCTTTCCAATCTGTATACTTTTATTTCCTTTACTTGTCTTATTGCACTAGATAGCACTTCCAGTACAATATTAAAATGGAGTGGTGAGAGGGGCCATCCTTGCCTTGTTTCTGATCTTATTGGGAAAGCTTTGAATTTCTCATCATTAAGTATGAAGGTAGCTGTAGGTTTTTTATAGATATTCTTTATCAAGTTGAGGAAGTTCCCCTGTATTCCTAGCTACTTTTTAAAAAATTTCCTCTAAATCTTCCATGTGCCACAACCTAGCTCTTTCCTCACAACTCCAGCAAAATTGATCTTGGCAAGATCATCCATAAGTCACATGTAATCAATGTAAGTGTTTACCTTGGTCAACTTCTCCACAATATTTGACATTGCTGACCACCCATTCCTGTCTACCCTTAACTTTTGGGGCACAACCCTTTCCTGGTTTCTCTTCTATCTCCCTAACTACTCCTTCTCAGTCTTCTTTATAGCTTTTACTTTCTCTACCTATTGCTTAATTATTGATGAACCTCTCATCAGTTTCCATTTCTTGGTCTTCTCTTCTTA
Source organism: Eschrichtius robustus (assembly GCF_028021215.1). NCBI lineage: Eukaryota > Metazoa > Chordata > Mammalia > Artiodactyla > Eschrichtiidae > Eschrichtius > Eschrichtius robustus. The sequence goes on from NC_090825.1 coordinate 66,803,823, forward strand.
TCACAAGTTATTCTGCTTCTGGACAGATTCATACAGTCCCTGAGCTTAAATCACTGTCTGTATAATTATGACTTCCAAATCTATGCCAGACTTCTTTATGAATGTCTAGCAGATTCCTCAAATTCAGTATGTGAAATACTCAACTCATTTTCTGTCTTCCAATCCAGTGTATCCTCAATTTTCACTGTCTCAGTAAATGGACCCAAGTTGCTCAGGCCAGAAATTTGAGATGTTTCTTCTTTACTCCTCCCTTTATGCAAACCCCTTTTATCCAGTAACCCCATAAGTCATGAAAATTTATCTGTTGTGTCCTTTAAATACTTACTGACTCTCTCCTCTCCATCCTCTTTGTTACTACACTGACCCAGGCTAAGATCATCAAGTCTGACCTGGTCTCTGCAGTAGCCTACAAATTGTCCCCTGCCATACTCTGCTCTAATTTTTTCCCCATATTGCAGTGACAGTGATATTCTAAAAGTACAATTCCTCTCTATTACTCTTAGAACGAAGTCTAAATTCCACAAAACATCATGCAACCCTGCAGAATCTGCCACCATCACCATCTCCAGACTCATTAATGGCCATCATGTCTCTCCCCGTTTAAGCCACAGTAAATTTCTTTCAGTTCATGGAATTATGACTTTTCTTATATCCTGGTTTTCCTAAAAATTATTTCCTCTGTCTGGAATACTTTTAGCTTTCTGCCTGGTAGATTAAAATTATTTTTTAGAATTATGTCAAAATATTATTTTTTTCAGGTAGGCATGCATTCTCTGACACCTAGCTTAAAAGAGGACACCTGCTTTATATTCTAATGGCTCCATCTACTTCTCCTATCACAATACCCATCATATTTATCTACTTACTTATTTATCTTCTTTCCTAGATAAACAGTAATTCCTGTAAGTTTGTTTACTGATGCATCTCTATCATTAGGTAACTACTATTTAGTCAGTGCTAAATAAATATTTGTTTAAGAATAAATGAAAACTAAGATTTTATTTTTTTTAAAAGTCAATCCCTTACTCTGTCCTCTTTGGTTGCATTAATATACTATGTAATTGAGTTTTAAAAATTATATTTGTTATTAGTTTACAGAAATACTCTGATAGCACACAGAGGAGAATTATACCATGGAACGTGGACAATTTAATAATTCCCAAGGTTTCCATATATGAATGCTAGAATGTTCACTAGTAATAGAAATTTTTCTATGAAATAAATGTGTCAACATTTGGCTGCAAACTACACAGTGCCATTCAAGAACGTGAGCAAGCAACTGGGAAGTAATTAGGGTCTTAACCACATGGTGCTTATCTAGCAGTCCCCTGGAGAAGGTGGCATTGTCCACTGCACATCTATGCAAACACTGGTAAATCTGGCTGATGTCTTCAAATCAGAGGATGCCAACTAGGCTTTTTTCCTTTCCTTTGCTCATAGAGATGCTTTCATATTGCCTTTTGTGGATATCAGAAGTGAGTTTTCATAACTCTAAGAGGCTGAGAACATCACGGTCTATAGGTATGTCTGTATAAGGGGGATGTGTGTGTGTGCTGGCGGGGGGGCAGACAAAGAGACAGGGAGTGATAGAGAGAGATAAAGTATAGATATTGGAGTACACAGCCAGATCAAGAATTAAGTACAAAGAAGAGCAATGCTGCCTAGTGAATGAAGTTCACAAATCTGAGCAAGTTAATTTCTCCAAACTTCCACAGGTAGCATAGGAATGTAAGTGATGTGAGGATTGGTCACAAAGGGAGTAAAGTGTTTTGTGCTTACCTGACACTAGATGCTTTGAGAGGGAAGAGTAAAAGTCCAAAAATGGATGAGGCTCTCTTTGAAATAAGTAGCGTCAAGAACTTATAATAAGGCTACTGCAAAGTAATGAAGTTTGAGGTAAAATCAAGAATCAACTTTTATCTCTGAGAGTGGCATATGTTTGAAATTCCCCTCTGCAAATGCACTACAATAGAGTATATTTTTGATTGTAGAATAAATAGAGTAATAATAATTTTTAAAGTTAGATCAAAATGCAAGTTTTAATAAGGTGATTTAGAACTTCATGTGATCACAAAATATATATGGTTCAAAAGGCTAGCAGCCTATCTCCATCTTTGCAAGGATTAATGTTAAACTAAAAATACAGCAATGGTGACAGTTCAACTCTTTTGTCTTTTATGATATCACATCAAAATACCTATAGCTTTTGAGGTTTTTCTGGTATAAAATTCTAGTACTACACTCTGCTCTTCTGCACTGGTGCTACCCAAGAGCAGGGAAACAACAACAGCAATGTCCCAGAAATGTTCCAGAAAAGTGGTAGATTTTTTTAAATTAAAAAGGCAGGATTGTCTTTAATGATCTAACGTTCATATATTTTGTACCAATAATTAGTTTTAAAGACACGAAAAAAATAAGGTAGGCTAGATATTAAAGGCATTGCTAGTAAGTATTTTTATTCAATAAATACTTAGTATTCCCTGATTATATGCAAGAGTTAACAAAGAGGTAGAAGAAATGTGAGGTGTTTTAATAACAGAGAATAATGAATCTAAGTAAAACTTAATTCTATAAGCACTTGATTTCTCAAAGTCTCATTGAACTAAGAGGAATATGGCAGTATGTTTAGTTTTTAAAGTGTTGCAGCCTATAGTATCATTCTTCTGATAAAATGACAAATGTTGAATTAATGTTTAAAAATATGGCCCGAAGTATTCAAGTATTTAGTTCAAAATTCTGTAAAGATACTGGTTTCTTAATTATTTAAACACATTTGCCTCTTCAGTTCCAGATTTGGCCCTTACAAAGTAGCAACAAAAACATTATATACTACAAATCTAAGGCACTGCCGATTTGAGGTCAGTGGGCTTAAAATATAACTCTAAATTTTTATTCTATTCATATATTCCTGTTGGGAATATTTATCATTCTAATTTTCTTCAGAGATATAGACTTTTGTGAGGATAGAATTCTCATATTAAACTCTGAAACTCACTGTACATATTTGGAGACTTGGTCAAAGTGGTTACAACAGTTTTATTTCTATGGCACTGAATCAAATCCCCTAAAATAGCAGCAAGTTAATAAAAGCCTTAAAAGAGAATTGTCTTTGAAATGAATCAAATGAACATAGTACTTTTCAGCAATAATATAATTAACTTTTTTGAATGTAATACATTCATACCAATGTGACATAAAAATAAAAGTAAAACACACTTAAAAAATAAAGCACACTAAAATGCAATTAATAGTGGCCAAAAATGGCTAGTTAGTGGTTTTATTTAATTATTCTTTCATTCATTCAACCAAGTTATTGGGTATTGGGCTCCTACTACACATAAAGGAACTAGCTAGGTGCATTAGATACAATGGTGAGTACCTCACACTGATCCCTTCCTGTAGACAGAACTACTTTTCTTCTTCAAAACTATTTTTGAAAAGCTATGGACATCTCTGACTTTTCCAAGGTTTATGCTGGCTGACTGAACTTTAATCCAATACATGTTTGGTTTTCCTATATTGAACAGATATAGTTCACTTTTTTCTTCTTTGTATTGACATGAAAAAAAATTTTTCTTCCAACTTAACCACGGTATTACTTTTAAACAGAGAAAAAAATCTCTATACAAATTTATGTAGTGTTAAGTTATTTAAAGTACCGATATCTTCTTAATGGAGAACTATTTGGAAATTATGGAAGCTACCCTGAATCCACAACTATACATGCCAATGAAGTACTTAACAGATGAAAAACATTTTGAAATGTGATCACTGACTAATATCTGCCAAGCGTGTTTTTGAGACTTTGAAGAACAATGCAGCTGGAATATTTTTTCTTTCATCATGTATTTATAGTCTTAGAAAAGTTTTGATTAGAACAGCTACAAAATACTGATGAATATTTTCAATCACTAAAATAAGTTCTATTTTATTCAGAGTGACTATCTAACTTGAATAAATTGACTTGGGAATTGCTTTCCAGTGAAAATAAAATTTAAATGTATATTAATATTAGAAAAATAAATTTATTATATTCAAGTAGTACATGTAGTGCCTTTAAAGTATAATGTTAATCACTAAAATATATTTTTAAATTTTTTGAGAGCACTACGAATAAAAATATACTTTAAATATAAAATAAAAATGTTAAACTTGAGAGGCCTACAGAGGAGTTAACTAATTAGCAACACGTAAGAATCTTATACAGAGTACCCATAACGCACTGACAGCCAAATTTGTCAGTCACTCATGAAAACAAAGAGGATAACTATTGAAATGCTTAAATCTTACACTTACCAACCTCCACAACACTAGAACAATTGGGATCTGTGAAGCCATCTGGGCATTTGCAGGAAAAGGAATCATCAGACAATCCTGACACACAGGTACCTCCATTTTCACACGGATTGTGATCACAAATATCACCTGAGGAACAAAGAAACAGATATTGAATTTTCTTGCCTTAGGCAGTGAACTGTACTATTTCACATACCCCACTCATCTTCCTTTGGTAAAGTCACCATACTATTTAGATTTACAGGTAAGGTAGGCAAGACCCATTTGAAACCATGTGCTTCTAAGAGAGATGGTATGTAACGTGGTAAAAATTAAATTTTACGATTCAAACACTGCATGCTGAATTGCATACTAAAAGTGATTAACTCAGGTTGGGTCCCTTCATTACATGTAAATACTGTCTAATTTGTTAAAGAAGGTTAACTGAAATATCTGTGGTTGAATGGTTTATTAATTATTCCAATAAATAACCTATCTATATCCACATGCTTTGCTCTGTAACTTTGCAATTTCTCTCAATAAAGGGGTGGGGTTTATTTCTTGATCCCTAGAGTCTGGGCTTGTCCATGTGACTTGCTTTGGCCAATAGGATGTTAGGAGACCTGAAGTCAGCTGAGGTTTGAAAAAACACTTGAATATTTCTGCTTCCTCTCTTAGAACCCTGCAACCACCCTGAGAATAAAATCTCTCTCTTGCTTGAGAGAGTTGAGAGAAACATGGGAGGAAAGAGAAATAAGTTGCGCGGTAACAAAAACCTAAAATATGTGGCCTTGACTTTGATACTGGTGGCAGATGGAATCCGGAAAGGCACTGAAAGAATGGCTACAGGAGGCTAGGAGAAGGGCTCTCCCTGCTATACAGAGAGAAGCAGTTGGTAAAACTATCACCTGAGGATACTTGGTTGATAGAGAATGTACCTAATAAACTTTTGTATATGAGTAATGAGATTTGTAGGCAGAATGTTAAAGTGTCACTTGACTCTTAATAGCTGTATCTGATAAGGCACTACAAGAAAGAGACATGCTAAATAAAGAACTGATGATTTTGAAAGTAAAGAAAAGGAATAGAGAGGCACCAGGACTTGCGATAGAAAATAATTTCTCAACTCCAGCCTCTCAAACCAGTGAAAGATCAAATCCAGAGCTTTGTCAGAAAGATGGCCTCAACATAAATATAAAATGAAGGATGTAGCTACAAGACCTTTGTGAAAACATTTCATATAATTCAGGTGTAGCCTGGAAGAATCTCTCAAATAAAAAAGGAATTCTAGAAATCTTAAGGGTGTTATCCCTGAGCAGCCTTAAAATACACAAAGCAGCACTGATTAAGTCTGGAGTGAAAAACAGGCTTCAGAGAGTCACGGGTGTGCCTTTATTTATTTATTTTTTAAACATCTTTACTAGAGTATAATTGCTTTACAATGTTGTGGTAGTTTCTGCTGTATAACAAAGTGAATCAGCTATATGTATACATATATCCCCATTTCCCCTCCCTTTTGCACCTCCCTACCACCCTCACTCGCCAACCCTCTAGGTGGTCATGAAGCACCAAGCTGATCTCCCTGTGCTATGCAGCTGCTTCCCACTAGCTATCTATTTTTCATTTGGTAGTGTATATATGTCAAAGCTACTCTCTCATTTCGTCCCAGCTTACTGTTCCCCTTCATGTGTCCTCAAGTCCATTCTCTATGTCTGCGTCTTTATAAACGTCCTGTCTCTAGGTTCATCAGAACCTTTTTCGTTTTTTTTTTTTTGATTCCACATATATGTGTTAGCATACAGTATTTGTTTTTCTCTTTCTGACTTACTTCACTATGTATGACAGACTCTAGGTCCAACCACCTCACTACAAATAACTCAATTTCGTTTCTTTTTATGGCTGAGTAATATTCCATTGTATATATGTGCCACATCTTCTTTATCCATTCGTCTGTCAGTGGGCATTTAGGTTGTTTCCATGTCCTGGCTATTGTAAATAGTGCTGCAATGAACATTGTGGTACGTGTCTCTTTTTGAATTATAGTTTTCTCAGGGTATATGCCCAGCAGTGGAATTGCTGGGTCATATGATAGTTTTATTTTTAGTTTTTTAAGGACCCCCATACTGTTCTCCATAGTGGCTGTATCAATTTACATTCCCACCAATAGTGCAAGTGGGTTCCCTTTTCGCCACACCCTCTCCAGCATTTATTGTTTGTAGCTTTTTGATGATGGCCATTCTGACTGGTGTGAGATGATACCTTATTGTAGTTTTGATTTGCATTTCTCTAAAGAATAGTGATGCTGAGCATCCTTTCATGTGTCTGTTGGCCATCTGTATATCTTCTTTGGAGAAATGTCTGTTTAGGTCTTCCACCCATTTTTGGATTGGATTGTTTGTTATTTTGATATTGAGCTGCATGAGCTGCTTGTATATTTTGGAGATTAATCCTTTGTCAGTTGCTTCATTTGCAAATATTTTCTCCCATTCTGAGGACTGTCTTTTCATCTTGTTTATGGTTTCCTTTGCTGTGTACCTTTTAAGTTTCATTAGGTCCCATTTGTTTTTTATTTCCATTTCTCTAGGAGGTGGCTCAAAAAGGATCTTGCTGTGATTTATATCATAGAGTGTTCTGCCTAGGTTTTCCTCTAAGAGTTTTATAGTGTCTGGCCTTACAGTTAGGTCTTTAATCCATTTTGAGTTTATATTTGTGCATGGTGTTAGGGAATGTTCTTATTTCATCCTTTTACATGTAGCTGTCTAGTTTTCCCAGCACCACTTATTGAAGAGGCTGTCTTTTCTCCATTGTATATTCTTGCTTCCTTTATCAAAGATAAGGTGACCATATGTGTGTGGGTTTATCTCTGGGCTTTCTCTCCTGTTCCATTGATCTATATTTCTGTTTTTGTGCCAGTAACATACTGTCTTGATTACTGTAGCTTTCTAGTATAGTCTGAAGTCAGGGAGCCTGATTCCTCCAGCTCCGTTTATCTTTCTCAAGATTGCTTTGGCTATTCGGGGTCTTTTGTGTTTCCATACAAATTGTGAAATTTTTTGTTCTAGCACTGTGAAAAATGCCATTGGTAGTTTGATAGAGATTGCACTGAATCTGTAGATTGCTTTCAGTAGTATAGTCATTTTCACAATGTTGATTCTTCCAATCTGAGAACATGGTATATCTCTCCATCTGTTTGCACTGTCTTTAATTTCTTTCATCAGTGTCTTATAGTTTTCTGCATACAGGTGTTTTGTCTCCTTAGGTAGGTTTATTCCTAGGTATTTTATTCTTTTATGTTGCAATATTAAATGGGAGTGTTTCTTTAATTTCTCTTTCAGATTTTTCATCATTAGTGTATAGGAATGCAACAGATTTCTGTGCATTAATTTTGTATCCTGCTACTTCACCAAATTCATTGATTAGCTCTAGGAGTTTTCTGGTAGCATCTTTAGGATTCTCTATGTATAGTATCATGTCATCTGCAAACAGTGACAGTTTTACTTTTTCTTTCCAATTTGGATTTTTTTTAGTTCTTTTTCTTCTCTGACTGCTGTGGCTAAAACTTCCAAAACTATGTTGAATAACAGTGGTGAGAGTGGGCAACCTTGTCTTGTTCCTGATCTTAGAGGAAACAGTTTCAGTCTTTCACCATTGAGAACAATGTTGGGTGTGGGTTTGTCATATATGGCCTTTGTTATGTTGAGGTGGCTTCTCTCTATGCCTACTTTCTGGAGAGTTGTTGTCATAAATGGGTATCGAATTTTGTTGAAAGCTTTTTCTGCACCTATTGAGATTATAATATGGTTTTTATCCTTTAGTTTGTTAATATGGTGTATCACATTTATTGATTTGCATATACTGAAGAATCCTTGCATTCCTGGGATAAACCTCACTTGATCATGGTGTATGATCCAGTTAATGTACTGTTGGATTCTGTTTGCTAGTATTTTGTTGAGGATTTTTGCATCTATGTTCATCAGTGATATTGGCCTGTAGTTTTCTTTCTTTGTGACGTTTTTGTCTGGTTTTGGTATCAGGGTGATGGTGGCCTCGTAGAATGAGTTTGGGAGTGTTCCTCCCTCCCCTCTATTTTGGAAGATTTTGAGAAGGATAGGTGTTAGCTCTTCTCTAAATGTTTGATAGAATTCGCCTGTGAAGCCATCTGGTCCTGGGCTTTTGTTGGAAGATTTTTAATCACAGTTTCAATTTCAGTGCTTGTGATTGGTCTGTTAATATTTTCTATCTCTTCCTGGTTCACTCTCGGAATGTTGTGCTTTTCTAAGAATTTGTCCATTTCTTCCAGGTTGTCCATTTTATTGGCATATAGTTCCCTGTAGTAATCTCTCATGATCCTTGGTATTTCTGCAGTGTCAGTTGTTACTTCTTTTTCATTTCTAATTCTGTTCATTTGAGCCTTCTCCCTTTTTTCTTGATGAGTCTGGCTAATGGTTTATCAATTTTGTTTAACTTCTCAAAGAACCAGCTTTTAGTTTTATTGATCTTTGCTATTGTTTCCTTCATTTCTTTTTCATTTATTTCTGATCTGATCTTTATGATTTCTTTGCTTCTGCTAACTTTGGGGGTTTTTTGTTCTTCTTTCTCTAATTGCTTTAGGTGTAAGGTTAGGTTGCTTATTTGAGATTTTTCTTGTTTCTTGAGGTAGGACTGTATTGATATTAACTTCCTCTTAGAACTGCTTTTGCTGCATCCCCTAGGTTTTGGGTCATCATGTTTTCATTGTCATTTGTTTCTAGGTATTTTTTAATTTCTTCAGTGATCTCTTGGTTACTGAGTAGTGTATTGTGTAGCCTCAATGTGTTTGTATTTTTTACAGTTTTTGTCCTGTAATTCATATTTAGTCTCATAGCGCTGTGGTCAGAAAAGATTCTTGATATGATTTCAATTTTCTTAATTTACCAAGGCTTCATTTGTGACCGAAGATATGATCTATCCCGGAGAATGTTCCATGAGCACTTGAGAAGAAAATGTATTCTGTTGTTTTTGGATGGAATGTCCCATAAATATCAATTAAGTCCATCTTGTCTAAAGTGTCATTTAAAGCTTGTGTTTCCTTATTTATTTTCATTTTGAATGATCTGTCCATTGGTTAAAGTGGGGTGTTAAAGTCCCCTACTATGATTCTGTTACTGTCAATTTCCCCTTTTATGGCTATTAGCATTTGCCTTATGTACTGAGGTGCTCCTATCTTGGGTGCATGTATATTTATAATTGTTGTATCTTCTTCTTGGATTAATCCCTAGATCATTATGTAGTCTCCTTCTTTGTCTCTTGTAATAGTCTTTATTTTAAAGTCTATTTTGTCTGTTATGAGAATTGCTTCTCCAGCTTTCTTCTGATTTCCATTTGCATGGAATATCTTTTTCCAGCCCCTCACCTCCAATCTGTATGTGTCCCTAGGTCTGAAGTAGGTCTTTGTAGACAACATGTACACGGGTCTTATTTTTGTATCCATTCAGCCACTCTATGTCTTTTGGTTGGAGCATTTAATCCATTTACATTTAAGGTAGTTATTGATATGTATGTTCCTATTACCATTTTATTAATTGTTTTGGGTTTGTTAATGTAGGTCTCTTCCTTCTGTGTTTCCTGCCTAGAGAAGTTCCTTTAGCATTTGTTGTAAAGCTGGTTTGGTGGTGCTGTATTCTCTTAGTTTTTGCTTGTCTGTAAAGGTTTTAATTTCTCCATCAAATCTGAATGAGATCCTTGCTGGGTAGAGTAATCTTGGTTGTAGGTTTTTCCCTTTCATCACTGTAAATACGTCCTGCCACTCCCTTCTGGCTTGCAGGGTTTCTGCTGAAAGATCACCTGTTAACCTTATGGGGATTGCTTTGTGTATTATTTGTTGCTTTTCCCTTGCTGCTTTTACTATTTTTTCTTTGTATTTAGTTTTTGATAGTTTGATTAATATGTGTCTTGGCATGTTTCTTCTTGGATTTATCCTGTATGGGACTCTCTGCGTTTCCTGGACTTGATTGACTATTTCCTCTCCCATGTTACGGAAGTTTTCAACTATAATCTCTTCAAATATTTTCTCAGTCCCTTTCTTTTTCTCTTCTTCTTCTGGCACCCCTATAATTCAAATGTTGGTGCGTTTAATGTTGTCCCAGAGGTCTCTGAGACTGTCCTCAATTCTTTTCATTCTTTTTTCTTTATTCTGCTCTGTGGCAGTTATTTCCACTATTTTATCTTCCTGGTGATTTATCCATTCTTCTGCCTCACTTATTCTGCTATTGATTCCCTCTAGAGAATTTTTAATTTCATTTATTGTGTTGTTCATCACTGTTTGTTTGCTCTTTAGTTCTTCTAGGTCCTTGTTAAAATTTTCTTGTATTTTCTCCATTCTATTTCCAAGGTTTCGGATCATCTTTACTATCATTACTGTGAATTCTTTTTCAGGTAGACTGCCTATTTCCTCTTCATTTGTTTGGTCTGGTGGGTTTTTACCTTGCTCCTTCATCGGCTGTGTGTTTCTGTGTCTTCTCATTTTGTTTAACTTACTGTGTTTGGGGTCTCCTTTTCACAGGGTGCAGGTTCGTAGTTTCTGTTGTTTTTGTTCTCTGCCCCTAGTGGGTGAGGATGGTTCAGTGGCTTGTGCAGGCCTTCTGGTGGAGGGGACTAGTGCCTGTGTTCTGGTGGGTGGGGATGGATCTTGTCTTTCTGGTGGGCAGTGCCATGTCCGGTGGTGTGTTTTGGGGTGTCTGTGAACTTAGTATGATTTTAGGCAGCCTCTCTGCTAATGGGTAGGGTTGTGTTCCTGTCTTGCTAGTTGTTTGGCATATGGCATCCAGCACTGGAGCTTGCTGGCCATTGGGTGGAGCTGGGTCTTATGTTGAGACGGAGATCTCTGGGAGAGCTCTCGTTGACATATTATGTGGGGCTGGGAGATCTCGAGTGGTCCAATGTCCTGAACTCGGCTCTCCCACCTCAGAGGCTCAGGCCTGACACCTGGCTGAAGCACCAAGACCCAGTCAGCTACACGGCTCAGAAGAAAACGAAGAAAAAAAAAGGACGAAAAATAAAATTAAATAAAATTAAATTTAAAAAAAATTTAAAAATATAATAAAATTTAAAAAAATAATAATAAATTTAAAAAAAGAAAAGAGAGCAACCAAACCAATAAACAAATCCACCAATGATAACAAGCACTAAAAGCTAAACTAAGATAAACATAAAAATCAGAAACAAATCAGTCACAGAAAGCAAACCCCAAGTCTACAGTTGCTCCCAAAGTCCACCGCCTCAATTTTGGGAACATTCGTTGTCTATTCAGGTATTCCACAGATGCAGGGTACATCAAGTTGATTGTGGGGAATTAACCCACTGCTCCTGAGCCTGCACAGAGAAATTTCCCTTTCTCTTCTTTGTTCGCAGAACTCCTGGGGTTCAGCTTTGGTTTTTGCCCCACCTCTGCATGTAGGTCACCCTTAGGCATGTTTCCTGCCCAGACAGGAGGGTGTTAAAGCAGTGGCTGATTAGGGCTCTCTTGCTCACTCATGCCAGGGAGAGGGAGAGGTATGGTAGTCATAATTGGAATGCGGGGTGAACTTGTGGCAGCAGAGGCTAGCATGACATTGCAGCAGCCTGAGGCGTGCCATGTGTTCTCCCAGGGAAGTGGTCCCTGGATCTTGGGATCCTGGCTGAGGCATGCTGCACAGATTCCCGGGAGGGTCAGGGTGTGTGGATAGTGACCTGTGCTTGCACACAGTATTTTTGGTGGCAGTGGCAGCAGCATTAACGTTTCATGCCCATCTCTGGGGTCCAAGCTGATGGCCTCGGTTTGCGCTCGTCTCTGGAGCTTGTTTAGGTGGTGCTCTGCCATCTGTGGGCACACAGGGAAGGAATCCCCTGTCCTCGCACACCCCAAAACAATGGTTTCTTGCCTCTTCGGCAGGTCCAGACTTTCCCTGACTCCCTCCCGGCTAGCTGTGGTGCACTAGCCCCCTTCAGGCTTTCTTCACGCAGCCAACCCCAGTCCTCTCCCTGGGACCCGACCTCTGAAGCCCGAGCCTCAGCTCCCAGCCCGCACCTGTCCCGGCGGGTGAGCAGACAAGCCTCTCAGGCTGGTGAGTGCTGGTCGGCACCAATCCTCTGTGCGGGAATCTCTCCGCTTTGCCCTCTGCCCCCCTGTTGCTGCGCTCTCCTCCGTGGCTCCGAAGCTACCCACCCCCCCGGCCATCCCCCATCTCCACCAGTGAAGGGGCTTCCTAGTGTGTGGAAACTTTTCCTCCTTCTCAGCTCCCTCCCAGAGGTGCAGGTCTCGTCCCTATTTTTTGTCTCTGTTTTTTCTTTTTTCTTTTGCCCTAGCCAGGTACGTGGGGATTTTCTTGCCCTTTGGGAAGTCTGAGGTCTTCTGCCAGTGTTCAGTAGGTGTTCTGTAGGAGTTGTTCCCATGTGTATATTTATTTTTGATGTATTTGTGGGGAGAAGTTGATATCCAGGTCTTACTCCTCCACCATCTTGAAGGTCCCCCCCACGGGTGTTGCTTTATTGCACAAAGAGGATGTGAATCAGATTTAGAAAAGCCCATATAGTTTCTAAGGGAGCTTTATAGGTGAAGGTGCCACCTCCTGGATTAAAAGAGAATGAGGCTTTTCAAAATTTTAAAAAGCAGTGAGGTCCCAACTTCCTTACTGCTTGGTATTTCTTAGGAACTTTATTCCCTTATAGGAGCTTTCCCATGAATTATTTCACCTCTTTTCCAGACTAACTGCTTTAAAATTTTAGAAAAATAAAAATGGAGGTGAAGATATTTGTTAAATTTACAAAGCAAGTCATTAGCTATATTAACATGATAGATAAAAATACTACATTAGCACTGGAGCATATATTAGAAAAGGGAGTCATGAAATAAGTGAATAAATGAATGAATGAATATGATTTATTTGAATACTATAGAATTTAGCATGGCTGGACCCTGGAGTATTTGATTGTCAATGGCTGAGAAAGTATAATTATGTCAGATCAGGGAAGATTAAAAAGTGGCATCATAATTCGTAAGATGAGGAGTCAATGAATGTTTTTAACATATATTTTAAAGTTTTGACATGGTCAGATCTATTTTAAGAAGACTATCCTGGCAGAATTCTATAGAGTGCCTTTGAAAGTGGAGGTTGATGACTGGTAAAGATATTTCAATAGACCATCTGTCTATCTCTTTATATATTTAGCTAGTGAGCCATTCAACCATCCCTCGGTTTGTCCATCCATTTGTCCATGCATCCATTTATTCCTTGAGCACCCATTTTATGATAGGCACTGACGTAAGTGCTAGCCAGACAGAATTAAGACAGTCCTTACAATCAATAAGTACAGAGCCCACTGTGGGAGATTAAAAAAATGGGAATGATTACAGCCCATAGTAATAAGAGCTGTGATTAGTATACATGATCCTAATCTTAGGACCACAGGAGACTTCTAAACAGATGCAGTGCTGTTAGGTGATGCAGAAGAGGAAGGGGGTATATGCTCAACATTCCAGGCAAAGAAAATAACATATACAAAGGAAAAAGATCATGGCTTATTCCAGGAACTTCAAGTAGGCCACTATAACTAAAGCATAGACGTCTATGATGAGTAGAGAGAAATGAGCTCAGAAGGGTAAAGGCCCTGTATGCTGTACAAAAAATTCTGAAGTTTATCTGTAAGCCCTGGAAAATCATAAAAGGACTTTACATATGGGAAAGTATATTATCACATTTGTGTTCTGGAATGATGACTCAGGCAGCATTGTGTTGAATCAAATGGAGTAGTCTAGGCTGATGGCAGAAGGACTAAGCATTAATCTTTTGAAGTAGTCCCAGCAAAAAATAATGAGGATTTTCTTAACCCTCTTTAGAGATAGCTGTGGACAGGGAAAGCAATGCAGGCACCATTTACATCCAATCCAGTTAATAAATACTAGGTAATAAAATAGGAAATGGAAGTCCTCCCAGATCACTACCTCCCATTAGAAACAAGGCATTATTGTTGAGATTTTCTAGAAAGAGCCAATTACCAGTTTAAAAGTGTGATCCTGCCTCTCTGACTTTGGTGTGAGCAAAGCAGCACAGCTTTGTACAGTCAGACTAACAACACTGCCATCTTCTAACTCTGTACATTGAATGAAGATGAGTACTAACACTCAACCTTTATTTAATAAGATGTCAGTCATATTTCTGTGTATTGTGCATACTACAAAAAGAGGAGTTCTACATTCCCCAGACCAGGATCTGTTGTCGCAGCCATTTCAACAGATCAAGTAACATTGTAGATGTTCATACTGATTTATTCACACTGACAGAAGCAGCCTCTACAGGAGAAAGGCAAGGGATGAACAGTATCTTAGAGGTTCTGGAGAATACAGACTATATATATTTATCCAAAATCAAGACCTCTCATTCTGATCCCTCTCACTCCTACTGCCAGGTTCCTGCAAAGTTTATTAACTGACGTGAGCTTACCCAAGGTCACATGAGGCCACAATGTCTGGTCCCTTTGGTTATCCCATCATCATGGGGAGTTTTGGTGTCCTAAGAAAACTTTCTTGGTACTTGTGCTGCCCTTTCTGGTATTAATACTTAATCGGTTTTCTACCAGGTATGTGTGGCAGTCATATGATGCTTCTGTGGTCAAAATGAGACAGGACAATCTGTTCACCTCTCATTATATCTTGTAGATGCCAGCTTCTGTTTAGCTGACCTGTTTTCTTTCTTGTCCTTGTACTTTTTTTTCTTTCTTTTTGCTTACTACCTATTTCTAAGAAATTAATACTTGTGAAAACTCATATTTTATCCCCAGTATTGATATTTACTCAGTGTCTTTTTGAAACATAGGAAAGAGGTAATAGGTATGACCAAAATGTACCAGGTAGAATCAAGATGACATTGTGACCAAATTGATGTGGGGTTGAGGGAGAGCAAATAATCTGGGTTGATTTCTAGAGCTCCTGTCTGTATGACTATGAGGCCATCTTTCATAGGCAAATATAATGGGCTTAGTGTCAAAGGAATTATTGTGTTTGAGAAGTCTGTGGAATATTCAAAATGAAAATGTCTCATAAAGCTATTGAATAAGCAGATATGCAATCGGAGAGCTTTTGCTAAAACAGGGATTGTTAAGTACGGACGTGAATACTGTATTCCAGTGACAGTCATTAAAGGGAGGACAGAGGAGGGGAGTGGAGCAGAAAGGAAAGGAGAGGGGAGGAGAGGTCCTTGGGCACACTAACAAATAAGTGAGAAAAAAGAAGGGAGATTCTTCAAGAGAGAAAAAGGAGGAAAATAGTGATAGGTCCTTTCCACTACCATATGAATATCCAGTTTATTCACTTAGGCTCTATTATGTCAAGGTCTGCCTGAGATTAAAGGCTCCCACATGTACCTGTGATAGATGGACAATGTCAGCAAAAAACAAAGTTTTGATGGGCACAACAGAGCCCATCAAATATAATTAGGGTTATTAGAGGCTGTGCTATATATCTGTTTCCCCACACCTAATTATCAATAGCACCCCTTTGTCAGTTGGGTTCTCCACAAAGAGTATATCAAGTTTACTGAGAAGTAATGCCTAGGAAAGATAAAATGGGGAGGAAGCAGAAAAGGGAAGGAAAAGCCTTCATCTTGGGATGCAGATCTGACATCTGTGAAAAGAAAAGGGTGGAGGGCGGTTATTGAATGAGGATTGAGCAGGGGAGCCTCAGTCCATAGTGCAGACTTGACAAAGTCTTAGCCAATCTACCAGGGAGCTCCAGAGCAAAGATTACACTTTAGAGGAATCCCCCAAGGGCAGAAATGACCAGGCACTAGTGCTCTTCCTGTGTTCAATCATTGGCTGGAGGAGGCTCAAGGCTCAATCATAACGCTCAAGTGGGATCATGAAAGTGCTAGAGAAGAAGGTCACTGGAAGCTAATTACATTCTTTTCAGCCAAACAGCTTGTTCTTTCTTGAAAGGATATTGGAGTCATGCACCTCCACTGGTACCATAGTCCCCTTTCACTCTCAAAACTGTCCTGGTTTGGATAAGTTACATAGTTACTTTTGTCAAAACCATCATATCTTAGCCTGCTTGTTTTCTCTCTACACCCACTATCTCAGTGGGTGGTACAGATGTAGGCTGATACCTTAAGTAGAAACAACCCCTCTCTGGCTAAAATTTCAAGTCTAATTAAAATGCACTGTAGGGGCTTCTGATTCCCTGTTATTTCAATTAATCTGAGAAAGCATCAGTTTAGGTAAGAATCCTGATTAAAATGCAATAGACTTCTGGATTTCAAGTTTTGTTGTCTCTTTGTTTGTTTCCCAGTGGATGTATTGGTTGAGTCTTAAAACTAAGATGGCAACCAGTACAAGAAGGCAGGCTCAGGAAAGGAAAATAGGACAATACACGCTTTCATGGTTCTTTATTTCACTGTCAGCAGGCTCCTAAAATATACCTCCGCATATCGTAATCTATGCGCAGTGTTATATCCTGATGCATCTTGGCTGGCTGGCCTCACCTGCTTTAGATTAGGACAGATGTGTTTAGTTTGAATCTAACTATGTTTTATGATTCCATCTGCAGTTTATGGCAGACTCAGGCAAATTAAGCTGATGCCGATTTGCCTTTTGGCAATAGAAGGAAGCAACTGTTTTTCCCAGGGACTAGAAATCATTGCAGGCTAAATTTAACTTCCCATTTGCCTCCTCTTCCCCACCCCCTTCCCCCGCTCTCCAGGGTTCTGCTTGGACTGGGACCATCCTGTCTGTGTTCAGTGTCAGCTTCATTCTTCTCGTTGACCCACCACCTGCTGCCAGTCACCTCCTGTTCAAGGTGATTCAGGGACTGTCTTATTTCACTTTATTATCAATTTGCCTGAGCTTTTAGCCAGGATTGCAAAGTGTTTATGAATCTATAAAATATCATATAGCACTGCACAAGACAATGCAGATAAAAAAACCCCGAACACTAAAAGTTGTACCATTATGATCGTGGTTGTGTTTTTTCTGTGAGCTCAGTATACAATCGTGCAACTTGTAATGCCAAGTAAAGGAGAAAATTCTATGTTGGCACTACTCTGGGAATCAGGTGGATAGAACAGCTAATTTCTCTCATTGATATATAAACTCTTGGATGGTGTGTGCATTCAGTTTTCTTTATATGTTACTGCCTATCTCCAAGTTCACAGATCAGAGGGTCACTGATCCAGTTATCATTATTGATATTCCAGCAACCACATTAGACATTGGGAATGCAGCTTAGATGAAGACATACAGCTCCGGCATTCCTGGAATTTATAGTCTAGTGGAGTGGATGCGTAATGAAAAACTTAACAAATAAATAAGCAAAGTATTAACCACTGTAATAAAAGCCATGTTAGGGGTGGGGTGGGTCAGCGAGTAGAGAGGAGAACAAACTGGACGAAAAAGGCTGTAAATAGAACTGGTTACTTAAGATAGCCAGTCAAGAAAGGATTCTCTGAAGAGGTGCCACTTGAGCTGAAGGATGAACATTCGCTAGTCATGTTAAAACCTAAGGAAGAGTCTTGTAGGCAGAAGGAACGGCAAGTGTGTAGCCCGAGTGATAGGCAAGACAGTGATGAATTCAAGAAATGTGAAGGAGGTCGAGTATCTGCAAAACAGTAACTAAGTGTCACTAAACTTATTTTGTCAGCAACACAGTTTTAGTAAGAACCAAATTATAATTTAGAGCCCTACATTTAATTCTCTGTCCTCATGATAATCAAGGACATTTCTGCTCAGCTTATTCTTCCTATGTTATCAAACATCTACTGAAAATATATTATTGTATTTACATATTAATGTACTTATGTATTTATATACTGATATCTTTTTTAGATATTAATATATTTACACAGTATTGCTAATGTACTCCTGTATTTACATAGTATTGTAAATATATTAATAATTTATTTGGATATAGGCATGCATCTCCATTTGCTCTGTTCCTTTAGCAATGCTAGAAGCCACCTAGAATATGTCTGTACCTTCATCCCTGCCCTCTGTTCATTTCTGAAAAAAAAATTGGTATACAGATGTAAAATTAAAAACAAAAAGGTAGGGCTTCCCTCGTGGCACGGTGGTTGGGAGTCTGCCTGCCAATGCAGGAGACACGGGTTCGAGCCCTGGTCTGGGAGGATCCCACATGCCGCGGAGCAACTGGGCCCGTGGGCCACAATTACTGAGCCTGCGCATCTGGAGCCTGTGCTCTGCAACAAGAGAGGCCCCGATAGTGAGAGGCCCGCGCACCGCGATGAAGAGTGGCCCCCACTTGCCGCAACTGGAGAAAGCCCTCACACAGAAACGAAGACCCAACACAGCCAGAAATATGAAAATTAAGAAAAAATTTAAAAAAACAAAACAAAACAAAAAAACAACAAAAATGTAGTAACATATCTCTCAAGTATGTAACTACACTAACACAAGATATTATTTAATTTCTTCAACATCCCTGCAAATTAAATGTGAAGAATATTACAATACATATTTATATGTGGTAAAGTAAAAGAGACTATATTTTTGTTTGTTTTACTTTTGATCTTTTTTAATGGAATTATAATTGACATCCAATATTGTATTAGTTTCAGGTGAACAATAAACACAGTGATTCAATATTTTTATACATTACAAAATGATCACCACAATAAGTAACCACAGTTACTACAATATTATTGACTATATTCCCTAAACTGTACAGTTATACCCCTGTGACTAATTTATTTTATAACTGGAAGTTTGTACCTCTTAATCCCCTTCACCTATTTCACCCATCCTGCCACCCTGTTCTCCTCTGGCAACCACCAGTTGCTTCTCTGTATCTATGAGTCTGTTTCTGTTTTGTTTCATTTGTTAATTTGTTTTGCTTTTTAGATCCACAGTTAAGTGAAATCATATCATATATGTCTTTCTCTACCTGACTTATTTCACTTAGCATAACACCTGCTAGGTCCAAGCTTACATGGTCAATTAATCTATGACAAAGGAGGCAAGAATATTCAATGGGGGAAAGACAGCCTCTTCAATAAAGGGTTTTGGGAAAACCAGACAGCTACATACAAAAGAATGAAACTGGACTACTTTATTACACCATATACAAAAATAAACTCAAGGTGGATTAAAGATTTAAATGCAACACCTGAAACCATAAAACTCCTAGAAGAAAACATAGGCTGTAAGCTCTTTGACATCATTCTTAGCAATATTTGGGGGCGGGGGTGAGATGTCTGCTCAGGCAAGGGCAACAAAAGCAAAAATAAACAAATGGGACAACATCTAACTAAAAAGCTTCTGCACAGCCAAGGAAACCATCAACAAAATGAAAAGACAACCTGCTGAATGGGAGAAGATATTTACAAATGATATATCTGGTAAGGGGTTGATATCCAGAATACATAAAGAACACATGCAACTTAATATCAAAAAAAAGAAAAAGAAAAAAAAAAAAAACCTGATTAAAAAATGGGCAGGGGACCTGAGTAGACATTTTTCAAAAAAAAAAAAAAAAAAGACATACAGATGGCCAACAGGCACATGAAAAGATGCTCAACATCACTAATCACCAGAGAAATGCAAATCAAAAACACAGTCAAAACCACAATGAGATAGAAGAGACCATTTAAATTCATGTTCCACAACCAGGACAATGCAGGTCTGTGTACTACAACCTCATCTTCAGTTTATTGCTCTCCCACTGAACTTGGCAGCTATACCATCATTTCATTTAAAAACTGAGAGAAAATAAAAGCTTTGTCTTCAAACGCACAAGTTAGAATTTGAACCAACCTGTAAACAGAGTACTTGGCAAAATGACCCAATTCTAGTACACAAGTGAGCAATAACTCTAGTTAAAATGAGAATTTGCATACTCAACCTGGTAAAAACTCACAGAAAATGTTAGCACCCTTATGACTTACTGCCCGTGAAACTGTACAGAACAAAATAAACGTCACTTTGAATCAACAATAGGCCTCTCAATTTACTTTGGTGCCTCTTGAGAAACATTTTATGCTGAATATTGAAATTTTATTTGTTGTATGCTCTAATGAGTCTGATGCATAGATTTTGATTTTAAAGCCTTCTTTCACAAGCTAAAGCTTGATACTGTGTCCAGTTATAAATTTCAAAAAAAAAAATACAATTCAAAAGGTATGATATGATTGTTAGCTTCATTTGTGCTTTAAAACTAAATTTTAGTTGATATTTCAGACCATCCTGCAATTTGGAAGAGCAGAGAAGGAAATAAGATAAAAAAGCCAATAAGAATAAGTTTATTCATGTTGAGAGGATCTGTCATTTTACCAGAAAATCACGAGACATACTTGTAATAAAAGACCACCCAATTCTACACCTTAATGTTCACAGCGCCCCTAAATGACCACGTGAAGTCATGGAAGACACAAATCTAATGAATGAACAAAGAAACTTTGTAGACTCACTCAGAGCCATACTAAAGCTAATTTAAAGCAGGATGTTTCTTAGCTGTTAGCCTGTGGTTTATCCCACTATTTTTAAAAACATTTTTTCTCTTTAGATAACTTTTTAATGCTAAGGAAATAAAGTACTGAATAGAATTAGAAGAAAATGAGCAATAATTTTGAGTGTTGACTATTTGAATTTTACATCCTTTAACACACAGCTTTAATCAAGGCTAACTGCTTGAAAAGACAAAGATATTTTGGCTCTACATTTTGAAAAAAAGTCTTTTGGCATATTTTGTATTTTAAAACACTCCGGAGAGTCCCTTAAAATAACAAAATCTAGAGTTTTTAGGATTGAAAGGGACATTAGAGATGATCTAACCCGGTGGTTCTCAAACTTTGCTGAATATTAGAATCACAGGGGAGCTTTTAAAATTCCTGATGCCCAGTCCAATTAAGTCAGAATCACTGGGGTTGGAACCCAGCCCTCCACATTTGTTAAAGCTCATCCAAAGATTTCAATTTATTAAAGAAGAAGGAAAATGAATAAGAGAAAGTGAGGAAAGAAAGAAAGAAAAGGAGGAGGAAGGAGAGATGGATGGAAGGAAGGAAGGAAGTTTGTATCTTCCTACCTTCAATTGAGAGGAAGGCAAAAGAGAAAAGAAATTTATTAGACTAGCTTTCTTTGTTGGTTCACTATGAGTCGTGAAAAAAATAT
This sequence comes from Eschrichtius robustus, assembly GCF_028021215.1. Lineage (NCBI taxonomy): Eukaryota > Metazoa > Chordata > Mammalia > Artiodactyla > Eschrichtiidae > Eschrichtius > Eschrichtius robustus. Next base: position 66,825,225 of record NC_090825.1, read on the forward strand.
TTGCAGGAAACTAGAATCAGCAAGTTGAAAATAAAGGCACACAGCATGTTAGGGAGAACAGAACAGATAATACTTACTACTAACATATATTGAATTTCCATAGAATACTTAGCTGGATTTCATAAATCACCAGAAAATTCAACCATATAATGGAATTCCCAAGTGTTTTTTGACTATATTATTTCTACCTATGAAGACTATCTGTCTAGTTAATATAAACTGAAGTCCATTTACATGACATTAAGTGGTATTTGCTACACATATTATGGGGTCCCTGACAGACAATTACCTGTTCTTTAGAGTCTAACAAAAGGCATAAATAAGTTGACAGGTAGTTACCACCACATGTTAGGTCTATGAAAAAGGAAATGCCTGATGCCAAAGGAGCACAAGAGGGGACACCAAACTCAGCACTGTGAGTTAGGAAGCCTTCCCAAGGCAAGTGATCTCCAATTTAATACAAGAGGATTAGCGGAAACCAGCCAGACAAAAGGGTGGGACCAGAAAGACCATGCAGAGGGGAAAGCATGTGCAGACTTAGGGAGAAGAGCCAGAGCATGTGCTTAAGAAACAGGATGAAACTCACTTTAGCTAGAGAGAAGAGAGAAAACAGAAATGGCAAGAGATAAGACGGAAGAATAGGCATTGCCCAGGGTATGCAGTGTCTTTAAGACACTCCCAAGGAGTCTGGGCATTCCTGAGCATAAAGGACAGCCATTTAGGGGTCTAATCAGGAGGGTGACATGATTTGGACTTCAAATAATTCACCCTGGATGCAATGCAGAGAATGGATTACAAGGAGGCAAAGTCTAAGGGTGACAGACCAGTGAGAAAGAGGCAAAGTTTATTCTGGCACAAGGGATTGCCGGCTTGCATCAGAGTACTAAAAACTAAATGGAGAGAAGTGAATTCCAAAAGACATATTGAGAGACAAAATTTATAGATCCAATGTGATGGCTGAAAAGAGAAGAACGAAGGAGGAAACTCATACATCAAAATTTAACAAAAAGCTCTGCCTTTCATTTTGATAGAAAATATGGTCTAAGGAGCAAGTTTGGGGATGGTAGTGAAGGGGGATGATGAATTCTCTTTTGGAAATGCTTGGACTGAAATGTCTACAGACATCCATGTGGAGATATTTAGTGAGAAGTTGATATTATGAATTTGAACCTGTGGAGAAAGATTCAGGTTAGAGATAGAGAAATTAGCATAAATTTGATCTTTTAAATCATGGGAGTCTTAACAAAAATTCTGAGAGGTGTTTTTGGAAACATGGTCTAGAAGCAGACACATGTTTCTACCTTGTAAACTCTCTTAAGTTTGGAATCAACTTATTCACCAAATTCTCCCCGTGCCAAATACCAGTGCCTGGCGTATAGTCAGTGTTATTCAAATAAGATGTTATCCAAATGAAAATGGGGTGGGAGACAGAGGCTAGAAGTGTATTTAAAATGGCAGAAACCTGACAGTGTTTTGTGCTGATGGGAAGCAGCTACCAGAAGAGAAGAGGTTAAAGATGCAGTAGAGAAGGAATACTCAGAAGAGTAGGGAGTGAGAAAACACTATGAAGGGTGGGCTTCAGAGTACATGTGCAAGGAATTGCCTCTGGCGTGAGGAGGGAGATGACAGAATAGGAAGTTTCACTTGGATGCCTGTATGTTTGTAGATGCTGTTAGACAAACTGAGGGAGCTCCTACCTGGCGTTTTCTCTGTGTAGTAGGGCTGCTGAAAATGTCATGGGATCGGAGGGTTGAGAAGAGTAGAAAGTAAGTAATATGTACCTGCAGTAAACAGAAGGTTGCTGCCTGGAAAAGCATAGAAAAAAAGACTGAGGGAAAGCACTGAGGGCCCAGCTGGGCTTGGAGTCAAAAACTGATAGTTGGGGCTTCCCTGCTGGCGCAGTGGTTGAGAGTCTGCCTGCCAATGCAGGGCACACGGGTTCGAGCCCTGGTCTGGGAAGATCCCACATGCCGCGGAGCAACTAGGCCCGTGAGCCACAATTACTGAGCCTGCGTGTCTGGAGCCTGTGCTCCGCAACAGGAGAGGCCGCGACAGTGAGAGGCCCGCGCACCGCGATGAAGAGTGGCCCCCGCTCGCTGCAACTGGAGAAAGCCCTCGCACAGAAACGAAGACCCAACACAGCCAAAAATAAATAAATAAGTAAATTAAAAAAAAAAAAAAAGAAAAAGGGAAAAAAACCCCAAAACTGATAGTTGCAACATGTACCCAACCATGTGTTTGGTTAGAGGACAACAGCTAGTGCTCGTACAGGAAGGAGACACCCTGATACAGCTTTGTTGTTTTACTAGATACGTGTGATGAAGCTCAACAAAACAAAGGCGTGACACCTGACTGCTTTGGATATTTTTTTTAAAGATGCATAAATAAGATAGCTTATTGAATTTTATGCTCTAAGATTACATATTTTTATAATTATGCAAAAATTATAAACCCAGTTAATTGTTCTTTCAGACTATCGTAGTTCTTCAGTTGACAGCAAAGGACAAACTAAAAGATAGAATTTGATTGCTTTATATAAATAATGCTGTACATCATGATGATAACACTTAGTCCATCAATCTTTGTCAAGAGCACAAACTCACACTGACTTTACAAAAACCATCAGGTGATACAAAGAAGATGAAATCCAGTGCCATGTCCAACGGTGGAAGTTTCACATTGCCTTCTTATTTAGATCTTAGATTGTGAATTCTTCCTTTTCTAAACGTAAAGCCTCATGGCCACAATAGAAACATAACCTCCAAGGAAAATGAGTAGGAAAACAAATTGGCTACATTGATCACCTGTTAAGCACAGTGACCCAAAGAAATAACGGGACATTTTATTAATCACTAAATAACCCATTTAATCTTTTTTTTTTCCAGGTAGAAAGGATATGCCATGTTAAAATTACAGAAAAAATTTGCAAAGTCTACTTTTGTGTTTTATTTAGAATCTTCTTTTAAAAAGTCATAATTTAAGACAGCTGTAAAATGACAGTTTCAAACTACAGCATGTAAAAGCTGAAGCAATATATTTCACTGTTTTAAGGGCAGCCCCAACTAGTCACTGCTAGAATGTTTAAAGTAGTCAATCATCTCATTACGTAACATGTTTATAAACTGTGCCACTGACCCTGACTATATATGTTCATCATTTGGTGGGTGGAGAAAAGAAATCACAGAAATTAAAGCTAGTCCTCCTTCAACTAAAAATAAGCGACAGACACCTATCTAATTTATAGAATGTAAGTCATATTTTAAAAGTCTGATTTAGATCTTGATTAAATTTTGTAAAAAGTGAATGATTTCATATTCACCTTTTACAGCAATATTTTCACATGAAAGCAACACTTTATAGAATAGTTGCTGAATGCTCTAATTCCAGATAATCTCTAACATTTCAGAATTTATACCTTTTATCCACAGACAAAACAGTCTTAGGGAGCAGAAACATAAATCACTTTGATAGGCCACTCTCTGTAGATAGCTTCCTGATCAACATGAAAACAAATGAGCTCTTTAATTCTTTTGACAAACATGGAATCTGCTAGTCAGATTTAATGGCTATATGGCCAATGTGTTTTCTTAATGCAGGGGAGTTCCTGACAATTAACTCAGTGGAAGTCAGAAATTATGGGCATTCTTGCCGTCTTCCCAGTTTTCATCAGGTATCAGGTTATTGCTGTTAGCACACCAATTTGCATCTTTCTAGGGAACAACTTGATTGTAAGGAGGAAAGCAAAGTGCCCTTTCTTCAGGAGTTCTAGATGCCTTAATGGAACTCCATTTAGAATATTAGTGCTTTTATACTAAAAAGACCAGGGAAATAGTTCAGAAGTGAGACTGTGTTATCCCTCTGGCCTACCAAATAGAGATATGACTTGTTAAAAGAAGCCACTAAGCACAGAAATGGACAACTCTTTGAGAAATTGAATGCATTAAAAAACGCACTGTCTCTATTTTATCAATAGTCTGGATTCTGCTTTGGATCACACCGTGTGAGGTCTTACCTGGTATTCAATCTCTGTACCCCTCCTGTCCTCATTGTTGTGATCATTTGATACCTACCAGCACCTTCCCAGTCCCTGAACCAGCCCTGATCTGAAATGGGAGGGTTTTATGCAGCTCTGGCCAAAGGCTCAGAATCCAGCGTCAGTTTGTCTCTCTGCTATTAGTGAGGCTTTGACTTTGTCTCCCTTTTCTCATTGGCTGAATTACTGTCTCTGCAATTTTGTCAGTGACTCTCATATAAGAATGGTATGAATGCAGTTTAGAATAATCTGGGGTATGGGGCTTCAAACTACATAAACCTTTGGGAAACTCCTTGTCCCAAGCCTCATAGAGCTCCCTTTTGACGTAACTGTCTTGGTGACATAATTATCCTTAGTTCTAAAATCACGCAACCTGTTCCTGAAAATTTTTTTTTCTGATACAAATTACCTGCTTGCTTAAATTTCCATATTTCATATATCCTTTGATATTTTTCATTCCATTACTCAGCTGATCTGTTAGAACATTTCATTATTTTATAGTAATATTAGTTAATATTTTTGTGCCTTATGTGCCAAACATTATACTAAGTACTTTATGAGTATTATATCACTTAATCCTCATAATATCCCTATGATAAACTTTGCTGATATTGCTAATAAGCCTCATTTTATATATGAAAAATTAAAATTTACTAAAGTTCCAGAATTTACCTAGAGGCATAGAATAACAATGGCAAAATAAAATTCACATGTAGTCAGCATGGCTTCAGAAATAAGAAACTATGCATGTTGGGATGGTTTTCCTTGCCCTTGTTTTCCTTCACCTTTCTGCTCACCACTTCAAGTTCTTTATATTTTTCAAGTTCTTTTCATTCTCTGACTAGAGGCCAATTATTTAGTATTATTGTGTGTTGCCTACCTTCTCATCTTTGGATAATTTCAGCCTCTTGGAAAATTATGTGGATGAACAACATATGAATCATTGTTTGAGTCAATGATAGCAAGTACTAGAATAATATCTGGTTTATAGTAGGTAATATATATATATATGGGGAAAGAATCTCATATATTTACATTTGAATGAACTTATGTATAAGCTCTCTTATCACAAGAAATACAATGATGACAAACAATTACCTGAAAATAACAAAACACTTGCAATAGAAATAAAGCTTTTAGAAGCTTGAGGTAGCATATATCAGCAGTAATTTGCCTAGAAAGAGGTCATTGTCCCTCCTATTTAATGACAGATGTAGATTAGTAATCACTAAAATAGAGCTAATAGCAGGAGTAATGAATGACTTCTGGTCTGTGTGGCTTATGATTGTTTTTCTTCAAGTGTTGAAGGATATTTTAAGGAATAGAATCTCTTGTGCTTTTTCTCCATGTAAACATCAGTCCCCTCTGAATCCCTGTTATGTTTACAAAGATAAGATTATAGCCAACCTACATATGAAAGTAAAATGGTTCACCATTGAAAACTTAAGTATAAGAGCATACAGATTTTTAAAAATGCAGTTAACAACATCTCTCTGATAAAACTAATGCATAATTTAATTCTAATTCATTTTTTACTTTGACTGATATGTATTCTGGGAGGTTAAAGTTTTTATTTGTTTAATTTTATTTAATTTTGAAAATACCAACACCAACAACTATAAAAGCTAACTGTTAAGTACTAATTATATACCAAGCATTGTTCTGTGCTCTTTATAGATATTATCTCAGTACTTCACAATAACCATATGACATGGATACTACTATTATCACTATTTTGGTGATTAAAAACAAATAGTGAATAAAAAATAAGGTTAAATAACTCACTCAAGATTCCACATCTAGTAAGTAATATCACCTATATTCAACCCCATTCAATCTGATTGCTTATTCTCTGATCTAGAACCTGACAAGGAATGAAGTAATATCCATGGAGTAGGCAGACATGAAAACACTATAAGAAATATAACTAGTGGTCTAGATCACTTATACAGCCCAGTCCTGAAAAGAAGTCTTAGTCCTTCATCCATCCCTTGAGTCATTCAAAAATAATTCATCACGTCCCTACTAGATTCAAGGCAGAGGGTTAATTAGTGTGAATTAAATTACAAACTTATGACACAGTCTGGGTCTTACCAAATTTATTCTTCAAATATTATCTAGACAACTTAAAATCCACCTTTTCTGGGTCTTCCTAAAGGAAGAGAAATAGACAAAATTGACTCTATTTGAAAGCATTACATTATTAGTATGACACTTAATGTGAAACTAGAATGCCCCTTTAAGTGTCACTTAAAATAAAAATAGGGACATAGTTTATTACAGAAGGAAAATTAATGCTGATGTTCAGAGGATCCCTCATGAATGATTTATATGCCTTTCATTTTCCCCATGAAGCCACTAGATACTGATGTATGTATTGTAAGCTTGTAAGCCACTGAGATTTAGTTTACCTCTGGAAAGAGACTCTATTTTATGTTCATTTCAAATCCCTTAACAGGTTTCTCACTTTGATTAATATAATTATGTCTCATGCTTTTTAAAGTAATTACATAACTACTATATAAGCTACATTCTAATACTATTGGGAGTAGAGGTCAATTATAGTAGCTTTATTGACATGATAAAATCTAGAAGCGTTTTCAGGGTCAATATAGAAACTCTTCAGGCAGGATGACATAATTCATACCAGTCAAAGGAATTACACACTGCATCCTCAATTGGGGAATTACTCAGATTTGGATTCTCCACTACCACTATGTTCTTGGAGCTTTTCTTCTTGATTTAAAATTTTTTTTAATTTAGTTTTGTTCTTTAACAATAAAAGGAAGGGAGGCAGGAAAGGAGGGAGGGAGCGGGGGAGAGAGAGGGAAAAGAGAAAAAGGGAGGGAGGAAGACAGAAAACCTGTAACTACTTACAATTTCTACAGTTCCTATTGTTTAAGGGCATGGAGTTAAAAGCTCAAGAAGCATCCAAGCCTGTGGCAAGCATCCAAGACACTTCACGCGTTGGCTTCTGAGTAGACAGTGACTCTACCTATGTTCTCTGCAGTTCTCTTGGCTTTGTTTGTCTCTAGTCCCTGGTAAGGTATCAGAAGGGCTTCTCACACAGTGCCCAAAAGACCAAAGCAGTAATAGGACTTGAAACCTCACACTATGCTATCCAGAAGAAGAGAATCTCTTATAAACACTCTTTACTAAGAGCAAGGGGATTTCTCTCCCAGAAGACATGGGAATTTTCCCCACTACTTATCGGTCCTAAATGTGTATATACAGTACATATTTCTGATTTGATTCCTATCTTTACGGGAAGTCTTTGTGCTAATGTCCTTAATCAGAATTCCTGAATCAATCACTCAGCCAAAGAGAAGGGGTCTTTTTTAGAACAATCAGGCCCATTCGTGGGACAGGCAGAACATGAATCTGCTAATGATGAACCCAGCCAGACTCCTGGGGTCAAATTTAGCTTTCCTGCATACTTGGGCCAGTCCCTTAACCTCTGTATGCTTCTGTTTCCGCATGTAAAAAGTGGGGTTAATAATAGTGAGTACTTGACAATGTTGTTGTGAGAACTAAATTAGTTGATATTTATAAAATGCTAAACAAAAAAGTTCACACTTAACAGGTAGTACTTTATTTAATCGACCCATAAAATCGATTTGAATAGTCAGAGACACAACATTGTCGCAGTGCCCTGACAGTTCTCAACCACACATTGTTTCAGTTAACTGTTAATGCAAACTCCAAGCCTGGCATTTCTTTAATTTCTAGTTTTATTTCACCAACGTTTCTACTATAATCCTCACATATAGTGCGTCTTCATGGTAGCAGTCCTATGGCACTGCCTTCTTTCATGCCTTGAAATAGTTCTACACACCCATCGTCTTGTATTTCCAGGTCTTTATAATATGGAAAGACGTTAGGCCACCTTGCTTCATTCCTGTACAATTAATCCTTGATTATAATCTTAATACTAGTTCACATTCTTCCCAGTGTGAGCAAGTATGTTTTATAATCAAAATAAGGCCAAGAGCTTGACAACAGGTGGAGATGAACTGACCTATTTTTCTATTGTCTTTGTGCCATGCCTTTTGTTTTTGGTGCATATCTGCTTTTCCTCAGAATGCTGTATTTCTGATTTAAACTGTGTGGTTTGAATTTGAACATCCTAAAATATTCTAGTATCATTTTTACTCCTCAATATTTAACCTCTCTACATTCACCATTTTCTAATTATATTCCAGCCCAATTTTTACAAATATTAAGAGAAGGCTTTTAAGTAGTGCAGGAAAGAGTACTTTATTTATTTATTTTAATATGCATTAGAAAAAATAAAATTGACATATGAAACTCACTTTATGCATATCATTGCTAACTTTAAATGTGAGATGATTTTTTAAGATATTAAATAATTTTTGTATAAAAATGTTGGTAAAGAGACATAGTAAAAAACTCTGGCTATCATAACGATGACTGATATTTGGAAATACTATACACCACTGAAAATCAACAACAGCAAGAACAACAACTACTGCTACTACTACACACACACACACAAACACACACACACACACACACAGAAAGACCTTCAGAGCACAACAGTCATCAGAATGGTAATAAAAAGAGTAATAATAAGGTAATAATTCATTGCATTTTGCACCAATTTAACTCTTTGGGCATATGATCACAAACGTATATTTTATTTCAATCTCACAAAATAACCCTTTGACTTCATACATAATACATCAATAAAATTTCAGAGATAAAGAGGACCCCAAAGGCTGTATGATCTATCTCCCTTGTCTTTTAAGTGAGTAAAGGGAAGTCTAGAAATGTAGTGATGCACCACCCAGCCAAACAGTTTCACATTTGGGATTGGAATCTTGTCAACCTCCTGATCCCCGAAACAGTATTTGGTTTTTATTTAATTTTACTGTACCACACCCTCTACCCCATAGTTATTCTTATTTTAGGGAAGGAAAAACTTAGGCTCTGATGCTAATAAGTGACTAGAACCCAGTTTTGATAAGTCAAGCCCCATGATGTTTCTACTACCTGCTACACCACAAGGTTGAGAAGCTAATAAAAGCCACTCTCCAGTTTACATTCAGTAAAGATTTCTTTTTGTCAAATGTGCAAAATAATTGACTATCACAAAAGTGTTACACCAGTTTTTGATTTCCTTCTTTAACCACGCACTTAAAATATAGTCGGTTCATTTAGCGGCACAAGAAGGAAATCAGAAGCATCTGTATAAAATGTGTTAACATACTCTTAGCAAACACTCTCAATTATGTATAACTTATAATTTGTTGGTTTCATTTACAAGTTGAATTCCTGTTGAATGTCCTTCCACTTCTTCCCAACTGAACTGGTTTTGGCGTGTGATATCTGTTAGATATTAAAAGAATACTCTGGAAGTTCTTTATTTTTATTCTGAAGGCAATCTAACGAATGGTGGGAGGTGATAAACTGTAGTGTTAATGAGTGATTAAAGAAGCATCATTATTCACAGACAGCGGATATGAGAGAATTGCAACAACTAGGCAAATATATTAACTGAGTCCCTTGAGGGAGGTGGTGAATGATTTTGACAAATACGTGCTCAAAAACAAAGATCTGATAGGTAAAATGCAAAAGTAAATCTTAAGCATCAACGTTTTTCTTGTCAGCTAGAAATATTAATACTAGCTCAGTTTGCAGGGTAGAAATAGAGACACAGATGTAGAGAACAAACGTATGGACACCAAGGGGGGAAAGTGGGGGGTGGGGGGGTGCGGGGATGAATTGGGAGATTGGGACTGACATATATACACTAATATGTATAAAATAGATAACTAATAAGAACCTGCTGTATAAAAAATAAACAAAATAAAATTGAAAAAAAATACTAGCTCAGGGCCTCATTACGGCAAGACTGAACTACTTTTTATTCATTGGATTTCTTTATTTGCTGCAGGGAGGTTTCCTAGTTTGCACTGTTCATGCATGAATATTCAGTAAGTTTCCCCTTGTTGGTGGGATCTAGTTTCTTACTACCCTGAGTCTTTTAAAACCAGCCCCAAGTTATCTACAGTTTTCCTTTATAAACCAGTTTGAGCCTTTACAGGCCGGTCCTTTGCCATCTCTTCCTATTGCACGTTATCTCTTTTGTTGGATGATTAGTCATATTCATCTGTTTGTAAAACTTTTGGTTTGCTTAGTTACACAGAAAATCCCAAAATAAGAAATATGGCTCTCTAGTTCCAAATCAGTTTTAGAACACTACAGTGTGAAGGTGTGCCAAAATTTACACTCAGATGAATTTAGAATGTATCTACATTTTCTTGCTTACGAATTTTCAGTGCAAATTCAAGATGTGTTTCCAGAATTCTCAGCTCTGGTTGTTAATTCTCCCCCATTAATCTCTAACTGTGCTTTAATTGCTTTTCTGTAACTTTTTAATCCTTTTCTTCACAATCTGTCAATATGAATTTGCTTTTCGATCTGTTTATTTTATTTACCAATATCTTTATTTCCTCCTTGGCATTAGTTTGCTGCTATACCTTTTGACTTTATGTTCAAGTCAAATAATGTTGGTTTTACATAGCACATTCTAAGAATAAATAAACTGAATCAAAAACATTTTTCACCATTTAAACTTTTAAAATATATAACCTATAATAATCACAACTTTGTTATTCTCTTACCTTGGTCCATTAACACCAGCAGTCTATAAAACACTTCCTCTCATATAAAGTAAGCCATTTTTAAAATTAAAAAGCTGTTGTCATTTTTTGCTTAATTAAAATTTCAATTATTAATTACTGGCTATTTTATGTTATATAAAGAATTATATTTATTTGAAAAAAAAAATTACCATTCATTTACCTTCACTTTCAAATACATAACTACTACAGTTATTAAGACCAGTATTTCAAATATCTTATATGTTTACTTCTTAACAGTTCATAAAACATAGTTCAGTATTACTGTCATAATTTTAAAATTCATTCATTCATTCCACATGTATATTTCAAGCACCTACCTGTGCCTAACATAGTGAAATAGCAATTTATAATGTCACAGGTATAGTTTCTACCATTTACATGGAGATTTTGTAATATATTTTCTTTTTTTTTGAAAACAGTGAACTAATAACAATCAAATTAAAATCACTTATTTAAATTTAGAAATCAGTTTCAATGCAAAAAATTGAAGCCCTTACTTTGAAAGTTAATTCACATCATAATGAAGTTATTTTTAAAAATGTATGCCCTTCTATTAGTACTATACCCCTGAAGTACTATCCCTGAAGACTCAACCTTTTAATGTCTCCATCAATGTGATTAGAATTCTAATAATACCTGATTGTGTGTAACATATCTTCCCCCAAGTAACTCAAAGCACTTATACAAATCTTTTTTCCCTAATAGCCCATATCAATCACATCGTCTAGGTTGTTCCTTTGATTTTAGATAGAAAAGCTGTATGGGAATAGACAGAAAAGGGAATGTCTGAGAATGATCTTAAGGATGAATGAGAGTTTATGGAACAAGAGTAGATGGAAGGCTAAAGAAAATTTAGTGCAAAAAGTGTAAAAGAATGGATGCATAATATAACAGGGTGTGAGTCCCTCTCATGTGTCTCACAAAGTACTTCATTCATTCATTCATTTAAACCACTGCCTCTGTTACTACATTGAGTGTATGCACTTGAGCATATGGATTGAGTCTACTAAATATTTGTGTTTCTAGCATCAACCTTTGCACGAAATAGAGACTCAAAAATTATCTGGACTTTTATAGAATCAGGTGGGTAAAATTACTTCCTCAAAGACACAAACTTACACATAAAGCTTGAAAATTCTGATCTTCTCAATTTCATCCTTTCAACACAAATCAGCATATCGAGGACCTACCATGTGCCCAATCTTATGACAGGGATAAGGGACGAGAAAGAGTGTCTGATGTCCCCAGCACTGAGGAAAGGAGCCATTAACATACCTGTAAGTCCACTGTTACTCCCTAAGTTCTAACCTTGCCTCAAAGAGACCAAAATTCTTCATGGAAAGAAAAAGAACAGTGCAGAATGTCAGTACATAACATTTTTGCCTTGATCAAGTGCGTTTCATAAGTAAATGCAGATCTGCTAATTCCTCTCCTGGGGGAGTAGAGATTCCCCATCCTCCTAGAGTTCTTCTTGACATCTCTGACGGGGCGTCACCAGTAATTGTCCCTACCCAGTTTCCCTGCTCCTCTTGAGAGCACACAAAGGACAGTATTTCATAATACAAGGGCTGTAGGCTCTAAGAGCTATATCCACCTCTTTCACATCCCAGCTCTACTACTTTTAGCCTTGTCACCTTGGAAAAACCTTCTCTGCCTCAGTTTCTTTTTCATTCTTAAATTGGGAGGCTTAACTGGGAAAACAGAATAATGCATGTAAAGCAAAGAGCACCACGCTTAGTGCATAATAGGCATTCAATGGCTATAAATTCCCTTCTTCCCTTCTTTTGATGAAAGAAAACTTATTCAAATGCTGCACTAGAATAAAGGTTAAGTCCAACTCCCTCCAGTGAGAAGAGAAGGAATAATTTAAATAAATGTGTAGTAATCACATCAAAACACTCTCTTAACTATTAGTAAACACAATCAATAAAAGAAAACCAATACTTTCGTTTGAGAAGTTCCCTCAGCATCCCACTGACATGCTAAAAATTGTTTTCTTATATTTTCCTTAGGAATCCAGCCATATAGATTAGCGTAAACACTGCAATCTGCATTCTACATATGCATTCTTTATCTGCATGCAGTGGTATTTACAGAGATTACTAACACTGTGTGCTCCTAAACCTACAATGGCAGCTGCTTTAGGAACAGATTATACTATACTATACCTATCTTAAAACTGTTCCTTTTTGTATCTGTAGTCAACGCTAGTATTTGCTGAGCCCTTTGCTGTTTGTAACACTGTCTCTCCTATTCTACTTTTGGATGGATACTTTGGTCTGCAAGGATCTCTGCCCTTCACCACTGCTCTATCTTGTTCTCCTTGTTACTCGTGACTCGCTGCCCACAGCGAAATCACAGGGCTGAATCTTCTTTCAGATATTTCTCCTGCCCTTTCTGCTGACACCTTCTCTTTTCCAGCTCCCATTCCAAAATTGTTTGAATACTCCACTGCTGCACGTTCTCCCCAGACATCCAGGAACTTTGTACTAATATAAGCATTCCTTTATTGCCAGTGGACTGATACACACCAGTACTTAATCCCCAGGGTCTCTTTCCTGCTATTTAATGTACCACTGCTCAAGATTTGATGCTGTCCAGTTTTCACAGACAACTGAAAGCTGCACATTCACGTTGCTTTATGGGCTTGACTCTTTGGCCACATTGCTTTTCATTCTTCCAACATGACTGGTATCACTGAAGGACAATGGCCAAGTGAGGGGAAGGCAAAATGTAATGTTCTTGTCTCTTCACTCTCAACATGCCTACAAAGAATTGTTTCCCTGTGGCATCCAAGATTCATGTCCCTTTTTTGCTCTTCCCTTTCTTTCACCTTTACTGGGTAGTAAAGAGTGTGTCATTTACAAATGTCGTGAGGGATAACAATAGCATCTCCCAAGAATCCTAGCAGACACAGTGAGAACATGAAGCCCAAATAGAATGTGCTATGGTACAGAGACCTGGATCTCTGGTCCAGAGACCTATGTTCAAATGCTAGCTCCACCAAGTATGAGATGTACAACCTTGTACCAATTCATTAATTTCTCTAGGGTTCAGTTTCATCTCCTTGAAATTAATATCATTAAATAAGATAATTATCATCCAGCAGGCCTCTAGTCGACGGTGGCCGCTGTTTTACCAGTACATTGTAAAAGCCCCTCTCTACAGTGTTTTCTCTTCATTGTCATGCTATTTGTCTGTATAAATTTTTCTTGGTAGACTGTATTCTTACAACTATTAAATAATGTTGTTGTCTTTTCTTCACTTGTGAACTATTGTCTGCAAATATATTTTTTCTATCACCTTTTCACATCATTACTGTTGGCATTACACTGTGGTTAAGAATGTGAGCCCTGGAATTCTGTCCTCATAACAAACTAGTTTTGTAAATTTGGGAAAATTGTTTACAATTTGTGCTTCAGTGATCTTTTCTGTAAGGAAAAAAAAATCTAAGGACTTAACTCACAAGGGTCATTGTGAGAGATAAATGAGTTCATGTTTGCAAAGCCCTTAGAACTGTGGCTGGCACATAGTAAGTGTTCAATAAATGACCACCCTCATCAACTGCTAACTTTCCATGATCTAGTTAATAGATTTGGTACGCTTCCTGAAGTGTAATATGCTACTTTTTTGTTATCACTTTATTCTCATTCAATTCTAATTCTTACCTTTACTGTGATCATTAGAATTCAAATCTGACTTTTATGAGTTCTGGTGTTTTATGCATAGGCAACCATCTAAATCAGTTTAAAGTGGAAAGCAAAATTGATTCCAAATAGAGGACGATGGGGTCTATCTTATATGATATCACTTCATCCCCAAATACATTATTCATTTGACTTTTAATGCCTTTTGTAACCCACATTCCCTGCCAGTAATGGGCGGTCCACTATAAAGCAGTTTAGGTCTCAAATGACTTTTGTTTTCATCTCACTCTAATGCCATAATCCACATAAAACATTCAGCAAAGTATCTAATCAGTGGTTTAAAATGGTAGCTGTTAGTATGACTTGTGGGCGACATGTGTGATCACAGTGTAGAAATGGCTTGGTCTTCTTCTGCATGGGCGGTTGTGTGTACAGACCTGACTCCCGCTTGTTCTCTTCTGATTATGACAACCAGATGCTCTCCAGTCCTGGCTCTGCTTATAATAACTTGTAACCTCAGGCAGTTCAAGTTCTTTTTTCAAATTATGAAATATTTCAAGAAAACAGAAAAGTGTGACTAATATAATCAATACCCATGTATTTATCTGCCACCTAATTTTGCCAAATTTTAACATTTTTGACTGTTTCACTTTTTTTTTAAGAGGCAAAGCATTAAAGACATGGTGCTAAGTTCATATTCACCCCTCCTTGATTCCATTTCTTTCCCTTGCTCATTCTAAAGAGGAAACCACTAATATAATTTTTATATTTATAATTTTAATACATGATTTATACTTCTATATAAGTATGGATCCACACAAATCTAGAGTTTTATATTACTCTCTAAACTTTACATATAATATTATACTAAATGTACCCTTCTGCATTCTTCGCTTTTTCTTAAAACTGTATTTTTGAAATATACTCATGTTTACCCACAAAACTCCAATTAGTACATTTTAATTGCTTTATTGTGTTCTACTGTATACATATACTGGAATGCATTTACCTTTTCTCCTGTTGATGGATATTTAGGATTTAGGTTTTTCCAGTTTTGTTTTGTTTTTGCTAATACATTTTAGTATGTTTCTCCTTAAACACTGTGCAAAAATGTCTTTTGGATATATATCTAGAGGCAGAGTTGCTGGGTCAAATGATATGCATGTACTAAACTATTTTCAAGTTGCTCTGCAAAGCAGTGGCACCTAGTAATATTCCCAATATCAGTGTGTGAGTCTCCGTTATTCCACATTCTTGCCAACACTTGGTGCTGTTGGGCTGTTTATCCTCTGCAAACTGATACGTATAGTACCACCTCTCTTTATTGCTTTAGTTTGCATTTTCCTGATTACTGTTCAGTTTTCTTCTATTTAAGTTAAGGAAACTGACATCTGTAGTTAAGTATCCAATACTGACATTCACTAACTGACTCTCCATTATGTATTTTTCAGTGTGTTTCTTACACTTTTTTGAAAAACTACTACATATTGATTATATTTTATCAATGAATTTGTTCTTGGGACTACCTAATCAAATATCATGTAAGAGAGATAAAACGGTACAAATTAACTTCAAATAAACTGTGTCTGTTTCTTTCTGTTCTTCTTTTTTTTAAACCTACATGTCACTGTGAAAGAAGATAAGCTGGTGAAATTCCATATTGGGTTGCTATGTTCAGTATTCACTTATAAGAGCAAACATGGAATATAAGAAACATATTAAAGAATTGACTATAAATACCCACTAAGAAGGGCTACAGTTTCTTCCCAATTATGCCATCTTGTGATTATTTAATAAATAGCTGCTGATGCTACAATAATCATAACATTATGATTGTAATCATTATAATAATTGTAAGATCAGTCAACTATTCAGGTTTATGTTCTAAGAGTTAGAAACTGCTGTGATTATAGTTGACTGCTCTTTTCAAATAAACAATTTTCTTCACCCTAACTCTATTTATCTTTCATGAGAACAAACTGAGATAACTCTGCTTTGCCAAGGTATCTTTAAGGATTCCTATTTTTACAGCTAAATATAACCCCAGGTTTTCCTTTAAAGGCCATTTTAAAGTAAACCAGGCTACAGCTTAATATCCTTCAGAGGTGCACCATTCACTTTAAAAGGAAAATCTCAATTATTTAGAATTAGACACAAATTCTTGTCCATTTCTGGCCATACTGAACTACTACGACTTGCAATTGACAAATCTTTCTCAATCTCTCATCCTTTAGCAACACAAGTATTATCTCTTCAGGAAACACCTTTTACATATATTCCTAGTTTCCTAGCATATATTCCTAGATTTCTTCCTATTTCTCTGGCCATTGTTTGTCTTTTCCTGGTCAGTTGATTATCCCAATTCATATATCTCTATGGCACCAAGTTTATTATATTCAAAATTGAACATATGTTCCCTCTAACTACCCCAGAGCCTTCAGGGAAGAGCACAACCATTCATCCAGCTACACAAGACAGGACTGTGTACAGGAGCTCTCTCCTCCCTCATCCTCAGCATTCAGTCTATGACCGCCAAGTCCTCTTCATCTTCTACCTTGTAAATCACCTTGGAATCCGCTCCCTTCCCTTCACCTCCGCTCCCAACACCAGCAACACACCTCCGCACTTTCCACACACACGTGCCAAGAATCCTCCCCCCCACGCTTCTGAGTCTTCACCTCTTAACTACGGACTGACCTTCCCAAGCTGGAGCCCCTTTCCCTGCCCTCTCTCCACACCCATTTCTGGTGAAAGAGCTCCTCCCAGAAACCCCATGGCAAGTCTCCTACGGCACTGCTACCATACACATGCACCTGTTCTGTGTACTGGTCCTTCCCCACTAGGCCACAGCATTTCTGTGGACAAAGGCCTATCCTTCATCACTTTATCACCAGCACCTAGAATGGTACACAGTGCCATCAACATGTTCAAAAACCATTTGCTTGAAGAATTGATTATGATAAATCTAACGAGATGGACATTATCAAGGAAAATAGTCTTAGGGTTACTAGTTGCTTTTCCTCTTTTGTTGCTTTTGACGAAAAAATGTTTCTGCCTCATATAAGAAAAATTCTAACTTCTAAAAGTCTTTAAATAGTTTTGTCCTAACATCGTAATTAAGAGGACTGCAATAAAAACAAAAGTCTTGAGGAATTCAGACCAAAGAGCGTAAGAGGAGACAGATGCCACAGCTCATTGCTGTAATGCTACCTTTGTTTCCAGTACAACAAAGAAAACGCTGTCCCATTCCTTCCTGAAAGATATATGTTTTGATTAGCTGCTAAGCATCAGTTACCATCCAGAAGACAATGGGAAAAATCTATAGAAACTATTATTTTCAGTGACATTCTGTGTACCAGTGAAAGCTCTGTGATGGGTTGAAATTTAGTTTAACAAACAAACCAAACAACTGTCACAAGAAGTCGATATCTACAAGAATGTTTCTAAAGGCACCTGTAAGTGAATCTACGTTTAACAGCACTATGATGAGAGTATAGTTAAACTATGTACATAATCTGTGTAACAGTGAAATTGAATATTTCTGAATAAGTAGGCTCCTTTTAAATGTCAAAAAATTGTGAACTCTCACATAATCTGAATTGCATTTTCAAGGTTCATTGATTAAGAAAAAGCTAAATGACAAAATGCTATTAAGTAAACTAAATTTAAATGTTCTAATCCCAACAGTGTCCACATATCTTTCAACAATAATAGTGTGTGTGTGTATGTATGTGTGTGTGTGTGTGTGTGTGTGTGTGAACTTAGCCTTCAAATGCTACTTTGCCTACATAGAGACTTGCTAATCTGAAACCAGTTGAGAGCTACTGATACCTCATATACAAGCATTACCAGTTAGAAAGCAGGGACCATGTCTAGGAGGCTTAGCATCTTTTGTGCCTAGCACAGTGTCTGCCATATAGTAGGTATGCAATAAATGGCCACTTGAATGAAACAAAACACTTTGCCTTTACAATATTAAAAAATTAATATGGTTCTTATTACCTAAGACAAAATACATTCATAAAAGGAAACCATAATGAAAAGATAATCTTATGTTAGACTGAGGCTTCCAGGTTGTTGAAAATAAATTCCACATGTAGCTACTAAGATGTTTGGATCCATTTGGTATGCGTTACTGCACTTTCAGTGATAGCTGCTGCTTTCACCATGGATTTAATGAAGGGAAGTGATGGACTGTGGAAGGCCTCAGGTAGAAAGGCTTAAAAGGAAAAGTGTCAGGGTGATTGTTCTGTCAGTGGTATGAGGGATCCAGTGGCACTGATTAATTTCAGTACTTTATATGGGAATGGGGAGACACGCAGAGCACTAAATTGGAACTATATTATATATGGAGTTCTTTTTACCTGTTGACCATAAGTGCTGGCAGCCAGAATTTCAACCTATATGATTCCATGGGAATTTTTTCCCATGGATTTTCCTAAGATGAAACTCTTGTCCTGTATCTTTAAATTCTTGTTTTAGCCTTAGGCTCTATAGTCAGACTGCATAAATATTCTTTTTTTTTTTTTTTTTTTTTTGCATAAATATTCTTGAGCCATGCTTTGAGAAGCCAAGCTCTCCAGACAATAGCATAGGCAGTAGACTGCAGTTTAGGATATTAAAAATGTTTTTAATTCTGTGATATCACATATTTTTACAAAAACTGATGTGTGTTTTAGCTTGCTACACTCTTTCCATTCTATACTTTTAAAGGGAAAGGATCATAAGGAGTAACAGTCTGTCCCTGATTTAAAAGAGAAAGACATACCTATCCAACCACATGAAGGAACAGAAGATTTATAAATGGAAAACAGAATAAATAAAATACTCTTTAAAGTATGAAAAAAGGCGATTCAGCAATAAATCTTGCGGTACAGGCTGATAGGCTGTGCTTAAGGTCTTATCAAGCCTGTATTGAAGGAATTCAGCAGACAGCCACACTCTGGATCAACACAACATATTTAGCATCTATTCTTCGAGTGCTTGCTTGTTTTATTTTGATAAATGTAAGCTAGAGATCCACAACGCTATATATTTAGTTGGATTCTTTATACAAAGAACCCTTTATTGCCCTTTTTGTATATTTTATAACTTACTAGGTTAAATAGGGCAGCAGAATACCGAGAATAGTGTAGACTCTATGTATTCTCTCTAAAGATTTCAGATGCATTGCTTTCTCTATTCATGGTGTTTCTCTTGCCCTCATAAAACAAGGTCCCGCACTTCAGGTTAGAATCAATTAGGCCGATCCTCAGCTGTTCATAGGTCAGAGTTCCCAGTGGGGCAGCCCATGCACGGTGCCTGCTCTCCCCATTGGGGCTTTAGGCTGAACTCTCGGAACTCCGCCCACTTTTACACCCTGCACAACGTCCCAGCCAGGCTAGTGCGTAAGGCTAGAGAACACTGTAAGAATCCTGCTTCCTGGTGA